>NC_085846.1:24352843-25552843 GCF_035594765.1 Anolis carolinensis | reverse complement strand
TTTCTAGTGAGTGTATAGCTTAGCCACAATTTAACGAACCATATGAAGTCAAGTCAAAATGTTTCATGTCATTTCCCACTGTGCATTCTGGACAAGAATTTATTGGGCAATGGTCCTTACCATTTCAATTTATCATTAGCTCCTGATGAAAATGTTGAACTTTTGATGACCTCACCCATTTCCTCCCGGCAAAAGCTGAAATTGTTGATGGTCCACATGTAGGAAAATTTGACCACTTTAATCTGTAAAAAAAGGGGGGAGGAGGGAGGCCCAGAAATACATGTATGAAGAATAAAATTATTGAAAGACTCAAAGACTGAAACACAAAGAATCCTATTAATGCTGCTCATCAAATAAATATTTTTGTACAAAGTGGGGGATATCTTTCTTATTAAGAAACGGTTGATAGTGATGCCATCTTAAAAATTTCTTCATCCTTAAAAAAAGTGGTAAGACATCCAAGAGTTTTGGCATCTTGCTTGTCCTTCACACACAGAGGTGAATGGAAACCTTTAGACTGTGAGTCTTATGTTCTTAACCGAAGTAAAGGAAGAAAACCTATGGCCTGATTCACCTCAAGGGAGACCTGAGAATCCTATTTACATTCATGCGATCTCAACTTTATTTTTTAAATTAATGCTGGCATTCTCAGGATTAAACTGCTGGATTCTTGCAATGGGAAAATGTAGCCTCGTGCCTCCATTACATTTTTTTTCATTTATTACTTTGACCTCTGTTTTTAAGACTGGGTAAGAGCACCCTTCCTGTTTACAATGCTAAACAATCCTCATAACCCATTATGTGCATGGAGAATGGCAGTCTTTCAGGCTCCCCAACAAAACATAAAGCTGTCTTCCCTTAAAGGCATGCAAGAGCCTCACTTCAAATGCGCTTTGGAGGCACTACCAAAATTATCTAATTGGATGGATTAAGCAGATGGAATAAGGTTATTGCATTTGAGGACATGGGGCACTATCTAGCTAAAAAGTAGCAGTATGGGTTCTATGATTTAAATGCAAGAATAGTGTTAAATCTTTTTCCTTTTTCTCCAAAACATAAAGACTTGAAAATGCTTGTCTTTTACAGGATCAAGCATGTAGTTCCATATGAATGGTTTAGGCTGCTATATTGCCCATTCCAAGGCTGGTTTTGATCAAGAAATATATATATATATATAAAGAATAAGGGCCACATTTCATACTTTGTACAACTTAGGACTGTATGGAATCCCTCCAGGATAATAAGTGTATCCCTAAGTCTAGGATTTTAGATTCACTGGTGGTTTGAGAAGACCTCAGTATCCTAGCCTGAATATGACAGGCTGCTAGACAGGTGCTTGGGGTCAAAGCAGCTCAAGCAGGCACACTTAATGTTCCCAGTATTAAAACTACTATCAAGATACATTCTATTCACTGATAAAAGAATGCCAAGAAAAAGATCTAAACCACAGACTTACTTGAGTGTAACACCAGCTCTCTGCAACAGGTCCACTTGACATCTCTGCCGGAGGAGGAGGACTCGGTACCCTTGACATTGCCAGTTTGGAAGATTTCAGACAGGATTCCACAAGTTAGTTTAAAAAATCTAGTTGTGCAATCTTCAGCCTGGTTGGAAAAAAGACAGGGTAAGGTGTGCATCTTAAAAAATTCAGCAATTCTGTTACATTTCAAAGGAATAGCAAGTTTCTGAAGACGATTTTACATATTTTTTTTAAAAAAAACACCTGTTTGATCTTCTGTGTTTTTTGAGCCCAATGCACATTTTGTATGATGTATGTTTTGTGAGGGTAACAGTTAGCCTCAACAAAATTTTGACAGGATTTGACTGATGATTCATAAATTCAATTGTGATGCACTTGAGATTTTCTAAACTCTGTAACTGATTATGAACCTTCTGATGCTTATTTCTTTACAATATTTAAACAATGAGGAAAAGAAATTTACTACAGTCTTTACTATTCAAGTTAGTGCCACCACTGTAGGTTATAATGACTCCCTCTTTACAGTGGGGAACGGAGAACAGAATTAGAGATATAACGAAGGTCACAAGTCTATTGCTGAGATGGGATCTGAATCCAAGTGAATCCTGAAGCTGTTTACAAACCGCCATTAACTCATGCAACGTAAATGCAGCTGTCACTGCCGAAGAGCGTACAACAGCAGAAACACGAACTAAGTAGAAAATACACACCCCAGTAAGTATCTACAAAGTAACTACTCAAAGTTAAACCACAACATCTTCCTGTACCTTAAGATGGGTTGAACGACAACCCTTACAGCTGTCTGTGGGGTGATAAGCATTGCAAACACATCTTGCGGGATTGTTGGAAGTGGATATGAGGTCTGTCTCCATTTTGTACACATATGGCAGCTGCTTTATTATGCACTCTAGTCCCATTTTTATTAAATACAGAATAAAATTTAGCAGTTGCATCACAAGCAGAACCAGGGCCTAATGAACCATAACTGCAGCTTCAGCATCAGAACGTGGGTGCAATCATTGGCAGCCCAGTACATTGCTCTTAATGGAGGATGGATGCATTGTAGCCCAGGCAGATGAGATGCAATCCTACGATGACTCTACTGTGTGACCAAAAAATCCTTTGCTAACACTCCAGTTTGCTTTGGGCAATGTGACTCAGCCAAAACGTAAGGCTTCTCTTGCTCCTGCTCCTCTTATCTATGATACTGCATATTTTGTAGCACAACAAATTGAAAGACTATTATTTCTTCAGAAGACCTGACTAACATACTTAGTCAGTAGCATAACTAGTTTCCATAAGTTGCATTCTACAGAATGAACTACAGAAAAGGAAAGAGGAATCCACCCCAAGGAGATTACATTCTGAATTTCACCACAGGCAACTGACCAAAAGGAGAAAGGATAACTAGATAAAGGCTGCCACAATGTACAGAGATGGAAATTCAGCTCAAGCGATAGCAACATTCACTTTGTGAGTAACAGAGGCCTGCTGGCATTGCACACAATCCTTCACTCCTTTTCCTAGCACAACCCTGTACAGGAGCAACATGGTTGTCTGTGGAAAGCAAGATGCACATGGTACCAGAAGGGTAGATCATATAGTTGTTTGTTTAGAGATAACTGGTACTTTCCCCAAACAACAAGCAGTTGCAAGGAGCAAGTCTGAATTTCTATATCTTATTGTTTTGCTTCTCAAAGCTATAGTCAGAACAACCCACCAACCACTTGTGCACAATCAGCTCAGATTAAAAAGAAATGTGAATCACTTTGTTTGCCACAAGCCGTCCATCACAAAACACACATGCACACAAACAACACAGCAGACATCATCATCTTACCATACTGGCAGAACTAGATATTGCCTGCCCATTCAAAGACACACAGCTAAAAGGCAGGGTCCTAGGGGAGTGGCACGCTAGCTTGCCATCCCCAGTGACTCCCTAACACACTTGAGTGCCAGAAGATGGCAAAATATATGCATCAAATCGCCCTTCAGAATCTGAGGTTTTTTAAAACAACAACAACACACAACAAAACTGCCACTAACAGCAGAAGTGTGAGAGAGGAGCTAAGGATAAACAGATGTTTCCACAGAACTGGAATTGGGGAGGAGGAGGAAAAGCAACACTTTTGGAACTCAACCTCAAACCCATCAGACCTCTCTCATCAAAACTGACATATGCATTTCAGGCTTCCATTACCTTTTCCAATACAATTTGCAGATGCTTCCTACCATGCATGGCTCTCAAGATATGAACACATCCTTTATCCATTGTAAGTGGGAAAACTGACACAATCTTCTTAAATAACAAATATACAAGCATCACACCGAATATGACATTTGCTTCCCCTTATACCTCTCAGCATCAAAAAAGGATGACAATAGGATCAATGTTACTGCTGAAAAAGCTTCAGCCTGAGGAAGGCAGCAATATCTTTGTTGAGCAGTTTTATCTTTTGTGTACACCAACTGGGCAAGTGTACACAATCTATTTATTCCACTTTGCAGTAGACTGAGTCAATATATCTGTTGGCAAGTGTCATCTCTCCAGGACAGGTCTTCTAATCCAGACATTTTTTTCCATTGCCACCTTGCTCCTAATAGTCATATAAACAGGCTACACACTTACTGCAATTCTAGACAAGGATGCAGGAGATTCCATTTTAAATCCCTGTTCATGAAGTTTCCTCCACACCTTTGAGACCATTATTTTCAAATTGCCTAAATTGTTTTGAAGAATTTTTTTGGAGGCTAATGCAGCAGAAGTAGAGATGGAATAATGCACACAATCCCAGTAACTCTTGTGAGCATACTCCACATGGACAAAAATGGATTGGTCTATTTTTGTTCATGTCACTTTTACAAAGCAACATGGACTTTAGAAACAGAAAATATATTAAAGGCTAAACATCCACTTCCTCAAGGCAGTAGCCTCTCTGGTTCTGTAGATGTTAGTAGGCCAGGGTGGCCAAGGTCAATGAGAGCTAGAGTCCCAACAACATCGGAAGGATCACAGCTCAGCCATCGCTGGGATGTGATGTCTGTGACCATTGTTGGTCCATAGGAAGGGATGGTCAACACATATTTTCCTTAGCATTTCTACACAATTATCCACCTACCTGAGAAAGAGCTACTACTAACAAAGTTCACCATGCCATCTGCTCTCTATCTTAGTTTGAGGTCAACATCATTTGCCGATAAGTCTAATTTTATTACTGTGAGCTGTTATGAGATCTGTTATGGCTGAGAAAAGTGCTGCATAAATATTGGAACATCCCTAAATTATACACACACACACACACACACAGACACACACACACACATATATATATATATATATACACATACATACATACATACATACATACAAACATACACAGGGAAGATATGAGAGTGAGCAGCCATCTATTAAAGTTCATCACCATCATCATATTTCATAACCAATTTTTCAAAGCAATTATAGTCTAGACATCTAAATACAATTTTAACACAAGAGAATTAAATTAATCAAAATAATATAGTTAAGAGTAATGTAAGTTTAAAAGGAATGTTCAGACTATGAGTATACTTGAAGATGGCTGATCACAGAAACCTGTATGATTTTAGACCAGACGGGGGTTTCAAAGTCAATACAACCATTTAACCTCAGCCTGGAAACAAACTGATAATCCATGAAATCAGTTTAAGATAAGTGATGCGTCTTCACTCCCACTCTTTGGCAGCCACATTTTGAACCAAAGGCACTTTCCAAACTGCCTTGACTGACACCCCACACAGACTGCATTGCAGTAATTTAGCCTAGATGTACCAAGCAAACAGACAACAGAAGCCAGATTGTTTCTTTATATAGGGCCACTGCTAGCAAGCCAGCTAAAACTAGTAAAAGGTGCTCCTGAATACAGATGCTACTGGAATATCTAAAGATAACACTAGGTCCAGATGTCCCAGAAACCTCAAAAGTAGTGCAGCCTCATGCAAAACAAGTTGTCTATGTCTAGAGATGGGTCACTGTAAAAAGAAAAAAGAAAAACCTCAGTCCCTCATATCACTAAACATGGAGTTGTTATACTACCCAATTTGCACAATTAACTCATTTTAAAGAATATTTTTCTATTTACACATACCATAGTAGTGCTTGTTATGCTCCTTTTTAAAACAACTTCTGAATTACAGTCATCTCCGTCTTACAGAAAGGAAACTATAGTGGGTTCTTTACTGCAAGGCAAGAGATGGAGCCTCAGAATTGGAATGGGTCTTCCAGTCAGGACTCCCAGGTCAGAATTCATTGTCTTTCATCCACTAATTCAACTCCTGCATTATAAACAGCTTTAACTACAACAATCTAGCAATAAAGATGGGATGGGGGCTGCTGGAATGAATGGGGGATGAACCTATCAGGGAAGCTCCAGATGATTTTTTTTGTATATGATGCATTTAAAGATATAAGAGGAAAATATTTGCATAAAAATGAATCTTGTCAATTGCTTACCTACATTACCTGCATAAAAATAGCCTCACTAAAAATGTGAGGAAGGGGTGGTCTCCCCCACTTGCAATGTGCAATGTGCAAAGACAAGTTAGAAGTAACCAACAAAAGGTGTTAAAAATTCCATCATAAACAGACAAATCTGCACATACCATACACGTCTGGCTTAAAGCAAGCTGATAAGAGCATTATCAACAGAGTTCTGAATCGTCAAGAGAAAATTAAATAGATTTTTCAAAAGGCAACAAAGCTTTCAGAAACACAGCAGATATTGAGATTAGCCTGGCACAGAGAGATTACCCGCCACGCTTCTTCTCCCTCTGAAAAGACGATTTCACACATTGCCATGCCAGGGCATCAAATTACTACTTGGAATGAGCCATTAATTTGATTCCTGCTGTGTAGGACTCTTCGCAAGCAGCAACATTCCAGTCTTTTACATATCCCTTTGACACAAGGTCTGTGGAAGCTTTCAATCAGTGGAGAGGAAATGGAACTCTGCACAAGCTCAGGAGTATTCAATTTCAGTGCTACACATGGTATAATGCTATCAGAGCCAAGAACACTTTTTAAAAAAGTCAGATCTGAATAACTTACATTTAAAACAACAAGAAAAGAGAAAGAAATTTCTGGAAAATTCTGTGGTGCATTTTAATGCAGACCGAGGAAAAGTGGAAAAGAGAACATAATGATTGTTGATATAAGACTCAAAATCCCTTTCAATGGTTCCAGTTTTACAACAACAGTGAAAGGTCTGGGATGTATTTCTAGGGGAATCTTAAGGAGTGGGCAGCTTACACAAAACAGGTCTTCCAAGACTTGGCATTATATCCTTGCCTCCTTCTCCCTATCCTAATAGCTATCATTTCTTGATGACTTGACTCCTACAGTCAACATCACAATCCTTCATTTCTTCCAGGACTGACAGTAGCCAATTTGAATGTCTTTAAGATGGGATCAGACATACATTATCTCCTGTATAACAGCTGTACATCTTTCAATACCAACTGGATGACTATAAAATGGAATTAGAAAAATCCATGGAGACTATCAGTGGCTATAGGTCACATTGCTATTTTCAGTGCCAGTGCCAGTTCTTGGAGAACATAAAAAGTGTGGCACTGTTTTGCTCATATCATTCTTTTGTGAGTTTTCCAGATGCAACTTGATGTCAGTTGCAGAAGCAGAGCATTGACCAGACAGGTATTTGGTCTGATTCAGTACAGTTCTGCTCAGCTACAAGGACAATACGTTATATGAAGAAAGCTCCACATGGAAGGAGCATGACAGCAAGCTGACATAAAGAGCAGGATGTTTACTTATATGGAAGGAACCAGCCCCACAATGTGATGAAAAAAAAAATTAAGGTGTGACTCAAGTCAGGTTTTACAATCATTTGCCAACAGACCATTGTGCCTCATTAGTAGACAAGAGGCACAGGCTCCGAAAGTCAAGTACAAACTGTTAGAATGAACATCTGGCTGTTAGAAATCTAGGCACCTGGAAATTTCCCTACCCAAACTGATGCTCCACTATATGGATTGATAACTCTTCTGGCCAACAGAATAATTCCCTATTTGTATGCTGGCTTTGTTCGTGTTTGTTTTGTTTTGCTTTCTTTGCAAATTGACAGCTGGTCTCCTGTTAATAGTTCCAGCCCTGAACACAGATCATAGCCTAGCATTGGCACAGATGGTCTCCTCTGAATTCTTCCCTGCTGGTTCATTTCCCTTTCTTAAATACATGGTCATCTACTGCAATGCAGCCGAAAGGTGACAAAATATGGCAAGACAAGAAAAAGTGAAATCAAGTCTATTCGGCTTCTAAAGAACATGCTGCTGACATATAGGACCTTGGAATATTACGTTGATTTTTGATTGTTTGATTATTTATGTATCTAATTATTTAAATAATTTATATTCAGCCTTTCTCCTAACATTGGATCTAGGTTAGGTTACAATACAATTTTAAACAAACTATAATTAAAGACCTGTTGCTAAACAATTAACCATATCCAGAATCCTCTTTAGCAGTTATAAATCAGAAACCTTTAGGCATGCACTTGTGACCATTATGTGTTTACAAACCTTATGTAGGCCTTAGTTTAGGGACCACATATGGACCATGAAAGAACTCCAATTACTAACTAGGCAGCAGCCATTGTGATCAGAAGGGGTCTGTTCTCCTATCAATCAGAAGGCAGCAGACATTTCCATCACAACTTCCCTTGTGTGAGCAATCTTCAGCACAATATACAGTGTGAAAAGAACCATGATTCTGTTTGTCACACAAGCAATTTCTCAGGAAGGGGATGGAAACAGCAGTCAGCTGCTGCTTGTGTAACAAGGGAACAGACCTCTGCTGATCACAGCAGCTGCTTTCCAGTAAGTACTAAGAAGCAACTGATACAATCCTGCTGTCAATTGCTGTGTAGCATCACAACTATGATGCTTACACATATGGGAGTCTAGCCTAAATCTAATAAAGGATTCCAGTCTAGGCGATTCTATTAAAACACTCCATCTTAAAATCTAAAAGCACTGAAAAAACGTAACTATAAAACTACAGGTTATACTGCCCCTTTCAGCCATAACCAGCTAATTACCATGAGTTTGTTTAAATGACAAGGTTTACTTGTGGATGAAAAAAGGTATCCTGTGGAAGAAATTCCATAGTTTTGGAACAACCACCAAAAAAAAAACCTTTGACATTGTGGGATCCAGAGAGAGGCCTTCTCTGGGCTTGGAGCACCCAGTCTTTCAAAAGAGGTACTACTTTTCAAATAAGGCATAAAAAGCTTTCTATATCTTGGCTGCAGAAAATCCTATAAGGCTGTTCAATATAAGCTAGAAAAAAAAGAATACATGTCCTTGTTTTGTTATATTTCATTATAGGTATAAGCTGACTTGGAGGCAATTTGATCATGCAGAGTATGTAATATTCAGGATATAGTATTGCTTGGAAGATCAAAACACTAAATAGTGATAAATCATAGAGATGGTTCTGTTTAACAATATCAAGTGACTTCATGTACTCTTCAATAAGTTGGGTAAATATAATTTCAGTTCATGTAAGAAACAGTATTTCTACACAGAAACAACTGTGCCTTGGCACAAAGTCAAGAAGCCAACAGCAAGCTGATAAGGTAAAAGAAAACTGAAAGATATAATTAAGAGGATCAGATCACAGCAGAAAGCTTGGAAGTTATTTACCACAATGCTAATCACAGAAAGGGAAAGGCACTTTTTTAAAAAAGATGCCAGTGTGGTTAAATCGGAAAGTAGCCAGATAAAGCAAAAGTCACATAATTTGAATTACTGCCCACATGAAGAATTAAAGAGTATGTAGCCTCTCAAATCAAATGAGAACTGACATTAAGACAAGCCAAGAAATTATCTGATGGAACAATTGCAAAACTGAAACTATAAAAAGCAGAAATAAGTTATTTAAATACTATAAGAAGAGATGCAGGAAATCAAGCAAAGTGGTAAAACTTTTAAATATGAGAAGCTGTAGAAAAGATTAGATGAACAGAAAATGTGTAATCACAGCCATCCATGCATACATAGGTAGCTGAATCATAAAAATAACCCTGATTATTATTTTGAATGTGAAACTAGTGAAGACACAGAAAAGAGAAACAAAACGATCAGGCGGATACAGCATCCCCCTTATAAAGTACACTGGGGGGTGTTAGTTTAGAAAATAAATGGTTCAAATATCGAGAAGAGAAATGTGTCAGATAATGCATGACTGGCTATCAGCCGAGATAGGTTTTTAGTTATATGAAGGTGCCATCATATAGGACCTGGAAGAGCATCCAAGGAGACACAAGATTTTGTGGCTCTCCCGCTCTCCAATAGTAGGCCTTCTGTCAGAGCTTGCTTTCAAAGAAGAATAGAAAATCAATTGCTGTTGCTCCTCCACTTTCAGAAAACCAACATCACATGAAGAAAGGAGATGAGCTAGACACAGCTTCAGATCCAGAAGGTGAAGGGATGTGTGTGAGAGTGGCTATGAAAGCCCTGATGTTGTATTATTATATCCTTATCACTGGAAACAATGGGAGAGAACAGCAGATAATGGGAAGGGGACAGTAAATAGATAACCACAAAATGCACCCTGCTCCCACTACTTTGTGCACTGCTGAGGGAGAAGCATCAGAGCATCCATAACCAGGTGATCATCAGATGTGTTGAACTGCAGTTTGATCATTCCCAGGCAGGGAACACTGTGGGCACTGCAGTTCAACACATCTGGAATGTGCCATGTTGGAAAAGGCTGGGATAGGAAGTGAATTTATCTACTATGTCATCTCTTTCCCCTACTGTACTCACAGACACAGAGAGCTATTAACAGCTATTAGGTATGAATGCTAAAGGGGACTTTGATGTTCAAAAACAATATGCATCTGATTGCCAGATGCTGAAAATCGTGGCTTTCATAATCAGAACCAGCCTGTGATTTTCTAAATGAATTTAGCTACCAGAGGTTGAAGTAAAATGGTCTGATCAAACAAGATAACACTGTGTTCTTAAATGGGTGGAATAAAGTAGACTAATATATCCTAAATGTATGCAGCTATCTTACTGTATCTCCCTAATTAAGATCCTGTAATTTGAGGGTGACGAATGTGCAGCTCTCAAGCTCTTTTTAGTGATCCCTGACACAGAAATCTAGGTCCTTCTCTTAAAAAAAACCAGGGGATGTTTTAACAAAAATACTGTATGGTCATAAAATTGTTAAACCACCGTAAGCCATTTTGTTCTACCAAAAACCTTCCAACAGCAATATTTAACAAAACAGGAAGTGATTTCACAACAATTTTGGTTTTATTGGCAATGGCACTGACTCCACCTGGAAGTTATACAGGCAAAGTGTGCAAAAATCTTGTTTTCCTCAGCACTGTGTCCATTTTATTTGTTTTCCATGTTGGTGTCTAATACATTCAACACAGCAGAGAGAAAAGATTAAAAGTTAAATTCTAGGCAGTTCCACAGTCAGCATCTTTGGCCTATCTTTCCCCCTCCCAGTGCACATGGGGAAGTTTTCATTCTTACATTCTTCACAGATAGGTACCCAGGAGCTCAGGTTTCAAGACACTGCTGTCAAATTAAGGCACTGAGAAAGACAATTGCTTCCACTGAGCAATCTCTTAAGACTTTTACAGAACATTGTACTTTAATTGGCGAGGGAACAAGTTTGGCAGTTATGCACAAAGTACAGGTTGCTCCATTTTAACTTTGAGCCAACTCCAAATTTCTGCAGACATCAAGAGATAGGCTTTCTTTCCATAGAGCCTGCATACTGACAGAGTATGGGATAAGGCAGTTTACACAGGCGGGTGGCAAGGTAGTTTGGTTTTCTACTCTTTTCAATTCCTGTGGTTCTGCATGTGAATGTATACCTTCCTATCTGTCCCCTTGTGTGAACGTTTTCTGAAAACAACCACTTGGTGTCCAAGCTGTTCATCAAACACCTTTCTCAAAGCCTTTGTGCATTCCCAGTCCTGTCCAAAGTTCTGTTTGCTCCCATAGAGAAGATGCTAGCATCACTAAGGGGAAAATACATGCTGACAAATAATAAACAGTAGTTGAAGTTTCTTTTGCCAACACAGGGAGAAGCAATGAAAAGAAGTGGACTCTTTTCTCCCTCAGTTTTTTATCCTGCCTTCTTGCATATAACACCCCAGGCAGCTTGATAATAAAAACAGAACAAGGTTTTTTTAAGTGAACATTTTAAAATGCCAATCAATAAGATAAAAAGAGCAGACAAAACCTGTTCTCCAGACAGCACTCTGCTCCTGCATGTCTGAAATACCACCCTTCTTGAAAACTTGTGGCAACACAGCATCTGCCTCTCAAATAGAGTGTTTAGCATGGTATTAAGGTGAAGCAGGAATATTGAAGCAATGAAGTAGGATTCATTTCACCATATTATTGGTTCTCTTTTCAACTAACACAATTTATGCAAGATCAAAGAAGACCACATAAGCAGATGCTGGTTAACTACAGTCTCTTTATCAGCTGCCACAATTTGGTATTAAACTGGGCTGCCTTCGGCAAAAAAACCCCACGAAAGCTCCCAAGTGAAAGCACAATTTTTCAAGTCAAGGTTTTAATTCAGTCAACAACATCATATCTCCATTTCTGACCATTCAAAACTGCTTACAGACATAATTAAAATCATACTCAACAGCGGTATAATCCATCTGAAGAGGAAGTTAAACAGATTATAGGTTATTACAAACTCAAACTTTTTGAAAAGCTGCCTGAATAGATAAGAGACAAGACAGGGGCTGTTGCTCCTCTGGGAGAGTGTCACCCAATGGCTTTCAAAACCTGGTTTACAGAGTTACAGTCCAACACTCAAACCACTGCCCCTTGGCAAACCACCTCTGAATATTTCTTGCCTAAGGAAAAAAACCCTATGGAATTCACAAGGTCTCCATAAAAAAACTGACAACTTGAAGACATCAGCATGTTTAGTGGAACCCCAGGCTTTTCAGAACAAAAGTGCTTTTTCAATAGGCCCAAGAAGGACAACCATATTCCTAGAGCCCTGAAAAGGAACAGTTCTGATAAGTGGCAAGAGTATTTTTTTGCAGACCACACAAGACCTCCAGATCAAAAACACACACACACACACACACACACACACACAAAATCCCAACAAATTCAGGGGAAAAAACTTTCCCCTCCGGATCTTTCCCCTGACACCCATCAGAGAAATCGAAAAAATAGATTTGGCACTACATAAGCATTCCTCAGTGAACAAAGCCTCTGACAAAGAAACTCCTTTCTACAAAAGTCTTTTTATACCAGCCATGACCCTTCTTTTGGTTTCCATTTTCTGTTTAGTTGAAAGTTTTTTAACAGCATCAGTATTGGGATGATCGTTAAAGATTCAGGGGGGAAAAGAAATAAGAGAAAAGGGAGTACTTTGATTGTGTGTTCCTGCACGACAGGGGGTTGGACTGCATGGTCTTGTGGTCTCTTCGAATTCTTATGATTCTATGAGGGGGAGAGCAATATATGCTTACCTCACCAGCTACTTCTATCAAGTTTTAAAAAAGCAGAGATTTGTTAGACTGGCCAACAAAATGAAAATCATAAAAGTGGAAGCAGGTGAAACACCAGCAGTTCTGGATGCTTTTGAGAAAAATCTTTCAAGTAGTCTCTAGAATGCTCAAAATGTTGTCACACAGGTGAGGCTAACCTGACATATATACTCGAGTTAAAGCCGAGCCTAATATAAGCTGAGGCACCTACATTTACCACAAAAAAAACTGGGGAAACTTACTGACTCGAGTATAAGCCAAGGGTGGAAAATGCAGCAGCTACTAGTACATTTCAAAATGAAAATAGATCCCAATGAAATTATATTGGGGCATCAGTAAGTTAAAGGTTTTTCAATATTTACTGTATTTCAAAGCAAAACAGTAAACGAACTCTAAGTGGAAAGGTAGAGTCAACAAAAACAATATGGTATTAACAATAACATAATAATAATAATAATAAGAAGAAGAAGAAGAAGAAGAAGAAGAAGAAACTTCATTTGTACCCTGCCCTATCTCCCCATGGGGACTCAGGCCAGCTTCCAACATAGTAACAGGCAAACATTCAATGCCTACATAAACAATTCAGAGCTAAATATAGATCTATAATTATATATACTAATTTCACATATGTATTTCCCCCTGAAGCATTTGCAAATCCTCTCTCTATATATGTGCATTTCCCTCCAGCAATACTTGCAAGCCCTATATATTTGTTTATATCTATCTAGAAATCTCTATATGTTTGTGTGTGTGTGTGTGCATTTCCCCTGCAATATTTGCAAGTCCTACATATCTATATTCATATATATCTATCTAGACATCTCTCTCTATATATAGATAATTATATCTGTATAGGATTTGCAAAGACTCACAAACATATGAGGTGAAAATTCATATGTAAAATAATGTATACACATAGATACAGATATATAGGTACATTGAAATCTAGATATCTATATGTTTATAGGATTTGCAAAGACTTGCAAACATATGAGGGGGAAATTCATATACAAAATTAATGTATATAGATAGATACAAATATAAAGGTACATAGGGATTGCAAAGGCTTGCAGAGGGAAATGCCTATATATCTGTAGCAGAGATTAACAAATATTTCAGGGGGAAATGCTTTTATAAGATTAATGGGTATATATTCTTCTTCCTGACTTGCAAGGGCTTCTTTCCCTTTTAAATATTCCCTTGGTTAAGAGCAAGGGAGGCTTTGGAAAAGAAAACACTGATAAGGGAGGGTAAGATGAGAGATAAATATATCATATATTGCAAGCAACAGCCTCCAGGCTCCATTGCTGGCTTGACCTTGACCCGATAATAAGCCGGGGGAGACTTTTTCAGCTCATAAATAAGAGCTGGAAAACTCGGCTTATCTTCGAGTATACAGGATAGTTATTTTATTTCTTATCTACACACGGCTAGTTCTCTATAAAATGTTTGCTGAAACATGTATGAACTGTACTTTTTTGTGGTGTGGGAATCCATTTGTCTTCTTTCCACATTATTTTTGCCTCTGGTATCAAATTTTCTGTTAAAGAAGAAACACCCAGGAACACATCTACTTCATTATTTGTGGCAGATATTTAACAGAAAACCTTTATGTTAAAAGGAAGACTATATAACAGGAAGACCTTTATGTTAAAAAAGCTACATACAACATCAGATCACTGCAGTTTTGCATCTTGGTTTCTCTTCTCCTGTTCTTATGGGAATGAGTGTTTCATGTCTGCTTGACACTATGAGACTATGTTTTTCTACTATTGACAGGTTCTTCTACTTTCATTGTTTTATGCAAAAAGGTTTCTTATGGTTCAGGACCTTGTGGTTCCATTTGGAACCAGAAATGTAAGAACATGAAAAGTAATTTTTAATTATTGCTTGGATAAGCTATGCTTTAATGTAGCAAATACAATAGGTTTATGTCAAATCAAATAATACATATATATTTTTATTCCTAAAGTAACAGTGACTTTCAATCTGTAAAAGGCGTTTACTGAATATTTTTTCTCAAAGAAAACTGGGAAAGTTTTTTCCCTCCACATATGCAGATTTTGTTTTGAAAATATTACATCTCTAGGCCTCATTTTTAAACATTAAGGAAAGAACAGTTGCTCCTGAAATGAAAAAAGAAAAGGAACATTCTTCCAAAATCCGTTTCCAATTTCTAAAATGTGCACAGAAGGAAATCTTCAGGCTTTGATTACTAAAAAATGTTTTGTGATAAGAAGTGTAAATAATCCAAAACACAAGAATTTATTCCATATTTCTTAAATGTCTTCAGGCTACCTGTGAGTGCAAGGCAAAGAATTGTACAAAAGGATCTGCTCACCAGATAGATCAATTGGCTTATTTTTTTCACAAACTAAATTCTCCTTCAGTAAAAATGTATCAGTTTGGAAACTTGAAAGGACTTGCAAGTGTTTTTATAAAAGTTGATTCCATACCTTGCACCTCTCGTTTCTCAGCATCTTTCTAAAATTGCGATTCTCAGAACTGCACAAAGCAATTCAAGTAAAAAAATACAGATAGGTCATCACTCCTTCACATTTGAACCAAATATTTCTGATGATGCAACTTGAAATTACTTTAATTACTGGTATGCATTCATCCCTTAAGTTTGCCCCTTGTTCAATTTCTGACACATGCCCCTTTAAACTGGAATACATCGGACTACTACTTATTGAAGTCAGTCGCTTCCTTATTAAAGATGCAAAATTGCAAGATATATGGGGAAAATATTTTTAACAATTTTCTTCAAAAAGATATTAGCACACTTTCAGAATCTAAGTCATTATTTTACTTTAGGAACTTAGTGTATTATGTATAATTTTGACTGACATTAGGTTATTGTGTTTGGTATTGAAAGAGTACAATTTATACAGACAATAATGACTTAAGGAAAGATGACTTGCATTCTTACTTTTTGTTACTAATCAAGCTACAAAGTTCTGAGCTGTGTGGAATCTCTTTGGCTTTGCCACTTCATTAGTAGCAGACACAAAACTATAAAAACATAAGAAGTCATGAAAAATTACTTCATCTCTTCCAATTCTCTGCAGTGTCAAGCAGAGATAAAGCATTCATTTCCATAAAAAGAAACAGAAAAGGAAACCAAAGGTAGGAATTGTGTTACAGATTGGGTATTCTTTATCCAAAATGCTTTGGATTTTGAAGTATCTGTATTTTCACATATGTACATAATGAGAAATTTTGGGAATGAGACACAAGTCTAAACACAAAATTCGTTTTTGTTTCATATTTGAATAGTTTTGTGTATGAAACTAAATTTGTGTATGCTGAACCATCACAAAGGTAAATATCACTACCTAAGTCATCCATGTGAACAATTTTTGAGTATTAAAATTATAGATACAAGATGCTCAACCTGTAATATGATTCTGCACACTATCTTATGAAAAAGATATCCTATCAGATAGCATTTAGAAATAATTTGGGGGGGGGAGTAAGTACATATATTAATTTCCTGTCTTAAGCATTTATTTTAGAAGAAAATATTCCAGTATTAAACCTTTTTCCAATGACCATTTAAAAAAGGCTTTGAGGGAAATGAGGGAAAGTATTACTGGCCTCACTACATGTAAGAGGATATGCACCCTGATGCCCACCCTCTCATTCACACTACCACCCTATATCATGCTGTCATCTAGGACTGAATTGTTGTCCCACATGAAATTAGTTTATAGCTACTCCATGACCAGGTTTACAAAATTCTAGCCAAAAACATTATTTCAATCCTCATGAGATGTAACTGATTTCCCATGAGAAAAATTTCATTATGAAAGCACAGACCCTGGTCCAAGAATCCAAACTTTCACCTATGTTATATGTGCAGCCAGTTATTGGGTTCTCCTTCAATAGGAAGAAGCAACAAAACATCAGCTGCCCACCCACACTTCCTGACCTTCATCTGATAAGCTACAGCCTTACAGTTAACATGATGAAAGCTGTGTCCCGTAGGATCATTTGCTCCCATTTAGAGCAGCAAGAAAGGATGACTAGTCTTACCAAACTCCCTATCACATCCTAAATATTCAAGAGACAATGTGCCTCCCATGATAACTCCTCAGGGCAACAAGGTGTTGCCTCTGCCTTTCTCAGAAGCAAGTCATCAAACAACATCACACTCACATGTCCTCTTCTCCTCAACAAAGCCATAAAATTTCTTCAATTCAGCAAACACGTTGTGTCCTCATTTCTGCTTTGTGGAATTCTTGTTCTCCAGTACTGCAGAATCAGTTTTGCGGGCCCAACTCCCAGCACAACAAATGAAGGAAGGCCCTGAAATCTGCTGCATAGCTTCAAAGAATAAATTCTCTGCAAATTTCTTGCTCATTCTTCTCATCCCCAGCATCTGGCTTTTGTTTTTTCACGTATAAAGCACTCTTTCTTGTTCTTACAGCAAGTCCTACCATTCTTTGCTTATTTACTTTCCTCAAAAAGCCAAATCATAGTTAGGCATGTCTTGAGAACTTTTGCCTTCATTTTCCAGCAAGATACAGCTTGCCCTTGCTGCAAGTTTCATTCTGTATATCCTTAGCAGGAGAGAACAAGTGAAGTGCAGAACTTGCAGCTCATCAGAACAGCTTCCTCCCTCCCTCACCTCAAGCAACACAGGTCTAAGACCGCATGCCAAGGTATCCAGGCCCCTTGCACGTGTCTAATGTATAAACCAATTGCTGTTTCTTTTTGCTTTCTCCCAGCTGATTTTGCCCATATTAATCTCTCTGTATTTTGAGATATGTATATAGTTTGAGCAATCTGACTGGTGAGTATGAGGAGCAAGGCTTGAGATCAAACAGCTCTTTTAAGCTATAGCTCTTCTTTCGCAGAATTCTACTATGACTGAAACATATTTCTCCATCAATACAGACTTTCAGACAAAGTCTAAAGTACAGCAGAGTCTCACTTATCCAACACTCGCTTATCCAACGTTCTGGATTATCCAACGCATTTTTGTAGTCAATGTTTTCAATACATCGTGATATTTTGGTGCTAAATTCGTAAATACAGTAATTACTACATAGCATTACTGTGTATTGAATTACTTTTTCTGCTTAATTTGTAAAATCATAACCCAATTTAATGTTTAATAGGCTTTTCCTTAATCTCTCCTTATTATCCAACATATTCGCTTATCCAACGTTCTGCTGGCCCATTTATGTTGTATAAGCAAGACTCTACTGTATCATTTATTTAAGATGATTTCTCTTAAGATTAACATTAAATGCTACATTTTAAATTTTGTTTTAGAATTTTCTGATTAAAAAACAATTTGAATGTTATTGCTCCTTAATGTTACTGCTCCAGATTATTGCTGATCATTTTAATTTTCAGACAATTACTGTAAAGGTATTTTATCATGTGTTGTAATAATTACATATAGTTTTTTGCTTTAATGAGCTGTTATACTTTATTCCCCTAAAAGGAAACCTAGATATATGTAAAAACAAACAGCATACATATTTCAACCCACATGTTTTTTCAGGAAGAGCGCAGGAAGACTTTCTGTTGATTATTTTCTGCTACTCATATTATTTAAAACAACTGTATATTGTTAGCTCTTACATCTCCAGCTATGATCCATGAATCCTGTCTGTGTTTTCCTCTGTTTACATTGGTTCTTCAAAGAAAGGCTTTCCTTTAAATATGGTGAAGAATTCCTATTTCAAGTACATCGTCTTATGGAAGGATGGGCAACTGCCAGATATTTTGAAGTGTTTATGAATATGCCTTACATTATTATTCTACATAGAATAATTCAAATGTGTCCAAAATCCTATTTATTGCATTCCCAAACTCAATTCAATACTAGGCAACTAGCTTTCAAACTAAAACTTCCTAACATTGTCCTCAGTCTACACACAGAAACACAATTCCTTCTGCACAAGATCCACTGTACTGGCTATTCAAAAGGCCATGGGTGGTAGAAGGTGAGCAGAAGGGATGCCAAGTGGTTTGGAAAGTAAAACAATGATATTTCTTTTCAGGACTATAGAAGCAGATACATCATCTTCTACTACCGTAATGTCTTAGTTTTGACCAAAGTATCAAAAGGAACCTATACAATATGCTGGTGTATACACTGCTTTACCAAACCCCTTCTACTTCTCATCCAATCTCAAAGTGAGGAAAAGACGTGTACTTCACTTCTTTATTGTTACTTCTCAAATTTCAGGGCTTCAGTTTTAAGAGAAAAAGTAGGCTCCAGTACATGCACTGTTCCAACCATTGATGTACCAACCTCTAATGCGTAATATTGCTGGATGTGTGGTTACTGTTGCTTTTAACAATAATTCTTAAATTTTGATGACAAATAAAACCCAGCTGTAAAAGAAAAAAAGCACCACTCCAAAAGACTTACTGCACAGTAATGTACATATCTACTCATATGAAAAAATTGAGACAGATATATGTCTGCTCAGAAGTAAGTGAGACTTAGTTCCATGTATGGATTTATGCTATCTTAGCTGGTTTTTAATGGTTTAAAAGTTTGATTATTTAATTGTTATTATTTATACTACTTCTCTTAATTTGTGTAATGTATTTTATTGTTGTTGTTTATCTATCTATATATATATAAATGTAATGTGTGTTTTTCCCATGGAGTAAACAACAAAACCACTGAACCAAATCACACCAAATTTGGCCACAAAAGGCATAGTCATCCAATCTATGTCTTTCAATTAAAAAAAAACCTAGAAAAATAGTCCAAATTACAGAGGATGAGGAAGAGCCTTTCTCCCTGTAACTGCCAGTCAGAAAGGTAGGCCCTGCTGTCTTTAGGCCTCCTGCTGCCTTTAGGCCCCACCCCCTTCATATCCTAGAAACTCCCTCAGCCAAAATGGCACCCAGGGCACAGGCAGAGTGCAATTAGGCCTCATTCACACTGGCTATAAAATACAGATTATCTGATTTGAAATGGATTATATGGCAGTGTAGACTCAAGGCCCTTCCACACAGCTATATAACCCAGAATGCCAAGGTACATAATCCACAGTATCTGCTTTGAACTGGATTATCTTGAGTGCACACTACCATATAATCCAGTTCAGTGTGGATTTTATACAGCTGTGTAGAAGGGGCCTCATATAATCCAATTCTAAGCAGATAATATAAGCTTATAAATATAATATGTAATAATTACTGTGGTAATACAGTACAATATAATCTCTTAAATCAGGACAGTAAATAAAGAGCAACACGCTGAAAACAGGGGAAATCCAAACAGGAAACAACCAGGGTCAGCTAACACCTCCCAACAAAGAATTCCCCCAGGAAGCAGCCAGGCTTTGAAGCTGCAAGGCCATTAAATGCTAATCAAGGTGGCTCAGTGCAGCATTCATACCTGCCGCACCGAGACTATTAATTGCTATTCAACCTGGCCAACCAAGGATTCCGCAAGGTAGAAAGCGGCCAGGCTTGCAAGCAGCAAGGCTATTCAGTGCTATTCAACCTGACTAACCAAGATTTCCCCTAGGTGGAAAACCCCCAGGCTTTGAAGCCCATTCAACTTGGCCTAGCAAGGATGTGTGAAAGCAGCCAGGCTTTTAAGATGCAAGACTATTCAGTGCAATTCAAGCTGGCCAAACAAGGATTTCCCTACAAAGGAAGTAGCCAGGCTTCACAGTGGTTCTCTGATTGAGGGTGCAACTCCAGCTCACCAAAGAATGATTCCCATAGGTATAACACAGCCAGGCACTGAAGCTGCAAGGCTATTCAGTGCAATTCAACCAGACCAACGAAGGATTAACCTTAGTAGAAGGCGGCCAGGCTTTGAAGCAGTGAGGCTATTCATTGCAATTCTAGCA
This sequence comes from Anolis carolinensis, assembly GCF_035594765.1. Classification (NCBI taxonomy): domain Eukaryota; kingdom Metazoa; phylum Chordata; class Lepidosauria; order Squamata; family Anolidae; genus Anolis; species Anolis carolinensis. The sequence goes on along the minus strand of NC_085846.1, from coordinate 25,531,973 downwards.
GCCTAAAAAATAATTCCCCTAGAACACAGGTACCCAGGCTTCCTGGCAGCAACCCTAGTCCACTGCATTCCAGCTCACCAAACAAGGATTCCCATAAGAAGAAAACAGCCAGGCTTTGAGGCTGCAAGACTATTCACTACTATTCCACCTGGCCAACAAATGATTCCCATAAGGCACAGCAACGCGTGGCCGAGCAAAGCTAGTATTTTTTTTTAATCTGTTTTAAACACTCTTAACAAAACTAAGCAGACACTCTACATTTCAATATGGACACAGAAGAATTCTCTGCCATTTTCTATACTGCAAAGGTTGGCCAAAGTTCAAGGTAGACTATGTTTGACTTGAGTCTCACATTCATTTTTGATGATGGAAAATTGCTACTCCTCCAGCACCACTTTCACAGCCAGGATAGGATACATCTCATTCTCCGCTGTGCAGCAGTGCAGAAAATAAAATGATGCTGCATCATTCAGAGTAGTAATTCCAATTGGCTATAGTTTCCACATAAATTTAGCTTTTTAGATTAAGCTTTTAAAATGGAGGAGAAAGTAGTAAGTCAGTCTCGATAACTTCAGCTGGGCCCACAGAAAATCAAAAGAGAGAAAAGGATCAGAAAGCCATCCAAATCAACAGAGCAATCATCTGTTACACAAAATCTTTAATAATAGGATCATGAAAAAAGGACACAGAAAAATGAAAAACCACTTAAATCATGTATAATGGGAAGGTGTGAAGACACTAATATGAAAGGGACAATCGAATCAGCAAGGCAAAAGCAAGGAATTAGAGACCTAATTAGGGGAAAGATGCACACAGATAAATAGGACAAGAAGTCTGAATGTCAAGCCATAAAATAAACCAAAGAAAAAACACTGGACAATTTGTATGGAAGATTACTTAACAGACAAGAAAGGAAACTGTCATTAATGTTCTTCTTTAACATTGCAAGAACTATGTCAGTCAGTCAAGAGAATGTGACAAGCACAAACAGAGAAAAGTGGAAGAAAGGCTAAAACAGTACCTAGTCTGCAAGTAGGGAAAACAGCAAACACAATGCTTTTGGCAGCTCTGGTTTAGTGGTTGCTATATAATGCTGGAATAACGTGCCCTTCTTGAGGCACCAGGATGAATTCCAGCCAGATTTAGTTATGAAAGGAAAATAACTCAAGAAAACTGACAGATGGGAGGTAATGGCAATAAGTCAAGCCAATATGTGACTCTTAAATACCCAAATCATTCTCACAGTTCATGGAAACTATTTTCAGAGAGGCAACTATGGATGCATCTACTCTACATAATTAATGTAGTTTGACACCACTTTGACAGCCATGGCTAAATGCTTTGGAATCATGGGAGCTGTAGTTAGGTGAGACGCCAGCACTCTGTGGCAGAGAAGGCTAAAAACCTCACAAGACTACAGCTTGCATGATTCCATAGAATTGAGCCATGGCAGTTTAAAATGATGTCAAAACGCACTAATTCTACAGCATTGGGAGCACCTTTTGAAATTCTATGGCAACAGAATGCCCAAAGGCTCCCATGGCACTTCAAGAACATACTTAGTTTTTCAGGTGACAAGAATTTTCCCACCTCAAATTCATGATGTGTTTACACTGTGATTGTTTCATTTTGTAAATCAAAGTAGGGGAAGGCAGTGGAAGGGCATTTTTTCTTCAAGGCAACAATAATTATTTTAAAATAATTATTTCCATAACCTTTTACCACGCATACGTATAGCCTTTCAGTAAACTGAAAACATTTAAATAATACCTCTTCCCTCAATAGAGTAGAACTTAACATTCCATGCTACACACGAATCTTTACAGATTCACTGGGGTTATTTACCACACCCATCTTGAACTTTTCTTATTTATAATTACAAAGTATTAGTTAGAAAATATTTAAAATAATATTTAGTTTTACAAAGAGACAGTACAGTAATTGAAAACATAATATAAGCAACAAGTCTACAGTATCAGAAGCCCAGGCCCAGAGCTAGAAGTTGGCAAGACCACAATGAATGCAAGGATCTTTGCTCTACCAGTGACTGTTTTATTCATTTGTATCCTTCCTTTCTCTGAATAGTGCAACTCAAATCAGCTAATACATATTTAAAACATTATAGATTAAAAACTATACAACAGAATTAATAAATCATGAATATAAGATTTAAAAAACAACTGAATCAATTTATAAAGTTAAATTGTTAAACACTAAAAGGAATTACGGTTCAGTAAAAAAAAAAACTGTACCCAAACCTTAAAAACAAACTCAGCTGACCCAGAATTGGATTTGAGGTGCTGTATGACATGAAGCAGTGATTCCTAAATTGAAAATTCCCAAATTTCAGACTAAAAATCCTGTACCACTGGCTCCAAGAACTGGTGTTTCTGGGAGTTGAAGTCTAACAACTGAGGATTTTAAATGTAGTTTAGTTAAAATTGGTAACTACCAGATTCTTGTGAAAACCACAGTAATTTTGACAGAATCATAGGGTTTCTGCTGAAAGGATATGTAATATATTTTGTGTTAGATAAACATGGGCTGAAAGGAGATGTCCTGGATTATTGGATCAGAATATGTATCAGGCCCCTACTAAACTGCCATATAAAATCCAGGTTATCTGCTTTGAACTGGATTATATGGCAGTGTAGACTCATATAATCCAGTTCAAAGCAGATAATGTGGATTATCTTTGATAATCTGTATTATATTGCAATGCAGAAGGTGCCTTAGATATTGCCACAAAAGACAGATTGAAACAGGGGGTTCATAGGGGACAAGGGTGCATAAAACAAACCAACAAACCAAGAGAGCTGGGTAGCTTTAGAAAAAGTAAACTGAAGCACAAGGAGCCAAAATATACAGAGCTGAAGGAAAGAATAGTATAATCATAGTAAGAAGGAAGCATTGAATCTGACAGTGAATGCTGAAGAAAGGCCAGTAAATAGGCAGTTTTTTATGTACTTGTTTCATTTTAAATGTTGATACCTGTTACAGAGCTTACACAATGGGGCAAGTTAATTTAAATTAAATAATATTTGTTCTGGCTGGCTGAACTAACTGGTCCCTATGGAAGGAGTAACTACTTTGCCTCCACAGTAAAGAAGCACTTGAAAGCAGAGAGCGGTAAAGTTATTACAATTAAGGGAGAACTAAATGAGTTTTTATCACTTTCTATATTAGAGCACAGGCAGGTGAAACTGGGTTGAACTGACTTCAGATGGAAGCAAGTTATTTAACATAGATCTGCTGCCAAGCGCCTGGGTTAATTGGCTCTATTTTGCATACAAGATTATTTTATATTGTGAAATGTTGCATCAAATACTTTCCCAAAGCATTGGGCTGGAAGAGGCAATAAATCTGAACCAACAAAAAAAAGGTAGGCAACGCTGGATTCTGCCACCCTACCCTACACACTACAACTACGTTTAATGTCTTATAAGCAGTAGGCATGTATAAATTTTCTAATACAAGGACAGGCAGTTGATAAACAACTACCAGTACCAGGGACTCCCAGTTTCTGAGAACCATCATAACAGTTACAACCCTAATCAGAGATAAGAGAAGTACCAACACTGTCCTGCTTGCCTTCTGGGGTCGTTTGAATTCTTCAAATGTGAGTTTCTCTATACTGAGGAAACAATTCTAGACACCGTGATCCATGGGCACTAAACATAATTAAAATATGTATGTTGATATGCTGTTCTTTCTTCAGGGAACTTAAAATAATTTAGATGGGACTCGCAAGCTACCCACAGTCATGCAGAGATTTGCTTAATTTTAATTATACAACAGCGTAATGTGCCCTCAGGAAATTTTCTAGTACATAACTATGTATCACATGAAAAGTGGTCCTGTTTTGTAGCTGTTCTAAGAATTTCAGAAATGTCCGGGATGAAGGGCATAGAATGCCAAAACAAAAGCATGACGGATGTCCCAAATGCTGTTGTGTCTATTCTCTTATGAATGCAGCAGGTCCTCGTGGAATAAGCTGTTGGAATTTTGGTGATAGTTTTTTTTTTCAAATAGGAAAATGAAACAGATCTCAAAACATTCAAACATACAGCCACTTCAGACATGGGCTGAGTTTAGCTAGGCTTGCTATAAGGGCAAAGTGGTTGTTAAAACTACAAATATAGTATTTGAGTTACAAACAACTCATAGTAAGAACAGAGAGGTAAAACAACAGGAAGTGAGAGAAATCTACACCTCGGAAGGAAAATTCACTCCTGAAAGAGTTATCATGCGGAAAAGATGTCTTCACTGAAGCTTTATCACCAATCCTTGTTTCCACAACAAACCAAATTTTTCAAAATCTAACTATCACAGGGACAAAAAATGTAATCTTCTGAACAGGGACAGAGATAGCAAAACAAACACCACAGGGGTGCTAACCCTTTATTACGCTATTCAATGCTTTATATGTAGGTAGGTAGGTAGGTGGATGGATGGAGTTATACTCAAAAATGTACATGTTCCTACTTGCATACAAATACAGTAGAGTCTCACTTATCCAACATAAACGGGCCGGCAGAATGTTGGATAAGCAAATATGTTGGATAATAAGGAGGCATTAAGGAAAAGCCTATTAAACATCAAATTAGGTTATGATTTTACAAATGAAGCACCAAAACATCATGTTAGACAACAAATTTGGCAGAAAAAGTAGTTCAATACACAGTAATGCTATGCAGTAATTACTGTATTTATGAATTTAGCACCAAAATATCACGATATATTGAAAACATTGACTACAAAAATGCATTGGATAATCCAGAACGTTGGATAAGCGAGTGTTGGATAAGTGAGACTCTACTGTACAACAAATAAATCTACAGAACCTATCTTGTTCATAACTTGCGGACTACCAGTATTCACATATCAGTTGCCTTTTTCTGGAAACCACCTAGAACACATACAGGGGAGTGCAAAAGCAGCATGTTTTTGTAATGCTTGACCTCTCTCAAATTCCTGGGAAATCATTATTTGAAACAAAATGGTGAACTGATTATCCTAGAAGCCTTCAAGGGCGGCAATTCATCGTTTAAACAATTGCAGCCATCTCTCTAATGTTAAAAAACCATATTTTTTCCAAAACAGAAGTGGACTTCCAACCACACCACATATCAACTAGATAGATCAAACAGCATGTAAGGGGAACTTTATACACTGGATTGGGGGGGGGGGGGAGGAAAAATGTAATGCAGAAATGTAGTACAAGAGGATAAACATGCAGGCATGGGCAAACTATGGTTCTCCAAGTGTTTTGGATTTCAACTCCCACAATTCCTAACAACCAGTAAGCTGGCTGGGATTTCTGGGAGTTGAGATCCAAAACACCTGGAGGGCCAAAGTTTGCCTATGCCTGATTATATGGGGAAGTTCCTAGGCTGCGTGGGAACAAGGCAAAATAATTAACAAGTATAGAAGAAAGACAAACTTACATCAAATCTGGAAAATACCACCGTTTACATTCTGCTCTAAAAATTTAAAAGATTGTAATTTAGTCTTCTTTTTCTATATTATCTAATTTCACATGTCATCCAATTTCACATTAAAATTCCCCAAGTATACTATTCATCACACAAGTGAACAACAGTACATGATGAATGAATGAAGGAGGCCTCATCTATATTGACCATTTAATGCAGTTCAATGCTAGTTTCAAACTGCAGTGGCCAGACAAACAAAAGCATGGCAAATATAATGTGCACCAATACTCCACCGTCACCATTTGGACCTCAAACTGGTTTCCAGGATTTCCTATGTAATCATCTGTACAACAAAACAACTTTCTTCAATATCAGTTTGAAACTACATTAAATGGTCAGTGTAAAAAGGGTCTAAGTAGTCAACAAAAGATAATAAATGTTGACTTCATGTTATTTCTGCTACAAATATTTCCTATCTAACTTTATTTTAATGTATCATATCTTGCAAATGGAAATTCAAGTATGCAGCATTAGAGGGATTTTAGGTAGCCATGATTTTGAAAGTACTTAAACTACAAAAACACTCAGATTAAAGAGCAACACACATGCCCAAATATGGGGGATTCAGATTTCAAATCTCTTTACATTCTACCTATGCTTTAAAAAAAATCAAGGGGGGGACGACATAACAGAATGTTAATCAGAATGTATACATAGGATATTTCAAAGGGGAACTACTCGAATCAGACAGAGGGAAAGAGAATCAAACAGCTTCAAACATTAGAATTCATCAAAATAACCGTACTTTAGTAACTGTAACTAACAAAAAGTGTAGCATTAAACAGATATCTGGATTTTTTGAAAATCTTTGACTTAGAAAACTTTCCAATACCCTAAATTAAGCATGATCTAATTTAATTTGTTTATTGGACCTCATACTAAATGTAAGATCCTAACAGCTTTGAACACAAATGTTTGAGGAAAAAAAACAGATTTACTTCTAAAATTTAATGTTAGTCTGCCAGCCCTTAATTAAATTGCCTGATTTCTAAGAGTCTACAGCAGTGAGATTTAACTTTTAAAGTCAATACAATACATTTGAAAAGTTTTCCCCTTACATCACCGCCAGCAACAATGCCAAAAGCTGTTTGCAAATAGCAGTGCTTCAATGATAAGAATACCATGAAGACCAGAATAGTGTTTTAGTTGGCAGAGTACTGGCCTAACCATATATAAAAGCAGCACTTTGCTATGTTTTTTATCAATACAAAATCCATATCAACCTGCCCGTCACAGACCACTCTGAGAGTTTGATCTGACAACTAGCATATCCCACCTGCAATTGAGAGGGTTACTTCTCTCAGAGAGTGGATGAATAGCTATGGTCACGATAGCTATAGCACCCATGGGGCACCTATATAAACATTTGGCAATGGAAAGGGTAATGTTACTATAGGCACACTGCCTCAAGCCTTGAGGATCATCTTATCAGGCCAGCAATTCTTGTTTGTCATCACTACTTTGTGTAGTATTGATGGGGAAAATTATACCACACAGCTGTCGGGGAAAGGAGATATACAGAAGCATATACATATAGATACCACAATTGGTATTTATGCCAATTGTGGTGAAATGTATGCATAATAGAATATGCATAAATACCACAATTGGTATTTATGCCAATTGTGGTGAAATGAATGCATAATGGCAACACAGTATGTAATGCTTTCCCAAACATTACGACATAGTTGAACCTCTGGTACTGCCCCCTTAGTCAACTCTAAGCACAACAGTTGGGAACAGAGGTAAATTTACCCCCAGACTCCTTCAATTTCCTCTGCAGACTCTCTCAAAAAAGCAACCAGCTGTGACATCACTCCCTGTCACCATTTTGAAAGGGACTATAGAGACAGATGGAGATACTGGAAGTAGTGAGAGGTTCTGGGGATTGTATGTGTGTACGTGAGCTCATGTGTCCATATGATTAGAGATTTTTGAAAAAATTGTGATATTCAGGAAAAGATTGCCTGAAAATTTGGCCAAGACATATTTTTAAAAATTGAGTTGGAGGCTTTCATACACTGACAGAAGAATTCAGGAGGTACAAGAAGAAATCTACTAAGGCATACACATCCTATGGGCCACAGTGATACTAAATACATAATACAGTACAGGAAGGCCGGCTGGCTGGACTTCCTTTGCTCTTGATTTAGTTATTCCAACAACGGTAACACTTGTTAAAATGGAACTCCCAAAACAAAACTCTGTTACTGTTACTTATATTGTATATGGTTACTTGCTTTTACTTACCAGGAGACCCCGAAGTTAATACAAGTACTGATTCTAATCATAAAGCCAAAACACAGTTTAACGAATTTTTGATAAACAATACAATCAAGATTGATATTGTGTGCATTACTGGTTCAGTGTGAGATAAAAAAAAAATCTAAGAAAGTATATTAAATACTGGATGTCAAAGTGCAACAGAAACCATGTGGAGGTGGGCACAAGCTTTTTCTTCTGTGATCCATCCCATAATATTCCCATATAGCAGTTGGATCCTGGTTTAACATCCAGGTAGCTTTACTTGCAGTTCAAGGTGGCTTTATCTTTCATTTTTCTAACACATATGTTGCTGGACCATACAACTTCAGGCTGCATATAGGGACAAAATGTTTTGAATCTCCTTCCACATTCAAAATGAATATGTCTGAGAAGGTCTAGTTTAGTCTTTCCCTTTAAAAGCTGTATAGAATGAACAAGATGAATTTCAAGTAGAAGAGCATCCTAGCCTTTTGGCTAAATTTAATGTCAACCCGAGTCACAGTTGACTCCTTGAAATGAAGTAGATTTGATAGGCTGCAATTACCAGATCTGCTGTGGAAGGGAGATCCACAACTTGGGATCAGCCACTAAGGAGAAATCATCAGACTCCCAGTTTCTGAGAACTGTTCATAACAGTTGCAAGCTTAATCAGAGATAAGAGAAGTACCAACACTGTCCTGCTTGTCTTCTGGGGCCGCTTAGAATTCTTCAAATGTGAGTTTCTCTGTACTGTGGAAACAATTCTAGACACGGTGAATTTATGGTTGGCTTATGTAGGGAGATACCGTTTTTCAAATAGCCTGGAGCCAAACCATGTAAGGTTTCAATGTAAGGTCATAGCTGCCATTTTGGATCGTGCCAAGAAACAGATTGGCTGCCAGTAACCGGAAGTAACCATCTCATTCTATCTGAAAATTATACAACCCAACAAAAATGGTGGTCTGAGGGCAACAGAAACTGCTCAGTGCAAGTGATACCATGGTCAAATTTTGCTCACCCTAGGTTTAGGGCTTCTTTTTAATTTCTCAACATCAAGGATGAAAAATAAATTATTTATTTCTTGCAGTGAAGGCCTATTTTAGCCTTTCTAACTCTCTATACCAAGAACCCCTATGTTGCTCTGCTCTCTTTTTTTCTTCCAGTCTTTTTTCTGAGAAGGTTGCAAAAGAATTTCATATCTTTTAGGCCAACTGGTTTAACAGAAGAACAGTTACTCTTCTGTAGTTTAAATTCACCACTTCACAACCTATTTTTTAAAGAACATCGCTGCCTCATTAACACTCCACGGAACAACCTACCACTTCTGAATAGTCATTATTCTGGACTTTAAGACAGTCTTGCAAATTATCTTTATAAAAATAACTAGTGTCTGCTTTTTTACTAGCTCTCCTGCCTACATAAATCATCAGTGTTAATAATGTGTGTTTATAAAAGTGCCTGATTACTTAAAAGCCATTCATACAAATCAGGCTGATCAGTTGAGAAGCTCTTTAAAGTCCTCCTTCAACCTATCTTCCTATATAATCAACAGTTCCTACCGGCTAAAATGGTCACTCTACCCAGGAATCTCAACTATACATAATGAGAACTACTGATAATCATGATGTGGAATAGCACTACTAGATCATCATCACCATCTAATTAGTTATGTTTCTATTCTTACTATGCTGCATTCCTATCTTTCCCACTGCAATTACTCACTGCTAGCATCAAACAATTTGGACTCCATGCTGCTGTTTATTCCCTGTGTGCCAGAATTTAACAGCAAGGCATACCAAGAGGTTTTACACTCATGCCCTTGTTGTGGAGCTCTTCCCAGAGCTCAGGACTCTATTTGATGGAAGATCTTCACTTTGACAAGTTACTTCATATACGATGGAAAATCTTCTCTAACATAAATTACTATAGATAGAGAAGCAATGCACTCGCAACAGTTTTGGGGGTAGTGAAGTGATAGTCCACATCACATTTTATTGATCTTATATATCATTGATCCTGCGCTTTTGGACATCTGGAGGGGTAAAACTTTCAAAAAGTCTTGACTAATCCAACAATGTGCATTATCAAGTTGGTTCAACTCGTCTTCATTCCTAGCCCCTGAAGTTTGATTATCTTTGTTTCAGTAAATTATAGATGTAATAGAAGAATGTAAGATAAAAGAATGTTTATGTGGCAAAATCAATACAGAAGGAGAGATGAGTAATAAAATTATTATTATTATTATTATTATTATTATTATTTAAGGGCTTGCCAAAACTGTATTTGGGAGCATAGCTTGACATTAGCTTATCATATTTAATATATAAAAATAACTTGAATAACTGTGGAGGAGGAAACTATAGCTTTGCCCTCCACTGCAATACAGTTGACAGGTGGTGCAGCATCTACTCAAAGTTATTTTATGCAGAAACAATACCAGATACAGATCTAGCAAATACTGAACTCAAGTGATTTTCTACTCACAGCAAGACAAATATCAAAAGTTACTGTGTCTTGGTTATACACCTTCACATTCAAAATCATACTTACTGTACTCAAATTACCATTCAGAGGATTTGATCAGGCATAACACTATTCATGAGTCATTAACAAAGAAACAAAGTGGGTCTCCACTTACATTACTACCCAGCCTTCTCTCAAAGGGTTTTCCCATTGTAAGTTTTAAAAAGATTGGGTTTGTGTAATGGTAAAGGTTTTAGAGAGGTAAGAGGCAAAATGCATCCAAAGCCTATTCAAGGCCTATCTGTCAAGGTGCAGAACTGTCCCTTTACTAGGAGCCAACATCTTTTACTTTCACTAGACTTCACCAACAAGTTCATACCAATAATCATCTGAACAGAGTTTGTTTACATTCAGCACCACCTCACTCTCCAACTGCCATAAGGAAAGAAGGCAAGGAGGCCTGCAGCTCCCACCCACATGCTTCAGGATGAGGAGCTCTTCTTACCTGTTGGCCTCAGTAAGTAACTTCTGCCACTTTATTCCCTTTTAGGCTAAACGAGAGGGAGTCTGTGGCCCAGGCGGGCGCAATGGGAGGAGATCAAAACAATTACCAAAAAGGATAACCCTCCACCACCGTTCCTGACCCCTCCTCCTTCCCCCTGGTGAAAAGCAGCAGCAACAACACCACTCATGGCTCACTATTTGGCAGCATGTCTCCCTCTTGCCAGTCTTTCCCCCTTGCGCAGCTGCAGAGGATCATTATTCCGCAAGGCCCCTGCAGCAACATTATGCGCAGGCGCAACGGGAAAGGGCTGGGAGGGGGGCGGAGGGGAAGGGAAGCCAGGAAGCTGCAGGATGTGACTGTTCCTCTTGCATTCCCTTTGCGCAGGCGCAGAAGAGTAACGTGCCACAAAAACTTTTGCCGTCGCAGGCGTGCCCCGGACTTCACCTGCCCCTCCCTTTCCGACACAGCGCTTCTCTACACGGCGCCTGTGCAGACCTCTGAATTAATGCACATGCGCCACCATACCAATAGAGGCAATCACGGTGCGGCGCATGCGCAGCACACGCCCAAACGGTTTTTTCCCCTCTGCCCCGCCCCTTCTCCCTGCGTCAGGCCCTTTGGGCTCGTTATTTTGGAACCGGGCGGCCGTTGGTGCGACGTTTCCTGCCCCCTTTGCCCCTCGACGCCGTTAGTCGCCTTCGCTGCCCGCTCCGCCTCACCTGAAAGCGATTCGCGGTGGCTGCGGCCGTCCCCTTGTGGTCTCCTCATACCGCCCTGACCTGACACATCCGGGACTCTATCGTGACGTTGACGCGACGCTCCTTTCATTCAGGGAAGGGAGGAGGGGATGGGGAGGTGGCGGTCCTGCGCGTGCGCAGTAAGGAATCTCTTCTCCGAGTGAAAATGGCGGGAAATAAGCCAACCTGTAGAGATGTCAGGGATATTAAGGAAGGAGAAAAAAATATGAAGTACGTTGGAAGGGGATGAGATGATGTCCTAACAGAGAAAAACGAGGCTCCTCGTGAATATTTAAAGCCTTTTCTTGCATTACTTGGCTGTAAACAAATGGGTGAAATAGCCACCCCAAATTATACTTATAACTCACTCTGAGTCCCCTTCTGGGTGAGAAGAGTGGGATATAAATGTCATAAATAAATAAATAATGGATTGTGACCTGTTAGGATCATAACCTATTGGGTAGCAGAGTTTCAGGAGTGTTCCTTAGTTTCTTGAGTAATGGAAGATCACTGGGCACGTATATAGTTTCTATTCGACAAATATTCAAGTAGACTTCATTAAAATAACATGTTTGTTTTACTCACAACTTCATGTATTTAAATATACAAGTACATTTCTTGTCAGGTTAAACTTCAAAATGTTTCAGTTTGTATCTTTAACTTAGCATCTTTAACAGTCTCTTTAAAATTATATTGCTCTGTATAGCTCTCTTTAATAACAGTCTACTTACAAAGAAATACAAGCCTCAACGTCTTCTAACTCCTATCACTGACCTCTGCACTCTAAATAGACTCAACTGACTTCTAACTCGTCCTTTTTTAAAACTGAACATTCCAAACAGTCACTGAACCAGTAACATGGTCTGCAGCCCCTCCCACTGCTTTAAGTATATAAAGCTAAGGAAACTGTAAAACAAAAAAGACATACACTTCAGGAAATAAAGTGACACAGACAAAACATTAAATAGAGGAGGCTTGGAAAGGTTGCTATCTCCAACACTAAACACCTTTACAGAAGCATATGAGAAGCTCAGCCTGTGACTGAACATCGAGAAAACCAAAGTGCTCTTTCAGCAGGCACCAGCCAATCCCTCTGCAACGCCAGAAGTACAGCTTAATGGTGTAACATTAGAAAACGTTGACCCTTTCCACGACCTTGGCAACCACCTCCACAAAAATCAACAATAGTGAAATACAACAATGCCTGAGCTCTGCAGGTGCAGCATTTTTTTTAATGAAACAGTGAGGACAGGGAGATTCATAGGGATACCAAGATGCTTGTTTATAAAGCTGTTGTCGTCCGAACCCTGCTATATGCCCTCGAAACATGGATCAACCACAAGCATCACTCAACTCCTGGAACTATTCAATCAGCATTGCCTCTGAAAAATCCTGAAAATCTGCAGGTTAACAAATAGCAGTGTTCTGGAAGAAGCAAAGACCACCAGCATTGAAGTGATGCTCCTCCACCATCAACTCTGCTGGACTGGCCACGTTGTCTGAATGCCTGATCACCGTCTTCCAAAACAGTTACTGTAGTCCCAACTCAAGAACGGAAAATGGAAGGTTGGCGGACAGGAGAAGAGATTTAAAGATGGGCTTAAAGCTAACCTTAAAAACTGGCATATACATTGAGAACTGGGAAGGCCTGGTCCTTGAGCATTCTAACTGAAGGTCAGTTGAGACCAGTAGTTCTGTGAAATTCAAAGAGGCACAAATGGAGGACGAAAGGGAGAAACGTACCAAGAGAAAGGCCAACCCCGACCAGGACCACTTTCCACCTGGAAACCAATGCCCTCACTGTGGAAGAACATGTGGATCAAGAATAGGGCTCTACGGTCCACCCACGTACCCAACGCCAAGACACAACACTTAAAAGACCATCATACTCAGACAACAAGGGATCACCTAAATAAGTAAATATGAAAGCTGGAACTCAAAGAAAGCCAATAGGAAGAAAATCATCCCATTTTGTAGAATGTTTCTAAAGGTAAAGTTTCTTGACCCCTTGACCGTAAGTCTACATGTGTCCGACTCTAGGGTGTGGTACTCATCTTCATTTCTAAGCCAGCGTTGGTCGTAGATACCTTCAAGGTCATGTGGCAAGCATGACTGCGTGGAGTATATACTATAAATGGGTAAAAACACCCCAAAAATGGGTCATAGATCAAATCAGGCCTGATTTTGTCTTATAATCCAACATTACTAAACTGAAATGCTTTGGCTCATATCATGAGAGGAGAAGGCAAAAATGCAGGAAAGCTTTCCTTGTTTTTGTTGTATATAAGGGGCAAAAATAAGGTTCCTATAGGTCAGGCATGGGCAAACTTTGGCCCTCCAGGTGTTTTGGACTTCCTCCCACAATTCCAAACAGCCAGTAAATATGCTAAAGTCACTCCACTGGCTGCCAATTAATTTCTGGGCAAAGTACAAGGTGATTGTTTTGACCTTTAAAGCCCTACATGGTTTAGGTCCAGGTTACCTAAAGGATCGCCTTCTCGCATACAATCTGCCGCACACACTTTGGTCTTCCGGGGGACATCTGCTCCAACCAACCAGAACCTAACTGGCAACCACCATTGAGAGGACCTTTTCATCGGCTGCTCCAAGGCTGTGGAATGACCTGCCAGTAAGAGCTCCGACAGCTAAATGAGCTGTTGGAATTTAAAATCCATGTAAAGACCTGTCTCTTATGGCAGACCTACTCAGTCAGTCATCAAACATAAACTTTAATGCATGTCTTTTGTTTAATCTCAGTTTTGTCTGTTTTAATGTGTATTTCATACAGATATGTTTTGGAATGTAACTTTTATGGAGGTACGTTTTAGTGTGTGTATTTGCAGTGTTTTGCTGTGTTTTTTTTTGTAACTTGCCTCAAGCCATGAGGAAAGGAGAGTAAAAAATAAAATTATTAATATTAATATTATTAATTATTTGAGTCACAAATGCTAGATAGTTTATTTTCTGTTATATAATTTCATGTAGAATATGAACATGTGTTCATTTAGTGTATAGCCAGTTTTGTCGCTAAAGATTCAGACTGAGTAAAAAAAGTCTAAAAAAGAGACATGACCTGTAAAAGCCTACTTTAAAATATTGCCATAATTTCAATCAATATGATTTTAGGCTACATAACTGTGTCTGCCATCTTATATACATTCAGTATCTATCTAAGGTAAAGGTAAAGGTTTTCCCCTGACATTAAGTCTAGTCATATCTGACTCTGGGGGTTGGTACACATTTCCATATCTAAGCTGAAGAGTCGACGTTCGTAGACACCTCCAAGGTCATGTGGCCAGCATGACTAGCATGGAGCACAGTTAACTTCCCACTGGAACAGTACCTATTTATCTACTCACATTTGCATGTTTTCAAACTTCTAGGTTGGCAGGACCTGGGGCTAACAGTGGGAGCTCACCCCACTTCCTGGATTTGAATCACCGACCTTCCGGTCAGGAAGTTCAGCAGCTAAGCAGTTTAGCCTGCTGCGCTACTGGTGGCTCCCAGTATCTATGTAGTAAGGTGGAAATATATTGCTGCTATTGTTAGATAGGTGAAGCTATCAGTTATTTCTGCTGACAAAAGTAATCCTTACTGAAGCCAAAACATTCCAGTGATTGCAGTGAGACTCTGCATATTGCACTGGAATTGTATTGTTGCCTTCTCCCTATGAGATTGGTACATAGCAGTGATGGGGGAATAGCATAGATATTTGCCAATATCAGGAGCCAAAACTGGAAACCAATACTTCAGGAACATTTTTCTCTTAACAGAAATTGGTTATGTTGCCACCACTTACACCATTTTATGCCTGTGGTTATTTTTCATGAACCTCTCCTATTACTATTTCTTACATTGCTGTGGAGCTAAGAATTAATTCTTAGTCTTGGGTATCTACCTATATAATAAATTGCCCTTGTCAGAGAACTGTTGTATCAAGACAGTTCTAACCTAGAAGTGCAAACTGTGCAACAATTGCCCACATGTCAGTCAGTTATCCTGGTTTCATTGCATACCTACTGCAGGAGAGACAACATGCAGTGTTGTGACCCTGTCATGTCAATCTGATTTATTCCATAGGGAGCTCAGATATTTTGGGACTTAACATTCCTTTTCTGTAGCATTGTGAACATTTTCCTGTGTTTCCTCCATAGCTCAACAGATTAAGGTAGGTAAAGCTTTTGTTGAATGCCATATAGGTAATCATTAATAACTAGGATGATTTGAGCTTGGGAAGTCTGAGTTCAGAGCTCAGTCCAACAGAAGGCTCATCCACATTGTTTCTAGACCACTGTCCATTTAATATGAATTACAGTAATTCATATAATATGGATGTGATGATAAAATAATTGGGTTGCTGTGAATTTTCCGGGCTGTAAGGCCATGTTCCAGAAGTATTCTCTCCTGACGTTTCGCCCACATCTATGGCAGGCATCCTCAGAGGTTGTGAGGTCTGTTGGAAACTAGGAAAGTGGAGTTCATTTATATATCTGTGGAAAGTCCAGGTTGGGAGAAAAAACTCCAGACATGAAACAATCAGGGACAGCTAACACCTCCCAATAAAAGATTCCTTCAGGCAGGAAGCAGCCAGGCTTTGAATCTGCAAGGCCATTAGAAGCTAATCAAGGTGATCAATTGCAACATTCACACCTGCCTCAAACAGACAAGAGTTCTTTCTCCCAACCTGGAGTTTCCACAGATATATAAACCCCACTTTCCTAGTTTCCAACAGACCTCACAACCTCTGAGGATGCCTGCCATAGATGTGGGTTAAACGTCAAGAGAGACTGTTTCTTGAACATGGCCATACAGCCCAGAAAACTCACAGCAACCCATAGATTCCAGCCATGAAAGCCTTCGACGACAGATAAACGAATTGCCATTGCATTTTTATATGTGTTTGAGAAAGCATTACTCAGAAAGACCTGTGTATGCCAATGAAAGCCTTTTCAAATTATTTGTTTGCACTTGGGAATGCGATAAGGAGTGTTAGATTAATCCTGTCTTCTTTGGCTGCATCCCACATACACACCCAAATCAACTAGACACCCACAGAACATTTAGGTTTTAATGACAGTTTCCATTGAGTCCAGTGGGATTAAGGAGGAAAGCTTTCACCTGAGGAAAGGAAGGAATGGCATTCTCCCTTTCTCGTGTTTTAACTTTCTTTAATTCTTCCTACATCACCTCCATCAAGGCATTAGGGAGTGTTAAATTCCCTGACCCCAGTGTTTATGTTAAAACAAACAAGGATTAATTTCTGCACTAGGTAGGAGTCAAAGAACTACGGCTGGTTTTTGGCCCACAAGCTGCTGATTCACCCTTGGTCCATATGGAAATTGTCAAGACTTTTACGGCTTCAGAAAAAATGAGCAAATACACTAGGCAAAGATGTCATATTAAGTTAAGACAACTCTCTCTGTACATGACAACTTACCGGGTATGTTATCTGAGGTCAGCATCAATGGTTCTCTGAATCTGAAGGGATAAGTTAACCATGACATGTTTTCAAAAATGCAAGAGGCATTCTGGATTTCAAGACCATTGTGGACATCAATCCCACATGGAGGCATCTGTGTTTGGAACGTAACCTTCACTGCACTTCTCTCTGGTATATGTTTTGACATGTGGGAGCCACTAAATTCCTCCACTGTCCTCAGATGAGATTTAGATTCTTAATGATCATCTGAACAACATGAGACAGGTTGGAATTATTTCCTCTTTCTAAAAAGCTATAGTTGGCCTTGTGACCATTGACATAGTTGTGGCATTTTGGTAGTCTTTGTTTCCCCGAGTTTTTAAACCAGTGTCCTTAAAAGCAGTTGTATGTGTGGATTTTTAACAACATCTGGGTATTTTAAAAAATATTAACTTCCTCCACAGTTTTTTAATTATTTTGTTCCTCCGTTTTTCCCTTTCAATTTGCTAAAAACCTAGAAATGTAATTAGAGAGAGGCTGGGCTGTGAGAAAGCTGCCAGCATTTCTACATCATGATTAAATATATCAGCCATTCCTTTAGCGAGAAAAGGATGAGAGAGAAAAAACACCAAACAGGATTCTCATAATTATCTCCCCGTTATCCAGGAAAGAATCAGTAACACGTACAGATAGACTTATTGAAAATGCAGCACTAATTAAAAACTCATATAAGCTCCTGACGATCAAGGCAATACAAAAACGGCAGTTATTTAATTATTTCCTCTATTTGCTAATCTTTGTTTTAGCAAAACAAACAAAAACTATTCTAAACAAAACCCCACCATTTGTTCACTGGAGGGACTTAATGGGACTTTTATCTATGCAACAGTCAAAACAGACAATGGAAGCTCAATTTGATTCACCTCTCCTTATGCCACTGGGAAATCTTCACAACTGATTTTTCTGAAGGTAATCTAAAAGGGAATGTTTTGATGTGTTGAAAGGCAGAGCTGAACTACATTCAGAAAGCTTTTTCATTTTAAAACTGTATTTCAGTATATTTCCCCCCAAGTAGTTAATTTCTAAAAAGAGGTGCAAACTGCTCGGCATGTGCCCAGAGGCACTCACATCTCCTTTATTACTTCAGAGGCTACAGAATTGATAGTTTAGTGAGCCCCTTCTCAGATCAGCACCTGTTTTGCCCTATTTCCAGACCAGATTTAACATGGGAGATGCTTGTAAAAGTCTCAACTTTTTATTTTATTTTGCAGCCAATTAGAAGGCAGACCTACTTGCCATTTTCTCTGCCTTGGGCCACCTCAAAAACTTTCAGCCCAAAGCCTTTTTGTTGTCGAAGGCTTTCATGGCCGGGATCACAGGGTTGTTGTATGTCTTTCGGGCTGTGTGGCCATGTTCCAGAAGTATTCTCTCCTGACGTTTCGCCCACATCTATGGCAGGCATCCTCAGAGGTTGTGAGGTGACACAACCTCTGAGGATGCCTGACATGGATGTGGGCGAAACGTCAGGAGAGAATACTTCTGGAACATGGCCACACAGCCCGAAAGACATACAACAACCCTGCAAAGCCTTTTTACCTACAGTTCCTTTGATCCCAGTGTTCTTCCTGGCTCCTTGTTAGTTACAACTACATCTCCATAATACTGCTCTCTGACCTGGTCTTTTCAAGGCCAAGACAGGCTTGGAATCAGGAGATTTGTGATGGACTTTCCACATTTTTCTTATGATGTGCCATGTATATTTCAGTTCTTGAGGCACAAAGAAGTGTCACATGGAAATTTAAACAAACAAAAAAAAAGATGGCATGAGATGGAAGGGAAGGTAGATGGAAGCTAACCTCCCCAGTGCTACCGCTCTGATTCACTCATTACAACTTGGCCTGTTTCTATTGGTACAAACAATGGTACAAACAACAGTTTTTACAGTTTAAAGCAAGAACCAGCAATATGTCTCTCTCAAGGTAAATTTGGACTGCACTTCTGCCTGTCACCTACAGCACTGCCCCAATCACCCCAAATTGACAAGGACAGTCCCAGCTAATCCTTCCTTGTCTCATTTTATCGGTTGCTTTCAAAATGTCTCAGTTTCCATCTCCTCTCTCCAATTTACCATTTTGCCCTTGCCCTACCTCCATTGGTACCAACTGAGTTCAAAATGCAAAAAAAAAAAAAAAACCAAAAAAACCAGTTTGTACTTAATTCATTCAGCAAAAAGTATGGGACACAATGTTGCCCTTTCTAAAAGGCTGGGGGGAAATCACACTATTACTGCCTTTCAGCTTGTGTGTTCTTCCTCATTTAATAAGTTTGGCTATGTGACCCAGGGACCTTCCACACTGCCATATAACCCAGAATATCAAGGCATAAAATCCCACAATATCTGCTATGAACTGGGTTATCTGAGTCCACATTGCTACATATTGCAGTTCAAAGCAGAAAATGTGGGA
Organism: Anolis carolinensis; assembly: GCF_035594765.1. NCBI lineage: Eukaryota > Metazoa > Chordata > Lepidosauria > Squamata > Anolidae > Anolis > Anolis carolinensis. Next base: position 25,512,645 of record NC_085846.1, on the reverse strand, counting down.
TTTTATTCAGCTGTGTGGAAAGGGTCCCCGTTTTCATAGGCGAAATGTTGCAGGGCATGATGTAACCACTATAACAAAGGTAAAGGTTTTCCCCAAACATTAAGTCTAATCGTGTCCGACTCTGGAGGTTGGTGCTCATCTCCATTTCTAAGCTGAAGAGCCGGTGTTGTCCTTAGACACCTCCAAGGTCATGTGGCTGGCATGACTGCATAGAGCACTGTTACCTTCCCACTGGAGCAGTACCTATTGATCTACTTGCATTTGCATGTTTTCGAACTGCTAGGTTGGCAGAAGCTGGGACTAACAGTGGGAGCTCACCCCACTCACCGGATTCGAACCACTGACCTTTCAGTCAGCAAGTTCAGTAGCCCAGCAGTTCAACCCACTGCGCCACCAGGGGTTCCTGTAACCAGTATAGATAGTTGTAATTCATGGCAGGAGTTGTAGACCAGCAACATCTTATGAGCCACATGCCCCCGACTGCATTACACAGACAATGCTAGAGCCAATAAGAATTGAATATCTTGTTTAATTTGACCATTGCTGAAATGGTAGATGCATTTCATGGCTGTAGTACTTTAGACTGTAGAGGAGAGCACATGCCATGGAATTAATACTCTTATATAGACACAAGTATAAAGGAAGGAGCAGCCTAAACTCTAACTCTGCTCTCTGATGTCTGATTTACTTTGTGATGGGACTGTTTTTACATGGAAGAACATTCATGAGACCATGTAGGTGACAGATTATAGTCATCATCCTCGCAATGCTTTGAGCCCTATGGGCACTTCACCCATCCCTGCAATGGTTGTTAAGTAGGATTCCCCTGAATCAGCACAGCAGTTCTCAGGAGAGTCAGAAGATCATTTTTGGAAGTAACTCAAATATGAAATTGTCTGGCTCAAGAGTATTGTATTGGAGGTTGAGTTCATTGTCCAAAGTAGCTTTTTTGGCTAAAAATTCCAGAACCCTGCATTGGCCATGCTGATTGGGATTTGTGTGCCAAGAAATTTTTTAACAAAAACTCTTTCTAGGCCTTTCTCAGATAATGCCCTGTTCAGTGGGAAGGCAAGACTAGATGGTAGCAAACTAGGAATTGTTTCTCAAAAGCATAGGATTTTTAGTGGCCAGCTTCAGGGCTCCATCTGATTTGCTTCCTAGGATCAATTAGTCCCGGCTCGGTTCAGCCCTTTACTCTGTCTTGGATCAATTAAATGCCAACTAAGCCACAGGCATTGATGAAAGAGCTGTGAGATCACCAGTAAATGTTACTAAACTAACAGGCTGTGTATTTCCAGCTGTGGCATTTCTATGCAACACATTTGGGAGCATTGTAGATGCTGAGGTTCAAAAGTTTTAGCTTCATTTCTTGTGGAGCAGAGGTGGAGGAGGAGGGCTGCTCATGTTAAATCAACCACTGGGCTGTTCATTCCCCCCTCTCTTTTTAAAAATCACCTTTAAATATGATCTGGGGATTTTAATTGCATGCTGTCTCTATGAGGCTTTTATATACACCTGTTCGGGGGGAAAAAATATCAAAGGTAATGTCTTAGAGAGAAGGAAATTATACTTTAAAATGCGCCATTGTGAGGAATCGACTCCCTCATGTCTTTGAGTCCGTTCTTTGTTTCTCATTAGGAACATCATCGTCTTCTCTCTTCCCCAGCAAGCCTGTCTCTTGTTTTCAGTAGCTGGTTGCCTTGAAGATGCTTTTGATCCTGTATTCATTAAAACTTGATCCTGCTGCTTCCCAACAGCCTTAATGGTGTGTGAAATGATTTTCCCCTTCTCGTAGACACTGCTAATTTAGCAGGCATTCACAAAACTGGGGAGCAAACACATCCCACCCACCCCCAAATCAGAAAGTGCCCCCACAAAAAAGATTGTCAGAAGCCTCTCAGACCAGCTCTCCCACCATAGAAGATAAATTAAACTCCAGTGTTATCTTAGCAATCTGCTTTCCCCAAAGAAGTAGGGAATTGACTTGGAGCAGTCTAAAAGCTTTTGTTGGTGTGCTCCCCCAGCCCTGTTTTGTCCCCATCTGCCGGTAGGCAGAGAAAAGGGGGATAATTGGCCAAAAGGCATGGTGGCTGAAGAAATAAGTGATCTATCTAGTGTGAAAAGAGGCAATGTAGAGGGAACCCAAAACTAGTGCTGCAAACAAAGACAAGGAGTATGCCTTCATGGAAGGAGAGAGAATGAATGGAACCAAACATTGTGCGCTGGAGACAGCTGTTAGTTTGCTGATGCCAAGAAAAAAGGCAGAAAACAAACATGGTCATAAAACAAGCATTTTTAAAAGCTACAGCTTACATGGAATAATGTTTGCTTCCATTCATTGTCTCTCCTTCCATGAAGGCATACTTTTTCCTTGTCTTTGTTTGCAGCGCTTGAGAAACAGCAAGTCGCTTCTGGTGTGAGAGAAGTGGCCGTCTACAAGGACATTGCCCAGGGATGCCCAAATGTTTTTCATGTTTTACCATCCTTGTGGGAGGTTTCTCTCATGTTCCCACATGGAGCTGGAGCTGACAGAGGGAGCTTGTTCATGCTCTCCCCAGGTTGGATTCAAATTGTCAACCTTCAGGTCAGCAACCCAACCTGCCAGCACAAGGGTTTAACTCATTGCGCCACCAGGGACTCCTTAGTTGGTATGGCTGAATTTCACCTACATTATTCATTAAAATGGAATAAAATTCATTCTTCAACAGGGGGAGGGTTCCTTCAAACCTTCGAGAAATATTGCCTGCCACTTCCATGTCTACTGTGTATTGGAAACATTAGAAATGCAGTTCAGCAGTATTTGAAAATCTGCCCAATTGTTTGGATATAATGTCTTCTACAAATTGAGTGACTCAGTAACAGCACAGTGTTACTCTTTTGGTTTTTCTGTATGTGCATGTTATACACCCTTGCAGCATAGCAGCTGGCTGCTTGCAACTCTCCAATATTTCACAAATGAAAACCAAGACGTGGCAAAGCAACACCAGAGTGCGGTCAAGATGGCAAATATTAAAGCAGTCTTTAATGTGGGCTGCCTTAGCAGAAAAATCAACTTTTCATGCTCAGCTAAATAGAGGGGAAATTAAAAAGGACACCTTTATGAAAACGTGGTTCACATGTTTCAACTGCACTAAGGATCATCTCATCTAAAGCTATGGAATAACAGACTGAACTTTTGAGTAACTTTGCTATATAGGTGGTGACTGATTGTGTATGTTATAAATGGGGACAGAGTGGAGGTTAATTACAAAAAAAAATTAAATAAGATGGCAAATATTGACAATAAGAACACATAAACTGGAGGAGGCTGCTGCACTGTGATTTTGCAGGCCTACTGAGAAGGGCAAAAAATTCCCTCCCTCCTGATGAACGCAAATGGCTTTTGTACCTTGGACTTGGTTTGCAGACACTGAAGTAAGTTGACGAGAAAGGGAGATGGAGGAAGAAAAAATTGAGTTTATTTCATGAAAAAGACAAACCAGCAATTTATGCATCCTCGTCTGCCTCCTCCGCAGGATAAACTTGTCCCCTGCTATTGATGGGGAAAATCCATCAATAGGTGTACATTGCACCATGTTCCCATCATCTACCGTGTTTCCCCAAAAACAAGACAGTGTTTTATATTAATTTTTGCTCCCAAAGATGTGCTAGGTCTTATTTTCAGGGGATGTCTTATTTTTCTATGTTGAACAAAAATGAACATTTATTATATACTGTACAGTAGTTGTCATCACAAACCAACATAACCAGACAAACTATGAATTTCTTGTTACTACCATTATTTCCATGTACAACTGGTATGTACATTTACCAATCCTGCATGCTCTGGTGTTCTGTTGGCAGGTGCTAGGCATGCTTCCAAACAAAAACTTTACTAGGTCTTACTTTTGGGGGAGGCCTTATATTTAGCAATTCAGCAAAACTTCTAGGTCTTATTTTTCGGGGATGTCTTATTTTCGGGGAAACAGGGTACCTGGTGCAATGGTACTGTTCCGCTTCTGGGCTAGTAATGAAGGGACATCACAGGACAGGGTTCTTTCCACTATTCCGAGGCAGTAATTTTTAACTTTTCTCTTATATATGATTTTTAAAAAGATTGTATTGTAAAAAATATTTTAGAAATTATGGAGCAGTGGAAGTGAGGTTCTGAGGTTATGCAGAACAAGGATTACAGAACTATGAGTCAACATATCAGTTCACTTGTGCAAATTGCACAATAAGTGATAGCAAGGGTGCTCATAGTGGTATGTAACTGCTATTGGTGATTGTTTAACTGCATTGGAATAAAGACCTCATGCGATAAAGACATTTTTAAAGCAACTGATAAAAGTAGAATGACAGTGTTAATCAGGACTGCTCTTGCCTAATTGTGACAGTTGTAATTGTGGTCTCCCAACTACAGCCTTTGTTGGATATGGATAATTCCCACACAGTATCCTGTGCATTGATAACTTCCCAATTGAACTGCTCTAATGTGTTGTACATGCGGCTAGTCTTGAAGATGACTCTGAAACTGCAACTAATGCAACGACTAATGCAACACGCAGCAGCTAGACTAATGGCAGCATCAGACAGAAATCATGTAAAAACTAAAATTTCAAGAAATTGCACTGGCAACAAATACAATTTCAGACAATTTTCTCAGTTCAGCACAAATCTCCCCCACCAGCACTACCACACATACATAAGGCCAAGGTGTTCAACCTTATAGAACTGTAACATTGCTGCCCCAGAACCAAAGTTGCCAGAGCTTTCCCCCAAACCTCAGAGGAAAGGCCCAGCTTTCAGTATTGAGAGCTGCTATTGCAATTTGTATCACTATGTTTCTCCACTCAAAGCACACTCACTACCCTGCCCTTAGCACCCAAAATTGGAGTGTGCCTTTCGTACAGAAAATCACAAGCAGGAAAGGAGCTCATTAATGGATTTTTTTCCAACTGCAAAAAATAATAGCCTTTCTAGCCATTTCCCATGGGACAACAGCTGCAGAGTGACAACATCATGTGGAAAGTTGCCGCCAGTGGTGCTATTTCTATGATGTAGTTCTGCTTTACTTGTCTCTTGCAATAAGGCCCCAAGGAATTACAGAAACCTCCCGAAGAGTGTTTGAAAATTGGAAGTGAGTTAAGCTTCATAAAATGTAACATAGTGCAGCCGTAATAGCTGACCTGGCCCTTAGATCTGGTGACCCAGTTTGAGTGAAGCAGTGTGGGGTTTATCAACTGCTCAGCCCCACTGTCCACACATAAGTATTCTTTGTGTATCTATCTTAGTGGCACACTGAGTGCTCAGTACATTTGCAAGCTAGACACATGGAAGAAATTGCACAACCAGTCGCTGAGTCCTCCACAGAACAGAACATTGAAATGGCAGAACATGGGTGTTGTGAGGATGACACACACAAACTGCAGCACTTTTGTGGGGCTAAGTTCCTTTTGGTTCAAAGAGCGGCGAGAAGGAAGAAAGGAGGGACTTCAGATTGTGCCTGGTCTGGTTCCTCCCCTGTGACTTTGCTGCCCTGGGAGATCATCGGGAGCACATGACTCTGACGGCGTCACCCGCAAGTTCACTAGAACACACAAGCCCCCTCATCACAACAAATCGCTTCCAACTCTTCGCGATCTCATGGATCAGCCCACGCCAAAGCTTCGTGTCAGTCATCGCCACCCCTAGCCTCTTCAAGGTGAAGTCAGTCAATTCAAAGATAAAATCCATCCATTTTGCTCTTGGTCGGCCCTTTTTTCTTTTTCCTTCCATTTTTCCCAGCATCATTATCTTCTCCAAGGTATCCTGCCTTCTCATTATGTTGCCTTTAATATACTTCCCTCCAGTGAACAGTTGGACTTTCTTTCCTGGAGGATGGACTGGTTGGATGTTCTCGCAGTCCAAGGTCCTCTCAGAATTTTCCTTCAACACCACAGTTCAAAATAGTCCATCTTCCTTCACTCAGCCTTCCTTATGATCCAGCTCTCACATTCAAAGGTTACTACGGGGAATCTAAAAATGTGGTTTTGGGACCAAGCCTAAATTTGAACAGTACAATAAGAAACTGAATTAATACAATGACAAATGGAACGGCCCTCGAGTATGACTTGGATTGCATGATTTTAACTGATGTTTTTAATGTTGATATTTTAATAGCTTGGTTTTAATGTGTTGTTTATTTACTGATATGTATATGTATATGTGTGGCATCAAATCGTTGCCTTTGTAAGGCCTCTCTGAGTCCCCTTTAGAGTGAGAAGGGCAGGGTACAAGTTTGGTAAATAGTACAGTAAAGTCTCACTTATACAACATTTGCTTATCCAACGTTCTGGATTATCCAATGCAGTTTGCCTCCCGCCCCAATCTTCGGCTGTTTCTCTAGGCAGCAAAGATTGAACTTTTTATGGATTTAATTTCCAACAATGTTGCTACATTAAGTTCATTTTATACAATTTTATCTTTATTTGTAGTCAATTTATTAGTAGCCAATGTTTTTTGAGTCAATGTTTTCAATATATTGCAATATTTTGGTGCTAAATTCATAAATACAGTAATTACTACATAACATTACCATGTATTGAACTGCTTTTTCTGTCGATTTGGTGTAAAACATTATGTTTTTGGTGCTTAATTTGTAAAATCATAGCGTAATTTGACGTTTAATAGGCTTTTCCTTAATCCCTCCTTATTATCCAACATTTTTGCTTATCCAACGTTCTGCCGGCCCATTTTTGTTGGATAAGCAAAACTCTACTGTAAAAAATAAAGTAATTAAACATTTGACAGTTTTTGGGATATACTGTAAGGTTTAGACATGGTCCTCTAACCATGCAAACAAGGAAATTGTACTTTTCTCTCTCCTATGTCAGCTAGGAAAGCTCAATTTTTTTCAGGCTTCTAATATTCACTGTGAGATCATGCCAGCCCTGCTTTGCTTAGCACTCACTCTGTGTCTCTTTTTCTTCTCTGTCCAATTTTATTTATTAAGAAAACTGAGTTGCACTGGGGACCAGCCAAGATAGAAAGGGATGAAAGGGAGAAGAGATGCACTGCCAAGTTCTTCCCCCTGTGGATGGCTCATCTTGGTCAGCTAAGAGATAAAGCTTCATCTTTCTCAGCAGATGTATCAAGCAGCCCTTTCCTAGAGGGCCAGCAGATGCCGAAGCATCATAATCTGCTGTTTGGTTCTGTATCCACGTGAATAGCTCACTCCTCTCTCTGGAACAACCAAAAACTGTCAAAGATCCTCAAGAGGAATTCCAGCTGGGTTAATTTCAGAAGCAAAGTAATAATAAGAAAAAAGGAAAAGGAGCAAACAAACACACACAGAAGGCATTTGAATACAGCACTGACCCACAAAAGCAACAACTTGGATTTCAGAGGACCAAAACTATGTGTAAGGACAGGCACACATATGAGGGTGGAGGTATTTGAGTAACAATTCCATCACTGAAGTGTCTCAGGACTCTAGAGAGCTTCTAGGGTTAGTGTGGGACTGTTTATCATATTTTCCCCATTGGCTTAAACTGTGGACCAGCTCCTGGTTGCTTGCAAAGTACTACTTTTGAGTAGCTCTGTTCTAGAGAATTGGTGTGATGGGAGCAAGTGTGAAAAGCTTTTGTTGTGCCCTTCAGTACTGATATACATCTGCATCCAAAGCTTTGAACGGTTGCTCTTTGCACTACCATTTCCAGAATGTCAACTTGATGGCTGGTAACCATATGGACTGAAATATGATGGAAACTGTTGACTAAATTGATATTTCCAAGGTTGCTTGCAATCCCCAGGCATTCTGTTCTGGGAGACAGATCACGAGAAAATGTGGCCCAGTGGCAAGGCAATAACCAGCAGTGCTGCTTGGTTAATTGGAACAGGTAGTACAGGATACCATCAGGGTAGCAATTTTGTTAAATGCCATTTCCTGTCTGGGAGCTATTCAGTGGTGGAGTTAGGCAACATTAAATGCTGGACACATTGGTCATATACCATAGGGAAAGAAACTTTCATATCTCAACATGGATTATGTTACATTCACTTCAAAACGTGTAAGTCATATCTGTGCACCTTCCTGCTCATTCTGCTGAGTGGGACGTCTCTTCCATCTCTGGATCTCTCGTTGCATTTGGAATGGAAAATCTAGCCCCAATGGCACCACTGGAGCTATCAAAATTGTGCTAACTAGAGCTCATGAACTTTGATCAGGCTACTTGGGGAGTTTTGTGGTGTTGAACTCCAAGAAAGTAAGTTTTCTGACCACTGCTATTTAAAAATCATGTAAATGCAGTGCAAAAATGTTGTGAATCACAGCCCAAGGGCATTTTGACACCAGCTCAGTGGGTAAAGTATGCCTTTTAAATTACAGATGATTGTTGATATTTTGTCTCTCCCTTTCCTGTTGAATAAAATGAGTCTTCCATATCCACAGATTCTACCATCCATATTTTCAACATTAAAAAAACTGAAAAAGCAAAGAGTGATTTTGCCATTTTCTATAAGGGACTTCCATTTACTACACCACTGTATATAACGGGAGAGCATCCATAGATTTGGGTATCCAGGAAGGTCCTGGAAACAAACCCTAATGGATTCGTAGGGCCCACTGTACTGTAAACAGTTCAATACTATGCTGTAGCTTAAATGAGTGTAGATACAACATATTTTTAAAAATGGTAAATATGTTTGAAAATACCCATTTTTAATTTCTCAGTTTTAAAAGTACAAAAATATGTCATAATATATATATATTTAAAAACAGCTATTAAAATATTTAAGAAGAGCAGTCTTCAAAATTCAGAGTCTCTTGCTTTCTTGGTCAAGTCTATGGAGCATTTCATTTTAGTCTTGTTATGCTGGAGCCAAGCAGACAAGCTGAGTTCTTGTTTAGTATTGGGTCAGAAGTGCTATTTCCCAGTAGAAATTCCTATGCCTTGAGAAGCGAGAACATTATGAAAAAAATGTAAAAGAAACGACAAGAAATTCTAATAAAAAGGGCATTGGGATGTAAGCATAAATGCTCCTGAGGAGGAAAATACCTCTCTTTTGTTTATTGAATAGCAAAGGTCTTATACAGTACTGTAATAACAGCTTTTGAGTGTTATGAAATTGATCTGTTGGGACTGAAACCTCCCAACTAGACCTTGTAAAGTTATTTTTAAAAATGAATTCATTGTGTAACTTGGTAATTTATTACCATTACTTCTCATATTTGTAAATTTTTCTGTTGCCTGCTCTGCTACTCATTTCTTTTTGTCCTTTTTAGAATAAAAGGTTTTTAAAGGTCCCAAATTTGAAAATAAATCCTTTCAAAAGCACTCTCCTATAAGAAAATCAAATACATTACACATTACAGGTTGAGTACCATTATCCAAAATGTTTAAGACCAGAAGTGCTTTGGATTTTTTTCCAGATTTTAGAATACATTTGTATATATGTACATAATGTGATGGGAGCCAAGTCAAATCATAAAATTCATTAAGGTTTCATATAAATTTCAGTTTGCATACATTGGACCACTAGAAAGCAAAGTTATCTCTATCTCAGCCACCAATGTGGATCATGCCTGATTTTGAAATTCTGATCAAAGGATGATTAACCTGTATTTATAGAAAAAACATGCCGCCACCAATTTTTTTCAAAAGACGCTTATTAATAATAATAATAACTTTATTTTTATACCCCGCCTCTATCTCCCCGAAGGGGACTCAGGGCGGCTTACATGGGGCCAAGCCCGAATAAAAACAGTAGCAGTATAAAACACAGCAATAGACAACAACTTGCACAATAAAAAAAATAAAAAAATAAAAATAAAACATTAGCCAATAAAAAACAAGAACTAATAAAAACATGGATTAAAACTGAGAGATTGTAAAAGTAGACTGGGTAAAGTGCACCATATAAATATTGTAGACACAAGGTGACTGATAAAGTTCTGCAAATTCTGGAAGTGCAAATTGGGATGGGAATAGACCCTGTGTCTATATCGAGTTGACAAAGGTAAAAGGTGCAAACCAGTACAAGAATGGTCACAGATACAGATTGCTTCTGGATGAGCAATCTTTATCTAAAGGCTTGAGTAAAGAGCCAGGTTTTCAAGCTCTTTCTGAATGCTACCAGGGTGGGGGCTTGCCTGATTTCCCTGGGGAGCGAGTTCCAGAGCCGGGGGGCCACCACGGAGAAGGCCCTCTCTCTCGTCCCCACCAACCGTGCTTGTGACGGAGGTGGGAGCGAGAGGAGGCCCTCCCCCGACGAACGAAGAGATCGTGCAGGTTCGAAGGGGGAGAGGCGATCCCTAAGGTAGGAGGGTCCCAAACCGTTCAGGGCTTTGTAGGTGATCACGTGCACCTTGAATTGGGTCCGGAAGGTGAACGGCAGCCAGTGGAGCTCCTTAAGCAGGAGGGTTGACCGCTCCCTATAATTTGCTCCAGTTAGAAGCAAGGCTGCCGAACGTTGAACTAGTTGGAGTTTCCGGGCCGTCTTCAAGGGCAGCCCCACGTAGAGTGCATTGCAATAGTCCAGTCGAGAGGTAACTAAGGCATGGACCACCGTGGCCAGATCAGACTTCACGAGGTAAGGTCGCAGTTGGCGCACAAGTTTTAATTGTGCAAAGGCCCTCCCGGCCACGGCCGACACCTGAGCATCAAGCGTCAGTGCTGAGTCCAGGAGGACCCCCAAACTGCGGACCTGCGCCTTCAGGGGGAGTGCGACCCCGTCAAGCACAGGTAGCCACCCAATACCCCGATCGGACATACGACTGACCTGGAGGACCTCTGTCTTGTCGGGATTAAGCTTCAGCTTATTCGCCCTCATCCAGCCCATCACAGCTGCCAAGCACTGGTTCAGTATCTGGGGGGCTTCCTTGGAGTTCGGTGGAAAGGAGTAGTAGAGTTGAGTGTCATCTGCGTAGAGATGGCACCGAACTCCAAAACTCCGGATGACCTCTCCCAGCGGTTTCATGTAGATGTTAAAAAGCATGGGGGACAGAATGGAACCTTGCGGGACCCCACAGGTCAAAGGCCAGGGGTCTGAGCAGGTGTCCCCCAGCTTCACCAACTGGGAACGGCCCTCCAGGAAGGACTGAAGCCACGACAGAGCCATGCCCCCAAGGCCCATCCCGGAGAGCCGTCCCAGAAGGATACCATGGTCGATGGTATCGAAAGCCGCTGAGATGTCCAAGAGAACCAGCAGGGTCACACTCCCCCTGTCCAGCTCCCTGCGGAGGTCATCCACCAAGGCGACCAAAGCCGTCTCAGTACTGTGCCCAGGTCTAAAGCCAGACTGCGATGGGTCCAGAAAATCGGTGTCATCCAGGAAACCCTGGAGCTGCGAGGCAACCACCCGCTCCAGGACCTTGCCCAAGAAAGGGAGGTTCGAGATTGGTCTGTAGTTGTTTAGAATGGCCGAATCAAGGGAGGCCTTCTTCAATATAGGCCTCACTATGGCCTGTTTGAGGACAGATGGAAATTTGCCTTGATCCAAAGAGGCATTAATTATCATCACAAACCACTCTACCAACCCTCCTCTGGCCGATTTAATTAGCCACGAGGGGCAAGGGTCTGCAGAGCAAGTGGTCGCTCTCACCGCCCCAAGGATCCTGTCCACGTCATCCGGGCGAACAAGCTGAAACGAATCCCACAGGTTCGAACAGACAGGTGCCTCAGTTACCTCTTTTGGCATTGCAACAAAACTAGCATCCAAGTCGAAGCGAGTCTGAGCGACTTTGTCTGCAAAGTGGTATTATTCCCATATTTCCCCATGTAACCAACCAGCAGCTTCTAAGTATTGCTTCTGATAGCAAAATGTGTAATGCACACTGAAGCCAAGGCTCATTGATACATTCCCTCAACTATGGAGATATTTCTGAACAATATTCCCTTGAGCAATAACCCAGTTACAACTACTGAATAGATTTGTGTGGAGATGGAAACCTGGCCTGTGTTGGATATTATAATATTTAGGTATCAAATCACAAGCTAATCCAAGTAATAGCTTTCTGAGTTGCAAAGTAGTTTGGTCTTATGCTACAATTTCTTGGGTTGCAAAGCATAGCCTAGTATCCACCAATAGTTTCAAATACTCTTTATCTTGATTTACTAATTAGCAATAATAGCAAAAGAAACAACTGGAAGTTCCTCACTCCATTATTAGAAGGGCGGAGGAGAGTAAATCAGTTAGAGACTGCAGGAATAATGGTGAATAAACACCTTCCTTAAGAATTTAGTTAATTTCAATAGTGGGAACCAGATAGAATGGCCAGCATAAATGTTTGGTCTTCACCCTTTGCGCCTGACCTCTTCTCTGATGGGATTTTTATGTCTTTTCTCAAGAGAAACTAATCCAAAATCTTGTGTTTATTAAGGGGAAGAAAAGAAAAACCTTTCTTTTGTGTATTTGATTTACAGGAATCTTAGTAACAGGGAAACCTCTGTTTAACTTTTTCTGTATTATTGTCCTTTAAAAAACCAACCCCTCACTGTGGAGAGAGGGGGGGAAAGGATAGACCAGAGCCATCAGGAAAGATTACCATAAAAGTCAGTTGAAGACTGGAGCAAAATTGAAAAAGCTAGGGAGCGGAGGGGGAAGAGTGAGTTTTGAACAGCCACTGAGGGAAGGGAGATCAAGGTCCCATCTGGAAGGGCGAGAGGCCAAAGGCGCAGAGCAGATGGAGGCTGGTAGCGACAGCTGGTGGAGACGCGCTTTCATGTGTAAAGTTTGCTCCACAGAGACTTCAGCATCCTGGCTCTGAAGGCAGCTTTACATTCACAGTCCCTGTTCCTGTTCACCGCAGTAAGGAAGCAGGCCGAGTGGAAGCATCGAAGCGGGCCTAGTGCACTCTTTAGAGTTGCTATTTAATTAAAACAGGGCTCTTTTAAAAAAAAAAAAAAAGATGCTGCAACACATGTCTGTATTGGCCTCAGTTGAAGGAAGGATGGATGGCAGGCTGGAGTTTTTAAGAATTTTTAAAAAAATAGAAACTGGGTTTTTTTCCCCCAACAATGTAGTTCAGTGAAGCTGGTCTCTGGCTTGTTGATCCCATGACCCAAAAGAATAGACACTGTAAAGCCAAAGCTTGGAGGAGTTATTATTTAGGACTATTGCAGTCCTTCATCTTAACTATTCAGTCATTGTTACCACCCAAAACACTCCCAATCTTGTATATTTGTGAAACTAAACATATCAAGGCTTGATAGTACTGGAGCGGCGGGGGGGGGGGGGGGCGGTGACCATCAATGATTACCAGTGTACATCTAGGAAAAAGTCCTTCCTGAAATTCTGGAGGTCCATTGGCTAGATATAAAAATGATAGAAGACAGCTTTCAGTGTTCTAACTGTCCAAATGCTATAACAACAGTATTCAAATACACCACACAGAAGAGTGTATTTGAGTACTGTTGTTCAAAGACTACAAATATCCTCACGACACTTTCAGGGTGTCTGGTTGTTACTCCAGTTCACACAAAAAATAAAACTTGACTGGAACACAGTGTGGTACTTGCTTCTTCCAGGTGACTACCTCGGCTGCTGCTACTCCATTATCTGAATACTTAAGAAAATAATGCAGATGCTTTTACACTGAGTACAGAAACTGCACTCTCCCTTCCAGTTCTCCTTTTTAAAAATGTGGCCCTATTGTATTTGGATACCAAAGAGCTCAAGCACCACATAAGAGTTCCTGCGATCATAAAAATGGCTGCTGGCCATTCCAGGCTATCGTTAGTGCAGCCAATTCTATGATCCAGGAGGCAAGCAGACAGGAGGGGGGAAAAAAGAAGTGGCAGTTTGCAATGTCCAGGCTGATCTAAAGAGTGTTCATGGCAATAAGGATCAATATATGCAATTTGGATTCCCACTTACTTCATTATTTGTAAATCTGTGACTTGTCTTGGCACGTTTCTCGCTGGATTCATGAGAACTGGAATGATGACTATCTTGTGATAAATGGAGAATATCACGGTTCTGCCCAGCTCACTTCCTCTTGCCAAATGCATCGGCTTATTTTTGTGTATATCAGGTTGGTACAAAATTCTGATTGGTTTCAAACTGCCATATCTTTTGCCTGAAGCTTGGAGATGTTCCTGCTTTAGACTACAGCCACACAATACACCAGCCTCTCAAGACACAGACCCATCTGGCTGAGACGTTCTGGGAGTTGTAGTTGCTGAGGGGAAAGTAATTTTCTTTCTAAAATCTTGGAATCTTTCTGAATGATCTACAATTCTACACATATCTACAAAAGGTCTTAAGAAAAGAAACTAATTCACCTCCTTTTTCTCCCTCCCCACACCAGTCTTCACCATCTGAAGCTTGGTCAGGAAATGCCTGTAAAGAGGAGTCACAGAGGCACTTCAGAATAGACATATACAGGATAGTGCTGTAAACTGGCTTTTCAATAAAATCATTTAAACCCAATGGTGCACATACAAGCTCTACTACTACAGTGCAAACTCAGAATGCCTCTTGGTAGAGGAAGATTACATGGTGCTTATTAATGACTGCACCTTAAAAGAAAATGAGGTGAAAACACAGGTCTCTTTCTTTCTCGTCCTTTTATTTGAAATGGAACATTCCTCCCATAGTGTTAAGGATTTCTCCTTCAGGCCCTCTGTCAGCACCAGCTTTGAATCCTGGTGAAAAAGAGGGGCAACAGGTGGGGAAAACATTCTCCTTGATTAGAATTAAAAGAAAACTCTCCATTTAAAAAATCCAAAATTTTTGGAATAAAAACAAAACATTCCTCGGAACTCACATAAAAACCATCCCTTTTCCCCCAGCACACATCCTGAGTCCATTTTGGTAGCAGGTGCTGGGGAGCAAGACAATAAGTTAACAGTTTGTTATGCTTGAGGTTATGAAGAGAACCACCCAAAGCTCTCTCAGTGTGATGTTTTCTTGGATGCTTTCCCAAATTTGGCATCCAGTCCAAGTCCTGCAGAGAAACAAAAAGAAAGCACTGGTTTAAAAGGATATGCCCACAGGATATTCTAGGTGATAAGCAAATTACTCCATCCTTGGGAAAGTTTCTCTTCTCAGATGGGAAGCTTCTGTAAGCAGGGCAAACCATCCTAGCCTGAGAAGAAATGGCAACAATATGGCCCATGCCAAGCAGTTCAACCACTTTTCAGATTCGCCCCTGTCTCCCTTCTCTTTGTCCTGCAGCCATTTTTGGGGATGGGGTTCCTCTACCACTACCACAATTAAAAATACAAAGAATTTGTGTAAATCAGCATTGCTCTCAGGGCTGCCAAGGATGCATATACCAACTTCTTTTTGTGGGTGGAACTATTTGTCATCTGTACTATTAATCATCCCTCAAGTGTTTTAAAGAAGTCTGTGTAAATACGTCTGTGCTTGAGGTTTGTGTATTTGTGTACCTACATACATCTAAATACAACTTTTGGGTTCATTCATATCAGAGTAGCTGAGGATGCATTTTGTTTTAAGATTATTTCCGTTGTTTTTTCTCTTTCTGTATGTATGCACAGGCCTCAAAGGGGTGTAAAGGCAAAGGTTTCCCCTGACGTTAAGTCCAGTCGTGACCGACTCTGGGGGTTGGTGCTCATCTCCATTTCTAAGCCGAAGAGCCAGCGTTGTCCGTAGACACCTCCAAGGTCATGTGGCTGGCATGACTGCATGGAGCACCGTTACCTTCCCGCTGGAGCGATACCTATTGATCTACTCACATTGGCATGTTTTCGAACTGCTAGGTTGGCAGAAGCTGGAGCTAATAGCGGGCGCTCACTCCGCTCCTGGGATTTGAACTTGCGACCTTTTGGTCTGCAAATTCAGCAGCTCAGTGCTTTAACACACTTCGCCACCGGGGCTCCCTCAAAAGGGTGTACATATATTTAAATATATACACCGTTTGAGATTAGTAAACCACAGACTTAGTTTTTGCTCTCCTCTCCCTTACTGCGGTGGTCTGGGAAGCTGGGGTGATTGACAGCCCTCTATTCTCCCATTCAGATATTCATTCAT
Organism: Anolis carolinensis; assembly: GCF_035594765.1. Taxonomy (NCBI): domain Eukaryota; kingdom Metazoa; phylum Chordata; class Lepidosauria; order Squamata; family Anolidae; genus Anolis; species Anolis carolinensis. The sequence continues at coordinate 25,496,688 of NC_085846.1, read as the reverse complement.
TCAGCTATTTATAGCCTGCATTTCTATACTCATGTATCTTCAAAATGGCTTAGCATATCACATGTAATAATACAAAAATCCAGTACAATAAATCAAAAGCAAGCAATGACAGTTCTGTGGTCTGATCTTTAAATATGTTCCCCAAGACAGTTTTCAAAGCTCACCTATAAGAAGGGAATGAAAAGCTAAATGTATCTGTCTAAGGATGCTATTCTGAATTGAGATGCCAGAACAAAATTAATAACTGCCCTCCATTCCTTAACCACTGTCTATTTGTTGGTAGGGAGATAGTGAGAAGAACCTCAAGAGTAAAAGATACTCTCAAGAGAGTTCACGTGGAAGATAGAGGTTGCTGAGATACTGTGGCCTCCAGCCACATATGGTTTTGACAACTTTGAATGAGCCCTGATTTGTGGCAATGGATTATTCTTCATCAATTACCCAATTATATGGGTTTTAAGGACAACCTTCCATCTTCAAAAAGAGGGCGAGTGCTGCAAATCAGATTTACCAGGAAAGGCCAAAGCCAATGGTGGGGTCCCATAACCTACCACTCCCAAATACACAAACAATCAATCCCATACATACTAGTGGCTCTCCTTACTCTAACAAATTAGCTAGGCAGCTTGCCTCTCTTGCAAATGTTTGTCCATGCCTCTTGCAATCCAAAGGATAAATCCCAGAGATGGGAAAGATAACAAAGCTGGTGGTAAGCTTTGCACAACAGCTGAGCTCCAATGCGCATCCACAAGGTACAATAGAGGGAACATTAAGACAACACTTGATCTAGTATCTTCTGAGGTCAGCTGTCAAAATATAGCTGGAAATATGAAGGGAAGCTAAATCCAGTCTATTTTGGTGGGAAAGGCAGCAGTGCCATGGAATCATGTATTTGGGAGTTATCCCTCTAAGAGCAACTGAATTTTGACTGCATGTATTGTCATTTCAACTATTTATTTCAAGAGTAGAGCAGTGCTTCTCAACCTGTGGGTCCCCAGATGTTTTGGCCTTCAACTCCCAGAAATTCTAACAGCTGGTAAACTGGCTGGGATTTCTGGGAGTTGTAGGCCAAAACACTTGGGGACCCACAGGTTGAGAACCATTAGAGTAGAGGATCTAAAAATTTCACATGAAGGAATTAACTAGCCTCATTTACAACAACAGACTTCAGTCTTTGCTGGACTGCTTTCAGCTAGGAAGTGAGGCTAGCACCCCTTATTGAGTAAATGTTGGTGGGAATGGTGCTAAACTTCTAAATCTTACCAAGAAATACTAGTATGGTGCCCACCCACTGCAGGCTAGAGATAGGATTGGCAAAAAGGATGACTGAAGCCAAGATGGTGAAGAACTTGCGGGTGGTAGTGACAATTGAGCAGGTCAAGGGCCCAAAGTACACCACAGTCATGAAGATGAAACTCTGCAACAAAATAAAGAGAAAAATATGTGTTGCTAAAACAGCAGAAATAAATCCTCTCCAGCTAACCCATTTGTTATAGGGTGTACCCTTTACATTGGCCAGTTTTCACCTGACCAAACAATGTGATATGCAGTCCTTACTTACCTCCATAATACCCAAATATCTAATACAGACAGCTCTAAAGAGAAAGTATCTGTCTCTTCCTCCTGTACTCAAATAGTTAGGCAAAGCTTCCTTTTAAGAAGCAACTTTCTCCATGCCCCTTTATGGTGTGCAATAAAGAGAGTAGGGGTGGGGAAATATCTTTAGGAATTTGCATTGAAGTAGTTCAAGAAAATACACAGCTGTATTCACATCTTGATTCCCAAATCAATATGCAAGCTTTGTTTCTGTAATTTTTACCATTTGAATTTTGCTTAAAAACAACAAACTTTGGTTAAAGATGGTTTACGCACTTAACTACAAATCCAACATTTGATATCACACAAAGCTCACCTTTCCCAGCCCGTCCATCCACTCACAGAGAGAAGAAAGAAAAAAGGGGGAAGCAGTCAACATGCTCTTACATGGCTTCACTTTATCTCATTATTTAAGCCAGAATTTCTGGCTTACATAAAGAATCAAATGCAGTAAATACACAGGGGAGCTTTCAGTAAGAAATCTAAAGGAAATCACCCATATTTTATGCTATGCTAGACAGGAGCACCCTGAAAAGAGCTGAGATGCCTGCTTCTCTGGAATGGTCTCAAATCATCTGAGCATCAGGAAACTTGAAATAATATATTTATAAATTCCACACATTCTCAAAAAGAGAACAAGACTGACATACTGATATTTGCCTGAAGACAAAGCAGAAAATGTAATTCACTCACCTGGCCAAGGGCACTTGTTAGGCCAAAGAGAAGGATGTTGTAGATTATGCTGGGGTAACGCTCAGTGAAACTCAAGAATTCCCAAATCTCTCCTGTAAACAAGATACCTGTAGGGTGGAGAAAAGGATTAAGAACAAAGCAATTCCTCATTTCTCTGCATTTTGGTTCAGAAGGAAGATTCACAAATTTGGGAGCAGATGGAGAGTAGGCAATAATGTGATACTCTATGATAGAGCAATTTATGGTTACTTGGCAGACGATACCTTGTGATATGACCGCCTGCCCAGCCCCTTATATCAACAGGAGCAGTCCTTCTTTCAGTCCTACCAACTTCACAGGTACAATTGGTGGGAATACACAGTAACATGACAGCAGCCCTTTCCTGGATATGGACAATACAGAACTACTCAGTTCTAATTCCCACAGACATAACTCCAGCCGACAAGAAAAAGAAAGGCTCTACAGATGTTGTGGATCTCTATTTAATCAGTATTTTGATAATGGCTAGAGCAGGGGTCCCCAAACTTTTAAAACTGGGGTGTTCGTGATGCCTCAGACCGTTGGAGGGCTGGACTATAGTTGGCTAGGTGGCCACCGAGCAATAATAATAGTAATAGTAGTAGTTAGGCTTGCTCAAATAATTCGATTTCCCCGTTACCCGTTATTAATTCGTTACTTTCGTTACTTTTGAAGCAATATACGACCTTGATTGTCCACACGTCTGGATATCGCGGTTTCGAACTGCGACAGGCCGTTTTTTCTTATGTCGTCGTTTTTTTTCGTTGGGAAAAAAAGCTTTTGCAAATCACCCAAACTTGTTTAAGTGCACTGGGGCAACCTAGCGTGTTGTTTGCACCTTGTGGCCAATCAGAGAGCACGTTTAACCCGGGGGAGGGGCTGGTAGTACGTCCTGAATGAAAAGACGGTGCACGGGAGCCTCGTGGCTCATTTCGGGATCTGCAGAGAGAGGGTGGGTTGGGAGCGAGATTCCAGGCACAGGCAGGCAAGATTGCTGCGTCACAGCTTCCTTGGCTGAGCTAGAGCTAGGCTACAGATTAGAAGACCGGGAGAAAAGGTTGGGTGGGTGAGGTGGGGTGGGGTGGGGTTGGAAACTGTTGGGTGTTTTTTTTTTTTTCCAAAGGGCCTGTGGGCTTTTTTCCTCACAAGATTGGCGTTTGCCATTTTCCCACCCGGCCTGCAATTTTTCTGCTGCGCCATTTTGCCTGTTGCGGGCGGGGTGGGCTTTCGTTTAGATTAGGATACTTTTCTTTTTTCAACGCTAATAGCAAAGTCTGGCAAAAGGGTTTTGTGAAATAAGGGAGCCTGATTTTGCCTCCTTTCCTTCTAGGCTGCTCAAGCAGGGGTTTTTGTCTGTGCCAGGGCCGCTGTGAATCAAAAGCCAAGTTTGGCAAAAGGGTTGCACGTCCCATCGTCCTTTGTAGAACTACACCTCCTTTTTGGGAAATAAGGGAGCCTGATTTTGCCTCCTTTCCTTCTAGGCTGCTCAAGCAGGGCTTTTTGTCTGTGCCAGGGCTGCTGCCCTCTAACTCCCCCCCCCTTGGGCTGTTTTTGGGCAACTGCGCATGCGCGTCCGCCATTAACGAATTAATTTTGAAAATAACGAATTTTCGTTAATTTCGAAAAAAAATTGGGGCAAAATTCGGAAATGACTTCAGAAACGAATCGCCACCCCCCTCTACTTTTGAAACGAGTTTAGAATCAAATTTTTCGTGGATCGCTCAAGCCTAGTAGTAGTAGTAGTAATAATAGTAGTAGTAGTAGTAGTAGTAATAATAGTAGTAGTAGTAGTAATAATAATAATAATAATAATTAGCCCAACCCCTTTCTTCTTCTGTGGACCAAAAGCACAAGCAAAGCACCCCTGACAGATGGCCCCCCAGCCTCAATGTTAATAATAATAATAATAATAATAATAATAATGATAATAATACTAATAATAAGGGTTGGAAGAGACCCCTTGGGCCATTTAGCCCAACCCCCTTCTGCCTTTGTGCCGTGGGGACTGGATAAATGGCTTCGATGGGCTGGCCGCATGTGGCCTGCAGGCCGTAGTTTGGGGACCCCTGGGCTAGAGTATTATTTAACTATCGGACAGGACTTGAATGACCATTAGAAATCTAATCACAATGCTGGATAATAGGGACTGGCTGGTTTAATCGGTTTTTATATTTATAATGTTTTTAGAGGGCAAATAGCTTTTAAACTGTTATTTATTAATGTTTATAATACTTTGTCATTTTAGTTGTATGAAGTGATATTTGTTTATTGCTGTTTACTGTTTATATTATTTACTTTATTTGAAGGCTGGTGTAAGCCGCCCACAGTCCCTGCGGGGAGAGGGAGCAGAGTACAAATAAAGCTTATTATTATCATTATTATTGTTATTATTAGTACCCATCATCCTCTGTCAGTCTGGATAGTGCTGAAGAATGTCAACATTTTATCAACAGGAGGAGATCCACAGACTTCCCATTCATGAATCATGGAGTTATGAAAACATGCCATGCTGGATCAGGCCAAAATCCACTATCGTCACTGGACCTGACACTATCTGCTAGATAACAACATCCAGCAGATCTCTTTGGCACAGCAGGTCCAATCCAAATTTTAAAATACTGACTAGTAAGAATCCTAGAGTGACAGAAAATGCTGCAAAGTGTGTTAGAACACAAGAATGGGAGGTAAAGAATTCAATGGAGCTAGAACTGATGCAAAAATACTGTTAATTGATTCCCTAGAACTCCTCACCAGGATATGTGAAAACTGAAGTATAGCAGTACGGATCCTGTTAAACAACTCTATACTCTTATTTCAGAGCTTTTTGATCATTCACACTTTACCACAGCATGGACCCTTTCCCACTATTTCACTAGTGGAAAATATGTTCCTATCTATGTACAAAGGTTGGTAGCATCTCTTGACTCACAGGCACCTTTTGCTAATCATTAAGGGAAGATTCAATTTCATGGCATTTTAAGCTAGATTTTCTATCTTTTTTTCTGACAGCTGCCCACACCATGAACTCCCACATCTATAAACAGGCAAATTAAGAACTGGGTGGTCCCATATTAAATAGGGAACACACAAAGGGAGACACAGCTGGCTTTCAGTTTTTACCCATCTTGGCAGTAAGCTCCCTAAGCTGAGCTATCCAGAGCAACCTCTGACATGTTCCTTGCTCTTGCATTCTCTCATGTAAAGTTTCGAAAGAACAAGCTGATCAAGTGCACCAGCCACTTTCACTGTTTCAGACACATGTAGTCCAACACTTTCATTGTCTCTCTTTATATGGTGTACTTCTTTTTAAAATGCCATCAAGGGAACAATTGTTCGTCGAATTATTTTGGCTGCTAGGGACTTGTCCTTTTCATTCATTATCTAACCCCTTCTACCAAGAAAGCCTCTCTAAGCTTGGGGGAGAGGGAGAGCACATAAATATGAATTAAAAGAGCTTAATATTTCAAAGGTGAGTGGAATGGAAACAGCAACTGGGCTGCTGGAACAAGGGAGACACCAAATGGTGAAATACACTGTTACTGCCAAACTGGAGTCCAGGCAAAAACCCAAACCACAGACAGAAAAGGCTTTTTTTTGAAAGGGGAGTCTATTTACAGGTGACAGTACTAGCTGCAAGAGTACCCCTTCATGGCCATTTGAAGAACTGCATAGCAGGTCCAATCCAGAAGCGACAGGAGATGCTAGGAAGAAAATTATTTGGGGACTGGGGAGGCTGCCAGAGAGTAAATGAGGGAAAGTGAATAAATTAGTATTAGGCTTCCAATGAAGTGAAGATCAAGAGAAGTCTTGTTTGTGCTCAGTTTTAAAATGGTTTGCTGTCAAACAATATAGTAAAATACTATATAGATGTAAAAATCAAATTTCTGAAAAAGAAGATTCCAGACTAGTTTTCAACTATATTGTAACTGTTTTCAACTGGGTTGCAATGCTAGTCTGTGGCAGCAAAAAGAGAGTTCTACAGCACCATAATAACTAGTATTATAGACTGACTTTTCATGGACTACATGAAATGTATTGTAACAAATAAACACACACAAGTGGGACTACAAACAATGAAGTTGGGGGGAAATTAAATGCAAAAAGTTCTGACAGATACAATGGCCAAAGTTACCAGGGAAGTTGTCACAGAAAATACTTTCTGTATTTAGTTTCCTATATTTAGTTTAGGGAGTGAGTCAATGAATGCTTGTCCCAAGCTTGGTTCCTTTTTTGATTCTGCATACAAAGCAGTCTATGCATAGCCTTCTGCAGCCACTCCCATGATATACGAGGGTTATCCAGAAAATACATTACGTTTTGGAATTAAAAATGGACAAAGTATAGGAGAAAACATTTACCATATGCTGTTGAAAGCCACACCCAAATACCACATCTCATGTAGTCGCCATTCAAATCTAGGTACTTACCATAACGATGAAGGAGCTTTGCAAGTCCTTCCCCACTAAATTCTGCCACTTGCTTCCTCAACCACTAGTTTCCAAAAATGGGGGCATGGCTGACGACGCTGCGCAGCTGCGGAAAGGGGTGACCGGCTGGTTGAGGACAAGCAGCAGAACTGAGTGGGGAAGGAGTTGCAAAGCTCCTTCATCGCTATGGTAAGTGCCTAGATTTGAATGGCGACTACGTGAGATGTGGTATTTAGGTGTGGCTTTCAACTGCATATGTAAATGTTTTCTCCTATACTTTGTTCATTTTTAATTCCAAAACATAATGTACTTTCTGGATAACCCTTGTAATTTGGATTAGTGCCACTGAGTAAAACCAGGCTGTCCTGGTCCACATCATCCATGCCGCTTGAATCATTGCACCCTAAGAAGGTCCTTACCAGCTCCCAGGAACAAGGTCGACCATACATTAACATTGAGCATCATATGATTGGCTCCTGTCTGATAGTGCGCTCTCATGTGGTCTTGAGATACTCCAGTCAGCCCATCCAGAGTCAGAGATAGCAGCTGAAGCAAGGAGGAAGGGGAAGTGGATAAAAACAAGACAGGCACATGCATTGCTGAAAATGATACACTGGCTTACTGCTTAGGAAGGAGATATATAAGGCAATAGTTTACAAAACCATACAGGAACAAGCAGAAATTGCCAACATTCCACAAATCACATGAAATGTACCTTTCAGTTTACAAGGGAGGCAATATGGAGTTTTTAAGGACAGTTACTAAAAAAGATGTAATGATTTCAGTCCTACACACAACTGCTCAAACATTTCCTGTTACTTCCAGCCAGGGTAAATACACCCCCCCCAAAAACTTCTTTACAAAATTTAGATTTAATATTGTATTACGCTCCCTCTCAACTTACGGCAAGGGTTTTCTTAGGCAAGGAATGATCAGATGTGGTTTTGCCAGTTCCTTCTTCTGAAATACAGTCTGTTCTTATTTGTTTTATGTCTGCATATTCTACAAGGCAGGTTGCTGTTTTCCACAGAAGTATGAACTGAGGCAGAGAGACTAATGACTGATCTATGTTGAGGTTTCCATCAAGTGGAACAGTCTTTCCATTTACATCAATCAGGTTCTCAATGTGGAGTATTTCCACCATCACTTGAAGACCTAGCTGTCTATCAGTCATTTTGCTGGGCACTCAAAACCTATCTGTACCCTTAATTTTTACAAAATGATGTTCTGGATTTTAATGTATTTTACTGTGTGGGTATTTTAAACACTTGTCTTCATTGTGAACTGCTTTTTAAAATCTATCTATACGTACTGGGAATAAAGGCATAGATGTAACTCTATTGGATCCCAGATTATCTTTGAGAACAAATAAAAGCATGAGGGAGATTTGAATCTCTTATTTTTTTTAGTACATTTCTGTTCCACCCTTTGGAACAGGGGAAGGGGGTATTCATAGGACAGCTTAAAGCAACTGAGGTGGTGACTACATGTCAATAGGTTTACCTCACCAAAATGACTGGACAGTCACATCAACAAAGAAAAGGAATTTGGTTCTACATTTGGTTGTCAGCCTGTCATCACCATAATCCTTGCTTTATAGTCTAAACAGCTTTTTGGACCCTGTCTTCAGTTTTGTTTTTGTTTTTTAAAAACTTTGGACCCAAAATAAATGCTGTTATTCAAGATCCTTTGCCTCATGCTGTATGAAGCAGATTCAGGAATGCTGGCAGAAGGGTGGAGTGAGGTAAAGCTTTGCACCAACCCTTTCAAATGAAACTGGAAGTGGCCCTTTATTTCTTTTTACAAATATTCATTGACTATAGACAAATAATAAACTAAAAGTAGTCAGAAGAGTACTTCATTTTTTAAAAAACAGCTTCCAGTTTCTTCTCTTCCTCTTAACAGTTAATTTTTTGCAGAAGTTGTTTCAGTGGGAAAACACACTCTACGCAAGTGTAATTCCATTCTTCAGGGTGTGGAATATGTTTTCAGTTTGAGGGATCTTGAGAGCTGCAAAGATACCTTGGGGCTTGCATGATTCTTATCCCTGACACAGCTGCAGTGTGAACTTGATCTGATGTGCTTATTCAGAATTCGCTGTGGATATGACAAAACCCCTTAACATGCATACGTGTATCTTATCTCACGTAGTTTTTTGAGTAATATACTAGCATTAAAACCAAATGCTAAAAGGCTCTGATCAACCACAGGCTCTCCTGCCAAGGTAGATATCTCATGCCTTTTTTTTGCCTAACAAAATATTTTTTAGGGCAACAGGAAATGGGTGGATGGTTGAGACCATTCTTCTTTCTCCCTGTTTCCGCCATCCCCTTCTTTACACAGTCTTCCTTATCAGGCTGCAAAGAAGATATAAATCAGTCTTGCCATAGGTATGAAGGAAGGGTGTTTCAAATCAGAAATTAGCCTCAGGCTGCAGATTGCCCAACATGAGAAAGCGCCACGTTGCAGTCAGGACACCACTGTAGCAAACAAACCACCACCCTTACTCTTCCAGGAAGACCTACCTCTCCTTTCCTATATTACTAACACAACATTTGTTGCCAACAAAAGACTTCAAGGCAGTTCAAGGCTTACCAGCAGGAGCTCCCCATAGCCAAAGATATGATCATCCCCAAGATCTCCTCCTTTTTTTGGCTTGTACATGAAGAGGGCTACCCCTGTGACAATCAGTAAGACACACATGTATTTGGACAGTGGGTACTTCTTCCTCAACACCGTCACCCCCAGGAGCATGACTAGAAAAAGAACAAGAAATGGTGAGGAAAAACACGGCTCCCCAGTCACACTAAACTAATCCTAACCAATAGAGATTGATTTCATCATGCATTCTTACAATGAAACAAGGATATAATTTCCCCCAGAGGAGGATACATGAGTCAGTGTTATGAACAAGAAGAATTTGGAGAACATATGTCTGGGCATCGCATGTGTATCTGACCAGCATAATGCAATAATGATGCAAACATCAGGCAGTAGATTTGGGCTGGTTTTCAACCTCTCACCATTGCCTTCTATGTTTTAAAATCTGAATAGACTTTTAGCATTAGGGTCCTTTCCTATAACACTTTTTCTCAATCAAAACCCCATATTGAACAGAATAAGATTTTTTTTAAAAGGCCTTGGGGACATTTTTATAACGAGGTGCCCTCAAAATGTTGGTTTTCTTGTCTATTTGTAATCCAGAAGACTCCTATTGTTTATAAACATCCATATGACCTGAAGATTAATAAAACAAAAAACGACACACAAACCACAAAGGAAGACAAACCAGGTTCTTCCCATGACCTGAAGTAGGTTTTCAGTGGCTACATGATTTCACTCTTGTAGTTCTAATTCAATCCCCATTTAATTCTGTAAACCATGCAGTCAACAACACTTGGTCTCCTCAAAAATGAAAATTTTGTTTTTCTTTTGAAAAACATTATGAAGGCCTATCAAACTGTAATCCTTCATTTCAGTAAGTTATATGCAACTCACCCAAGCAGTTCCCTGAGAAAGCACACATGATTCTGGTGAAGGACTCAAGGGTTACTTACCTGGGATGGGTTTACAGGACTTTCCAAGAACCTAAAACAAAGAAAAGGAGAGATTTGGCTGAACACATATTTTCTTTTCTTTTCCAATTTCTAGTTAGGTTCTACATCCATTTTAAGCTTTTATTTCTTTTCTATTTACTACACTTCCTCCTTTGTTCACTTCCTTCCTTGTCATGCTTGTTCTTCTCTAGCACATCCCTTTCCTTTCTTCGGTCTTTACTATTCTACCACATATTTATACATTTTTTTTGCTATATCTTAGTCCAATAGTTAGTGAACTCTATCAAGCTAAATTACTGTCTTTACTAGCTTTCCCTCTGCCCACCAAGTCTTTCAGATATGTCAAAAGACACGCTTGGTTGATTTATACATCCCCACAAGTCACTCATTTATCAAATTCTTGCCTTGCATTCCTCACAGAGCTTAATTTCCTACTCTCAGCCCTCTGCCTATTACCAGCTCAGATCAAAGTTTATCTTTCCATGGGGTCACAACCCCCACTTCAGAGTCATGGCTAGAGCCAAAAGCTACCTGGGCCTGGCTCATTCTGACATATGAAGCACAGGGAAGATCCATTTGTATCACTGCACAACAAGTTCAGGAATACTGCAGGAAGTGCAGTACTCTCACCTCTGCCATTTCAAATTACATATTGCAGAAAATGGGTGAAAATAGGGAACAGTGTAGGTGCTTTCAGGGAAGTTCTAGGCAACAAGACAAGTAGATGTTAGGTAAATGTTGAAGTGGGTAGACATAAAATCTGCCAGTATCTGTTTAATGAAGGCGCACTGAGGAATCTTATCCTACGTTTCCCCCCAAAAGAAAGAGGTTTTCTTTACATTAATCCAGTGATAGTTTTAGAATTTCAGCAAAGGGAATGGAGCCTCCTAACTTGGAAGCCATGTGACATATGTCTTAGGCTGCATTTGATCATCTTGGACAATCTTTGCAAAGTGGAATTAGAAGTACTGTTGAGACTTCTCTAGCCAACTTGGGGGTCCTGATGACTATCCAGTTTTCTCCAGCAGTTTGGAGGAACTCTTACTTCTCTGTTTCCAGTCCAACAGTCAGTCATTTATGAATTATTAGGTTAAAAATGCATATCCACCTGAATCTGATACAGAAATAAAATCTCCAAATTTTGATATATTCTCTGCACTATCCTTAGTACTTAAAACACAGTCTGCAGGGAAGCATGAAGGTGCCAGAAAGGGGAAAATGTCTCTGAGACATCCCATCCTCCAAATCTCTGCTCTTATGCAACTAATCCATCATCCCATCCTGGAGATTTGTGGTTCTTCACCTGAGTTGGATAGTTGACAAACTGCAGAGCTGAGTTGCTGGAGACCATGGCTCCCAGGTAGGAGAGGGAACAAGCGCCATAAAGCCAGTTCTGGGTCCGGTCCACCTTGACAGTATCAAAAAACTGGATCACTGATTGGGAAGAAAATGTGCAAGAAACAGGTGTGTTGACAACAAAGCATTTCTTGATAGAACAGCTACATGAAGATCTTACTTCAACATGCAAAACAAAAAAGGCCAATACCAATGCTCCCTAATCAGGTGCCATTCAAATGCACTGGACTACAACTTCAGTCATCACCACCCAGCCAGCAAGCCTTGCTAGGGATGGTAAGTTTCATAGTTCAACATATCTGGAAGACTTCCAAGTTTGAAACGCCAGGGCAAAGTGACCTCTCTCCAAAACCATTTAAGTTCAAAGTGAAAGGAAACGTGGCAGGTGGATTACATGCACCTTGTTTTGTGTAGCTTGTACATTTTGTGCCACTTGTAAATCTAAAAACTGGGAGCAAAACTAAAAGCCACCCTACATCCGTAGCTGGCAAATGTTCTCAGTCAAGTGAAACTTTTCCCATGCAAATTCTCTCCCACTATTTTTCTTTAAATGAAAAGTAGCACCAATAACTTATATGTGTGTTGTTGTTAGCAACTGTGGGAATAAGTGAGTAGAAGAAAAGGCAACGCCCCCCCCCTCTCTCTGTTAGTCCTTTTTATTATCAAATTATGCATACACACATAATTGTTTATCCGTCCCTAGAACATTTGAATATAGTCCCCAATCTGACTCTTTAAAAAACAGGCTTCTGTTGGAAACGGTGTTTAAGGAGAAAAAGCTGAAGCCCCAGCCCACTTACAGGTATGGTGGTATAACTAACTTCCTCTACCATGGGTAAGGTGGATACAAAGGGAAGATGAGCTTTCTGCATTCTTCCTCACCTTTCTCAAGTTTGTGTACATGAGCTTGTCAAAGCAATATAAAACACAGGAACATGGTACTTTCCCCAGCAGCACAGTCAGGGAGGAATGAGAAGAAAAATATGCAGTATTCATCCTCTGCATGTTCTTCTGACACACACACACATACAGTATTCCCTCACTAATTCGTGGTTCACTTTTCACGGATTTGCTGTTTCGCGGTTATTTAATAAACATTAAAATAAAAGTATAAATCTTAAAATAATATTATAAATCCCTCTTTCTACTTCCTTCCTAAGGAGAAGCCTAAGGAAGGGAGAGAAAAGGAGGCTGAAACAGCTTTGTTTTCTCCTCATAAGGTAGCAGTGAGAGTGTGCATGCGTATGCTTGAGAGGTGAGGAGGGGACAGAGACACTACTTGCAAACAACACAAATATAGCATCCCTACTTCGCGGATTTTCACTTTTCATGGGTGGTCCTGGAATGTAACCCCTGCAATAAGTGAGGGAACACTGTATACACACATCTAAGAAGGCCCAAAGAAAACAGTGTTGGTGCAGAGAATGCACTAAGACAGTAGTTCTCAACCTGTGGGTCCCCAGGTGTTTTGGGCTACAACTCCCAGAAATCCCAGCTAGTTTACCCATTTTCCCCCATTTTTCTGACTATATGTAATAGATAAAGAAGGGTGACTACTTCTAAGCACTTGTTGGAGACATCTCTTTCTAAAAGCATCTTCCCTCCATGCATATGAGCTTCTCCTCTTTTCAAAGTAGTTTTGAATGGATGAGGGATGGGACAAAGCAAAGGAGAGGCGAACACAGTCCTCTTTCCCTCCGCCCCTAACTGCTCTTGACTTAAAATCTTGGGAAGCAAAAGAAAAGGCACATAAGGAACAGAATTATTGCCCTTGTTCATCCATACCCCCCTGTTCAGAGCAAGCAGTTGAGGTTTGTGTGGACTGACAAGAATAAGAGACTAAAAAAGCAAGACTTAATTTTCTCTGTGGATCCGCTATGAAAGAACATAGGATGTTTTTCAAAAACTTAAGAGAAATTTCACCATAGGTCCCAAAGGCATGGAAACAGATGGACATGAACCAAACAGTCTTCTTATTTCTTTGGAAATACTTACATATCCTAGCAAATATGGCATTGATCACACACTGAACAAAGACCAAAGATAAAGCGAATCTGAATTTCTCCTGCTTTGCTCCTTCCCCATATTTGCCTCTTGTTCTGCAGAAAAGCAAATTGAAGACGAGAGTTAGTTGGAAAGAATGATATATCCATTGATATAACTGTAACTTGTGCATATCTCCGGAATGGTTCTTTACAAGTGGCTTTCATAGATGGCCTAAAGAGAACATTTGCTTCTTTTCCTGATGAACTGATCAAAGGGTAAGCAGGATCCGCTTGATAGAGTCATACGAATACAAGAAGGATCAATTAATCAAAACTACAAAAAAAAAAAACCCAGCAGGCAACACTCCAGTGATTTCGGCCATGAAAGCCTTCAACAAATACACTGCTCTATATATTCGGTAGATCAGGCCTTTACTAACATTTCACATTAGGGGCATACATGATGCATGCATCATTTTGCATCATAGTAATTCAGTTTTACTAGCAAACCAACTTTGGTAAGAATGTACGCACCAAATCTATTTTTCATTGAATTGATTTATTAAACTATTTTTTTCCTATTTTATATCAATGTTGAATGAGTTTTATTGTTTGGAAAATGCCATCCACCGAGAGTATGCTGCGAAGCCTACTACCAGGCCAGATCAAAGAATTATTCAATGTGCTGGCTTTAGCCTATAAAGCCCTAAATGGTTCCAGCCCACCTTACCTTCTATGAACCATCTCAGAGTTTAAGATAGTCTGGGGCCCTGCTCTCGGTCCTGCCTCCTTTGCAGATACGACTGGCGGGGACGAGAAACAGGGCCTTCTCAGTGGTGGCTCCTCAGCTGTGGAACTCCCCAGTGACATTAGATCAGCCCCTCCCTCCTGACCCGTAAGAGAGTGAAACCGTGGCTTTGGGATCAAGCCTTAGGAGAACATTCGTAGTGCAATAGATGGATATGGAATTATGTGCAATGACTAATGGAATGGCCCAGATTACAACTGCGGATAGCATGGTAAATGTAATGCTTTTAAATGTCTTAATGCCTTTTAAATTCTATTTAAAATGTCTATTTTAATTGTACACTAGCTTGGGTACCTGGCAATGCCCGGGTTATTTGAAAAGGGCCTTGTTTGTTTTTGGATGTGAGGTCATATCAGTTTGGTCATATGTTACGCTATGTCTTAGAAAAATACTCAGTCTTTGCTTTTGTTTTTTATGAATGCTCCTATTAGAAAATACATAAGAATGTGAACGAACTACAATTCCCCAAAATCATGGGACAACACTCCCAAAAATCCCACAGTATTCACAGTTGGCCATGTTGGGTCTGTGTACCAAGTTTGGTCCAGATCCGTCATCTGCTGGTTTCAGTGTTATCTGTATACTGATGAACTACAACTCCCAGAATTCCAGGGCAATCACCCTCAAACCCTGCCAATATGTAAAGTTGGCCATGTTGGGTCTGTGTGCCAAGTTAGGGGAGGACCTGATCTTGGTCCCGCCAGTCTCACAGGTGCAGCTGGCAAGGACGAGAGACAGGCCCTTTTCAGTGGTGGCCCCCCGCCTATGGAATACCTTCCCAAATGAAATCAGGCAGGCTCCCTCTCTCCTTTCCTTCCGAAAAAGACTTAAGACTTGGCTGTGGGGACCAGGCTTTCAAACAATAATGGCAACACTATCTGGAACATATGCTTCAGGATATAATTGACAGACCTGGTTTGTACTTGAAATGCGCCTAAATGTATATTTATATGTGTTTTATGAATGTTTCAAATGTAAACTAATTTTTAAACTAAATGTGAATGTTACTATGATTGTTACATATGTTTTAGACTCTAAGCCGCCCTGAGTCCCCTGTTGGGTGAGAAGGGCAGGGTAGAAATACTGTAATAAATAAATAAATAGTTCCAGGTCCATCGTTGGTGCGGTTCAGAGGGCTCCTAGATTGTAGGTGAACTATACACCCAGTCCATACAACTCCTATAAAACATGTTGAATTCTCCCCAACCTCTCTCTCTAGTATGTTCAGTTGCTGGGCAATTCCCCTGTTTGCTTTGCGCCATAAGAAAGGATAGGAAAGAGTTAAGGGAGAGGCAGTAGGCAGGGACATGCAAATGAAGAGAGAAAGGAACACTGGGATGTGCTCACTGTAACCTGCAATGTTCTGGGAGGGCGTGACTTGGTGGCTCCTTTGCACTGGGAACTATAGCCTGTTTTGGAGGCTGGAGGCTGTCTGTGTGAGCGGACACCTGTGCTACATACACACATACAGATTTTCACTTTTATTGTATGTATAGAAGATAGAAGATAGATAGATAGATAGAAGATAGATGTATAGATATAGATAGATAAGATATAAATAGATATATTATTCTAAGAAATCACGTAGTTGCCTATATGTAAAGCTGCCTTGTTTCTACTTCGGGTTGAGAAAGGTGGGGTATAAATGGGGTAAATAAATAAATAAAAAGCAACCAAACTGTGGGTGGATTAGGGATACATCTACACCAGGCATGGGCAAACTTCGACCCTCCAGGTATTCTGGACTTCAACTCCCACAATTGGCTGTTAGGAATTTTGGGAGTTGGAGTCCAAAACACCTAGAGGGCTGAAGTTTGCCCATGCGGGATCAACACTGTGGAATTAACGCAGTTTGACACCACTTGAACTGCCAGGACTGAATGCTATGGCCTCACGGGAGTGGTCGTTTGACAAGGCCTTTCGCTTCCACTGCCAAGAAGCGCTGGGGCCTCACCAAACTACAAATCCTACGATTCCACAGCATGGAGCCAAGACAGCTCCAGTGGTACCAAGCTGAATGCACGAAGGAGGAAAGGCCGCGTTCGCTCTCGGGGCGACTCACATTGTCTCCTGCAGGACGCCGTACCAGAAGTAGCAGACGAAGACCCCCAGGCAGCAGACCGGCAGGCGGAGCCGCTCAGGAAGCAGAGCCCCGCCTCCACCTCCGGAGCCCCCGCTCACCCCCATCCCGGGCGCTGTCTCGGGCCCCGGAAGCCTCAGCGGAGACAGCTCCACGCAGACATCTCGCAGCGGTGCCGCCGGCGGCGGAAACGGGGGCCTCATAGAAGCGAATGCGACGACACCCACGAAGGACCCATACCTGTTGCAGCCTAAGGGGCGACTAACGTACTGCCTGATCCGTTTGTGCTCCACTGAAATCACACAACTATGTTCCAAAGCATGCATGGGCAAACTTCACCCCTCCTGGTGTTTTGGACTCCAACTCCCACAATTCCTAACAGCTAGTGGCTGTTAGGAATTGTGGGAGTTGGAGTCCAAAACACCAGGAGGGGCGGTTTGCCCATGCCTGGTCTAAAGGGTTCCCGCTTTCCCCCTCCTTTTGCCTGATATGCTTTTGTCATTGGTCTTTTTGACCAATATAGCTCACATCGAGGAATACTTTTTTTTTCCAGGCACTGCGGTAGACAGCATGTCGGGGACCTAAAAGGACTGAGGCGGCAGGCTTTTTGCGTAGGCAAATATGGATGAGGCGGGTCTTTTGTCCGTGTCAGATTATTATTGGTGGTTATCAGAAGAGGGCGGGGTTACGGATAGAGTTAGCAACCGTTGTTAGGGAAGCTGGAAGCTTCTTTAAGAAGAGGGTGAGAATATCAAGGCAGAGAATCCCACAATATCTGCTTTGCATTGGGTTACGAGTCCACACAGCCATATAATTAAGTTCAATGTGGATCTTACACAGCTGTGTGGAAGGGGTCCCAGAACATCAAGACAGAAAATCCGACAATATCTGCTTTGAACCGAGTTATCCGAGTCCACACTACCATATAATCCAGTTCAAAGCAGATGTGGAATTTTATTCAGTTGTGTGGAAGGGACCTAGGGGCTGCCATAGAACTCAGAATATCAACGCAGAAAATTCCACAATACCTGTTTTGAACTGGATTATCAGAGTCCACACTACCATATAATCCAGGTCAATGTGGATTTTATACAGCTGTGTGAAAAGGGCCTAAACTGCCTAGAAGCAGAGCACTGGGACCAGTCATCTACTTTCTTGGTTATCACTGGCCATATTAGAGACGAGGAGGATGTCCAGGGGCTGTAGTCTGAAAATTAATTTAAATTTTAAATTAAAATAAGTATTAAATTGAGTATAAAACAAAACATTAAAATGTATAAAATATAAAAATACATAAAATGTAAAAATATAAAATAATTATATATAAAATACAGAAATATATATATATATATATATATATATATATATAATAAAATATATGAACAATAATAATAATACAAAATTGAAGGAAACGCTGATAAGGAGAAGACCTGGCTATGGCTCACGAATGGGACACTGAAGGAGGAGACAGAAGGCCTGATCCTTGCAGCCCAGGAGCAAGCCATCAGAACAAATGCAATGAAGGCCAAGATCGAAAAATCAGCTGATGACCCAAAATGCAGACTGTGCAAGGAAACCAACGAAACCATTGATCATATCCTCAGCTGCTGTAAGAAAATTGCACAGACAGACTACAAACAGAGGCACAACTCTGTGGCCCAAATGATTCATTGGAACTTATGCCTCAAATACCACCTTCCAGCAGCAAAGAACTGGTGGGATCACAAACCTGCAAAAGTATTGGAAAATGAGCACGCAAAGATACTGTCGGACTTCCGAATCCAGATTGACAAAGTTCTGGAACACAACACACCATACTGGGCATACTGGGTGCCGTGCCAAAAGACCTCAGCCGGCATTTGGAAACAATAGACATTGACAAAATTGCGATCTGCCAACTGCAAAAGGCCACCCTACTGGGATCTGCACGAATCATCCGAAAATACATCACACAGTCCTAGACACTTTGGAAGTGTTCAACTTGTGATTTTATGATACGAAATCCAGCATATCTATCTTGTTTGCTGTGTCATACAACAATAATACACTTCATTTATATTCCGCCCTCTCCCCTAGGGGACTCAGAGCGGATTATAGCAATTGCATAGGCAAAAATTCAATGCCTTTACAGACAAATACAATTTTAATCATGTCAGAAACAACTTGAGAAATACTGCAAGTCACTTCTGGTGTGAGAGAATTGGCTGTCTGCAGAGACGTTGCCCAGGGGACGCCCAGATGTGATAGCTGGGAGGCTTCTCTCATGTCTCCGCATACAATGAGACATACAAAGGCAAAGGCTTCTTCTTTCATTTCCGGTTTCTGGCGGTGGTGCTCAACTCTGGCTCCGGGGAGGTGCTTTTTCTCCATTTCAGGCTGAGGAACTTGCACTGTTACCATCTGGTCATGTGGCCGGCAAGATTGCTTGGAGTCTCTTTGCCTTTTCCCACTGAATTGGTACCTATTTATCTACCCACATTTGCATGTTTTCAAACTGCTAGGTTGGCAGGAACTAGGGCTTGCCAAATGGGAGCTCACCCCATCTAGCTGAGTCAAACTGTCAGCCTTCAGGTCAGCAGTTCGGCCAATCTTCAGGTTAGCAGTTCAGTGGCACAAGGGTTTTGTATATTTTAGATATACATAAATAGAAAATAAAATATATCAATTTTAAAAATAATGTAAAATACAATAATATAAAATTAGTATATAAAAGAAATATAAATAATAAAATATATAATATACATAATATAAAATAAAAGTAAATGAATAATACTCGTGGCCAATGTCCCATCACGAAAGCACACACTGTATTGCTGTGGCAAACTACTGTGCTTTCCAAGTCCCATAAATTTCATTGTGTTTTCTTAGGTGAGGAAGACTCAAAATCTTGTTTTGCCACTTTTTTCCTCCTACAGCACATGGTATTCATGAGCCTTAGAAGTGGGTAAGAAATTTATTATTATTATTATTATTATTATTATTATTATTATTATTATTATTATTATTATTATTATTGCTGTTTTTTAATATCCCATTTTTATCTCCACAGGCCCTACACATTTGCTTGGTAGTGGCATGATTTAAGGGTCTTAAGGCTCTACCTTTAGGGCTTTCGTCCACAGTATTTCCCCAGAGTGTGTATATAAATCAAGCATGGATAAATATGAAAGAGAAGAACTTTAGTTTTAAATCAGTGTGATCACACATGGAAGATACCTAATTGTCTGTGGGATACAGTGCAGAGCCAGTATGGGGTAAGGGCTTGACCATTGACAACCTTAAAAAATTTTTTAATTCCCTGTTCAGCCACAGAAACCTACAGTGTGACTTTGGGTGAGTCATCCACTCTCACCCCAGAAAAGCTACTGACTTGATGGCACAGAAGAAAATAGTTAAAAGGGTTCTTTTAAAAACATCTCTTAGTGAGCTGTCTTGATCAAGACAAATGCTAAAATCTTTATTGGGGCATTAAGACAATATGTATTTGGCTTGTGCTCATTTGTATGCCCTTCCTGGCAGAATAATAAAGACAGTGGCCTAAATGTGTACTGTATTTTTGTCTTTGAGAAGGGTATGAAACTGAGCAACTTGCACATCAAAGGTTACCTTGCCGGAACTTCCCAGTTCTGCTTATTATTTGCTAAGTACTGCAGAACCACAAAATGAAAGCGATTTGGAAAGTCCTGAGTATTAATGTAGAATTTATATACCAAAGAAGTATATTTAAACTTTTTAATTGTCGTTATCTTTGTTTCAAACTGGGCTCTAAATGGCTTAAACAAACGCTTCATTACCCGATCCCTGAGTATGTTTTCTGCACCTCTAGATTTAACATGTTATCTGTTTAGCTCTGCAATCTTTTTTTTACCAGTCCCTGGTATCATTAGTATTGACATCAGAGAAGACAGGACTGTACTTTGTTGAAGGAGAAAGCCATAGTCTCTCAATGTCATTTTTTTACAGTTAACATATACTTTTTTGGCTGGAATGTAATGTAGGCTGAAATATACTACTGCATACCCTCAAACATTAAGATAAGCCATGGTTTGTTGCATCAATTGCACAGCAAATGCTCCCCAAAACATCTGACTTCCCTCAGCTCTGATGTTAATTAGGTAACAGGTAATGCAGGTAAGTCAAAAAACAAAGTACAGTTGCAGATCTGAACATCATGAAAAGCCATAGTTTAAATAAGGCAATTCATATGCCAATTGAAATATCATGGCTTTGGGTTGTGACTAGTTGATGTGCTATAGCTTACAAACTGAAATGACATGCACTTCACAAGCCAAATTTCATGAAAGTATACCATTGTTTATTGTGAATGTTGAGATATGATGATTAGTTCATTAAGGTAAGGTAAGGTTTTCCCCTGACGTTAAGTCCAGTTGTGACCGACTCTGGGGGTTGGTGCTCATCTCCATTTCTAAGCCAAAGAGCCGGCGTTGTCTATAGACACCTCCAGGGTCATGTGGCTGGCATGACTGCATGGAGCACTGTTATCTTCCTGCCGGAGCGGTACCTATTGATCTACTCACATTTGCATGTTTTCAAACTGCTAGGTTGGCAGGAGCTGGGGCTAACAGTGGGCGCTCATTCCGCTCCCGGGATTTGAACCTGGGACCTTTTGGTCTGCAAGTTCAGCAGCTCAGCGCTTTAACACACTGTGCTACCAGGGGCCCCTAGTTAGTTCATTACTGGACCACCAATTAATAGACCAACAATTAAGAGTAGTGAAAGCTTCAACTGGTACAATAGTTAGAATGCCAAGTGTGTCCAGCATTCCCTCCAACCCAAATAATCGCTTTGACAAACTTCTAAATAAAAAGTCTTGAATGCTCAACATTTTTATATTTTTAATTGGCTTAAACACCAAGATCTGCCAAAAATATCTCAACTCAAGAAAAAGTAATGAACCTCTGAGGCTAACATTATTCCTTTGTGATACTTACATTAAAATTTACGAAACGTCAAAAAGTAGCTGCAAAAATACTGCTTTCCAAAGAAAATAGAATTTCTATCTTGGGTTGAAGAAAACTTTCCAATACAATAAAAAGCTTAACAAGACCAAGAAAAATCATTTTTGTTTCCAATACATTTTGCAATCAAGGCAACACCAGCTTTAAGGCCTTTCAGTTGGAGAGGGAGTGAACACGAAATGTAAGTGTAAGTGTAAGCGCAAGATCTATGTTGAAGTGAAAGTGGGATCTTTGGAGTGTTTTGTGCGTTAAAAGTGGGGTTAAAGCTGAGTAGATTCCCCAAACTCAATGGCTAGAGTAGTAGTAGTGTAAGATACAGCTGAACTGGCCAAATTATAATCATCTTAAAAAGGCAACGTATACCACTTACATAAACAGTTGCACTTTAGTAGAAAAGCTCAGGCCTTACTCCAATTTGGGATTCAGTGTCCCTTTGCAGAAGACACTTACAATAAATGTCCTCTGCAAGTTCCTTGTTCCTCACTTACAAAAGTTGAGAATCTGAAGACATCTGTCACAAAAAGGCACACTGTAGTTGAATTTCTGCTTGTTCAACTATCTGTTACAACTTGATCATCTTAACTAAAAATGCTTCAAGCACTTAGGATCTAAATCTAGGTGACTGTGTTCCAGTGACAACAGTCTCGCAGACTGTAAGGGCAGCATATAAAAAGAGGGTCTTACACACAAATTGTAGACTTGGTACCCCTGGAAACTGATTGCCTTGCTCTACTCCTGCCCTGCAGTCATCTGTCAAATTAGTGTACACTAGCTCTGACTATATGTAAACTCTTTCATATCCCCTATCCTGTGGGAAGCATGAGAGGCACTCTTAAGATCTTTCTTTCTTAAAAAAATCTATAAATGAATTCTTGCCTCAGCAAGCAAGCAAAGAAACACAAAGCTTGGTGGCGAATAGTGCATGTATCCCCGTAGAGAAGCGTAAGTGCTCTTTGGACACTGCAATAGCAGAAGGACAACTGACACAAACTCATTGGGAAAAGAAGTGCTTTCAGAATGGCGAGTCCAAGGAAAAGCCGACTGTGGCTGCAAGAGAACGTAGTGGCAATCTACACTTCTAAGGCTGTCACTGAGAGCACCTGTAACCTGTGGGTGCTCAATTTCTCAGCTTCAAGGCACTCTTCTCCGCAAGTCATGGAGGGACCACATATTTGCCTTGGCTCTGCCCCATTCCTCTGAATTTCAGGCAACCAGAGAGCTGTGGAAGAGGACGGTCTCTTCGGCTTGATGCCGCTTCCAGGACTCCAAGCCCAGCGGAGGTGATGGAGGATTTTCATTGAAATTGTCTCCTCTTGAGTCTTTCTGCAAACTAAGGACCGGGACTGTGGAAGTCGGCTGGCATGTAGAGAATGTACCTGCTGGCAGGGGACTAGAAGTGGAGAAGTCTCTGAAGAGGAAGTCTACACTGGGAATAAGAGGTTTCACGAGGCTGAATTGGCAAAAGGCAGAGCCAGTTGGGTTGAAGTGGACTTTGTTTTTATCAGGACAAGAGGGCTGGAAAGGCTGGTCTGGACTTAGTGGCCTACAGGAAGAAATCACAATGAAAAAGAGTTAGGAATACAAGGATTATTACCACCGAGGGCTTCAGATCTTTGGGTTGTTGTGAGAAACATGTATGGCCATGTTCCAGAAGCATTCTCTCCTGAGATCTTTGACTATTTGATTGTGGTATGACCTGCTGCACTGGAATATTAGTAGAGCTTGTAAAAGTTTGATTTTTGGCTACGGTTCCCAGAATCTCTCAGCTATAATGGCCAGTGGTTTTTTCAAAAGCTGGAAATGAGTGGATACATAAGTCCTTTTTTAGATACTACATGTAAGGGGAGATGTGTTAATGTGGAGAGGGGCCACAAAAAGGAAGATATAAGCATTTTATGCAACAAATATTTCTAAGGTAGGAACCTTATTTTTTATTTGTGGTATTTATATTCCACCTTTCTCAACCCCAAAGGGGACTCAGGATGGTTCACAGTGTATGAAGCGTTACAACAGTTATATACAAATTCATAACCCTTTTCTGTGAAGGGTTCAATTAATGTACACTAGGTTGTCGCTGGGCTGATTTAAGTGCACAAAAATCATGCAATCATGATGTCTATGGATCTAGTAACAATCTTTTAGCCTGGATAATACCAGTATCAGTTTTTGTACATAAAATCTGCACCTGTCTGCAGGCAACAAAGTCAGGTGGCAGAAAGTGTTCATCTCAGGCCCTGTTCTGAAACAGACAGGTGATGTTCAGCAGTCTCATCTGGCTTTCACAACTAGACAAATTTGAGTTTCACAAGGGAATCAGATCTGGTCTTTCTTTACTGTGTCAAGCATATTGGTAATATTTATTATTAAGAGGAATTCTCCTTTGGTATGTCAAATTTAATGCTTGAAAGACCCAAGTTCACATTTTCATGGAACCATAAAACTGACTAGATGACCCTGGATCAGTTAAATCTCTCACTCAATCTGATTTCACAGAGTTGATAAAGGGGTTTAAATTACCATGAATTCCTTGAAGAGATGGGATAAACATGTTGCAACAAAATACTTTAGGAATAGTACCTTTTTATAATAATATCAATCTCCTTTTGTAGGAGGAAGCATTGTAAAAAATCAATTTCAGCATTTAGGCTTGCTGTAGCATGACAGAAGCTAAGTGTCCTACTTACACCACTTCCTCAAAGGCACGGACTTTTTCACAACCCTCTGGAGGTTCTCGCTTGAAGACATAGGTATGATTTGGACGAGGAGAGAGAGCAAAGGCAAGAACTGGAGAAGTACTGCTGTTCTCTAGCCCAAAGGAAAAACACAGGAAGACATATTCAATATGAGACACTAACCAAATACAGAAGTGAAGAGAAACTTATATACAATGAAGTACCAATATCAGACACTGTCAAGATTTATGGAATTTAGACAGCAGCATAATCTATAAATCAATCTAACACATCCTTTGTGGAAATGTATTAGCCAAGAAATAATCCGATGAATTCTTTACAAGTCACTGATTTGGTTACCCAAGAGCCTCATTACAGCCCAAGGGCAGATGGTTTTATCTGAAGTTCAACTTGCACAGTGATAATCTCCAATAGTGCTTCACAGCCCTCAAGCAATAAAAATCTCACAACTTTGATGAGTTTTAGATCAGAATTATAGTCAGTGAATCATTGTCTAGAGTAAAAATAGTTCACATTGCATTAGAAATTACTGATTTCTTTGCAGACTCTGATCTCTACTTCCTGTATCAGATTTACCACCTCACTACATATTCGTAATGCTTCCTTTCCTTTTCAAAGCCAGTAATGGGCGCTTACAGTGATGTCAACCTTACAAACCCTCCCTTTCTTTCCTTTCTATCCCTGGCTCCACAGGGTAGTTCAGAACACTGCAATTTTTTTCTTGCCCTAACTGCCATAAAACCTACCTTGATCCACCTAGAAGACAGATGGAGCAGCATAAATGCACAGGATTTTTACACTATATAGGCACATCAGAGCCTGGATTTTCAGAGTTATCTCCAAGTGGTCTAATATCGAGAAACTTGAATGTATACATTCATAGGACCCCGCATTTCAGAATAAATACCAGTAATTATTTAGAACAGGGGTGCAAAGTCCATGGCCCTCCAAGTATTATTGAACTGCAACACTAAACATTCCCCACTATGAACTACGTTGGGGCTAGGACTTCTGGTATTTGCAGCCCAACAATAATTGTATGGTTCAGCAATTCCAACTTCTCATTTAGGTGTGAAATCATATACAAGAGACATCAAACTCCAAAGAAGCATGATCAGATCTTGTAAACAGGCCAAGAAAGTACTTTACAACCTTAATTGAAACATAGATATAATGCACCACACCACTTTCCCATTCCTAGCCTCCATGCATGATTCTTTTCTCTTTTAATTTGTTGATGGTTATTAAATTTGAGGAAACCAAGGAAGGATAAATGATTCACGGAAAGACTAAGATAGAGTGGACTAGTTTATTTTAGTTTATATTTACAGTAATCTCTTACTTATCCAACATAAACAGGCCAGCAGAATGTTGGATAAGCGAATATGTTGGATAATAAGGAGAGATTAAGGAAAAGCCTATTAAACATCAAATTAGGTTATGATTTTACAAATTAAGCACCAAAACATAATGTTATACAACAAATTTGACAGAAAAAGTAGTTCATTACACAGTAATGCTATGTAGTAATTACTGTATTTATGAATTTAGCACCAAAATATCACAATGCATTGAAAACATTGACTACAAAAATGCATTGGATAATCCAGAACGTTGGATAAGCGAGTGTTGGATGAGTGAGACTCTACTGTACTTGATTTCATACCTCATATGAAAGTCAGTAAGATACATCAGGTGTGCTGTGTTCTGATGTTTGCTTTCAGTCACACTCTGTACTGTTTTAAGTGCAACTTAAAGAGTTTCTGAAAATACAACTTACACTGTCCAGACCCCAGACTACTACTCATGCTGCCAAAGATCAAAGGCAATCTGGAGCAACAAAGCCTTGAAAGCTAGTGGTGACCCAACAGGGTATACCTTTTGCCTTTGCCTCCAGTAATGGCTTCTCTATCACACCAGGGGAATGCTCCTCAGCTGCTGTTCGAGCAGGAGTATGTGGGGATCGCCTGTGTGTGGATGAAGGGGACGGAGAAAGAGAAAGGCTGCTGCAGCTGCTACTGCTGTGCTCCACTGGTAGCAGCAATGAGTCTCTAGTGGCTCCTTGGAGTGGGACTGGGGCTCTGTGGCCATCGGGGACGTCCAGAATCTAGAAGAAAAGAAGACATCTCTTAAGGATGAAGAGGCAAGCAGGAGTGCTCAGACCAAAGGAGAGAACGGGATAAAAATGATTACTGGTTTCTGCACTTTTGCTAGAAAGGCTTTCACAAGAGCTCACAAGACAGTCCCTATTCATAAGCCTATATCCGAAAACAGCATACGACATAACGTAAAGAAGAATTAGAACAAGCACACTTACCAGTTCTTATGCAGTCAATCAATACTGAACAGCTGGAATGGAAAACATTTAGAGAAAAGAAAACTAAATATGGATGGCATTTTAACAAAAACGAATAGTGTCATTCCACTTTCAAGCACTCTCTTTGGCAGCCGGAACAAATGGGTGAAAATTACAGCATGTAGAGAAAAAGGAAAGCACAATAAAAAGGAAAACAACAAGTTCCTCAGATAGAAATGCCCACTATATGGAGTTAGGAAAAGATGACAGCATGTTGTTTTGCCTTTTTGAGTATGCATAAACTTCTAGTTTGACAGAACAAAAGCAAATGAAATGTATTCTGAACTGAGAATGTATGATGTAGTCATATGACATGACATCAGTCAGATTTTTGTTAAGAGTCTGAACTTTTCAAGACATTGCATTTCAATGAGTGCAAAGTGAGAAGAGATCACACTATATTTATATTGGTAGTGCAAAGATGGTTTGAATAGCAAAGGTAGCATTTCAGATTAGGCACTATTTTGGCCTCCCTCAGGATGTCTTGCTCTTGTCAGCCATAACTCACTCTGAGAAGCTCCTCATCTCCCTGTTCCTTGACAAACACTTCTTCCAATTCTTGATTGATAGCATCAGAGCTGTTGTGCAAACACGGGCTGACCGATACAGTGGCCAAGGCTGGAAAGGATGCTGGTGGCAAAGCCTGCAAACAAGAACATGCAATATCTTGGTAAAGAAGTGACTGATAGCTCTGTGCAAATAAAAAAAAATCCCTCAACAGTAACCAGGACTTAGTGTGCCAGTCCCAGCCCAAGACCTGTTATCAACACGTAAGGGTACCTTGAGAAGTTTATTGGTCTGCCCAGCCTAGGACTCTCTGCCACTGGCCGTTCAACTTGGAATCTATAGAATTCAGACCCTACAAGATTTAGGGAGTCTGTCTAGTACTGTGGTCCACACAGGCAGGATAATTCCTTGCCTCCCCCTGATAACATAGACACAAATCTATATATATAAAAGGGTGATGGAATCGCGGCACCGAGCAAAACCACAAAAGTAAAGGCCCCCCAACCTCGAAATTTGACAACACAACCCATCATCCACGCCTTCTGGTTGAAACAACAAAAAATCACGTCACGCACCTCCACATGGACAGAACCCACAACGCACCATCGGGGGCCATGCCGGGAGGGAGGTAAAGAGAAATCTCATGGCAAGAGGAAAGGCAGGCAATGGGAAAAAGCTGTCCCCTGGGTCCTAGCGCTGTAATGTTTAAAGACTGTAATGTTTAAAGGAAACTGTAATTATCAAGGCTTAAATGTGGACTAAAGTCAAAACATATCAAGTAGTCTCCACTATTTAAACAATTTCTGAAGACTCCAATTGGATTTGGCAACCCTTACAGTTTCCTTTAAACATTACAGTCTGGAAGATACTACTGTGAATTACAACAGTTGACTGTACTTATTATTTTCATTATTGTTGTTAACTCTCAGGTAATAATGTTTGCACATGATGCTCTAAATAACATAGTGCATTTTATGTTTTGAATCTTCATAGTATTTGCTTATCTTTTTCACATAGAAAGAAGATAGCTCTATACTCAGAGAGGCCTGACTATTTCTGTGGCCCTTACATGTCACATCTCTTTTTATGTTTTGAACCTTTAGAGTGTTTGCTTATCTCTTCGACAAACTCCTGACAGATGGCCAGCCAATATCTCCACAATCTCCACAATAAAAATAATAATACAATCCTACAGTCACAGAGATAGGAGAGACCCCTAAAGGCCATCCAGTCCAACCCCTTCCTGCCATGGAGAACACAATCCAAACATTCCCAACAGATGGCCATACAGCCTCTTGATAATAATAATACTAATAACAATATCACGGAATCCTCATGTTTCCAGACAGCCATAAGAATCATCCAGTACAACCTCCTTCTACCATGCAAGACCACACAATCCAAACACTCCTGACAGATGGCCATACAGCCTCTTGATAATAATAATACTAATAACAATATCACGGAATCCTCATGTTTCCAGACAGCCATAAGAATCATCCAGTACAACCTCCTTCTACCATGCAAGACCACACAATCCAAACACTCCTGACAGATGGCCATCCACCCACTATAGAATAATAATGATGATGATAATAAAGATAATAATCATGATGATAACAGCAACAACAATAATAATAATAATCATAGAACTATACCATCCAGTAATTTGGAGACACCCCTAACGGCCATCCACCCCAACCCTTTCTACTATGCACCAAGACACAATCTAACCATTCACAACACTTGGACAACGTATGCATACTATACAATTCTACACAGCGACAAAGACCCCCTTCTACTCTCACCACTTTCACATTCCACAAACAACCAAATACATACTAAACATAAAGACAACCATACAACAGACATTCAATACCACCACTAACTCAAATTTCTCACCAACACCACCAAACAACGGCACAGCAACGCGTGGCCGGGCACAGCTAGTACACTATAAAAACAGTAAAAGGTCTCTTCTAAGGCCTGTTAACTAGGAGATAAACCAGTGAAAAAATCTGGAACCATCTACACAGTGATTACGTAGTTTTAAAATTGGCCTCTGAGCTGTCTCTGTAACAGCTATCAAGAATTGAAAAGGCCTGAGGGATATGATGCACATGGAACATGTACGTTTGGTTCAAAGCACAGCCCTGCCATTGTTTCTAAGAGCAGGAAGGGCACAGATGGCACTTTGAATAAGCCCCATTCTCGTGATCTCCATGTTACCACCAATATGGCAAAGTGATAGAAAAATTGTCAAATTCCTTGCGAAGTCATACAGTGGTGGAGAGAATGGTTCCGAGTTCTCTACTGCCCTAATTGGGACACCATGGTTGAATACGTTAAGCCCATATTTCCAGGGATAACATATAACCTTAGGTTATAACCACCTTTTTGGATAAGAGTAAGAGAAAAGGAAGATTTCCATTATACCTTGGCCAATGAAAGCACCGTATGATCCCCCTGCACTGGGGAGCTCTGGTCTTTCTCTTTGCTGTGGTAAGCACCCAGCTTTGTTCGCTGGAGCTGCTGCTTCAGTTTAGCAATCTAGGAAATAAGAAGTTGAAAGAGTTTAGTATTCTTAATGTAACAGCTAGCTACTCTTCATAATTTTGCCTTCCGGTTTGCAAGGGTACATATCTTTTTGACTAACTGTAAAATTATATGATTACAAAGCTGTAAAATAAAGGTATCCAGTGGCAGCTTCAACATTGCTCTGATATGGGGCAGTTGAAGCAGTCTGATTCTGACCCTGTGCATTTCCTCCTATTGCTGGAACCATAAGTGACAGTTTAGTTCAAGTATCAGTCCTCTCTCCTACCGTCAAATATCTTTGCAAGCACTATTATTTGTCTTATATCGCCTACCTGTATTTTATAATGTGTTTTATGAATACTGATGTAAGTTAATAATAATTTTAACCGATTTATATTGCACTGTATAATTTTTATATATGCGTTTTATTGTAAGCCGCCCTGAGTCCCCTGTTGGGTGAGAAGGGCGGGATATAAATGTTGTAATAAATAATAAATAAATAAATATATCATTTGCTTCCAGCAAGCTATTCTTGCTACAGACACACACACATGAAATGAAGTTGTCTGCTCTGTCTGTTCAACTGAAAAAATAATTCAACTAGTACAGCTTTTTAATGAGTTGTCCATACACTAAACTACTTCATCCATCCACTAAAATGGATTGGCAGGTGACAATGTGCAGTTCATGGGCTTCACCAGTCCACGTTTCTCCACTCCAGTATATGAACAGCAGACAAGGAGTAGTGAATCAGGCTCCTTACTAATAAAATGGTTGGCCAGTTTGTATTTTATCGTGGATCTGGCATTTCTTGGATAATCACAATGCAAGCATTATGGCAACATGTCTTTTTGGCAGTTTCATTTTATTTGCAGATTGTGCAACTGAAGACTGATTTCATTGGAGTTGCCAAGCAGATCTCTCACCTCTCTGCGATGATCTACACTACTCCATGAGGCAGAACGCTTATGGACTGTAGCTCTCCCCATCCCTGTGTCATGCCAGGATACAGGAGTCTGCAAAGAGATAAAAAAGTTCCTTGATTACTGACCATTTCATGACTCTCACAATCTTAAAAAAGGATAGTACCAACATGGCAGCTTTAACCTTCAAGAGTTATTCTGAAAACAAACAACTTTAAATATCAACACATTGTCTTTTAACAGATTCTATTTTAATAGAGGCTGTTTTGTTGTGACTGCGCCTTCGGGGATTATGGTTGATGGTGATGGAATTCGAAGAGGAAGAAAAAACCCTCGTGATGAGGGTTCACTGGAGGAGTTGCGCAGGAAGCGACTTAGAGAGCTATATGGGGGATCTTCTGAGGAAGATTCAGATGGGGAGATGGATGCTGAGGAACAGGTGGTGGCTGGGGAAGCGGGCACTGAATGGGCACAGCCACCGGAGATGTCTGGGGATTTGAGGTCTATGGATACTTCTGAACCTGGGGTTTCTGCAGGAGCTGATCCCAATTGGGATGCTTGGAGAAGGGAGGATGGTTCTTTAAATGTTCATGGGGCTAAGTGTGGGCAGGATGATTGGGACTCCGACGAATTGCTAGGTACTCCAGATCCACGAGCTCTAGCTGTGTGGAGTTCAGACTCTGAGTAGATTTGGGACACCTGGTGTTTGGGTGTGAGTGTTTGGTCACCCAGGAGGAAGGGGAATAAAATGGGAATGTTTGGCCACTGCACTTTGCGTGTGGCAAGGTGTTGCTGAGGCGCCATTGGGATCTCTGTGCTTTCGTGAAGACTGGACTTGGACTGTGATTCGGATCTGCTGATACCATCTTTGTGCCTTTTCGTGGACCTGGTTTGGATGACTGCACCCTCTTCGGACTCTGGATTGGAATTTGACCTGGCTTCTGTCTTCGCCCTCTGACTGACTACTTCTCCCGGCTTCTGACTACTGGTTTGTCTTTTGGAATTTCTGCTGCCTCCTGACCTGACCTTGGATTCTTCTGACGACGGCTATTCATCATCCCTTTGAGGCTCTCGGCTTATCTGCACCGTGGAAGCAGTTTTACTGCTTTCCTAGTTTGTTTATTTTCCAGCAATTAACTCTATTTGTTTTCCAAAGCTGAATTGAAGCGTTATTTGGTTTTTTATTGAATGCCAGCATGGGAAATTAGCGTGGCTCGTTTTTGAGTTATTATTGTCCAATCTACTCTCGAAACACTGATAAGTGAAGTGTTTCAAGGATATTTCCTGTGTTTATGTTATTTTTTGGCTTATCTTCGGAATAAACTCTGTTTTGTAACTGGCGTCTGACTCTTGACAGTTTCATCCAATTTATATACCTGGTAATTTATTTTATTTATGTAAATTTATTATTGTTTTCATGTTGATGTATTTTATTTTATGTATTATGTATTTTATGTATGGCATCTTTGTGTGCTATTTTGTACGCCGCCCCAAGTTTCTATAGGAGATGGTGGTGGGGTATAAATAAAGTATTATTATTATTATTATTATTATTATTATTATTATTATTATTATTATTATTATAATTATCCATCTGTGAATGGAAATTCCCCCAAGGGATTGTCAGGGAAGATCTGTAATGAAGATCTACTGACATGCTTACACATTTTCAATTTTGAGGGGGATGGGGAAGAAGAGATAACTGAAATCCAGATTCACACTAACTGTTCCCATGTGTGTCGTCGAAGGCTTTCATGGCCGGAATAACCAGCTGCATGGCTATGTTCCAGAAGCATTCTCTCTTGATGTGGGCAAAACATCAGGAGAGAATGCTTCTGGAACATGGCCATACCGTCCGGAAACCTCACAGCAACCTCACTGTTCACATGTGTGTTCCCTACATAAGAATAATTCTAGTTTTCTCAAAGAAGGAAAGCCTTTTCTTAGAGGTTTGCTACTGTGCAAGTAGACTTCACCCATACTTAAACTACCTAAGTCTAGATCAGGGGTCCTCAAACTACGGCTCGCCAAGGGAATTTATCCAGGCCCTGTCACCATTCCTAGGCTGCCACCATTCCTTCCTTTCACACTGCCACCATTTCTTTCCTTTCTGCTGCCCCTGCCACACACAACTATGGAAGGGAAGGAAGGCATGAGGGAAGGATGGAAGGAGGAAGGGAGGAAGGGAAAGAGAAAAGAAAGGAAGAAAGGGAATGAAAGGGAAGGGAAGATTTTAGCCAAGCCACACATTCTCAGACTCAGATAAATACAAAGGCAAATCCCATTTGAATAAATCTCGACAAAAAACCTGTGATAGTGTGAAACGTCTTGAAGGCACACAACAACAACAACTATCCTAATTAACGTGACTATCTCATCAGCTAAAAGCAGACCTATGTTTCCCATTGAAATATGGTAAGTTTAAGTTGGTTAAAATGTACTTCATTTTAAAGATTGCATTATTTCATATTTTTGCATTACAAACAAGATATGTACAATGTGCACAGGAATTCTTTCAATTTTTTTCAAATTACAGTCTGTCCCCAAACAGTCTGAGGGACTGCGAACTGACCCATGGCTTAAAAAGTTTGGCCTAGAGCTTCAACATAGTACTTTTGGAACTCCCTCACTCCCAAATTACCAAGACAACATAACCCAATCTAATCTCCGCAATCTACAACAAGCTTTTCTTTAAGATGAAACAAACCAAAGATGCCTGGTTGACAGTCTATGTGGATGAGTTCCTAAAACATAGTGTACTTCCCTCTCTCCAGGCAGCCTTCAAGATCAGCTCCAGTTGGACAAGATGTGGTATGGACAAAGCTATTAAGTGACAAAGTTTAGGCCTCCACTAGATAAACTGCCAAGGCAATGTTAAGTAGCTTTCCAAGCAGCCAGAGTGGCCTCTTTGGAGAAGCTTTAGGAAAATGGAAGTCTCGCTGCTCTTTAAAAACAGCCCTCCTGGAGAATGTTCCCATAATAAAGAGTACAGAGCCCTTGAATAATCACTTAGCAACTGGCAAAACTTTGCACGTGCTGGAAGCTGAGCTGCCTGGAGAAGCTCTTCAGACATCCTGCTCAATGAAGAATGCCAAAGGCCCTTGCCTTTCCATGCCAAAAGAAGAAAGGGTTGCTAAATGTGTTGGGTTAATTCTCGGTGAAGAATTATCACCTTAATGTTTAATAAATGCTTTGGAGGCAGGAGGAAAAACCCAGAATAGTGTCATTTGAAGGTAGCTCCTTAGAATTTGAGGGGGAAATGCCTTCCAACTATGGAGCTTTGGTCCTGGGGGTAATGAAACTTATGCCAGAATGGAAGTATCATACAGCACCAATGTTTCATGTTATTTGCAAGAGAAATCCCCTAACCACAATGCCCAAAAAACTGCCTTCAGCCTGGATTGTGAAGAGCTTGCGGTTGCATACCTCACCCCTAATAGGAAAACCCCATCACAGTGTAATGAAAAACTAAGTTAAGTTTGCAGTTCTTTCTACTGCTTGAAGGGAAAATCAGTTATTGTTATATCTCTGCAAACTCCATAGAAAACATCAGTACATGAAACTCTACTGCAGCAAATCTCTTAGATGAACTTGGCTCAATTAGAATATATATGTCTAGATTTAAAGGACACAAGATTTCAATCTTTAAGGCATATTCAAGCTATGCTTAGAATTTCTTTATAGCGTATCAGGTACTATGTCCTCAAGAACAAGCCTCCAGTAGAGTGGTGGGCAGTTTACAATAACACGTTTCTGATAGTGTTCCAACAGCTTCCTCCAAACAGGAAAGGAGAGAAACATAGCATCATAGAATCTTACATTTGGAAAGGACAGAAACATAGCATCATAGAATCTTACATTTGGAAAGGACCACAAGGGACATGCAGGAATACACAACTAAAGCAAGATGCCCATCCAGTTTCTGTTTAAGATGAACATCCAGTTTCTGTTTAAGGACCTCCAAAGAGATCTTTAACCACCCTCCAAGACAATCTATTCCACTGCCAGAAAAGTTCTTCGTAATATTTTGGTGGAACCTTAATATGAATAAAATCAGAAAAGAGAAGAAAATTATTTGAGAAACAGCTACATTTGAAATCACAAGATCAGGCAAAGTGTAGGGAAGTTGTGCCTGAAATCTCTTTCAAGGTTGTAATAAAAAATAATCTTGTGTTGTTCACACACAAGAAAGTGAATCAAGGTGTCCACAAAACAAAAGTTATTGAGATGGGTCTGCTGACATTTACCTTGCTATTGCACAAAGAGGGAAATACTTTAGCAAGTCAGGGAAATTGCTGGATTTCCAGCTATTCGTGATGCCTTCCGAATTGAGTCTATGGCCTGTGCATATTATAATCTATTTCAGACTTTTGCAATCTCAAAAGCAGTAATTCCCATGTTGACTGGGCAAAATGGGAACTGCAGTCACACATTTCCATAGGTAACTTGGTTGGGAGGACTGGTCTAAGTCAATTATTATCCTAGGGACAAAACAGCAGCATGAATGTGATGCCACTGTACAAAAACTTGACAGAGTGGCTAGAAAATGTTTTCTCAAAGTCTAGGGAAACCTGAATATGATTTAAAATATGTATTAGTAAAGCCAGCTTTGCACAGACTGGAATAGTCCTTAATATGATATCCAAAACCAATAATGCAGATTATTTCTACCTATTAAGGTAAACATTAGGCTGATGGCACTTCCAATTATGGGCCTACAGTGGCGGACCGCCTATAGTCCCCTGGACAACTTTCTCATGGCTTCGCACTGTATCAACAGGAAACCTGTCACCAATGATTGGTGAAACCTGCCACCTAGAAACTGAAGGTAGCAGTCAAGCCCCAAATACACCATCATGTTTAAGTTGATATAATGCCTTAACAAACCCCAATAATGTCAAGGTACGTAGTCACAGGATAGTTTGAGGATTATGTCAGAGCCACAAAATCTCATGATGGCTCTGACAGACAAGATACATACTCTCATTTTAGATAAATGTGTAATTATTTTAGAGAAACAGAAAAAGACACACTCATTCAGTCACATGAGTCACCACATATAGTCTGAAATAATAGAACCTAGGTGCAGATTTGGCACCACAGTGTAAGTTGACCAAAGTCTGAATGTGATGAGAAGTACTTTTGGTGATGGCACCATAGCTCTAAAATTCTATCCCCAGGGAAGCTTGCCCAGTGACTACATTATGGCTACAGACTGCCAAGTAATACATATTTGTTTTTCCAATCTTTCATGCCCTCAGCCTGGTTGTGCTGGGTGAATAACATGCTGATATTGTACATTTTAGCAGTGCTGTTAACTTTTTATGGTGGTTACAGGGATTTGGAGCATTTCAAGCTAAAACTGGTCAGGGCACTTCTCTTCATCCAAAGTCACAGAAGAAACAGTACCACTACAACTGTGAACACTGCCAACAGGACTGTCTGGTCACTGATCAAGCAGCCCTAGTTTTGTTCCATGTATGCTTCTATGTAGTGCAATTAAAAATGTTAAATTTGTCTCCTAATTGAATAGCTGAAGTCATCCTATTGTCTCAGAAGGACTGTTTGTTGCTCTCTAGAAATATGTAGAGGTTGCTAAGGGTTCCTCGATGGCTGAAAGGCTTCCCATTTCATCCGGGAGCACACATGCCTTGTGCTGAGCAAGCTCTTCCATTGCAAGAGTCATTTTTAAAGCAGCACATGGCACCCGGCCCACAAACCTTATATAAGGGGTTTGGCCCAGAGCAGCAAGTAAAGATGAAAAAAAGCTTGTAGCAGTGAGCCCATTCCAGAAGGAAAGTGCCAAAGGCCAGCTGCCTCTGTAACAAAAGCCAAGGGAAAATCAAGAATTGCCTCAAACTGACACAAACACCACATGGAAAGCCTTCCCTAGAAAGCTAGAGACAAAAGAAAAAGACATTCATGCTGTGATATATTCATGTGCAAGGCATCAGGGGAGTTACGCCGAAATATGACCAATATCTGCTCCATGCAGAAGTTACATTTACCGCTTAGAATGAAACACACTTTTTTGGCCTTAAGGTTCGATGCACATGTTTTATGAGGACTATTATAGGACTTCTCCAAGATTTTTCTCTGATTTGATTTGCTATAGTGCCAAGAATCACAGGAGTAGCAGAAGGCTGGGTAAAATATTTACCAGGCAAGGAGATACCATGATCATTAAGCTTCTTTCCATTTACTTTTTTTTTTACTGTATAGAGCATTCAATTATGCTGGAACTGTATCAAATATGATTGGCTATTGCTGTATCTTTCAACTAAGATCAATACAGTAATGATATTTTTGTTTACATACACTGATGTCATTAAATTTTAGAAATCAGGGCACTGAAAGATATTTTACATTTGTTTATTAATTGTTGTAGTCTGTTTTGAGTATCTAAAAAAGGACAAACAAGGGCAAAGATGGACTAGATGTTGGACTGCAGCTCTTAGAATTCTACACTACTGGCTATGATGCTGTGATTCAGCAATTAAGATCTAAGTAGGACTAAGGAAACAAAAAAATGGGACCAGAGTCTGACAGTCTTAAACTTCCCCTTCTCTTTTGTAATTGATTATTTGAGTATTTACATAGCAATGTATACTGGTTTCTTCTTCTCTGCCTTCTCTGGATATAACTCCACAAAAAAATTGAATCTCAATTAGCCTAAAACTCTGCTTCATCTAGCTTCAGCACTGTATCTGAGACATGTGCTACTGCCCCAGTCTTTGATCCTCTGTAAGGTAGTCATGATACCTGAGTAGATTTGTCACTCATATGTGCTATGGCGGCTCCATCAGCATCCCGAGGCCACTGACCCAAGAGGTACGATCCAAGGACATTGTCCAGGGAAGATGTCCGCCGCACTCGGGGAGGTTTACTTCGGCTGGCCTTTTCGATGGGGCCAACAGCACATGGAACACTA
Source organism: Anolis carolinensis (assembly GCF_035594765.1). Classification (NCBI taxonomy): domain Eukaryota; kingdom Metazoa; phylum Chordata; class Lepidosauria; order Squamata; family Anolidae; genus Anolis; species Anolis carolinensis. The sequence goes on along the minus strand of NC_085846.1, from coordinate 25,459,241 downwards.
GCTGGATAGAAAGAAGGAGAAATACATTAAGCGGGTCAGCTTATTCAAGAAGCAGAAATACATGATGCCGGTCAGCTCGTTCAAGAGTCACTATCTAATCTCTTCTAGCAGAAGCAGCAACTTTATCTGCTTACTCTCACATGTGCCTTTGATTACTCCAAGCAATGGGGGGATGGAGGGTGTCTGACAAATGGTTGGAAATATCAACTGGCTCAAAATACAGCAGCTCAAGTATTCACTGGAGCCCACTTTTTGGATGACAGAACTTTGATGTTCTGCCATATTCACTCGTTTTGAGTTTCTTAGCCCAATTCAGTGCTGATTTCAATCTATAAACCCTTGCAGTCCAAACTCTCCACTTGCTTAGGTCTTTGAAAGAAGGCGCTCCCTCCACAAAGCATTTTAATATAGAGCAAATAGGGATACAAGATAGGACCCTTTTTCTGCAGCAGTGCCCAAAATGTGAATCCAACTTCTCCCATTGGAACTTAAACTAGAGATTTCTCTTAACTCCTGCCTGGAAAAAGGAAACACAGAGGTCTGGCTCATCAAATTGATGTTTTATTTAATTGTTTTTAGATGTCTGACCAAAACAGTTAGAAGGACACATTGATTCACACCAAAATACTTCACTTTTTTAAAAAAAATTGCCCTCAACTTCCTACCTGTTACTTGTTGATTCTAAGTTTTGTTGATATTGTTGGGTTTCTTGGTGTACCTGGCTGCTTTAAATATTTTGCTGAATTTTGTTTTTGTTTCCCCTTTCAAGGCTGAAGTTTCATGTCAAACAAACAAATAAAATGTTTAAAAAACAAACTAGACTCAAGTTTCTCTTGGAGAGGTCTGTGGTAAGATATGAGTCTAGTTTGTTAGAAGGCAGCATGGTCTCTTGCTGGAGCTGGAGATGTTTTACTAGGACCAGACAGTAAGGTTCCATGGGTTGTGGAACCTAATGGCTTAGACCACTGCTTCTTAGACTATGGGTCCCAACCTCAAACAAAGCTCTATGTTGGAGCCCCAAAAAATTTGGCAACACTAAAAGTTTTCTGAACATCACCTAGTGGCTGCTTTAGACATTTACACGAATTTGTTGTACAGTGTTTATAGTGGACTCTGCAGAAGTTTCAGCTGTACTTCACAAGAAGGAAAATCAGCCTGTTCAGCAAATCTTGCAAATGCTGATTTGTTATCAGCAAATGTTTGATTTTATACCTATTTTATATATCTATATACGAGGTCACTTGCAAACCTCTTGGACCTAAAGAGGTCCCAGGTGAAAAGGTTCAAGCTGCCCTAGTATAGACTACAATCCCATAATCCTTTCCCATTAGCCATGCTGTAAGCTTCAGAGAGTTGGCTCAAAACATCTAGATCAGGAATGGGCAAACTTTGGCTGTCCTGTTATTTTGGACTTCAACTTCCAGAAATACCAGCCAGCTTACTGGTTGTTAAGAACTGTGGAAGTTGAAGTACAAAACACCTGGAGGGCTGAAGTTTGCCCATGGCTGATCTATAGGGCCATAGGTTCCAAACATACTTTTCAACCTTGCTAAACCCACTCCACATGCAGATCAGTTGAAAGTGTGCTCTTCTGTACGGCTCCCACTTCCCACTTTAAAATACACATAAGCAACAAGTAGGAGAAAGAGTTGGGCATGGCTCCATTGGCTCCAAGAAAAGTGATCAGGCACCCCTAGCAGTTGAAGACTCAAAATACATTTTTGGCCTCCAGCACCTGAAATGCAAATACAAAACTTAAAAGTGTGAGAAGACATTCCTCCCTTCCTAGCCCCATATCACTCAGCAGCCTTGGGCGACTGTCTTCTCTCCCCAAATTCTTCCTTGCAGGGCTGGAGATGAAATACAAGATGGGATGTCACAACTTTCAACCCTTGGGATAGAAATCTCATTGCATTTTAATATATTCATTTCCCAACAACTTCTTGAAAAGAATGCATTCACCACCCTTATTTTAGGCTGTATGCCATGGATTGGTCCCAGTATTTTGTTTTGGTTTTTTTTTACCACTGCAACCTGGAGCCCCTTTACCATTGTAGAAGGTCTGGTAACATAGAAGTCTCCTCAATATTTTTTTAGAATTTCCTCAGAGTATTAGCACAAGTATTTTTTTTACATTTTATTTACAATGACGAAGGTTGTAGCCACATAATCACACATTGAAAAAACATATTTTTCCCAGTATTCTATTGGCAAATCCATTCTGGAACCCAATCTTTGGGGTTATGTTTCCATTCAAAAAACTCAAATTTAAGCTTCGCTCAGCCATGAGACAGAGATAGTGATGCAGTGTGTGCTGTGGATGCAAAAGAACTCAGATTCAATCTATTGTATCTCCAAGTAAGCCTCAGGTTGAGAAATTGTTCTCCGGAAATGTCCTGAGTTAAGACAGATCAATGCTCCATCTCACTTTAAGGCAGTCCCCTGTGTTTTCCTTAGGAAACTTGGGCAAGCTAAAATGCTTAGGCTTAGTTTACATATTTATTATGAATAAAATTGTTATAATGACATAGTATGCCTTTCTATTACACTATAACACATTATTAGTACATTTAGAAAAGTACCAAGGTCTACAAAGCTGAGAGGCCCTTCCCTACTCTTGTATTTTGTTTTTTTCTTTTCTTTTTATCCCCTTGCCTTTCAATTCTTCTTTCCCGTTGGAAATTATCTTCCTTCACCCTGATGCACATTCACCTTTTCCCTAGTTACGCTCTTATCAAGCAGAAACCCATTTCAGCACCAGAACTAATCTGAAGAGTTTAGGGCCTGGCAAAGGGAATTATTAGTGAAATATTACTTTTCCACTCTGGAGAAAGCCATATTCCAGATCTGATAAAGCCTCTTCTCCCCACTGGTTAAGGAAGGTGAATGAAATTTGTGCCACTTACTGATTAAAATAGCATGCCAGGCTAGATATACAGGTCAATTAAATAAAGAAAGTTAAAATTATTAAAATAATATAATTATATAAAGAACCTTAAAAAACAAATTAGCATTAAAATGTGCACTCTTTTCAGGGTGGAATTGTCTTGGGGCTATGCTGAGACATGATGTTATTATAGTACACAATTACTTATTAAAACCTCAAGAAGGATGCCATGATCAAGTCTGGCTTTGCTACTTGCATACTTATGCACAAGGGCTCACTCTGCAGTGAAGGAAAGGTACAGTGTATGAGCTCAAACACACTTTCTGTTTCATGGGTCATAAGCACAAGCAAATCCATCTCTATAAACTCAGGACCACCTTCCAGAAGTTACAGGCCTCCAACTCCAATTATTTCTCAGCCTTGGCCTTTAACAGCATCTGCGCAGACATAACACATATGCAACATGAAGCTCATTACAGCCAATAGCTTTAAATATCACCTCCATTGTAAAGACAACCTTAGGATCACACTGATGTCTGTACAGCTTTGGAAAGCATTAATTGCAGATTAAGCGCAAAGGTCCCGTTGGCCAAAAGCCAGACATTAAGAGGTTTGGGGTAAGAAACTTCTGTGAAAATGCAACTACAAATCATTGGTCAAAAAAAGATAAAACTTCTGTTGCAGGACAAATTTCCCCAGCTGTTTGCGAATGGGAGGAGTAGTGCAAAAATGGGGCCTTACCCTCCTACCTTACTTTGCTGTCAAGTTGTAAATCAAATGGAAATCCACAAATCTATGCTGGTAAACGCTTATGACATCTTTTTTGTATGTGTGTGTCAAGAATGACTTGAGAAACTGCAAGTTGTTTCTGGTGTGAGAGAATCAGCCGTCTGCAAGGACGCTGCCCGGGTGATGCCCGGATGTTTGATGTTTTACCATCCTTGTGGGAGGCTCTCATGTCCCTGCATGGGGAGCTGGAGCTGACATAGGGAGCTCATACGCGCTCTCCCTGGGTTGGATTTCAACCGGCAACCTTCACGTCAGCAACCCAACCCTCAAGTCAGCTTCTGCCTGCACGGGGTTTAACCCATTGCACCGCCGGGAGCTCGATTATGACATCATGAAAGATTACAATAATCTCTCCACCACACCTTCAACATATCATAGGGATGTGTTCTGAAAGTGAAAATATTGAACATAAACTTCAACAGCTATTCATCCCATGCCACTTGTCCCCCAAACCCACGGAGCAACTGCAGGATTGAGAGGAATGTCACTATAAACTCTATGAGTTATTCCCTGACATTTCTTGGGCCTTCAAGTTTTTTTCACTTTGCCTGTCATAGATGTGGACAAAATGTCAAGAGAGAATGCTTCTGGAACATGGCCATACAGCTCAGAAAACTTGCAGCAACCCATGAAAGCCTTTGACAACACATTTTCACTTAGCTCTTCAAAACTCTATAGCTCCTACTTGCCAACAGAATACAAACTTCATCCACTTCCCCATTTAATGATAACAAACCAAGAACATCGGTTCCCCTTGCAGGAAGAATATTAACCACACTTCTTATATGAGAACACGATATCATACTCATAATGATGAGTTAGCATTTTTTGTTAAGCACTTATTAGCAAAGACGGAAGGCACAAATAGCTTTTAAGAATCCTTTGGAGTTGTAACTCATTTATAGATCAGTTTAGCACTTCTCAAGCTTAGTCTTCCAATAAATCTTTCACCATTCTTTCTGCCTCGGTAACATGGATCAACATAACCCAAATACTGTGGGGCCGGGACTGATACTGATACAAGTGGGAGTCACAAAAACCACCACCAAGCAGGAAAGCTCTGAAGCAAAGATTTCTCCCCCTAGATCATGCTCAGCCACGACGCTCCAGGCCACTGCACTTAAGTAGAAAGAAAAATGCCAAATGCAGCCCAAGGCTGGGGATTGTTTGTTTTTTATTTAAATGTAAATTAATATGTGCTCATAAAGCCGGGACCTCCTGGTGTGCTGCCAAGGAGGAGATAGCTGGCAGCTCCCAAGTCTGAGCTCCTGACTCACAGCAGTTTAACAGCTATTTAAGGCTTCTCTTGACTGCTTGCTGATTGTGGATGAGGGTCTATTTGAGGAGTATGCAGCTTGCAGAGGTGCCTGGGCTTAAACCCACATGGAAAGTTCTGTTTCCAAGGTTCTGGCCTTTAACCAGAGAGATCTGACTATTCTCTGGGCAAGACCCAGAGTGGCACAAGCCACACTGACCCTCAATCCTAGCCGAGGACTGACAAAGCAAACCCTGGTCCCTATAATTCACTGCCGCTGCTGAAGGCATGTGGGAAATTACCAGCGGCTGCACAGTGTTAGCAGAGCTGAAAACACTGCAGCCCCACAGCTGGATTGAAGTGCTTTTCTGCTCATGTCAAATTGAGGCAGCTAAAAATACACCCAAGGCAGCAAAACAATGCTTGCTGCAAGACAAAGATGGCCTGTGGGAAAAGCAGAGGCAGGGTGGAGCGTCCTGTTTACAGAGCAGTTCAATTATCAGCTGAGACCATTAGGGTTGGGACCGACCCAGCTCCACCTGGCTGTGTGTCCTGGGATTGGCCCAAGCTCTGTTCGCTCACTAAGCATCTTCCATCTGGGCTGTGTGGGGAGATCAAGATGGAACTGCCCTGAGATAATAGAAACCTCGCTATCTCAGCCCACCAGTTTGGCAGCTGTCTCACATCTCCTCCTGCTGCTGTTTGGGCTGCTCCTTTTTAACTTTTAGACTTAAGAAAGCATTGACATTTTGATAGGGGAGTCATGAGGAGAGGACAGGCAATGATGTGCCCTTTCTCCCTCTAAATACTCAATATATTGTCTCTTGGTGTTTTGATCACAGAATCATAAAGCTGAAAGAGACCACAAGGTCCATCCATTCCAACGTCATTCTGTCAAGCAGGAAAAGCACAATCAAAGCACCATCAACAGATAGCCACCCAGCCTCTGCTTGAAAACCTCCAGAAGAGATTCCACCACACTTCAAGGCAGCATTTTCAATTAGTGAACATTTCTTACTGTCAGGAGGTTCTTCCTAACGTTTAGCTGGAATCTTTTTTCCTGCAATTTGAATCCATTGCTCCGTGTCCTAGTCTCCAGAGCAGCAGAAAACAAGGTTGCCCCCTTCTCAATGTGACATTCTTTCGACTATTTAAATATGGCTGTCATGTCCCCTCTCAGCCTTCTTTTCTCCAAGCTAAACATACCCGGTTCCCTCAGTCATTCCTGCTAGGGCTTGCTTTTTAAAGCTTTGATCATTTTGGTCACCCTTTTCCAACACATTCCAGCTTATCAATATTGTTCTTAAATTGTGGTGCCCAGAACTGGACACAGTATTCTAGATGAGATCTGACCAAAACAGAATAGAGTGGGACTATTACTTCCCTCAATCCAAATACTATGCTCTTATTGATGCAGCCTAGAATCATGATAGGCAATCTATGGACTTCCATGCAGTTGTGGAACAACTGCTCCCATTAGCTCTCACAATTGGCCATCCTAGCTGGAAGTGATGGAAAATGCTGTTAAGAACAGCTGGACATTCCTGGTACAGCTGGAGCACTGATGAATTCCCACATTCATTTCTTCACTGTTTACACCGTCAACACAAGCAGGTATTTAACTTGGTGCTGCTTCTTTCAACCCATGCCAAGAATGAATAGTTTCCTTGGGTTCTCATTACATTAAAGTATGGGTGTGCCAATTCTCTATTTCAAAGCAGGGAACTCTCCTACAAATAGTGACATTCAGGGTATAAGAATACAACTTTTGGACAAACTTACCCTGATCCACATTTTGTGACTGTATCATGAATATTTTTCGCATGTATGCTAAGGATGGCACCAGGAGTGGTTCACATTCAGGACACAGATATGTTCAAGCTCTTGCATGTTTATAACATGCAGCCCCACCCCAGACATGTAATATTACAATCTGGAAACATCTGTTTTTACAAATCCAGTCACCCTCTTGCACTTGGAGGTAGTTCAGAAACTATAGAGAAAACGTCTTGGTAGATATTGCAGCATTCAATGATCTGACAAGACTATTCCTGTGGGTTATGAGGGTTTTTTTCCTATTGTTTTATGCAATTGTGGGTTGGCACTTATAAAGTGTTACATTTCATAAACAGTCATCACAACAACATAAAGGTGCAAATGTTACAGAAACCACAAATTAGAAAATGGGTCACAAGAACCACTAGTTTCAGTAAACTATATTAAGACAACCAGGAGCCCTAATGCAAAGTCAGCTACAATTAGTAAGCTAAGGAAGTTGTCACCAAGTGAAGTACAGCGTATGCCAGATGGTTCTTTTATGGTAGTTTCATACTATATGCCATTAGGTCTTGTGGGTTTAAGTGCCAAACAGGTTGAGGGTCTATGTTTTTGTTGGGTAAAAATGTTAATTTATGATCATGCGGCTCAGGATTAGTAGCACTCAAAAATTGTTTCTGTACTGCATTCTGAGATCAACAGTCTGTGAAGGCTAAAAGGTCTTCTTCCTTGTTAACTTCTATGAACCTGAAGCATGATACAATGAAGTCTGCAGTCAGCAATTGAAAATCCCAAGACAGAACAAGCATTCTGATCAGCTATGAAGACACATTAACAAATACACAAGGAAACTCAACAACCTGGTGGAAGTCAAAGATCTCACAAGCATTAATGACTTGGTAATGTTTTGCCTATTTAAACTGGGGATGATAATTATCAGAAAACTGAAAGCTCTGTATCTGATACTCAGAACAAAATAAGATATAATCATGAATTTTATCCTGAAAAGGCTGAAGGGGGAAATGGCAGTGGGTTCAGATGCCACAAATTCCAGGAAGACTCTGGTTTGTCCTTAACTTTAAGCCAATCTACCCCAACCTGGAGGTATCTACTTGCATCTTTAATGTAATTCCAAATGGCTAATGATCAAGGCTTATGGGATTTGTAGCCCATAACACCTGGGGGGAAAAACCTGGGAGCCCAATGGTTGTCTGCCCATGCAACTGTAAAAAATCCAGCTCGTAGCAAAGACCAACTATTTTGACTTTTATTCCCTCTAAAGCTTCTTTGCAGGAAAAGAGCCAACATTTGTTCACAACATAAAAGCTCTGCTCCACCAGTTCCATGCAGCTATGTCCACCCACACTGATGCAGAGTGGAATTTTGTCTTTCAGCATCCAAACATTTTTCATTCTGCCAAGAATACGCCCAGTATGCTCCATTTATCAAAGATCATCCCAACCTACTCCACCCCCCAAAGAAACAGCCAACCTGCCTGGCACTTTTAAAGACAAAGGATTTTCCTTGCTGAGCACTTGGGCGGGTGTGCACAGCACCTAGGCAGCAAGGAAACTATTTGGCAGAAATGCTCCAATGAAAAGCCCTGGCTCTAGATGGATGAGTCAACTCAAAATTAACAGCAAGTTCCTGAAAAGTGAAATATCACCTCCAAGTTCTATAAACGAAAGAGTGGAAGAAATTCTTATTCGCCCTGGTGAGAAGAGGAACAGCTGCCAGTTATTGGTCAGTCCTAGTCTCAACTCTTTACTGTTTTCCATAACCTACTTTCCACCAGCTTATTACCCTGCAGGGATATGTTGACAATTTGGTTGCTCTGTAGCAGAATCACTGGAATGGAGGCAGAAACCTGAAGGCCCCAAAGGCACCGTTGGTTGATGCTAAGGGATTACGGTGATGGCTATTATACCAGAGATTCCATTTTCCACTACTAGGAAAATAAAATTCAGCAGAATGAATTGAGTAAAAAACACATAAAGGTAACCCTCTTTAGAATTGAGAAGTTCAAATGGGTAATCCTAAACTGGGCAACAAATGAAGCAAGGATGATTTATCTTTTCTCAGCAGGATCAGGTTCTGTCCCAGAACAAGCACATATGGCGGCTACCTCACTGAACAGCGAAGCTCCTTCCATTAGCCTGGCTGGGACCAGCTGCTATTTGGCTTTTTCCTCTGAAAGAACTGTCTCCATCCAAAGTCACTCCACCCGGTTAAGTCAGGAGGAAAGGCGAGACAGCTCAGCCTGCAATATCAGATCCACGGCCATTTGTTCTAAGAGAGAAGGAGCCAATCGCCTGCACTTCCATTAAGAAGTTTCATTAAGCAACACTGGGAAGGAGTTTATTTCTCAAATATATTTCTACAACGAACTCAGGTCAAGATACAATCAAGAAAAAATTAAACACACATGTGATGCCTTTATTAAGATCGATCAAAGTCCAACTAAAGCAGGCATACTTTCAAATTCTCCAGATTTTTTTTAAGGCTATGCAGTATCAAAAAAGTAGAGGAAGAGCAGAATAGCGCCCCCCCCCCCCCCCCCCAATAAAACTCAGCAAAAAGGCTAGGCCAGGTGCTGTGTAGAGCCTTCAGTTAGACTCATTCAACTTGGGAATGAACAATCCACTAATACAATGAGTAGGCAACTATGTACTTATATATCTGGCAGTGCATCCTGGGATGAAGGATAAATTGCCATTTCTAAAAGTTCAAATATTGTGAACCGTAAGCTTTGTCCCTAGCTTTGGGTGGAAAAATACTGCTTCATGAACACAAAGAAAGAGGACAGTCTTCACACAAGCAAAGCTAGATAATTTTTATTGGTGCACTGGTTAAAAAGTCAACTGAAGCCAAACTGTGGTTGGAAAGGATGCAGTGAAGAATCTCTTTTTGGCAAAAATATGGTGGTCAATTCATATTCATTATTTGGCTTCAGCTGACTCTTAAAAACCTAGTTTAAGATCAGTCTAAAATAAAAGCCACTAACCAGAAACCATAATCAAATAAACAATGTTAAGTCAGACACAAGGCATATTACTAAAACCCAAACGCTTTGGTAAATAGCTGTGTCTTAATTTGGTGTGAAAATTGGGCATAAATGTCAGCACTGATGACAAGTAGTACATTGCAGAAAAAATATTCCAGAGTCTACCAGAGCTGGGAGGCTGTTGACACCTCAAACTCATTTTAATTTTGTGTGTCTCTGAGATAATAAGACATTTTGTTAGATCACGAACAGCCTTGAGGGCTTTAGAAAAATTGTAGTATATGAAAGTAACATCACATTTAAGAATGGAAATAGACAGGGCTAAGCCTGGTAATCCATTTTGACCAATATGAGAAGTTTATCCTTAACATGTGCCAAGTACCTTCCCAAAGAAGCACACCAATTCCTAAATATCGCAGATTTTCTGAATCACACATTGGAAATCTGTGTATTAGAATCTTTGTTTCCACAGAACTGGCTATTCAACATGGTCAAAAGTTAGGGATTCTGAGAGTTGTAATCCAAAGTTTGGGTGCTAGAAACAAGATTTTCTACTTCAGTCCCCAAATGTTGAGGTCCCTGAAATAAGGCATGCAACTATACTTCCTGCAGGCTGCAACCTCCTTCGCTGAAGGGCTGAGGCAGTTGCAGCTAACTAGTCAAAGAAATTGTATATGAAACAGAAATGGTTCACCCACTAAATTTGACAGAATTATTTTCTTTATGGAACAGCTAAGCTCTCCACTCTTCTGGCATGAATTCCTGATCAAGATCTCAACTCTGTATTTAAAAACTGTCCATAAGCCAGGTTTTAAGCCATCTGTGCAATGATCATGCCAGACAAGACGACTTGGTTTTTACCCCAGTACACTGGAGGGTACTCCAGGAAGAAATAAATGACTTGGATGTAAGATGCAGGAAATAAGTTGACAGATTTTTTTCCAGCTTAGAGAACTGAGGGAAATTAATGAATGGCTCATGGAGCTGTTTTTGCCACTGAGATGAAGACAAGGCCTACATTTTCCAACTTGGTGAAAAATAAGATCATGATTGAGATTATAGCCTTCATTACAGCTATTTCAGGGTTTTTTTAACTGTGTACCAAATTTGCCTACTCACACTCAAATGTCTCGGCAAAAAGCAAAGGATTGCCTAGCATCCGCTGCTCATCTTTTTCTTCTTTAAATACGAGGACTATCCACAAAGTAGGTTATGTTTTGGAATTAAAAATGAACAAAATATAGGAGAAAACATTTACCATATGCAGTTGAAAGCCACTCCCAAATACCACTTCTCAACATAGTTGCCATTCAAATCTAGGCACTTACTATAGCAATGCATGAGCATGGCAACTCCTTCCCCGCCAAACTCTGCCACTTGTAAGCCCTGGCCAATCCTGATTGCTTCTCCTCAGGAGCCTATACCGCTCCTCCAGGCCGCTTTCCAGAGCAGGCCGAGCAGGCCTTCTTAGGTAAGCCTGCGCCTTTTCCTTGAGCTGGCAGGAAGGGAAAGGAAGCCGCAATGTTTTGATTCTCTCTTGAGATCTCCTTGCAAAAGAAGTGAGAGCGTGGTTCTTCCTTGCTTGTTTTTGCTCCTCTCTTCCTCGTGCATTCACTGTTCAGCCTGGCTGTGTTTCAGCATTGCAATAGCATGGGGATTTTGCTGTTTCATGGGGACGTCCAGCCCCACGCAGCAGGTCGCACACTGTTGAGGGCACAAGCGGCAGAATTTGGTGGGGAAGGATTTGCAAAGCTCATTCATCGCTATGATAAGTGCCAAGATTTGAATGGCAACTATGTTGAGAAGTGGTATTTGGGTGTGGCTTTCAACTGCATATGGTAAATGTTTTCTCCTATACTTTGTTCATTTTTAATTCCAAAATGTAACCTACTTTGTGGATAACCCTCATATATCTAATGATAACCTAGCTTCCTTATATAAAAATGAATGAAAGCAGAATTACACGTTCTAAAGAAAGTCAAGGTATGGAATCTTAGTATTTTGAGTTGGGGGGGGGGGGGGGTACTTTGAGAAAAGAAAGCTGTTTCCCCATTTGCTGCTCTGCAAACTATTTTCCCCCCAGGAAGTTCCATAGTGAGGGAGTAGGAGAGGCCCAGAAACATTTCACAGCAGCTGTGGAATAAGAATCCTACCACAGGGCATACCTTGCCCTCAATACTTCAACTCCCCCCACCCCCCGGGTCAATGTATCTTGCCATGGGTAGGACAAAGGGAAGAAAAATGCTGTGAGGCTTTTATCACACTTGTATGTAAGCCTGAGAATGGCCTGGACTTATATATCTATAAGTCCAAGCCAACTTATAAAAGCAAAAAGGTACAGTAGAATCTCACTTATCCAACATAAACGGGCCGGCAGAATGTTGGATAAGCGAATATGTTGGATAATAAGGAAGGGTTAAGAAAAAGCCTATTAAACATCAAATTAGGTTATGATGTTACAAATTAAGCACCCAAACATCATGTTATACAACAAATTTGACAGAAAAAGTAGTTCAATATGCAGTAATGCTATGTATTAATTACTGTATTTACAAATTTAGCACCAAAATATCATGATGTATTGAAAACATTGACTACAAAAATGCGTTGGATAATCCAGAACGTTGGATAAGCGAATGCTGGATAAGTGAGACTCTACTGTACAATTACAATGTTTGTGAGCATGGTTTAGCCCTGCTGCAGGTCAGTCTGTGGATATGTGCTCAGCAATGAGTTTTAAATAATTTTATTTATAGACAAGCAAATGTTGTATGCCTTCAAGTAATTTCTGATTTACAGTGATTGTATCACAGGGTCTGCCCTTGTCTTTCTCTGACGTTGAGAGAGTGTGACTTGCCAATGATTACCTACTGAGCTTCCACAGCTGAGGAGGGGGTAAAAACCTAGCCTTCAACTGTAAAACCACTACACCATGCTGGGCCTTCAGATACATAGATATAGATATATAATGGATAACTAGACAGAGATGACAAATGAACACATAGACTGATGTGTTTAGTCTGGATACTCCATCTCTTCTGCTCTTCAAACGAAGAAGCATGAAGACATGAACACTCAGAACTGTCCCATATACTACCATAATAGCATTTGGCTAGATTTGCTCTCTGTGGCTGTTTATGAAATGTACAGTGTTCCCTCACTTATCGCGGGGGTTACGTTCCAGGATCACCCCCAATAAGTGAAAACCCGTAGGGATACTATACTTATTTTAATATTTATACATTGTTTTAGTAGTTATATACTATTTCAAGTCTTTATCAACCAATTGTGTGTTGATAAATCGCTTCCTTCTCCTCCTGTTGCCACTTGGGCTCCTTTTCTTTCCCTTCAGCTTCTCCTTTCTCCCTTCCTTAGGCTGTAAATTATAATTTATGATTTACAATAGTCTTTTATAGATTATTGAAAAACCGCAAAACAGCGAATCCATGAAGTAGTGACAGAACACTGTATGGTGAATCCTCTCTACCTACTTGCCTAGAGTTTTCTTTTTAGAACATAGACAGCAGAGATACACATTACTGTAACTACACAGGCTGAAAATAAAAGTGTGTATGTAACTCAACTTCATCTACACTAATGCCATGTAGACACAAATATACAGGCTGCCATCTGGCTTCCTGTTTTCATATAGTGCCCTCAATTCGCAGCCATAAAAATTCCAACTGTGGAGAGAAGAGAGAAACAGCCATGGAGTTCTGAACATAACACCCCTGGAAGGTTAATTGAAGGAAAACTGCACATCTAGATATAATAGACAGAATAGCAGTTTTTGTGATGGAGTGGCAATTGGCCAGAATTGTGTCAAATATTAAGAGTACAGGTAATTCCTTTATGATCTGGCCATAACATAGCATTTCACCAATTTTATGGTAGGCTTGAAGTGGGAGTTGGCAGCTGAAAAGATGCATTTATCATCTGGTGATAGACAGCTGGTGAATGTATATCTTTCTGCTTTCAGACTATCTGAAGGGCCAGCATCACCACAGGGAAGGCAGGGCTGCTTGCTAGAAAGTGAAGCGAAAGAAGGGCACCAAAGATGGGAAAGTCTTTCATGTAAGCTTTTGAGACCATTTTTATCCTGACTGTTTTATACGGCAGGCTTTTCTACTATTTATAGATGAGAGCAGTGTGTATGTCTTTGGGGAGAAAAGTGGTGTAAGCTGTAGGCAGAGAGGGATACAGAAAGTTGTATTTTCTCATGTGATAAAAAATGCAACTAGATTCTCGGCTGCAAATCTCCAGAATTAAAACATTGGAGTTTTTTTAAAGCATACTTTCCACCTGAGTAGAAGAGAGTGAAGTGTCTGGAGCAGAACTTTCCAAACATTTATGTTGGTGAAACAGTTATTAGACCATGTATTATTTCATAACACAATAATTCAATTTTATTAGCGAAGCGGAGGTTAAACCAATCCCTTATAAGAGATACAGACACATACATAAACTGACACAACAGATTTCATGAAAACGTTTCATATATATTTTTCAGAATATATGATCTGTAAGATAGTAACACACATTACCAAGATTTTTGTCATTTTTAATCATGTTCACACGACACACCTACACACTGCAGCCAACACGCTAACATGTTGCAACACACCATTTTGAAAGCTCTGGTTTAGAGAACTAATAACTATTCCAAAGATCAGGTTAGCAAGAAATTAACAAGTTGGAAAGCAAAACTGATTTAATAAACGAAGAAAAGAATGGAAGAATTTGAGCAGTTGGACTTACATAATTTAGATCATGATCATCATCCAAATATATTTTTGGCTCTTTGACATAAACCCACTGAGTAGGGTGGGATTTAAGTTACCAACAAGTTACTCACTTTACTTCATGCATTTTACCTTTTACAATATAACTTTCCTGTGGCTAGAACCATTATCAAATTAGGGCAGGCCCTTATCTTTTGAGAGAACCAATTTGGCAGCTAGTTCTCGTCCTCTGCTTACGTAAGGGTTTTATCTCTAGTAATTGCCCTCCCAGTCACTCTATGAGAGTGAATAGCTGTTGCCAACAGCTTTTAATATTCCCAAAAACAGCAGCTGGGATTTCCTCTTTCCCATTGCCATCCTTATCCCTCCAAATGTTCATAGTCAATAATCACCAATGAGGTAAAGAAAGAAAACTCAAAGCATGAACTATAGCACCCTGAATCTCCCATTGGCATGGCCAGTCGGAGGAGATTCTGGGACCCATGATCCAAAATTAACATTTCCAGGCTCTGGGGAAACAATCACCACAACCCAAGCAGCAGTCAAAGATCTGAAGGCCATCCGAATTTGGAAAGCTAACTGCCGAATTCACCAAAGGGTCAAATGGCTCGGTTCCTCTGTGTCTACAAGGGTCAAACTGCAGAACCCAAACATATTCACTACGGAGAATCATAACTCGTCATTTCTACACATGGATCTGCTTTTTCTCTAACACCACAGGCTTTCTCAATCCAAGACAGGCACAGCAGCGGAAACTGTGGGGACTACTCACACCCCTCCCTGTTCTTGCATAGCTCCTTCAGGCCATACTGGAACAAACACACAACCTGAGCCTTTTGCATATGTCAGCACAGAAAATAATAATAATAATAATAATAATAATAATAATAATAATAATAATAATAATAATGTATTCCGCCCTATCTCCCCGAGGGGACTCAGGGCGGATTCCAGTATACACAACACAATATTCAATGCCTAGAAACAAAAAAACACACATAAAAGTAAAGGTAAAATGATGACAAATGATAAGTACAAAGTACTTGCTACCTGCTCCAGATAAGGTTGTCAAAGCTCTGCCCAGGTACAGTAATTATTTTGGGATATGATTTGGTAGCCATATACAAATTTAGCCACTGTTTCCAAATTCTCATAAGACAGTGAGAGATTGTAGGTGTTGTAGTGTAAAGGATCTTACCCAAGTTCGGCCTGCACATACACTGTGCAAGACAGACTATGACAACCTGCTCAGCGAAAGGAAGCTGTAAACCTACTTAATTTAAGAGTTTAGTTTCCAATTCCTGCTATCTCTATCTATATCCCCTCATTCCCACACACTAAGCCTGAAATTTAAATACCCTCTCACATGCCTCCAAGGCAATTCACATACTTTCCCTGGCAGGGCAACAAAAAACTTGTTGCAAATATAGTCATTTGTGGAGGCCCTTAACTAAGCAGGGTAGATCCACCCCCCCCAAGAAAGAAAACAAAATCCTAGCTCTGAACTAGTGCATTAACATAAGCAGTAGTGATGGAATTTGATAATGAAAGGGTAAAATGGGCATACAAGGCTCCGAATCCAAGGGATCTTTTCTCATTGAAAACAGATGGCTCTTACTAGCCTCTTTACCTTAACAGGCAGCCAGGCAACCTCTAGGGATCTACATTTTACAAAACAGTACTCTTTTGTCAGAGCTGCACCGATCTCTAAATCAGTACCCTTCTATCATCACCTCCATCAGTTTTATATGTAAAAGAATAAATCCTAACAAATGTTTACACTATAAAAAACAGTTTAAGGAACAGAAGGAATACAGACAAATGCTCCACTTTTTCTTTGTATAGTCCTCATTCTTCAAGCAAGACCACTTTTTCTCAAATGCAATGTTTGTTGCTTCAACTGAGGGCAAGATGTCTAGTTTGACCCTATAGCTATTTTCATCCTCTAGGTCCTCTGGATTTTCCTTGTCACAAATGACAAGCAAAATCCATATCTGCACGTCCTCTTTTAAGCAAATAAACACATGACCTTAATTCAAACTATTTATGCAAGGGAACATCAGTTCCAAGAGTCTCTCTACAAGAGAGATAGAAGCATTTTACACTAAGAATGGAAGACAGTACTGTCTCTCTAAAAAAACAGCAAGATATGTGTTTATATGCAGTCAGCAAGGGTCTGCAAGGAAATTAATGGAAAGCAGAAGAGCATTCTAGCAATCACCCACCCTACAAAACGTTATGGGACACATCCTCGCTGGAATGGACAGGGGGATGTGATCAGGGCAGTAAATGTGCGACAACTGCTAAAAGTAAAACACTAACTATTCAACATTCATCTTCCCCAAAGCATACTTACTTTTATAGAAGAATGTACACAATTCAAATGGTGCAAAGTATGATTTTTTTCAAAGACCTTATTAGAGTTTTACTGAACATCAGTATATTTAGAGAAAAAGCTTTTTTTAACAGCCATATACGAATTCTGGACATAACACTGCACTTTACTAATTACTGAAAATGATCAATTTGTCAACTAATCGGGTAGCCATCAGAGGCTATACTGGATGCTGTGCTGCCCAGAGAAGTTTCAGACAAGTTACTGTTAATGGTTATAGATCAAGAAGAACAACCAATTGCCTTTTATCAATCTGGTTTTATTAATTTTCTCCAAGTCACAAAATGAGGATAAAATAAACTTAAATGGAAAATTCAAGTATGCTAATACATCGTGTATCTTCCCACGCTTATAGATCCTAGCACTGTTCTAAAGCCAGCCTTGCATTTAACATGATTAGATCAGAGTTCACCAGGATTATAGACAATTATATGGTGAATTTTTAAAAATATGCAAATGCTGTTTCAAAGATTTGGACTTGACAGCTAATTAAAAAGCCTTGCGAAGTCTCAGCTGCTAGATCAAGATACAACTCTTCACAAGGCCTTCAAGTCTCTTTGCCAGCAAACCAAGAAGGAAGCGCCAAGACTAATATACACAGATGAACAATCAGATAGACTTCAGTGTACTATCTAGCCGACATTTAAAATGCAGCAACAGAAAGAAACTTAGCCTCTATTATTTGGTGGGTATATGCTTGAATGAATGCATACATTTCTGTAGGAGTACAATATGAGGGAACTATTCACTGTTTTCATTGTTATGCGCTGGGGAATTCAAACACAGGAGGGTATGTTTAAACTCTAGGCTCGAGGAGAAAAAAAATGTTAAGGCACAGGAGGACTTCGGTGTGATTAAACAGATGCCTTTCCCTTCTCCTCTGTAAAACAGATGCAAGTCAAGCAAAGCACAATTGCTAAAATGTGTGCATCTCCCCATAGAGGAAATAGAGCCCAACTTCCTCTGACATGACATACAATGTCTGAAACCTTGACGAATTCTGAGGCTGCAAACTGCAAACTTGAGGTTGCTGCAGCCAAAAGAAATCTTCACTTCGGTTTCTAAATTCTACCGGTCAACCAATCACGCAGCTGAAGAGATAGTTTTTCTGTTGATTGTATGAGATCATTTAAAGAAGCTAACTATTTTCTCTGCAAGGGAACACTGGCCAAGAAAGAGCTAATGTTGAATCAAATGGCCCAGATAAGGTTGGCCCTCAGAAGAGAATACAAAGTGGAAATATAGTATGATACAAGAATGAAGTGAGCCAAGATGCAACATAAGAGCAAGAGGGAGACAGAATAGGTGCAGCTTACCCCTTCAAAAACTCCATCCAGATGCTAAATTACACGGGGTACTGTAGAACCATCCAAAGGTTGGTATGAAATTCTCATCACCTCAAGAGCACAGAATGGGTGGGGGCTGCAGTCAACCACACCTGGAAGTCCACAAGTTGACCACCCCTGCTGTCGACTTACACTGGACCTCCTACATCATAGCCATATAAAAAACACTTTTATTTCCCCGCATTATCATAACATGGGCATATGTGCTGCCACCCTCCCTCATTATGTTGGACTACAACTCATACTACCACTGGCAAAGGAAGCTTTATACAGTATATCTATACACATAATAAAAGTGCATCCAGGGAGCATTCTGAACCCCACCAACGATGGATCTGGATCAAACTTGGCACAAAGAACTCCCATGACCACATGAATATACTGCAGGAGTTTAGGGAGAATTGACTTGGTTTTTGAGGATTGTAGTTCATCCTTATCCAGAAAGCACTGAACACAGCCAACAATGGATCTGGACCAGATTTAGCATACAGACCCAACCTGGGCAACCATGAATACTGGCAGGGTTTGGGGGTGATTGCCCTGGGAATCTGGGAGTTGTACTTTACCTGAATCCAGAGAGCACAAAACCCAGCCAACACTAGATCAGGACCAAACTTGACACACAGAACCCCGATGACTAACAGAACATACTGGATGGGTTTAGAGGGGACTGACCCACCCGCATGGGAGTTGTAATTCACCCTGCATCCAGAGAGCACCCTGATGCCCACCAATGACCAATCTGGACCAAACTTGGCACACAGACCCAACATGGCCAACCGTGAACACTGACAGGGTTTGGGTAGGATTGCCCCATGATTCTGGGAATTGCTAATCATCCACATCCTTATGCATGTTCTAATTGGAACATTCATAAAAAACAAAAGCAAAGACTGGCTTTCCCCTCAAAAATAGTTACAAATTACCTAAGTGATATTACCCAACATCCACACACAAACAATGCCTCCTTCTTCAAATAACCCAGTCATCGCCAAGTCCCCAAGCTAGTATTATAATACCAAAGGAAGCCTTGCCAGTGCTATATATTAATGTACACCTTTCTCTCCTCCTCCTTTCATTCCCGCTGCCTTTCAAATGTGGTGCCAGCGCTGCCAGCATCCCATGATGCTGGGCTGCAACTCTCACCAGAACTATTCAGGGCAAAAAGTGATAGGTTATGTATCTTGTCTTCCAAAAACATCTGAAGGTCTACAATTGTTCATCTGTACATTACATGTTCTCCCATTACACGTACGCCTATATGAAATAGCTGTTTTTCTCTCTCCATTTCCTAACAGTAGCCACCAAGAATCCCTACAACAGTTTTAGTGTAGTTTTTCACATTCCCTTCTTTGGTCCTGCCATTTTGCTCCTCTTGTTTTTCATACAATTGCTAAAGTTTTATCACCCCCCCCCCTTCCAGTTTCAATAAGGCCCCATTTTGATAGCCCAGGCTATCAAAATAGCACAGGCCAATCCCAAACACTCATTTCTAGCCTACAACTACAAGTATTCCCATCCTACTTGACCCATTTTCTTATAAATCAGTTACCTGGCTGCCTATCTTGGGCATATCAACTCACTTCAGCCATCTCCCTCCCTGCACTTTTGCTCAGCTAAACAAAAGCCTTTTCCAAAAAGAGGCTCCATGTTGCTATGCTTGTGTTCTAAATGGTAAGTGCATCCATACATTTTCTGCAATGGCAGCCATGCTACTCGGAGCCTCTTAATTTCCATCATGGTGTTGCTTTCTCCCTCCCTTCCTCACACTCTGGATCAGCAGGAACTGTCAGCCAAACCCCCTTTCTTTTGTGAATATAGCTGGTTCAGGCACAGTCCACATACTCTTAAGAGTTCTTATTTTCTTTCTAGCCTCCATTATATACAATCCCATTCACCTAGAAGAAAAGGGCAATGTGAGCTCTCTGCAGTGTGCCAGGAACTACATAATCCTAAATAACACAGACATGTAACAAAAAACTTCTTTAAAATACTGTAGTTGTTTTAATGTATTTCAGTTGCTGGTTTTTTTAAGCACAATAATAAAGTTCTTTCTCAAAATTCATTACTTTCATTCATTAAAATGTAAGAACATCAAATTGTTAAATAATTGCACAAGACTGAGCAAATCTGAGGTCAATTTTTGGATTTAAAATTCCTTGAAAGCTGGGACATATTTTTAAAAGGGGCTTAGTGACCCGCAAATACATTTTCTTTGGCATGCTAGGAAGACTTTGCCTTCCATATCTTTATCTTCCCTTCAGTTTCATATATGTTTGTGCCAACTCCTTTGACTCTCCTGTCAGCTTTGTGGCTTTGCTAGGGTTTTCTCTGATAAGGAATACTAAAAAGTGGTTTTGCCAGTTCTTTCCTCTGAAGCCTAGCACACATTCATTGGTAGTCTCCCATCCAAGGACAATGAACACTTGGCATCCACTGACATGGGGTTCCAGGATCCCACATGGATGCCAAAATCTGTGCATGATCAAGTCCCATTATATATACCATATATACTCAAGCCGAGTTTTCAGCCCTTTCTTAGGACTGAAAAAGCCCCCCTCGGCTTATACTCAAGTGAGCGTGCTGGCCAGCTTATATTTGGGTCGGCTTATACTCAAGTATATAGGTAATCAGAGTTGGACATTCTTATCTTATTAAAGACTTATTATTGTCTAAAATTCCAGTTTATGTAAATATTCAAAAACATTTAACCTACTGATGCCTCAATTAATGTAATTTTATTGGTATCTATTGTTATTTTCGAAATTTACCAACAACTGTTGCATTTCCCATCCACATGTTATACTTGAGTCAATAAGTTCTCCCAGTTTTTTGTGGTAAACTCAGGTGCCTCGGCTTATATTCGGGTCGGCTTATACTGGAGTACATACGGTAATAGTATAGAACAGGAATGGGCAAACTTCAGCCCTCCAGGTGTTTTGGACTTCAACTCCCACCATTCCTAACTGGGAGTATCTGGAGGGCTGAAGTATGCCTATGCCTCGTATAGTAACATTTTATTCCCTACGGAAATAATAACAAGATCAACACTTTTCTCCCAAGCCTGGGTAAAAAGGGCAAAATCAAGGTTCGCTTTCGGTTTTCCTTTCCTAACACACCACTGTACTTGGATGGGAGGCTGCCAATGAATACCAGGTGCTGCAAGCGATATTTCTGAGGAAGGAATTGGCAAAACCCCTTCTGAGTAAGAAAACTCAGAAATATATAGGATTGCAGTAAGCTGACAGGCGAATCAAAGGGATTGGCACACACAAAAAGGAGACTGAGTAAAGATCAGGATACAAAATCCATAATTAATGCAGTCCAGACACCATTTTAACTGACATGGCTCAGGGCTATAGTAGCCTGGGAGTTGTCATTCAGTGGGGCACCAGCACTCCTTGGGAGAGGAGGTTTGAGACATTGTAAAAGCATAACTCCCATGATCCCATAGTCTAGAGTAAGTATGGGCAAACTTGGGCCCTCCGGGTGTTTTGGACTTCAACTCCCACCATTCCTAACAGCCTCAGGCTCCTTCCTTTTCCCCCTCAGCCGCTTAAGCGCCTGCTCTGGGCCTAAGTTTGCCCATGCCTGCCCTAGAGTCAAGGCCATTAAAGTGTTGTGAGACTACATTCATCTGCATCTCGGGCCTGTCATGCTCTTTTGTGGGGGCAACACATGGAAACAGTAAAGGACAATGGTGTTTCTGCCTCGACAGAAGCTTTGGGGCACTCCCATTTGGCAGCAAAGCTGGGGGATTCTGGGCTTTGTGGTCTCCTTAAAATAACAACAGAAAATACCAAGTCCTGGAAACCTTCTCTTGAGGTTTGTCTATGGGTGTATCTACACTATGGATCTCATCACACTAGAGCTTGGATCCACTTTAAATCCACTCTAGGGAGGGGGCTTTAAACAGCACAGTCAGACAAGTCCTGGGCCTCACCAAACTACAAACCCCAGAATTCTGCAGGGAACAGGAATTTAAAGTGGATTCATGCTCTAGTCTAGTGTGATAAGGTACCAGCAGAGAAGGAAAACTTTTAGGTGAAGGTAAAGGTTTTCCCCTGAAGTTAAGTCCAGTCGTGACCGACTCTGGGGGGTTGGTGCTCATCTCCATTTCTAAGCCGAAGAGTCGGCGTTGTCCGTAGACACCTCCAAGGTCATGTGGCCGGCATGACTGCATGCAGCACCGTTACCTTCCAGCCGGAGCAGTACCTATTGATCTACTCACATTGGCATGTTTTCGAACTGCTAGGTTGGCAGGAGCTAGGGCTAACAGCGGGCGCTCATTCCCCTCCCGGGATTCGAACCTGGCACCTTTTGGTCCGCAAGTTCAGCAGCTCAGCGCTTTAACGCACTGTGCCACCAGGGGCCCCAGGAAAACCTTTACAAAACTATAAATCCCAGGATTCCATGAGCAGTTAAAGTGGTGTCAAACCGCATTAATTCCACAGTGTAGAGACACCCTCGGTGTTCTATCCCTATACACGGAGGCCTCCAAGCTACTCCGAAGTAAACTCTTCCATATGCGTAGATATCTCTATCTAGCTAGCTATCTTCCTGCACACGCATGCGCACACACAAACACACACTCCTCTGCCCCACTCCGGTTACCTGCCCGGCCCCCATCTCCGCTCCGTCGGTGCTGCAGCTGAAAAGGGACGGTGGCCTTGAGCGGCTGCAGACCGCCCCTGTAATAAGAAGACGTCCCTGCCGCCATCTGCCCCTTCCCTTCCCTCGCCTCCCCTCAGGCCAGGTAACCACCTCAATCCCACCACCTCCTCGCCCCTCGCCCTCCCGGCGACAACTGAGAGGCTCGCTCACGGGACGCTGGCTTCCCCTTCGTGAGGGGGCGTTCCCAAGCGCCAAAGGATTGGTCCACACAAGTTGGGAGGGGCGGGGCTTGGGAAAGGACTCTCGCGTGGCCCGCGCAGGCTCCGCCTCCCTCCTGGCATTCACGGTTTGCTCAATGTGTGCAGAGTGGGAGGAAGAGCAAGCCCATTGGAAGGCCGGGTCGTGGCTTCTCCTTCTTTTATTGTTATTCTGTGCTGTCAAAGCCCAAGGCGACCCTGTGTAACCACAGGGTTTTCTTGGGAAGATGTGTTCAGGAGGGGTTTGCACTCGCCTTCTTTTGAGGCTGAGAGAGTGTGACTTGGGCAAGGTCACCCAGGCCCTTTCTACACAACTGAATACAATTTCACATTTTCTGCTTTGATCTACAGTAGAATCTCACTTATCCAAGCCTCGGTTATCCAAGCCTCTGGATAATCCAAGCCGTTTTTGTAGTCAATGTTTTCAATATATCGTGATATTTTGGTGCTAAATTCGTAAATACAGTAATTACAACATAACATTACTGCGTATTGAACTGCTTTTTCTGTCAAATTTGTTGCAAAACATTATGTTTTGGTGCTTATTTTGTAAAATCATAACCTAATTTGATGTTTAATAGGCTTTTCCTTAATCCCTCCTTATTATCCAAGATATTCGCTTATCCAAGCATCTGCCGGCCCGTTTAGCTTGGATAAGTGAGACTCTACTGTATTTATTTACAGTATTTATATTCCACCCTTCTCACCCCGAAGGGGACTCAGGGCGGATCACATTACTCATATAAGGCAAACATTCAATGCCTTGACATAGAACAAAGACAAACTCAGGCTCCGAGCTGGCCTCGAACTCATGACCTCTTGGTCAGAGTGATTGGTCTCAGCTGGCTGCAGCTGGCTGCTCACCAGCTTGCGCCACAGCCTGGGCCCTTCCACATCCATATAACCCAGAATATTAAGGCAGATAATCCCACTATATCTGCTTTGAACTGAATTATCTGAGTCTACACCACCATATATTCCAGTTCAAAGCAAATAATGTGGGATTTTCTGCCTTGATATTCTGGGATATAGGGTTGTGTGGAAGGGCCCTAGAATATATGGCAGTGTGAGCTCAGATAACCCAGTTCAAAACAGATATTGTGGGATTTTCTGCCTTGATATTTTGGGTTATATAGTAGGCTTGATCGATCCATGAAAAATTTGATTCTAAACTCGTTTCAAAACTAGAGGGGGCAGTTTTTCGTTTTTGTTGCTAATAACGAATTTGGCCCCCAAAATTTTTCGAAATTAACGAAAATTCGTTATTTTCTAAATTAATTCGTTAATGGCGGACGCGCATGCGCGGTGGCCCAAAAACAGCCCGAGGGGGGGGGGACATTTTTTGAGTGATCTTCTTCAAACTTGGTACAGTGGTAGAACACATTTAACACTGATAGCTCACCAAAATGTGGAACGTTTCCCTTATCCTCTGATTTTTGGCAAATTTTCATAGCTTTTATAATAAACCATTTTTTAATAATTGCAGAAATCTGTTCCTGGTTTGAAAGTCTTATTTCCTGTTAAATTGGGTTGTCTTTACTGTGAAAGTCATTGTTCTACTTCAGAAACTTTGTTTTTGTGGCTGAAACTTTGTTAAATTGGTGTGTGTGTGATATATATTGTGTATATATATATATATATATAGTCCCTGCTTGTGTGTGTGTGTGTGTGTGTGTGTGTGTGTGTGTGTAGGTAAAGGTAAAGGTATCCCTTGACGTTAAGTTCAGTCATGTCTGACTCTGGGGGTTGGTGCTCATCTCCATTTCTAAGCCCAAGAGCCAGTGTTGTCCATAGACACCTCCAAGGTCATGTGGCCGGCATGACTACATGGAGTGCCATTACCTTCCCAGAAACACCCAGAAAATGGGAATTCCAGACAGGAAACAATCAGGGCCAGCTAATACCTCCCAACAAAGGATTCCCCCAGGTAGGAAGCAGCCAGGCTTTGAAGCTGCAAGGCTATTCAATGCTAATCAAGGTGACCAATTGCAACATTCACACTTGCCTCCCACAGACAAGAGTTCTTTCTCCCACCCTGGACCTTCCACAGATATATAAACCCCACTTGCCTAGCTTCGCACAGACGTCAAAACCTCTATGTCTGCCACAGATGTGGGTGAAACGTCAGGAGAGAATGCTTCTGGCACATGGCCATAGAGCCCGGAATACATACCACAACAGTGTGATCCCGGCCATGAAAGCTTTCGACAACACAACCACAGTATCCATTCAAGTTCATGTAGCGTGGTATGGACTGGAGACCTGTATTGGGGGGAGGGAGGGTGCGAATCTGGGCCCCTGGGAGCAGCCGAGGACGGGCCTGGCCCACACCCCCTCGCATCCCGGGCCTCTTCCTCCTCACCGCCGGGCCCCTCTCGGTCTCTCCAGGCCTGAGCTGAGGCGAGGCGGCGGCGGCGGCCATTTCCCCCCTCCGTCTTCCTCCTCCTCCTCGGCCTCCTTCCCCCTCGCCCCCTCCCATTGGCTGAGCCTCCCATTGGCTGAGGGGCAAAAGGAAAGGAGTTTGGGTGATTTGCAAAAGCTTTTTTTTCTTAACGAAAAAAACGAAGAAATAAGAAAAAACGGCCTCTCGCGATTCGAAACCGCGATATCCAGACGTGTGGACAACCAAGGTTCTATATTGCTTCAAAACAAACGAAAATAACGAATTAATAACGGGTAACGGGAAAATCGAATTATTTGAGCAAGCCTATTATATAGCTGTGTGGAAAGGCCCCCAGTAGATTTCCATGGCCGAACGGAATTTGAACTCGTCTCCAGAGTCCTACTGTAATGCTCAAAGCAACCTAGACCACTTTTGGTTTACACGCTGAGCACTCCTTCATCTGTTTGGGACCATGTTTAGCCTGTAAAAGAGAAGGCTGAGAGGAGACATGATAGCCATGTACAAATATGTGAGGGGAAGTCATAGGGAGGAGGGATCAAGCTTGTTTTCTGCTGCCCTGCAGACTAGGACGCGGAACAATGGCTTCGAACTACAGGAAAGGAGATTCTACCTGAACAGTAGGAGGAACTTCCTCACTGTGAGCGCTGTTTGGCAGTGGAACTCTCTGCCCCTGAGTGTGGTGGAGGCTCCTTCTTTGGAAGCTTTTAAGCAGAGGCTGGATGGCCATCTGTCGGGGGTGCTTTGAATAAGATTTTCCTGCTTCTTGCAGGGGGTTGGACTGAATGACCCATGAGGTCTCTTCCAACTCTACGATTCTATGATTCTAGAAGTGTTTCAAATCTGGGAATATTTACATACCCATCTTAAGATATCTTAGAGGTTACAGAATGCTCACAATACATTGTCAAACAACTTCAGTTTCACCTCTCAGAGCCCTTCCACACAGCCATATAACCGGAATATAAAGGCAGATAATCCACAATATGTGCTTTGAACTGGGTTATCTGAGTCCACACTGCCATATAATACAGTTCAAAGCAGATAACGTGGGATATTATACAGCTCCGTGGAAGGGGCCCTAGTTCAAAGCAGATAACGTGGATTATCTTGCTTAATTTATAGAATTATATGGACACTTAGGCAGAAGTGATATGTGGATAGATGGATAATATGAAGTTGCCTAATATATCTGTAGACTTCTGTCTACTTAAGCCACTCCTTTCAGTGCTCTTCCAAATATCAATAGCTGCCTAAAGGTCCCAGTCAAAAGTCTCTTCCCAATTTTGCTACCCCAGATATTTTAGTTGGAGATGCCAGGGATAGAAAATGTGGCCCTTTTAATGCAAAAAACATCCAAGGTTTGATCCCTGGCGTCTCTGGACAGGTCCACCTGAAATGCCAGAGAAGTGCTTCCAATCAGTATTTAATATTGAGCCAGAGAATTAAGTAAATTGGACTTGGAAAAGTCACTTTTTGACTTCTATGGGCCCTTCCACACAGCCATATAACCCAGAATATCAAGGCAGATAATCCAAATATGTGCTTTGAACTGGGTTATCTGAATCCTAAGGTCCCTTCCACACAGCTGGATAAAATCCACATTGAACTGAATTATATGGCAGTGTGAACTCAAACAACCCAGTTCAAAGCAGATATTGTGGATTATCTTCCTTAATATTCAGAGTTATATGGCTGTGTGGAAGGGCCCTAAGTAACATGGACATGCTGGTTGGTGATTCAGAGTTGTAATCCAACATAATTTTTCTAAACTCTGAATCCCTAAATTCTCCCGACAGTGATGTGCTCTATCTAATACTGTGCCAAAACCTTTCCTACTTCATTAAGCATTGGAGAAAACATTTAAATCAATGTAGATGCATGTTTTACTTTGCAAACATTACACATTGGTTTATAATATTTCAGAATCCACAAAATTTACAGTTTACAAATTCATAAACATCAGGAGAGTATTTCTAGGCCTGTGACTACTGCCAACACCTGGTTTCTCACCCATAAGAACTTGGTTGTCTTATTTCTGGATGAGAATAATAATTCACTTTCATGATGCCATTCATGACAAGATTTGGTACAATCTTCTCTGTGTCCCAGCTCTGCTCCTCAGGGCAGCCAGGAAAATTACATCTTCTAAACCAAATCCAAACCACTGGCCAGCACACGTAGAAAGTATAAAACTACTATCTGTTTGATTCATGGCTACTCAGTTCATATCATTTGCTTAGTCGCTTTGCCATAGGTGACAGGCCAAGGAATATACGACATATATGATTTAGGTTTGCTTCTGGATAATGTCAACCCAGAATCCGTTTTCAGCCACTAGGACTTTTTAGCACTATTTTAAAGCACTTTTTAAAGTACTTTACAATTCTGAGGTCAAATACTGCTGTTTTATCTACAGCAATTGCTGTATTTCATTTTTTTACCAGGGGGTACTGTGAATTTATGATGTTGTGTTGACTATTCATTGCCTATGTTTTGTTTTGCACTTGTTATATTTTGTATTTTATGTCACACCTTGAGTGTTTTTGAGCCGCCACAAGTCCCTCTGGGAGATGGTGGTGGGATATAAATAGAGTTTTCTTCTCCTACTTCTCCTTCTTCTTAGCTCTGAAATTTTGGTAGAAATGAAGACATATGTTTTCTGTTGGCTTGTTCCCTTCTCACAAACACCATGCACTAAGACTCCAGTCATGCTTATGCTTGATAAAATGAAAATTTCTGCTGATTTCCATTCTATACCATAATTTGAGTTTTATAATCAACCTGGGAGGGCTTTCTTTAGGGTGCATGTACACTGTAGCATTAAGTCAGTTTGATATCACTTTAACTGCCATGGCTCAATGCTATAGGGGTCCTAGGAGTTGTAGTTTGGCGAGGCATCAACACTCTTTGGCAAAGATGGCCAAAGACTTCATATATTCAGGAAGGCTTTTGAGCTTTAATTATGGAGCAATAGTGTGTGCAAACTAATGCTTTAGCTTAACTCTTTTAAAATTATTGTTAAGCCAATTTTAATCCCAGATATACATCCAAATCATAACAATGGAGTGATGATGATGATGCCTGAAGGCAGAAACGAGTGCTTAGAATGTTCTACTGAGTTGGGTGACAAAGAGGGAGAGATTAAAAAATTGTGGTTTGAACACTGCCTTGCCCTCTAACATCTCTCAGATGAAAATCAGGAAACACATTGTGAAGTAACATCAGAGTGTGGCCAAGGTGGCAAAAATTATGAGCAAGGAAAACCACACAAGCTAGAACATACTGTAGAAATTAACTTTTGTCTGAGCCTACTGGGAAAAGCAAGATTCCTCTCTTTCCACAGAGTTAGGCCCCTTCCACACAGCTGTATATAATCCACACTGAACTGGATTATATGGCAACGTGGACTCAGATAACCCAGTTCAAAGCAGATATTGTGAATTATCTGCCTTGACATTCTGGGTTATATGGCTGTGCGGAAGGGCCATTAATGGATGGAGCACAATCCATTTTTGCAAGTAGAGTTCTGTTTGCAACAGCTAAAGACATTTGAGGGCAATGAGGGGCATTTTGAAACCAGATGAAAAAGTGGGATGACATAGGATTACTTTATTAGTAACTAGCTGTGCCCGGCCACGCGTTGCTGTGGCGAAGTATGGTGGTATGGGAAATAAAGTTTTGAGGAATTGGTGGTAGTTAAGGGTAAAGGTTTTCCCCTGACATTAAGTCCATTATAAATGGGTTATATAGCTGTGTGGAAGGGCCTTGAGTCTACACTGCCATATAATCCAGTTAAAATCAGATAATCTGTATTTTATAGGCAGTGTGGAAGAGGCCTAAGTGAGGCCTAACTCTGCCTGTCCCCTGGGTGAAGCTTAGCCTTATAACTAGCAGTAATTGGATAAAAACAATTATTCCTCTCCCTCTAATTAGGACTTTCTTTTTCTTTTCTTTTTGTTGTATGAACGTAGAGGCATGGATGAGGGGTTGTACTGCCAAGTTTAGGGTTTCTGGGATGTGTAGTTTTGTTGTTTTGTCCTAGGCCGAAATTTCATTACCCTTTTATATATATAGATCATGGTTGCATCTTATGGGATTCTTCAGTTTAATGAACGAGACACCAGAGATTTATGACAGAATTCTAAATATCAAATGAAACTACATACCCCAGTATTTCATTGGCTGGTAACATGGTATTCAAAGTGGATTCAAAGTGCTGTAATTGGGAAATGGATAAGGTTAGCAAATCAGAATTATCATAGACCTTTAACCTTTAAGGGCAAAAACTGGGACCAAGAAAACAATTTTAGAGTATTATAGGGGCTAGACTGA
This sequence comes from Anolis carolinensis, assembly GCF_035594765.1. Classification (NCBI taxonomy): domain Eukaryota; kingdom Metazoa; phylum Chordata; class Lepidosauria; order Squamata; family Anolidae; genus Anolis; species Anolis carolinensis. Next base: position 25,429,440 of record NC_085846.1, on the reverse strand, counting down.
AAACAGGTGAAATCAGCCTAAAATGTAACGAGGCACAACCTCATTTTGGTTTACTTCTACTTTTAAAAAGTCTAAATCAGCCATCTGAGGACCATGCTGGTGATCAATGATGGGAGTTACAGTCTAGCACAGGTAACTGGCAGCAAATTGGGAAATACTATTCTACATAGCTAACCAATGTGCCTTGAAAAGAAAAGAAAAACTCCAAACCTACAAGACAATAAAGTGTTCTGAAGGCATCTTCAAGAAAGTGAAACAGCCAAAGATCACAATATTGTGTCAAAATTGTTCAGCCCCGAATGTCTGCAAAGGAATGGGTGTTCTGGGCATATCTCCTACAGAAGTTGCAGCAGACAGACTGAAGCCCTAAGGAGATAAGAGGTTGATAAGGTGAGAAGGTTTCCGTATTTTGGCTGAACTCCAGCTTATCAGGAAAGCATGACAACCTTGTCCACCAGTAGCTTCTGAAGAGCCAGGTGTCAGATAAGAAATCTTGCAGAATGATTGATGATACAGTTGTTCCCTGTTTTCAAACCAACTTGCAGCTACTGCAAAGAGCCAACGGTTTCACACCAGAGTCCTATCTTATCTGGTTGGACAAAAGGCCTATTTCAATGCAACTATTGTAATTTTGAGAATTGATACCTTAGGCTTCTGATGCACCAAGGTGTGACTGGTTTTCTACATTGATATATGATATGTGCTATTCTGTTAGCCGCCTAAGTCCTTTTAGGAGATGGAGGTGGGATACAAATAAAAGTATTATTATTATTATTATTATTATTATCATCATCATCATCATCATCATCATATGCGTTCAAGTAGCCTGCCGATTTGCAGTGGTTCATACATTTTGTACGGTTTTCTTAGGCAAGGAATAACCAGAAATAGTTTTGCTGTTTCTTTCCACTGAAATATAATCTACCTGGTATTCACTATCAATCTCCCATTAATGTACTAACCCATCTTAGCTTCAAAAGTTAGAGAAGATCTAGTGCTTTTAGGTATACAGGATGATTTCATGCAAATCTGCACCTAATTATACTTGCATCCATGCATGACTTCAGCCTTCATGTCTTATTTATGTAATTGCCATTATTGTATTGTTATAGTTTTATGTATTATGTTGTAAGCCACCTGTGAAAGCTTCTGCTTATTACCATGTCTGCCACCAAAGGTGAACAGTCATTCCTGTCCCACCACTATAGCAATAAATATGGGAACCTTCCAGATATTTCATGGTTCTTTCGTTAGATAAAGTTTATCTAATCCCATGAACTCAAGCATTCCAACAACCCTTAGGCATATTTCTCAAATGTGTAATACAAAAGTGTATAAATACACATGTATAATACAAAATTATAATACAAAATGGAGCCCCAGTAGCGAAGTGCATTAAAGCGCTGAGCTGCTGAACTTGCAGACCGAAAGGTCCCAGATTCAAATCCCGGGAGCGGAATGAGCGCCCACTGTTAGCTCCAGCTCCTGCCAACCTAGCAGTTCGAAAACATGCCAATGTGAGTAGATTAATAGGTACCGCTTCGGCGGGAAGGTAACGGTGCTCCATGCAGTCATGCCGGTCTCATGACCTTGGAGGTGTCTATGGACAACGCCGGCTCTTCGGCTTAGAAATGGAGATAAGCACAAACCCCCAGAGTCAGACATGACTGGACTTAACGTCAGGGGAAACCTTTACCTTTACCTAATACAAAATAATAATGATGATGTACAATTAAACAGAAGAGAAATGGTGGGGGGCGGGGGAGAAAGAGATGTTTTAAAAGCGAAGTGTGAAATCAGTTTTAGTTGGGGCTGTCCTTGCAACATGGGACAGTTGTAGGGTATGCATTTGGCTTTGCTTTATTAGTGACCACTAATAAAATTAAAAAGTAATCTGAGTACTAAATGACAGTACACTTTGCAGTGTAAATAATGAACTGGCTGCTAATACAGAATGTAAAGTAGTTTAATAGGACTGTATAATATTGTACTATCCAATGTATTGCCTTATTTTACGGATATATTTATGATTTACTAAAGTCCTAAAGGACCCCTGGTGGTGGCACAGTGTGTTAAAGCTCTGAGCTGCTGAACTTGCAGACCGAAAGGTCCCAGGTTCAAATCCCGGGAGCGGAATGAGCGCTCACTGTTAGCCCCAGCTCCTGCCAACCTAGCAGTTCGAAAACATGCAAATGTGAGTAGATCAATAGGTACCGTTCCAGCAGGAAGGTAACAGCGCTCCATGCAGTCATGCCAGCCACATGACTTTGGAGGTGTCTATGGACAACGCCGGCTCTTCGGCTTAGAAATGGAGATGAGCACCAACTCCCAGAGTCGGTCACGACTCTGGACTTAACCTCAGGGGAAAACCTTTATCTTTACCTAAAGTCCTAAAAGTCACTAAAGATCAACTTACCAAAGTATTTAATCTAACAGATTCCCAGTGATTCAATGAATCCTCTGTAGTAAGGAATAATGATTGGATATAGGCTCAGGTGCCCTGAAATAGGTTTAACATTAAGATGAGGACTATGCCAACAAATTGCAGCTAGAGGACAGTAATGCTGGCAAAATCCAGATGCCCAGGATTGTAAGCAAAACTCCAAAAAAATACTGCACTCATTCAGCATCAGCTTGTTTTTTTATTGCCAAAAATGAGAATCTAAAGACCTGTGATCTAAATGATACCGTACTTGGAAATTCTGGAAGTTGCAATCTCAAAATTCAATATTTCCAAGAACTGATCTGGACTTAGGAAAAGAGATGGTAGTCTTATATTGTAGGGCAAAAATGATCCCTTTGGGTTGCTGAGGAAACTCTCTCAGAGGTTAGACAGTTGGGAAAACTCATCTTTACATCTTGCCAGGTGCTTTTTATTGTTTCAGAAGCGACTTGAGAACATACTGCAAGTTGTTTCTCGTGTGAGAGAAATGGCCGTCTACAGAGGCTTTGCCCAGGGGATGCCCGGATGTGTTACCATCATGCTGGGAGGCTTCTCTCATGTCCCCGCAAGCTAGAGCTTACTGATGGGAGCTCACCCCATCTTGCGGATTCAAACCGGCAACCTTCAGGTCAGTAACCCAACCTTCAGGTCAGCAGTTCAGTCGGCACAAGAGTTTAACCCATTGCGCCACTGTGGCTCCAGGTGATAAGGAAAAGTTTACATTTTTGCATCTCAGATAGGAAACAGAAAAAAAATTACAATCAACATTTAGAAGGCCAATAAACAGCTCTCCAAATATGCAGACTGTGGTCAATTGCCACTTGGCAAATGTTTAAATACACGTAGTTTCTAAAACATTTGAAGAACGTTTTAAGGAGCAGCACTTGCCCAAGGCCACTATTAGACTTTAAGTTATATTTATGTGGAAGTGGAAGATATAATCTCCCTGTAACTCACCTAGATGCTAGCTATAAAATAAATATTTTAAAAATGTTCCATCTCTTTCCAATTGTGTCCTCTTTGCTGAACCAGTAAGGCTTTGTAACTGGAAATCATTGCATGGTGTGGTGGTTTGTGTGTTGGATAAGGAAGCTGGGAGATCAGAGTTCAAATCTCCAAATGATCAGGGAAACCCACTAGGTGACCTTGGATGAGCCTTCACTCTCTCAGCTTCAGAGGGAAGGCAAAACCCTCTGAACTAACTTTACCAGGGAAATCATACAATAGGTCGCCTTATAGCCATCATAAGTCAGAAATGACTTGAAGGCTCACAAAAAAATCATTATATGGGAGCTTATATTTGCAGGTAAAAAATTACTTCAGAATGAATGCATGGGGATGTTTGAGATATACAAATAAGATATTTAGAGATTGAAGATAATCAGAAAGGCTTAAATGACCCAGCACTTTCTTAGTAGTTAAGAGTCTGGAACATCAAGCTAATGGAAAAACTGACAGTGTAAAATCTACTAGAGGTAACCAAGGCATTTCCAAATTCTATACAACATGGGGCAAATTTATTAGTTTACTCAAATGAAAATGCCAGGCTTTTCTATCCCCCTTCATCACATGCTGATTTTTGGAAAGATACTCTGCTATAGTTGTTGTTGTGTCAGCTGGACATTTTTAGCTGGATAGTCAGGAAACACAAACTCAATACACCTCATTGTAGTGGATTTCAGATGCATTGTTGGCTGGTTATATTTGTTTCTGTAAAATCTTTAAAATACTAATATAAAAAAGCTAGCCAGATAGGTTTGTTCTATAGGGAGTGTTCAGGGCAATGCTGGACAGGCTGAAGAGCACATGAGGAAACTGTATTTACTGTCGTTTGCAAAAGATGTTTTGTTTTTCAGCCTCTGCAAGCCACTGGCCACACTAGTAGGCGAATTGGGAAATTATAATTTAGTATTATTCCCAGATGTAACCAGGGAAATTTCTGTATTTTACATGTAGTGTATAGGCTATCTCTTAACCATCACCATGAGGCTTGAGGTCCGTTTGAAGTGTGGCCTTGCTTGGTGCCAAATTGTTATATTATGACTATAACATGTAGATAACCCTCTCCTACACAACTTTATCTCCTACCATCTGAACAGTTCATAGCATTAAAGTTCATAGCACTGATAAATGGAAAGTGGGACCTCAATGACGAGAAGCAAAGTCACACAGCGCATCTTGTTCTGGGGCAAGACCACATGATAGCATTCCACCAGGTTGGGTCAAACTTTTACAGTAAACATGAAAAGAATATGCTTTTAGCCTACATCTGAGGTTATGCCATCAAAATCTAAAGAGGCCTTTAGCTTTTAAACGTATAAAGTATACTCTAAGGGATTCCTTCTGAATATCAGAAAGAACTTTCTGATGGCAAGAGCTGTACAACAGTAGAATATGCTGCCTTAGACCTCTTCTATGTTGTCAGAAAAAAATCCAGATGATTTGCTTTGAATTGGTATAGGTCAGTAGACTCATATAATCGAGTTCAAAGCAGGTATGTTCATTTGTTTATGAATCACATGAAGTTAGACTGGATGGCTTTGGGGTCTCTTCCAGCTCTATGATTCAAGATTACTAATAAATGGTACATCATACCTAAGAATTAGGAAGTAGCCTATCAATTACCGTGAGGCCCTTTCTATACTGCCATATAAAATCCAGATTATCTGCTTTGAACTTGATTATATGACAGTGTGGACTCATATAATACTGTTGAAAGCAGCTAAAGTAGATTAGATTATCTACTTAGATAAACTGGATTATATGGCAGTTTAGAAGGGGCTTAAGTGTGTCATTAGTGAGTAGTCCTTATACGGGACTGCCAATCTGCTTGTTATATTGAGAGCTCTCATCTGTACTTTTTTATGAACTATAATGTTTGACAGAAGGTGCTTCAATTTGGCATCCCAGCACTACTTTTATTACAGTTCCAAGCGTTAGGTTTCCTTACCTGCCACTGTGAGATAACTGCACCGATAAATATATTTTAATTAATAGTTATATAGACTGGAAGGTGACAAACTTTAAACATTTGAAACCTTTTGATGCAATAATGCATGTGTATATTTTCCCAGTTCTTTTATGTTGATCCCACCATGCTGATTTAATATGTTTATTTCACTTCGTGATTTATTCGGATTCCTTCCTACACAAGAGTAAAAAGACTTTGTGAAAAGGAGCTTCTTTGACACTAGCTTCGAACTGCATTAAATGCTCAGTGTAGATGTGGCTTGTGTTTAATCGTCTTGGTTTCTAGGGAGAGCTCAGGCTTTATTTGCACCAGGACACGTTTACTTGTCATTTTAGCAGTCCGTGGCATCTGCAGATCTTCTCCAGCACATTTGAAATGAATTGATTTCATAAATTCTCTCTAATGTCCAGTTTCCACAACTATTCTTAGAAATAGGAGACATAATGTACGTACTTGAGCAGATAAAGTGATTCTTCCTGGTATTTAAGTTATGAAACACAATAGAAACTGCTTCATTGTTACAGGAGGAAAGGGGCAGTGGTTTTTCAAAGGCAATGTAAATTTGGAACCGGAAGCAGTCCGAAGATGGTTGAGGCCTCCAGGGAAGAAGGATGTCCTGCAGTAAGAGACCAACTTTTTACACATTTTCTCATATTGTCAAGGTCACTTTTAAAGTATTTTAATCAATAACCTATCCATTTACGCGGTCTCAGTTAATATCTATAGTTTCACTACCTTCCCAAGTACTACTAAAAAATAATAATCTAAACTGCCTAAAGTAGGTAGTTGTGAGACCTATATGAAAAACGCCACCCCTGGACCTCTCTATAATGGACAACTATCGGCTAGTGTCCAACCTTCCATTTCTGAGCAATCTGGTTTCAGGCCTGGCTGTGGGACAGAGACAGCTTTGGTCACCTAGGTGGATGACCTAGGAAGGAAGCCGAACAGGGAGAGTGTGTCCCTATTGGTTCTCCTGGACCTCTCGGCAGCTTTCGATACCATCGACCATGGTATCCTTCTAGGGCCACTTTCACACAGCTGAAAAAAAGTATTTTCTGCTTTGAACTGAAATATATGGCAATGTGGACTCAGATAACCCAGTTCAAAACAGATATTGTGGGATTTTCTGCCTTGATATTCTGGGTTATGTGGCTGTGTGGAAGGGCCCTGGGTCGTCTGGCTAGGATGGAACTGGGAGGCATTGTTTTACAGTGGCTCTCATTCTTCCTGGAGGACCGTGCCCAGAAGGTTATGCTGGGAGACTCCTGCTCAAATCCCTGGCCATTGTCTTGTAGGGGTTTTCAGGGTTCCATTTTGTCCCTTATGCTGTTTAACATATACATGAAACTGTTGGGAGAGGTCATCTGGAGTTTTGGAGTGTGGTGTCATATATGCAGATGGCAACTCTACTATTCCTTTCTACCTAAAGCTAAGGAAGCTGTCCTGATCCTAAACCAGTGCCTGTCATCAGTAATGGACTGGATAAGGTCAAACAAATTGCAACATATTGTCTCATCACATTACAGCTTGGATCCAGTTTCTGCCTCCTGCAGAATTCTGGGGTTTGTAGTTTAGGGAGGACCAGGACCTGTCTGGCTGAGCAGTTTAAAAGCTCCTCCCTAAACTATAAAATCCAGAATTCTACAGGAGGCAGAAACCGGATTTAAAGTGGATCAATTTTCTAGTGTGATGAGATCCTTAACCCAGACAAGACAGAGATACTCCTGGTCAACTGAAAGGCAGACCAGGGAATAGGGATCCAGCCTGTGCTGGATGGGGTTACACTCCCCCTGGAGGTTCGCATTTGGGAGGTCCTCCTGGACTCAGCATTGAACCTAGAGGCCCAGGTATCAGCGGTGGCTGTGAGGACCTTTGCCAAGTGCGCCTGTTCTTTGGGAAACCAGATCTGCCTACGGTGGTACACGTCTCAGTTTCATCCCATCTGGATTACTGTAACACGCTCTACATGGGGCTGCTTCTGAAGAGACTTTGGAAACTTCAGCTGGTCCAAAGACCTGCAGCTAGGTTGCTCACTGGAACTGGCTACAGGAATCAGACAACCCCACTGTTGGAGCAGCTCCACTTGCTGTCAGTCTGTTACTAAGCACAATTCAAAGTGCTGGTTATGACCTTTAAAGTCTAGACATTTCAGGTCCAGGCTATTTGTACGAATGCGCCCAGGCTCTGAGATCTTCGGAAGAGGCCCTTCTCTCCATCCTACCACCATCTCAAGCTCGGTTGGTGGGAACGAGAGAGTGGGCTTTCCTACTTGATTTCCCTTGATTCTGGAACTCCCTTCTTCCCAGGGAAGCTAGGATGGCCCCCTTCCTGCTGTCCTTCCCAGAGGCAGGCTTTAAAGAAGGTTTTTAAGATTGTCAGGCTGTTGTGATTTTGTATCAGGCATGGGCTGTGTTGCTGTGAGTTTTCATGGCTGTATGGCCATGTTCCAGAAGCATTTTCTCCTGATCTTTCGCCCAATCTAGACTCCAAGATGGTTCACAGGGGGAGATACGTTCGGACAGATAAGCTGGGCCAGAACTGTTTAGGACTTTATAGGCTAAAGCCAGCACTTTGAATTGTGCTCAGTAGCAGACTGGCAGCCAGTGGAGCTGATGCAACAGGGGATTGTATGCTCCCTGTACACAGCTCCGGTGAGCAGTCTGGCTGCTGCCCGTTGGACCAGTTGAAGCTTCTGAACAATCTTCAAAGGCAACCCCACGTAGAGCAGTAATCTATTCCGGATGTAACCAGAGCGTGGACTACCTGGCCAAGTCTGACTTCCCAAGGGTACGGGCAGAACTCGCACACAAGTTTTCATTGTGCAAATGCTTCCTTGGTCACCACCAAAACCTGGGGTTCCAGGCTCAGTGATGAGTCTAGGAGAAAACTCCCAAGCTGCAAACCTGAATCTTTGGGGTGTGTGTGTGTAACCCCGTCCAACACAGGCTGTAACCCTATGCGCTGTTTGGCCTTGTGACTGACCTCTGTCCTGTCTGGATTCAGTTTCAATTTGTTCGCTCCCATCCAGAACCAAAACAGCAGCCAAGCACCAGTTCAGGACCTGAACAGCCTCCTTAGTAGCAGGTGGAAAGGAGCGACAGAGCTGAACGTCATCTGTGTACAGATGACATCAAACTTCAAAACTCCAGATCTCTCCCAACAGCTTCATGGAGATGTTAAACAACATGGGAAACGGTATTGAGCCCTGTGGGACCCCACAAGACAAAGGTAGTGGGGCCGAGGAGGTATCCCCCAACGACACCTTCTGGGAGGATGGACCGGAGCCACTGCAGAACAGTACCTCCAAGGCTCATTCCCGCACGTATGAGAATTAATACTTGTTTAATACTTGTATATTTGTAGTTGTATTGCAATGCTTTCAGTTGTGACCCACTCTGACTTGTGACCTGCAGAGAAAAGGTGCCTCATCACACTAGAGCATGAATCCACATTAAATCTGGTTTCTGCCTCCTGCAGAATTCTAGGGTGTGTAGTTTGTTGAGGCCCAGGACCTGTCTGGCTGAGCTGCTTAAAGCTCCCGCCCTAAAGTGGATTAAAAGTGGATCCAAGCTCTAGTGCAGGGATCCTCAAACTTTTAAAGCAGAGGGCCGATTCACAATCCTTCAGACTGTTGAGGGGCTGAATTATCATTTGAAAAAAATAAAAACAAATTCCTATGCACACTACACATATCTTATTTGTAAGTGCAAAAAAAAACAAAAAAAACAACCCCAACAATGTAAGAACAATACAATATTTAAAAATAAGAACAATTTTAACCAACATAAACTGATCAGCATTTCAATGAGAAGTGTGGGCCTGCTTCTGGCCAATGAGATAGTCAGGTTAATTAGGATTGTTGTTGTGTGCCTTCAAGTCATTTCAGACTTTGGGCAAGCGCTGGTGGCGAAGTGAGTTAAAGCGCTGAGCTGCTGAATTTGCAGATCGAAAGGTCGCAGGTTCAAATCCCGGGAGCGGAGTGAGCGTCCGCTGTTAGCTCCAGCTTCTGCCAACCTAGCAGTTCGAAAACATGCCAATGTGAGTAGATCAATAGATACCACTCCAGCACTTCATGCAGTCATGTCAGCCACATGACCTTGGAGGTATCTACGGACAACGCCGGCTCTTCGGCTTAGAAATGGAGATGAGCACAACCCCCAGAGTCGGACACGACTGGACTTAACATCAGGTGAAACCTTTACCTTTACCTTAAGTCTAAAACTGAGGGCGGGGGCCAGGTAAAACACCTTGGAGGGCGGCATCTGGCGCACGGGCCTCAGTTTGGGCACCCCTGCTCTAGTGTGATGAGGTCCCTAGACATAACAACAATCGAGAAACGTATATTGCTACAACCACCTTTGCCCAAACCAAAGATGGGTGCTCTTATCATGAAAAAGAGGCTCGTTCCCGAAAGAAAGATGGCGGAGCAAGCACCCTTCTGAAAACAAATACCCGATGTAACTGTGGTCTGTTCAGACTTTTGGATAGGAACCAAGCTCTGCCCGGTTCAAACATGGCCGACATTGTTATTTCGAACCGGGGCACTGCCAGCCAATCAAATGGCCGCCGCACACCACGAGCCGAAGACGTCATTCCCCATTTCAAGATGGCGAGCGGCCGTCGGCGTGAGGTGAGGTTTGTCTGCGTCACGTGACGGACAGGACGGGGGTGTGTATCTCCCCGCCGAGTGTCCCGGCGGAAGAGTGAAGGGAGTCGGCTGAAAGGTCGCCGCTGGGGGAAAGGCAGACACAAGACGGCAGCGCGGCCTGGCGCTGGAGGACCGGAGGCACGCCAGTCACGACGGACAACGCCGGAACCAACGCGGCGGCCGGGGCGCAGCCACCCTCGCTGCCTCCGCCGCCGCCTCCGCCTAGGATGTCTCGCCGAAAGGTAAGCGGCGCCAGAAGAAGCCAAGCCCCTCCGCTCGCCTTCTCCTTTACCCGCTTAGACCGCCAGGCTCGAAAACCAGTTAAAAACGTAGGCCTTCAAGCCCCTGCTTCACCTCGTGGCTTGATTGGCTTCCTCTGCCTCCCGCCGCCACTTGAATGGCCGCCTTCGCCATCAGTTAACGAAAGCCCCGCCCTCGACGGTTATTTGTTTCCCTCCTCCCTTTGGGTGGTTGTTGTGTCCCGCCTCCTTCCCGTCCTGATTGGCTCCAGTGCCGTCCTCTCATTGGTTGGTCTCCCTATCACTTCCTACTGGCGCGGTTTTCTTCTCTCCGCCTACTTCCTCGCTTTCAGACTTGGCTGTGCGCATTGGAAGCGGGTGTTGAGGAAAAGCGCGGATTGGCTGGTCTGAATCTGTCTTCCCTTTCTCTCCATTGGACGACAGGCAACTGAACGCCCACCTCCTTGATGTTTTGATTGGCGGAGGAAGAAAATGCCTGAGATGGTTCAAAACAGAGCAAGCAAGATGGCCCATACTGGGGTGGGTTGTAGAACAGGAATGTAATGGGGGCTGTTTTGATTAAATATGGCTATACTCTTACATGTTTTCCTGCTGTGAGCCATTTTAACTGCAGGATAAATATGAAAAGGCATCGCTTCCTTTTATCTGCTTAATCTAATTAAGGCCTCTTACACACAGCTGTATAAACTCCACATTGAACTGGCATTGTGGATTCAGGGCTGTTCCACACAGCCATATAACCCAGAATATCAAGGCAGAAAATCTGTTTTGAACTGGGTTTTCTGAGTACTGCCATATAATCAAGTTCAAAGCAGAAAATGTGGGGTTTTATTCAGCTATGTGGAAGAGTCCTCAGGACCCTTCCAGACAGGCCCTATACGCCAGAATCTGATCCAGGCTTTTTGTTTATTCCAGATTATCTGATAGTGCAGACTTGTATAACCCAGGTTAAAGCAGAAAACCTGGAATCAGATCCTGGAATATAGGGCCTGTCTGGACGGGCCCTCAGATAACCCAGTTCAAAGCAAATATTGTGAATTATCTGCCTTGATATTCTGGGTTATATTATTATTTATTTTTATCCTGCTTTTCACCCAGCCGGGACTCAAACCGGCAAACAAACGCAACAAAAAACATTACAGATAAGCATAATAAAAAAATATAAAAATAAGCATAATAAGAATTTCCTAACTGTGGCAGCTATTCAGCAGTGGAACTCTGCCAGAGTCTGGTAGCAGCTCCTTTGCTTTTAAGCAGAGGCTGGGTGGCCATTTGTCAGGGTACTTTGAATGCAGTTTTCCTGCTTCTTGGTAAGGGATTGGACTGGATGGTCCACGAGGTCTCTTCCAACTTTATGATTGTATATCTAATAAATTATAAAACTGGCAACAACATAATAAATAGATAACGTTAAACAGTTATATGACTGTGTGGAAGGGCCCTTAGAGATGTCCATTTCATGGGAAAGATTTATACACTGGTTAGATTGAGTTTTCATTTTAGTTTCATACGGCAAAAGATCCTCCGATACATAGAAACTTGATAGGATTTTGGTAACTTGTTTTTGTGTCATTTCCACTCTAAGGTGACACCATTACAGGGGTTTCTTGGCGAGTTTTGTCCAGGAGTGGTTAGCCATTTCCTTCTCCTGAGTCTGAGAGAAATTTAAAATTGATTTAAAATTGATTTTAATATAAAACCACACAAGGCGTATTTCCCAGATGCCAGCTGAGACATTGAGTGAATGCAGGGCCCATTTGTCAATTGAAATAAAACTCACATGTCTGTGCCAGAATATGAAGATCTTATTGAAATTCATTGTTTTCGTCATAGGTGATCCATTGTGGTTGGTTATGATTGTCTTCCATGACTAGAGTCTTAGTGGTGGGTCTGTAAGTGACTGTAGAGACCTATTCTAGATCCACATTGACTTTCACATCGAGGACATATATTTCCAAATGGAATGTGGTCCCGACAAGATTTTGCTTGATGCGCCTTACCTTTGGCTCATTTCTCCCCTTTGTCCTCTATTCTTGCCTCTTTGAAATCCCCAGCGCTGCTGGTAACAGCTGACATCTTGTGAGAACACTCAAGTGCCAGGGCTTCCCAGTTTTTGATGTTTATTCTACATTTTTAAAAGATTAGCTTTAAGCCCATCTTTAAATCTCTTTTGCTGCCCATCAACATTCCTTTTCCATTCTTGAGCTGAGAGTAAAGTAACTTCTTTGGGAGACGATGATCGGGCATTTGGACAACACAACTTCTCCAGCAAAGTTGATGGCGGAGGATCACCTCTTCAGTGCTGGCGGTCTTTACTTCCAGAGTGCTGATGTTTGTCCGCCTGTCTTCCAAAGAGATCTGCAGGACTTTTTGGAAGCAATACTGATGGAATAGTTCCAGAGGTTGAGCGTGACATTTGTAGACGTTCCATGTTTCGCAGGCTTACAACAGAATTGGAAGGACAATGGCTTTATAAACAAGCATCTTGGTATTCTTATGAATGCCCCGATCCTCAAACAGTGCTTTATTTGAAAAAATGTTGCGCTCACAGAGCTCAGACAGTATTGAATTTCGACACCAATGCCGACTTTTGTGGAGAGATGGCTAAATTCAGTGTACCTTGGTTTTAAAAACTAAATTTGAATCCTTACTGCTGAATGACTTTTGGGTAGGACTGGTAGCCAGAAAGACTATCCAAGCTGTGCGCCCTTTTGTGTCTACCTGCCAATGTGAATCAGGCTTTTCAGTATATGTTTACATCAACAACAATTACAGAAGTAAGTTGGATGCCATCCCGGATCTACAAATTTAGCTGTTGGACATAAAGACCAATTTCAAAACTATTTTAAGTACAAAAATGAAACAATCTCATTCATGAAATAATCCAACATTTTCCTGTAATGAAATAAAAGTTTGTGGTTATATTTAATGTATTTCCAAACCTACTATATTATCAAGAAAACTTTGTGGGTTCCCAAGGTAAAAATCAAGGATAGAATTAGGGTACCAATGCCATCTGAAGGGTTCCATGGCAGAAGAAGTTTGGAAACTACTGCTCTAATCTACCGCTGCCAGATATTCTTTTGGAGATGATAATTTCAGAGTCCTGGTTCATATACATACCTGCTAAATAGCTCCTACTGGGATAAATAGGATAACATTGCTGCAAGGAACTGAAGACCTGGTGGTGTCGGCAGGTTTTTGAGTAATTACATTGGAATACCGCCGATCTCTTGGCTTGAATATATTGCACAAGATTTATCTAGCCTACAATGAAACATTTTAATATATTGAGTTTATGGTTCCCGTTCCCTTGATCAGGTTGTGTAAGTGTTATTTATTGCTATATAATTGTATTGTTTTACCTTGCTTAATAATGTGTTATTATGTTATGTAATGTATGTGTTGTTTTTATGATTGGAAACCGCCCTGAGTCCCACCTGGGAGATAGGGCGGTATATAAATAAAGTTTTATTATTATTATTATTATTATTATTATTATTATTATTATTATTATCATTCTTAACTAGCATGATAAGGTAGTAATATTTGTTTTTCAGTTATAAAGTGGTAAATTAGAGTTTAATTCTGTTGCTATGTAGTAAGTATACAGGCATTGTTGGCAAAATTCTTTCAGTCCTTGCAGTGCATCTTTAAAGTACAGTATGTATTTATCTTACTAATGATTCACTTTTCCATGTGATGGTGCTTGTCAAATCCATATCTGCTTAGCATTAACATTGCTGCAAGAATAAATGTTCCCAGACTGCTCCTTAAAGTCCTATAACTCTTTGGATTCCCCCTAGCTTTTTCCTTCCTTCCCTGACATCTGTTACCCAAGTTGTGTCACAGCACAAAGCACAATCATAAACATTCTCTAATTGCACAACTTAAGATGCTTATGATCACAATCGTAGTGCATGAACACTAGAATTAATGCAGTTTGGTACCATTTTTAACTGTCATGGCTCAATGCTATGGAATTGTAGGAGTTGTAGTTTTTATAAGGTCCCCAGTCTAGTCTTGTCTGCCAAAGAGTACTGGTGCTTCCCCAAACTACAAATCCAGTGATTCTGTAGCATTGAGCCATGGCAGTTAAAGTGGTGTCAAATGCATTAATTCTACAGTGTAGAAAGGATGTGTCCTATACATTGGTCTGGTTAGGAAGCTGTGACTCAAGTGGACCTTTATTCTCAGTTTGATAGTGATTATTAAATAAGCAGTGACAACTTTCCCCAAAGAAATTGTTTCAGGTTTCTGGTAAACTAGACTGTATGACATATAGGTTAAGCTGTTTGCTATGTATCTGTGAAGACAGTTTTAAATGCTAGCTTTCATTTGAACTTGAGTGGTGAAGGAACCGGGGCCGGGCTGTGGCGCAGCTGGCTAGTAACCAGCTGCTATAAATCACTACTGACCGAGAGGTCATGAGTTCGAAGCCCGGGTCGGGTTAAGCCTCCGACCATAAAAAAAAAAAATAGCCCCGGCTTGCTGTTGACCTAGCAGCCCCGAAAGACAGTTGCATCTATCAAGTAGGGAAAATTTAGGGACGCTTTATGCGGGAGGCTAATTTAACTAATCTACAACACCATAAAACTGTTCACGAGGAAAAGAAGAGGAAGAACAGCCACCAATGGACGGTGAAGCAACAGCTCCCCCTGTGGCCGGAAATCGTGAAGCTGGAAAGATGTTAAAAAATGCCTCTGTGTCTGTCTAAAACTGAATGTTGTTTGTCTATTGGCATTGAATGTTTGCCATATATGTGTTCATTGTAATCCGCCCTGAGTCCCCTTCGGGGTGAGAGAGAAGGGCGGAATATAAATACTGTAAATAAAATAAATAAATAAATGATCACATGGTTAACTGTCACTGTGTCAATCCTATCTCAAATCCCACATTTGGTGTTAGGGTATTATTGCTCCTAGTATTCCCACTGGAACAACTTCCTCTATGTTTGAAAATAAGGCTGGGTTGTTTTTGCTCGTAGGCTCTGAGATGTGACCAGTGATAAAGAGAAATGTTACAGCTTTTGCACAGAGGCATATCAAACAACACAAAGTACGAGGGTTGAATGAAAAGTAATGCTTCCACCTTCGTAACTCCTCAGCAGATGACAGTACTGGTATGCGGCAGGTACTGGCTTGTTCACTAGACTCTCCTCTACAGTTCCATTTGGTGGGAAGCCTTAGCATTGAATGGTTGTGTTGTTAAAGTGCAAAGTATGGAACCCTGCACAGACGGTTGGTCAATGCGACTTAAGCAACATGCTGTCATTGAATTCTTGACAGCAGAAGGTGTCACCCCAAAGGAGATTAATCAGAGAATGCAAGCTGTTTATGGTGATTGTGTTGATGTGAGTACTGTGCGTCATTGGGCGAATAAGTTTAAAGATGTTGAGGTGGGAACATCTGACTTGTGTGACAAACAAAGAGTTGGACATCCTGTGACAGCAACCACCGAGTTTCACAAGCAAAAGGTTGACAGATTGATTCAGGACGATCGTCGTATCACTCAGAGAGAAATTTCAAGCATAATCGGCATTTCACAAGAACGTGTGGGTCACATTATTGCTTTGCTTGGCTATCGGAAGATCTTTGCATGATGGGTACTGTGAGACACTGATTGCGGAAACAGAATGTTGACTTCTTCCGTGGCAGCTTCAGAAAACTTGTTCATCGTTGGCAGAAATGTATCCAATTGTCTGGTGATTATGTGGAAAAGTGAATAGTGGTAGTTAATGAGCACATTCTAAGGATTATTTTTGCGTTTGATTTATTAAAATATTCCCATCCAAACCCAAGTAACGAAGGTGGAGGCATTACTTTTCATTCAACCCTCGTATTACAATGCCATAAAACTCAATAAAATTTTCATAATAAAGTAAAATACTTTATATCCATTTACCCACGTAGATGACATTAAATTAGCAACAAAGACAAAACGCACTATGTTCAAACAAGTCTTTGTATAGATCTTTTTATAATCAAAATCTGTAATACTGTATCAGTAAAACAGAAAGAAGATTGGGAGTGATTCATTCACCAATAATAGATGATCTCATGGCACTTAGTTGTCCCACATGTATTCAAATAGTCATATCTTGATGTTTAATTGAGAGTTTGGCACTGGTAAGACCAAGACTTCTTATACACAATTGAAAAAAATGCATAATAGCCACTAAACAATACAAAACTTTTCCGAGAGTTGTGCAGCACCTCACTGGTACAATCAGCATATATACATATTCATACATACATATGAAAGAGAGAGGGGGGCACTTTTTACCTCCAGGGCACAAAGATTTGTGGCTGCAGTTTTCCATTATTTTAATATACAGTTAATCTGTTAACTATACAGCATTGTCTACTCTCACACACTCTTTTGCTGTCTTTTTGGAACTTGGTTCCTTTTTCTCTCTGACTTCTGAATCTTAACCCTGTTGTTCTCTTTTCCTTGCACATTATTCTAACAACACCTCCTACTCACCCTCTGTTAACTTTTCATCATCCATATACAAATGCATTCTACTGACATTCCACATTCATGATTTAGTCTTTAGGCATATACTTTGAATCATACTTATCATCTAATATCACAGTATGTATGCAGTGGAAAACTGAGAACCGTGTTATAACCTATGTAATGTTAGCAAGGTCTCAACCTTGTGTGTGTGGGTGGCTATGAAACAGGCTAATGCTTAGAAATACTATCTTCCTAAGAACAGTGTTGTGTATAGTTCCCTGCAAAGAGAGCTGATGATCATTTGGTGCAGTGTGATGAAACAACTTTCCGGATTGTTTGGATTTCAGTTCTCAGAAGTCCAGACACCATGGTCAATGCAGGAATTGTGTGGACTAAAATCTAAAACAGCTGGAAGTTCAAGAGTTTTCAGTGATTTCTGATTGACTATATGATTAAAATAAGTTTGAGAACAGTTGCCTTGAGATCTGACTTACAATTCCCATCAGACCAATGGAGGAAGATTATGGGAGTCTTAAAATACCTGCAGGCCTTAGTTATTTACCTGTGAATTGAGGCACTGAGCTGCCTTCCCTAAAAGTGTTGACTAGGGGAATATGTGAGATGAATTACAGAACAGAGAAATCAAACTTTTCATTGGCTTTAGATAATTTTGAAGTTCTAGGTGGCATTCAAGAGAATATGCTACTTTTGTGGGATTTCTAGTAGTTTTGAGATTTTAATCTTGAAAAATCGTGATGACTTAACATAATACATCAGTTCCTTGTCCATGTACTACTGCAATTCTTCAACATTCATCAATTCATTTAATTTATACCCAAGTTTTATGCTAGCATGGAAATGAGAGTTCCCATATACAAAGCCTCAACATCAAGACCTGATAGACAAATGCTGCATGCATGGATAGTCACCAAAGCTTTAGACTGAAAATCTATCTCCTCTCAAACATTGTAGAATTATAATCAGAGTTTGATGCACTGCAAGGAAATCATTATTTTAATCTAAGGTGTTTGTGTTTTTTTATGAGTGTCTAGAGTGAGCCTTTTCATTTGCCTTTTTGTTTTATGTCTTTGCTGTTTCAGAGAAATGCAGGAAGCAGTTCTGATGGGACCGAGGACTCCGATTTCTCTACGGACCCAGAGCATACAGACAGTTCAGAAAGTGATGGCACTTTACGCCAGTCAGCGCGTGTGACCCGCTCTTCTGCGAGACTCAGCCAGAGTTCTCAAGGTAGATCAGCAAGTGCCTTCAACATATTTCAACTCTGTATATTATAGTATTAATACACAGGTTACACATACTATAGTTAATAAAGCCTCTTGTTGTGCAGTTCTTTTTTACAAAAGATTTTAATACCTCCCACACAATCTGTATGCTCAAGCAGAAAATCCTGACTATATTCAAGTTTTCACTGTCAGAACCAGTGTTAATGTGGGAAAGGCTTTATGTGCTGAAGTGGTCCATTCACAAATGAAACATTGTGTTTGTCCCTCTTATAAAATTAGATTCCAGTCCAGTTCGAAATCCCCCGTCATTTGGAGGAGAGGAGCCTGTTTATTCTACCCGGAGAGTGACCCGCAGCCAGCAACAGCCCACACCTGTGACTCCCAAAAAATATCCACTTCGGCAAACTCGCTCATCTGGATCAGAAACAGAGCAAGTGGTGGACTTTTCAGATAGAGGTTGGTGAACTGGGCACAGAGAATGGGGAGCCAGAGTCAGTAGAATCATACCGTTTTTCATTAAACTTTTGATACAGAATGCTTCCTTGGGGGATAGAGACATAGCTGGGGCTGTCTTTGAAATCTCAGTAGCTCTGTTGATTGAACATGGTTGAATCGCCTGTTTGCCTCTCATTTATACTTGTTTGGTTGAATTTACCCTCAAAGTATTTGCAGATCAGTCATGTATCTTTAGTACCGTGTTACATTTTAGGTCTAGTCTTAACACCTACAAATGAATTCCTTGTAGAAGTTCCTTCTCGTGATTTCAAGTTTATCATAGCCTTTACATACTCTCCTAATGTCGCAGACACTAAAAATGCAGCCGACCATGATGAGTCTCCACCCCGCACGCCAACTGGGAATGCCCCATCCTCAGAATCTGACATCGATATCTCCAGCCCTAACATGTCTCATGATGAGAGCATTGCCAAGGATATGTCTATGAAGGATTCTGGAAGTGATTTGTCCCATCGTCCCAAGCGCCGTCGCTTCCATGAAAGCTACAATTTCAACATGAAATGTCCCACCCCTGGCTGCAATTCTTTAGGTATTGTCAAATTTCTTGTAATATGTGAAAAAGTACCAATGTTTAGAATCTCTTGTCTGGATTTGTTGCCTGACCTTTTTATTACTAAATATGATATAATATGTATTCTCTCCTTAGGACATCTGACTGGAAAACATGAAAGACATTTTTCCATATCTGGATGTCCGCTATATCATAACCTTTCAGCAGATGAATGCAAGGTAATAGCTTCTCTTTAAATGTGTGGAAAGAAGAGAAAGCAATTGGATGAAATTGAAAGAGGAAAGAGGGAAATGGAAAAGTTTCAGCATACTTTACCTGCTCAACCCTGTAGATCACACCTTTCTAAACTGTGTGTCATGACACTTTAAGGTGTTGGCTGCAGTGTGTAGGTGTGTCGCATGAACATAGCAAGAAACCTTTGAGTCTATATGACCTAAACAATAAATAATACATTTTAAAATATATAAATGCAAGGTTTTCATGAGATACACTGTGTCCCCATACATTTCATTATTACAATTTATGTTTGTCTCCATATCTCTTATACGGGGTTGGTTTAATCTAGTTTGTTAATAAAACTGTGTCACGAAACGATGTAAGTCTAAAAGCTGTGTCACCAAGATGAAATGTTCGGAAAGCTCTGCTGTAGATGTACTCCCTTTTCAATGTGACTGTAGTTTGTTTTGCCTCTAATCCAAACTGGGATTCCTGGCTGGTTGCTTTCCTATCATGAATTAACTTACACCTTGTTAGGTGTAAGGAACCCTAGCTTGCAACTAATCGTATACAAACAGCAGAGGCAAACTGGTATGTTTAACAGGTTCTGCTATGTATGCAGTAGCCCAGAAGCAAATGCTTTCTCCCCTTAATGTGACTGAGAAATTACTTTGGTACAAATTTTCTTTTGATTCAATAAGGACATAATGAGAGCAACAAGAAATCTCACCAGGAGCTGTATGTACCATTCTACTGAAAAGATAATAAAAATCAGAGATGGTACAAGAATTACAATGGCTGTGAAAATATATGTAACCTCTGCTTGGTACTTAAGCAAAATCAGTGTAGCACCAATCACACTGTTGTTATTTCCAAGGTGGGGTTATATTTTTAAAAGCTTCCCTTTAATCAGTAATTGCCAACCATCCCTGAGACACTGAGAGCTCTCAGGTGAGGAATAGATAAATGCTGTGCTCTGATTTTTCTTTCACCACCGGCTCTGTGGGCTATAATTGATGCAAGTAATAGGATAAAAACGTCTGGAGGCCACATTAAAGCCTTTGGACTAGAACCCACACTAGAAATGCCACAGAGGTGTTCCTTAACAGCTCACCTGTAGTGATAGAGAAGCATCAAATGCATTGTGAGTCATTTATTTTCTCAAGCCTCAAAATCTAGTTGTGGTTGTAAGTGCATGAGCTGAAGGAGGAGCCCAACCCAAGTTAAACATTGCTTGGATGAGCTTTTTTGGAGGCAGCAGAGACTCATTCACTGCCCCCTGGAAGACACCAGATTGTGACCCCTGTCAGCTTTACAGTCTGAGCATCTTAGTTCACTCAGTGTCTCCTAGCTTGTTGTAGGGAAGTGGATGGGATATTGACTCTGTCTATTAAACGCAGCAGCTAATGTCTATTCCTGGTGCCTTGCCTTCAACATACAATCATATGTAGTGGAAAATCTTTATCAGAATCAGTCCTAGATGCTTCTTGCAGTGGTCGTGTCACTAGCATTGCACAATACCAGCTATGCTATTTGAGAATCCATTTGATTAATTTACCAACTGGACCTATATTATATTTCACTTTGAATAGTGGGTCAGATTTCAAGGCAGTCAGCTGGGGCTCTGACCTAGAGAGCTCACCCTAATCAGACCATTGTGAATCAAGGTGTTGTAGACTCAGAACATGTTTATTCCTGCCAGCAAGGCTTAATGATGTCTATGTTTAACGTCAACAGTTCTTTTACTCTCTCACTGTATGCCTTTTAACTAGAGCTTGTTTCCTTTCTCTAAGCAAGAACTTGTATGTTGTAGGAAGGAAGGGATTTATATGTTATCTTTCTGGATTTTAAGGTAAGAGCCCAGAGCCGGGACAAACAAGTTGAGGACAGGATGCTGTCTCATCGACAAGATGACAATAATAGACATGCCACCAGACATCAGGTAGTCTATTCTAATTATTATTATTATTTTTTAAAAAACCATCTTTTTGTCACTGTGGGAAATCCAGGCTGTTTGTTTCCATCCTCAACGTGTCTTTGATTTATGTTTAGTACCATCATAACCATATTGGTATAGAAATGGGTTCATTTTTATGTATAGCTACCCCTATGGGCTGTCCCACAGATTAAGATCTTCAAGTGAGGCCCTGCTCTCGGTCCCGCTGCCATCACAGGTGAAGTTGGCGGGGACAAGAGACAGGGCTTTTTTGGTGGTGGCTCTGCGGCTGTGGAACTCCATGCCAAGGGAGATTAGGAAAGCCCCCTCACTCATGTCTTTCAGGAAGCAGCTGAAGACCTGGCTGTGGGATCAAGCATTTGACCCATCCTAAGATATGAGCCGATATGACCTGATGGATTAATATCAATTCGAACACAGACTGGCTCTGACTTTGGCTTGAAACTTCCCCATTTGTAATGGTCACATGGTTTTAATTGTTTTAATTTGATTTGGATACCGGCTTTTATTTGTGTTTTATGTTTGGTTTTTCTACATATTGTATTATATGTGGCGTTTAATTCTGCCATTATGTAAGACTGCTCTGGGTCCCCCAGGGGAGAAGAGCGGTATATAAAATAAACAAACAAATAAATAAATAAGTAGTGGTCTGAACCTCTGAGCAATTGCTTTATTTCAGTTTTAGGAAAAAAAACAAGCAATGAATATATGCACTTGCTTCCAAACTAGATCGACTAACATTCTGTATGCAAGGATTTAACCATCTACAGTTTTAAAATATTCCCTCTCCCCTAATCCAAAAAACATATTTTGATTTTCTCATTTTATATAAGTGACACCAATTTATCACACCACTGTATACAGTGGGACTTCAGCATCCATGGATCTTGGTATCCATGGGATATTGTGGACCCCAAACCCCCTGGATATCAAGAGCCCATTGTATTTCATTGTAGACTCTGGATATGATCTAGTAGTTCTAAGGGAAGGCATTTCTGTTTTCTGCCTGTCCCCTTTTGTTAGAACACATTAAACCACTCCCATTTCTCAGGTTCGGGCAAGTAAGATGGGGATTTCAGTCAGATTTGAACTGTTCGAGCTTCTCCTTTTTTATGCAACTGCTTCTGTTTCTGATCCCCTTCACAGGCACCAACCGAAAGACAATTAAGGTACAAAGAAAAAGTAGCAGAGATGAGAAAGAAGAGGAATGCAGGGCTGACAAAGGAGCAGAAGGAAAAATACATGGTATTCAAGTGTCTTTATGTTCCACGTGAAGTGGGGTGTGAAAGGCAGAATAAGCCATCACTCAATGGGGATTATGTAATGTTCAAACTATTATTGGACTGCAACTCACATGTCCTGTTGTCATAATAAGTATGGTCAAGGGTTCATGGGAATTGCAGTCCAGCAACTTTGGGAGGCCCCTATTCTTGCTGCCCTTGCCTCATTGTAGTGTTTCCACAAGGCTCATTCTATACGAGGGTCCACGTTTGTGGAACATTGGTTTAGGACTAAAGTAAGAACTGCATTGATTGAATTTGTGCTTGTAATACACATGCTAAAACTGGTTGGAACAGGTAATCCTAGCTTTACAATGTGTCTTCAGTTTTCATACATAAAACGAACACAGATCCTTCCTATATCCTGTGGGAGATTATAGAGTCGGAGGGGGCCTTGAAAGGTACCTAGTCCAAGTTCCTGCTTAGTGCAGAAAATCCAGAATTACATCATCCCCAATATATGGTTGTCTATGCTCTGTAGTGTCCCATCCTGTCTATGCTTTGCTTGAAATCAAGTATAAGAGAGGTAACTCTCTTGTATGTAATTTATTTCATTGGCATTCTTTCCATTAAGCATTTTCTCCAAGAGTATAAGCAAAATCTATCAATGTATTATTCTGTACTGCAAGTAACAGATCAAGTCTCTGATGTCTTTGATGTGATGGCTTTTCCTTTAGTTGAACAGCATTTGCTCAGTGTTTTACAAGTTAACCAAGTTAATCATTTTCATATCTTGAAGCTAAGCTGGGTCAGCCCTCAGTACTTGGATGGGAGGCCACCAATAAATACCAAGTGCTGTAGGTCCTACAGTATTTCAGAGGAAGGAACTTACACAACTACCTCTGAGTATTCCTTACCTAAGAAAGTTCATGTGGTCACTGTAAGTTGACAGGCAACTTGTAAACAAAGACAGGGACAGCCATCATAATTGCCCTTCTGTGAACCTGTGCTAATACATTTACACCCTGTGGAGACTCAAAGTGGCTCACAATTAAAAGTATTACAGTACAACTTAAAATATATAAATATTAAAGTAGTGTTAAACATCATTAATATTAAAAACTATTCTTCTAGTGGAGTATCTCTTTTTAGACTATAGCACATGTTTCTTCACCTGCTTCCTGATACCATATCTCCTGTCCATAAGCAATTTCTTTATGTAGACCATGCTTGAGGCTTCTGATGCCGTCTCCCCCAGGTTGGGAAGATAATAATAACTTGATTTTTTGTACTCCATCTCCCCGAAGGGACTCGGGGCGGCTTACATATGGTACAACTAGCTATACCCGGCCACGCATTGCTGTGGCGTTGTCTGGTTGTGTTGGTGAGAAATTGTTGAGGTAGTGGTAGTATTGAATGTCTGTTGTATGGTTGTTTTTATGTTTAGTATGCACACTGAAGTGGATTATATGGCAGTGTGGAGTCAAGATAATCCAGTTCAAAGCAGATAATATAAGATTCTAAATGGGTTATATAGCTGTGTGGAAGGGCCTTCTACACTGCCATATAATCCAGTGCAAATTAGATAATCTGTGAAAAAGGCCTAAGTGAGGCCTAACTGTGCCTGTCCCCTGGTCTGAGGAGGTTGCTAGGAGACCAAGTGGGCGGAGCTTAGCCTTCAAACTGGCAGCAATTGGATAAAAACTATTATTTCTCTCCCTGTAATTAGGACTTTATTTTTCTTTTATTTTTTGTTGTATCAACCTAGAGCCGTGAATGATGGGTTGTGTTGTCAAATTTCGAGGTTGGGGGCCTGTAGTTTTGTTGTTTTGTCCGCTGCCCTGATGCCATCACTCTTTTATATATATATATAGAAGTACCTTAAACAACTCATAAAATAAACAGACAGTACAATACAAAATAAAACCACTATATAAAGCAACAATTTGAACTCAGATTTGTTCCTCAGTATTGGAGAAAATCAATATTAAATATATGTGCTTGTTATGTTGCTTCAGGAGCACAGACAAACCTATGGAAACACAAGAGAGCCCCTTTTAGAAAACCTGACCAGCGAATATGACCTAGAACTGTTCCGGAGAGCTCAAGCAAGAGCATCAGAGGATCTGGTAAGCAAAGCTGTATGTAGCCAGAGTTGGGCATGGAGTAAGGTCTATTGTAGTGGCTTTATGAATGTGAGTGTGAATGTTCCCTTCAGTTATTGCTGCCCATGCCTAAGGCATTGAGGGCATGTGGATGAGGAATAGGTAAAACTAGCATATGTTCTTTTATCAGTATGTTATTTCATTTTTGGCTTTGTGGGTTGTGGCTGATGTGGAGAGCCACATTTTCCTGCTCCAATACAGATCATGCATTTGGGAAGCAGGACATGAGCATTTAAACCTGACCAGGGAAAGCAAAGAAGTGTCTTCATTGATCTTTCATATTCCTTATACACAAAAAGGAAAAGAGACTGGAACTACACCATAAATAGAATCTGTGAGTCAAAATACTTTGAAAATATTTTCTGTAGAGAGTTTCAAAGTCTAAGAACAGTTAAACTGAAACACTGAAGGAAAAATCACATCTCTAGAAGAAAGAAGAGTAGAGATACCTGTCCAGTAGATCCAAGACAACATTTCATGCCTTTGATTTGAGGAAATAGAAGGGTTTTTTAAATGCAAAATTGTGGCAAAATCAAAAGGCTTTGTAAATATTCTCATTTGAAAAAGGCATCAGGTTTCTCCTGCTGGTGACAAGAGAAAGAGGCATCAGGTTTCTCCAACTGGTGACAGTTCTCCTCTGTGTTTGATTCCTCCTAGCATGCTGAGATGTCAAGCTTAGTATATTCTTGGGCAGAAAAACCAGTAAGTTCTGGGGCAGGAGGAAGACTCCATGTTTGATGATTGACATTCATTTGATGCTTTATTTGTGAGCTGCCCCTCAGGCTGGTTGCAGAAAGATTAGGGGATACTTTCAAATAATGTAAGCAAAGAGTGGATAAAATTATCTTTTAAAGGAGCAAGTACTCTGCGGTAGGGAATCATCCATAGCATGACTTCAAAGTGAACTAGCACTTCTGAAATCACTTTTAAATGATGGCATGTGATATTTTTTTTTCATAATTTGATTCTTCAGTTTGGAGTAGTTATATTTTTGGAATGCAAATCTCAGAATCCTCTAGATCAGGCATAGGCAAACTTCAGACCTTCAGCTGTTTTGGACTTCAGCTCCCAGGAATCCCAGCCAGCTTGCCACCTGTTGGGAATCGTGGGAGTTGAAGCCCAAAACACCCGGAGGGCTGAAGTTTGCCCATGTCTGCTCTAGATAGTATGGTCACTGACCATGTTGGCAGAGGCATTATGGAGACTGTGATCTAAAAGATAAGATGCACAAGGTTTGAGAGGAATATTGGTGAATGCATGTGCCTCATACTGCTCTCCCTCTAGAAATCAAGAAGAAGGTATGGTTTTCTTAGAGTTTGGAGAAGTTTGTTTGTTGTGCAGCTCTCAGAATCTTCCAGGCAGCATGGCCAACTTGGCTGGGAAATTAAAACTTTTCCACACATTGGTTAATTTGAGCCAGACAGAAGAGCTTCACTTTTGCACCATTTGGTAGTTTTTTTCAGGTCTGTACTGGAAAGCAACAAAAATATACCACAGTCTGTAGGAAACCCATTTTCTTTATTTGCTTAGCTCCCAGGGAACCAGATTGTTGGCCTTCCAGATTTCCTGACTCCAGTGGCTGCTTGTGATCAGAGCTCCACATTGGGACAAGCTAACCGCTGTGGTGACCAGAGATCACAATTTATCACTAACTTCTTCCTTCGTTCCTTACTTTCAACATGACTGAGATGCAGGAGGATTTTTCTTCTTTTTCTGTATGTTTGGAAATTTCTGAGGAAGAGGCAGTTACCATTTAAACTACTCATAATGATTCAACAAAACTAGAACAGAATAAAACAAAATGGAAAACTATAATCCAATGGTTTCATGTATGCCTTTTCACCAGACAAGTACTTTTTCCCTTTCTTTCTTTTTCTGCTCAACATGAAAGTAAGAGTGGAAGTTATTTACTTCTTAATGAGAGACATCACCCATGATAGCATGGAAAACAGAACTTAGAAACATCTGTTTTTTGAAATACTGGTTCTGAATCCTCAAGATTATGGCTAAGGAAATGATATTAGGATTGATAATTCAGGAATGCTTCCAAATGAAGGTGTTTGAATAGGTACTGAAACTGATTTTTCAATTTTTGTTTTCTACCTGGAAAAAGATTCACAACAGTCTGCCCAAACCTAATGGGGATTTTTAAAAATGCATGCTTTTTAAAAATGCAGGCCACAAAGATCCCCGCCATCACAACCCCTTAGCTTGTTCCCTGGAAAAAATGTGTATCTAAAAATGATCAGTAGCCTTCTCTCTGGCCATTGAGGAATGTAGTCTATTGTCTGATCTTGGTAAATACTGGCCAAAGTTTGAAAAAGATCCACAAAGCCCTAATTTGAGTGAGTAAAGTTTTTAAAAATGAGACAATGGTGTATTGTGAGATGGCTGCTTTGGTCTAAGTGTGTTTTGGAGACTAGAGAGCCAGAGAGCTCCCATCCCCCTATAATTGACCACCCTGCTTTAATGGATTGACAATAAAGCTTTGTTTATCAGTCTTACGACATCTGTTTTTTGTGGTTGTTGGGAGAAAAAGACTGCAGTAGCGGTCATAATCTTGAATTTGCACTACATAGCCTTGATCCAGATCTATTGAGGCTTCCTTTTTTATTGACACATGAGAACATCCCTTATTTGATTCAGTTACATTGACTTTTGAGCACAGCATAGGGCTGCTCTGTAAACTGAATTTTCAAATCCAGTTGAAAGCATAGGCCATGTCATGATTGCTTCATGTGGGGTCAAAGGCAAGTAATTTGTCTTATTTTAGCCTAGAGCTGCCTGATGTCTCATTTCACAAGCTGCAGCACTTCCTGACAATTCCTCCCTTCTATTGATATGTGTGTGTGTTTTATTTTAGACACAAACTTACACAAAAAAACCTCCAAAAATCAAATTGGATATTTTCACCAAGCAACGTTAATTTATTCATACATAAGATGTTTTGTCAAATATTTTTTAGATCTTCTATCTTAAAATGTTAAAAATTCCCCAGTGAATCTAGAAACTTTTAATCTGTAAAGTATCCTTCCAGGGTCCAACAAGATGGCAGTTGGAACAGCTGTAATTCATTGATTATATATTCAGTAAATATTATACACTTTGGAAATGGTTGGAGATGACAGAAAAAGTTTTCAGTTTTCAGTTTATTTTTAAGCAAAAAGTTTCCAGATCTTCAAGCCTAAAAATAAGAGTATGAAGTAACTAATAGATATTTCCCATGATCAGCATGGTGTTATGATGCCTTTTAAAAATCATTGTGCTATTTCTCATTTCTGGTGAAGTAAGTAGGGAAAATATGCAGCTGCATTTGTTTTTGTTTTTTTACTTTGTGGATTATTGTAGTGCAATGCAAAATTACACTATTTTATATTGGATTTTGTCAGTATTCAGATTTTTTAGAGTTTGGTTCTAATTTTTTTAAAGTAACGTATAAAATATTTTTTTCTTTTGCATAGTAAGTTTCATGTTCTTTTCTGTCACAATAGGAGAAACTGAGACTTCAGGGCCAGATCACAGAAGGCAGCAACATGATCAAGACGATTGCTTTTGGCCGCTATGAGCTGGACACATGGTACCATTCTCCCTATCCAGAGGAATATGCACGGCTGGGGCGCCTCTACATGTGTGAGTTTTGCCTCAAATACATGAAGAGCCAAACGATACTACGCAGGCACATGGTGAGACAACATCTCTTGAGACATGTTAAAGCCTTTCATTAATCACTTGGTTACTTGCTTGCAAACTGTTTCACATATTTCTCCAAGGGCAAATACAAAGGGGAAAATAACACGGACAGCTATTTTTGCACATAACACTTCAAACAGCAGGTCCAAAACTCTCCCTTGTGTTTTTCAAAGCAGACAAGTCAGGCAGAGACAGGCATGTAGCCGGGGGGGGGGGGGGGGTTGAGGGGCTTCAGCCCCCCCCCCCCCCAAATTCTCACGGTGGTTCGCGAGAAGGCCTTATATTTATTATTTAAACTGTTATGTTTATTCATATCATGATCTGATCACCATGCTCAATATATCCCATATGCATGGGGGTATTGGGATAATGATACAAAAGGTTTGCTAGGGTAGATCCTACGCCCTGAGTCCCCCCGTGTGAGAAGGGCGGGGTATAAATGCTGGAAATAAAATAAATAGATCCTCTCTCACTCAGACTCAGCCCCCCCCCCCCCAATCAAAATCCTGGCTCTGACCTGGGAAGAGGGTTGGGCTTATCATCTTCATCTTAACTCATGCTTAGTGCTCATGCTATTATTAGTGTTGATATATTCATTGTTGTTGTGTCACGACCCAGGCTGCAGAGCACCAATAACCATGCACAGAGACCAGAATCTATCTAATATCTTTATTAAAGGAATATATAAAGTCAATAAAAACAAGTGAAGAATATAGTTCAGAAGTAGACCTTTCAGGAAAGGTCAAATATAGTCCAGGAAATCAATGTCCAATATGAGATATTAGAGTCCAAAGTTATAATCCAATAAACGAAACACACACTTTGCCGAGCAAAGTGTGGGGAAATGACAGGGTCCTTTAGTCCAATGGAGCTTGACAACAAGGCTGGAAAACAAACTAGATTCTTGACAAACAAGACTTGATTCGAGGCAACAAGAAGCAAGAAGCAAGAACTGGGTCCGTGGCGAGGTCCGGGGAACAAGGCTGGCTTGGAACAAGAATAAGGTCCTGGAAACAAGGAACAGGAGTAGCGTAGTCCACACACGATCTCACTCCCGAAGCTGACGAATTGACTCCGCAAGGATCTCCTTGCGGGTAAACACCTATATAGGATCTTGTTTTCCCGCCAAGGAACACTTTCCCTGGGAAACAAGAAGTGAAACACATACTGTGTCCAGATGCATGACTCCTTAAGATTTCCCAAGGGAAACAGGCTTAATCAGCTAATTGTCTGGCAGCGATTCTGGCGCTTCGGCGCTTCGCCTCCCTAGCGCCTCTATCTCGATTATAATTATCCTTACGAGAGAACGGGGGAGAATTCTGCCCAAGGCTTGTTTGGCTGACTTCTGGAGGGCAAACATCCTGCAGGTGCAAGGGCTCCAATTCTGGCTGAAACGGTGGGAAACCCAAGTTTTCCTCTTCGTCTGCCACAATAGTACTAGGAAGGGGACTACATGGCCCATGAGACATCACACTAACCCCCTC
This sequence comes from Anolis carolinensis, assembly GCF_035594765.1. Taxonomy (NCBI): domain Eukaryota; kingdom Metazoa; phylum Chordata; class Lepidosauria; order Squamata; family Anolidae; genus Anolis; species Anolis carolinensis. The sequence continues at coordinate 25,399,650 of NC_085846.1, read as the reverse complement.
CTCAAGGCCCCTCTCCAAAATGGGCCCTCTTCCCAAGATCATAGAATCATAGAATCATAGAATAGTAGAGTTGGAAGAGACTCCCTGGCCGACAACGGCCGTTCCCCGCGCGTGCCCTGCTTGCAAGCCCCGCCCCCATAGGAACCCGAGCCACTGCTTCTCCTCCTGGCTGCCTCCTTCCCCTCACTCGCCGCCATCACTCCAAGATCCTGTCCACAACCTCTTCAGCCGTGTGCTCTTTATTCTTCTCCAAATGCCTGCTGGCATAGAAATGTCTTTACCTACTATATTGACATGTGGGGATGCATTGCCACAGATCTTCAGACATATCTTATTTGTAGTTAAAAATATGAAAGAACAGTACAGTGTTTGAAATGAAGAACAGTTTTAAGCAACATATACTAGCCAGTATTTCACTGGGAAGTGTGAGCCTGCTTTTGGTTGATGAGATAGTCAAGTTAATTAGGCTTGTTGTTGCTGTTGTTGCTGTTGTGTGCTTTCAAATCATTTTGGACAGTTCAAGTCCAGGCTATTTGGCTGACTGCATCCTCTTGGTACGAACTTGCCCGGCCCCTGAGATCTTCAGGAGAGGCCCTTCTCTCTTAGAATCATAGAATAGTAGAGTTGGAAGAGACCTCCTGGGCCATCCAGTCCAGCCCCCTGCCAAGAAGCAGGAAATTGCATTCAAAGCACCCCCGACAGATGGCCATCCAGCCTCTCAGTCCCACCTACATCTCAAGCTCGGTTGGTGGGAATCAGAGAGCGGGCCTTCTTGGTAGCTGCCCCTTGACTTTGGAACTCCCTGCCCAGGGGAGCTAGAATGGCCCCTTCCCTGCTGTCATTCCGGTGGCAGGCTAAAACCTTCTTATTCAGAAAGGCATTTAAAGATGAAGGTGTTTAAGTCAAGGAGTGCTGTGATTTTATATGCTTTTATGGTTTTAACTTGAATTGTCTTTAATACTGTTTTAATATTTGTATATTCTATATTGTAAATTGTATTGTAATATTTTTAATTTTGAGCCACTTTCAGTCTCTATATGGAGACAGAAGGCAGGATATAAATAAATAAATAAATAAATAAATAATAAAAACAAAGTATGGATTGTTGATGTAGCAGTCCCAGGTGACAGCAGGATTAAGGAGAAACAGCTGGAAAAGCTGACATGATATGAAGATTTAAAGATCGAATTGCAAAGACTCTGGAACAAGCCAGTCAAGGTGGTCCTAGTGGTGATCAGCACACTGGGTGCCTAAAGACCTTGGCCTGTACTTAAACACAATCGGCACTGACAAAATTACCATCTGCCAGCTGCAGAAGCCCACCTTACTGGGATCTGCACGCATTATTCGCCGATACATCACACAGTCCTGTCAGGCTTACTTCAAAGGACCAGTCTGAACGCAGATCAAAGACAGCTGCTCTCAAACACAATCTTTATTGAAGAATACATGACTTTGGAAAAGTCGAGAATGACCTAATGTTTACATACATCTAACTTTATCACTTCTGATGCAACGTAATATCACACGAAAATATCATCATCAAACCCCACCTTCTGGATCACATTTCCACCAAGGTTTCTATCCCCCCCACACTACAGCAATTATAATTGTTTATACTTTCACCCCTGAGTTCCCAGGCTCATTTTATCTTCTCCCGCCAGGTGCTCGCATGTTTATGTTATGAAGTCAGATTCAGGGCTTGGAAATTCAGCCCTGGGATCTGGCTGCATGACATGGCGCCCCCGTTTTCTTCGTCCTCCTCTTCAGTTCTTCTTTCACCATAGTCCTGAAACAAATCAAACAATAACTCTATGGGTCCATTTTGTCTAAAGTCCCCATATATTTTTTCAGCAAGCTGCGATGGAAGACTGGGTGTATTTTCCCTAAACTTTTTGGCAATGCCAATTGGAAAGTCACTTCATTGATAACACCCTGTATTCTGAATGGTCCAATATATTTGGGGCCCAGTTTTCTTGAAGGTAACCCCAATTTGATGTTTTGGGTACTTAACCACACTAGATCTCCTTTATCTAATTTATCGCCTTCCACCCTCTTTCTGTCTGCGAACGTTTTATACTTTTTGTGTGCTTCTTTTAACGAAGCAGTCACTTGATTCCAACATTCCATCATTTGCGTTTTCCATTTCCCTGCCTCTGTTCCTTCATTTTCTGTCCACCTCGGCAATTGGGGTAACGGTTGTATTTCATACCCGTAAACTACTTCAAAGGGGGTTTTGTTTGTTGCTGAATGTATAGTTGAATTAAAGGCTAGTTCCGCAAACGCCAACCACCTAGACCAGTCATTTTGTCTCATGTTAGAGTACATTCGAAGGAACTGCCCAAGCGTTTGCTGAGTACGTTCTACCGCCCCGTTTGTCATGGGGTGAAAAGCAGAACTTAAACTCCTTTCTGCTCCTAGCATTTCCAAGAATTTTTCCCAAAATTTTGCTGTGAATTGTACTCCTCTGTCACTGACTACTCTACTTGGACATCCATGTAATTTGTAAATATGGTTTATGTACAATTCAGCTAGTTTCTCAGCCGATGGTAGCTTCGTCAGTGCTATAAAGTGGGCCTGTTTAGAAAACAGGTCTAATACTGTCCAAATATAACGATGTCCTTTGCTGACTGGCAGTTCTCCCACAAAGTCCATAGCTACACATTCCCAAGGCCTGGTAGGTTCCGCTACTGTCTGTAACAATCCCATAGGCTTCCCTCCTCCCGATTTATTTCTGGCACAATCATCACATTGGACAACATGATTCTTTATGTCCTTCCTCATTCCTGGCCACCAACAATGTTTTGCTATTGCCTTTGTTGTTTTGGTAATTCCTGTATGACCAGCGCTCTGGTTGTTGTGAAAACGATGCAGAATCTTAATCCTTAATATTGCTGGGATATACAGTTTCTTGTTTACAAACCAAAATCCCCCCTTCTGGTCCCCCTTTTCTGCGTTGGACGCGATCCATTGATCTCCTTTATAAGACTGTTTTAGTTCATTTCCCCAGTTATCTTCCCCGCCGAGCTCGACAAAAGCCGTGTCCTCCTTTTGGGTTTGTGCTCTTGTCCTGACAGCTAAGCCCCATTGTTTGTCAGAGAATATTGTCCCCTCCTTTGCTGTGGTTAGGCCTTCGTGTTGAGGCATGCGTGAAAGAGCATCTGCCAAGACATTCTGTTTCCCTTGAAAAAACTTTAATTGGAAATCGAATCTGCTGAAGTATTGCGCCCATCTGATTTGTTTGGGGGACAATTTTCTAGGAGACTTTAAATACTGGAGATTCTTATGGTCAGACCAAATTTCGAACGGGATTCCGCTTCCTTCGAGGAAGTGTCGCCAGCATTCTAAGGCTTTTAATATGGCTAATGCCTCTTTTTCCCATATTGGCCAACTTTTTTCAGTTTCGCTGAACTTCCGTGACAAATATCCACAGGGTTTTAAGTTCCCATTTTGATCCTTTTGCAATAGCACTGCCCCGTACGCACAGTCTGAGGCATCGCAATGGATTATGAAAGGGCTCCCGATATCAGGGTGTTTTAGGATGGGTCCTTCAGTGAAGCATTCTTTTAAGGTCTCGAATGCCTTTTGGCATTCTGGCGTCCAACTCAGTTTGGCGCCGGGAGCTTTCACTTTTGCTGTCTCCCCTTTCCCTTTTGTTTTTAAAAGTTCTGTAAGGGGTGCGGTTATTTGTGCAAAGCCTTTTATGAAGGGTCTGTAAAAATTTGCAAACCCCAGAAATGATTGTAATTGCCTCCTTGTTTGAGGCACTCCCCATTCTTTCACATCTGCTACTTTAGCTGGATCCATAGCTAACCCTTCTGGAGACATCCGATATCCCAGAAAGTCAATTTGAGTTTTATTAAATTCACATTTGGACAGTTTTGCGTACAGCTTTGCTTCTCTTAGTCTCTGCAAAACTTCCCGGACCAATTTTACGTGCTTTTCCTTATCTTCAGAAATGATCAAGATATCATCAAGGAATATGAACACCCCTCTGTACAATAACGGGTGTAGTATTTCATTTATAAGCTGCATAAAGCAGCCGCTTCCATTTTTTAACCCGAAAGGCAAAATTTCGTATTCAAAATGGCCGAATGCGCAGGAAAATGCGGTTTTCCAAGTATCCTCCGGTTTGATCCTTAATTTATGATACGCTTCAATTAAATCCAGTTTAGTAAATATGCTCCCTTTCTTCAATACGGTAATTAAATCCTTGACTAAGGGCATAGGGTATTTATTGTCCTTGGTAATTGCGTTTAAATTTCGATAATCAATACACAATCTTAGGGAATTGTCTTTCTTTCTCCTAAATAACACTGGAGCCCCGAGAGGAGAATTAGATGGCTTAATGAAGCCTCGAGCCAGGTTTTTATCAATGTATTTTCTCAATTCCTCCTTCTCTTGCACAGACATGGGATACACTTTTGGTTTTGGTAAGTCTGCTCCTGGGGTTATTTCAATCCCTACTTCTATATTTCTTTTGGGAGGCAATTTACTGGCCTCTTTCTGATTGAAAACATCCGCAAAGTCTCTGTATTCAGGTGGCAATAGCTGTGGGTCTATTTCCCCTGCTTCGTCTTCCTCGTCCTCCTCTTCTGCAATTTTGCTTATCTCCCATTGCATCTGCTGTTCTTTAAATGCTAAGCTTTTTCCTCTCCAATCTACTTCAGGATTTGCTTGTTCGAGCCATGGTATCCCCAATATTACATGGTATGTGGCAATAGGGGCTATCACAAAGGATATTCTTCCTCCCCATTTGCCTATTTTGCATGGAACTCCCCGTAATTCCTTTGTAGATACTTCCCCAGCAGCGACTGATCCATCTAGCTGCGAAAATGCAATTGGGGAGTCAAGTGCCATCTGCTGGCATTTCAGCGCTCCTGCTAATTCTGGGGTTATAATGTTCCTAGAACACCCGCAGTCTACAAACGCCTTGCAGGTGGCCCGATTTTCTAGCCCCGAGAGGCAAATTGGTACTACTATCATGCGTTTGTCCCGACTCACCAATCTTTCCGAAGATTCTGGGGCCTGCACCTCCTCCTCCGCACGCCTCCCGGTTGCTGGCTTGGGCTTTGGGGCTTTTGGCGGCTCCCCCTTCCGGGCCCAGCATTCCGCTGCTCGGTGGCCCGTCTTCCCACATACAAAGCATCCCGGTTTAGGTTTGTTGTCGTCTCCTCTGGTGGGAATCCCCGGCCTCCCTCCGGGTCTTTCTTGCTTCCTCGTTTCTCCTCGACCTCTCGCCACCGGTCTTTGCTGGCCGCTGCTGCTCCTGAAGCGCTTTACTTGTGCCAGGGTAGATTCGACGCGCCCCGCTAGTTGAATCCATCCCTGGAGCGTCTCGGGGTCGTCTCTGTGCGCTGCCCAGCTGAAAATCTCGGGGCGTAGTCCCTCTTTAAATAGTTCCACTTTGGTTACTTCAGACCACTCCGGTACCCTTTCCGCGAGGTGGAGGAATTCCTCTGCGTACTCGGGCACCGTTTTGTCCCTCTGTTTTATTCCTTTCAGCTGGTCTCGAGCCCTCAATTGCTCTAGCCGGTCTCTGAACCGGTTCTCCAGTGCGGCGAGGAAGCGGGGCACTGACCTCAGGCATGGGTCGCGTCTGGCATGCAATTGCACATACCAGCTGGCTGCTCCTCGCTTTAGTGTGTTGCCGATGGCTCGAACCCTGCTTGCTTCGGAGGGAAATGTGTGTGCGTTGTCTTCCATGTATCCTCTAATGCTAATTAGAAAAAAGTTCAGTTCCTCTGATTCCCCTCCGTATTCCAGCTTGAGATCTTCCCTTCTAGGCACCCATTCTGCAGCCCTTTGATATTGTCTGGGCGGCATGGGGAAGGGTTGCATCAGGTTTCCTCGGGTGGCTCCTTGGAACACGCCGCGCCCCACTCCGGTGGTCATTCTGCGCGGCTCCTGGAAGTCTGCCGCCGCTGTTGGCTCTTCCGCCCATCCGCATACTGGCCTAGCTGTAGCCCCCTCATCTCGCCTTTCCTCGTCGTACGGCACATCCTCCTCCTCTTCCTGGACCCCCCGCTCCTCTCCGCCTTCGTCTGCGAATCCACTGGACCCGATCCCTGGCCCCAGTGGCCTTTCCACCCCGACGCCCATTCGGGGGGTTGGGAGCTCTGTTGGAGACGGCGGCCTCAGGGTCCCCAGGGCTCGCTGACGCTCCACTTCTCGCGCCATGCTGTCCCGGAACTGCAGCTCCTGCCAGTATTCCTCATCTCCCTCGTCCCTTGCCGCCACGGGGCTCTGCGTTGACGCCCGCTGGCCCCTCTGGCTCCAATCTCCTTCTTTGCTTGGTTCTCTCTCGGCGCCATATCGGCTGGCCTCCTTCTGGAGATTCTCTTCCAATAATGGCACCAATCTCCCCACGGTTTCCGACAGCCTGGATAAATTAGTTTCCAGGATGGATAACCGCAGGGCCACGGTCTCCGGCATACTTCCTCCAGATCCCCAACTGGTTTCTGCAGCTGCAGAGACGCCTCTTCCGAGCCTGGGAATTCTCTGGGTCACGCCGTTCGGCTTGGGGTACCCCGTAGAGGAAGCTATGGCTTGCAGCGTCTCTTCTCTCTTCGGCCGGGCCCCTTGCAAAGGCCTCTCTGCCTCATTTGGGCTTTGATCTTCTTCCTCGCTCATTATCACTTCACTGCGAATTCCGCAGGAGGGTGAGAAATGGGATTCTCGACTTTAATGTCAGGCTTACTTCAAAGGACCAGTCTGAACGCAGATCAAAGACAGCTGCTCTCAAACACAATCTTTATTGAAGAATACATGACTTTGGAAAAGTCGAGAATGACCTAATGTTTACATACATCTAACTTTATCACTTCTGATGCAACGTAATATCACACGAAAATATCATCATCAAACCCCACCTTCTGGATCACATTTCCACCAAGGTTTCTATCCCCCCCACACTACAGCAATTATAATTGTTTATACTTTCACCCCTGAGTTCCCAGGCTCATTTTATCTTCTCCCGCCAGGTGCTCGCATGTTTATGTTATGAAGTCAGATTCAGGGCTTGGAAATTCAGCCCTGGGATCTGGCTGCATGACACAGTCCTAGACACTTGAGAAGTGTCTGACATGTGATCCAATACAACAGCCAGCGGAGTATATTATTATTATTATTAATAATAATAATAATAATAATAATAATAATAATAATAATAATAATTTTATGCAGGCAGCAGGTAAATTACCTTGAAGGGCTGCATCCGACCTGTGGGACTTAGTTTAGGGACCCCTGGTGTAGAGAGTTGTGTATTAGTTGTTACCTGCTAATGGTAATAGTGTCATTCAATCTAGCTCCATGATTGACTTGAATGGATCATTTTCATTTGATCATATTAGTCAGTAGTGCAGGCTGATTAGATGTTCTGTTTTTTTGATTGTTGGGAAAAAAGACATTGATTCTTCTCTAAAATGACTGTGTCCATTGGCAACTAACCATTTGCTCCCTTAGTGAAGTTCCTGCTACTAGGAGCTTTCAAAATCATTTGTTACCCTTTGTAAGTGGTTGTCAGTCTTAACACTTGTCGGTTGCTTTTTGTAGGCAAAGTGTGTCTGGAAGCACCCTCCAGGTGATGAAATTTATCGTAAAGGCTCTATTTCGGTATTTGAAGTCGATGGGAAAAAGAACAAGGTAAATATATGTATGCAGAGCTGAGTTCTGATAGGAAGATAATTTATGTAATGCTTTGGCTTTTGTGGACTGTGAGCAGACTTCCCAGGTGCTTTTTCTTGGAAGTCCTTCACTGCCCTCTTCTGCCTAGCCCTGGGAATCTTAAGCCTGACATGGGAGTTTCTGGAGTTATGGAGCTTCTTACTTAATCCCCCCTGATTGGAAGTATAGCTTGGTAGCCTTCATATATTTTATTCAGAGGCTTTTTGTAACTCAATTGGATTCTAGTTCTCAAAATTTTCTTCATTCTGGCCCTCCTGGTTTCTGTCTCCTTCTCTAGCAATGTAGTCCTTTGTCCTTTCCTTGGATTTGGATTCTGTTAGAGCAGTCGTTTTCAACCTGTGGATCCCCAGATGTTTTAGCCTTCAACTCCCAGAAATCCTAACAGCTGGTAAACTGGCTAGGATTTCTGGAAGTTGTAGGCCAAAACACCTGGGGACCCACAGATTGAGAACCACTGTGTTAGAGCCATTCTAGCTCATATCATTCATATTCAGACAATGAGCAATTAAAAAACTGAAAATATTGTCCAAGGTAGAGTCTTCTCCCCACTTTCCCAAGTATAACTTCTGTTTAACTGTTAATTGCATTTCTGATGGTTGGGGCTGGAATGAGAGGACGTGAACTTGGAGTCTCATGCACATAAACTATGTTCTGTACTGTTCAGCTGGACCATCCGGTGCATTATACCAATGTTAGCCACTAAATTAGTCTCTGTGAATTAGATTTGTATGATTTGAATGGGGTACGGTGTGAGTGTTTTGTTTCCTTTTATTGTCTGACCCTTTTATGAACTTTATTTTCACTTCTCTGTGTCTTCTGAAGCAAAAAGCCCGTGATCATTAAAGAATTGTCTGGGTGTGTTGCTCTTTAATTGATGTGGTCACAATTTTATCTTTAATCCTTTCTCTTAACAATCCATATATTTTATGGAATACTTCGCAATGGTTCTGCCTTGTGACAAATGATTGGACATTTGACCATCTGCTGCCTCCTGATCATTTGGTATGTGAGTGTCTCTTCTGTTCCTTCCAGATCTATTGCCAGAACCTGTGCCTTTTGGCAAAGCTATTCTTAGACCACAAGACTCTATACTATGATGTTGAGCCTTTTCTCTTCTATGTCATGACAGAAGCTGACAACACTGGCTGCCATCTGATAGGCTATTTCTCCAAGGTTAGTGATAACCATCTGAGATTTGTTCCATAGGCAAGATAATGACTATAATGCATCTTTTATGTCAGATCAGCAGTGGGCTGTTTTTGTGCATCAAGTCAGGAGGATTCATTTCTGCTCCTGAAAGTGGCAGGTTGATTTTTTTTCAGACCCTGCAACATTCTGGGAAGTTGAAAAGCAAAGCACTAACTAAATCAAAGAGTGGTTTCAGGCAATTCAATATGAGATCAGACATGTTTGGAACCCAGAGACAGTCAGCCTGACTATAGGAGATTTAATTCAAGAAATTAAACTTTGTTGTAAATGTCACAGTCAGAAATTTTTGAGGTGCATGATGCTCTCTATCCCACATAATAGAACACATACGAAAACAATGTTAGTGAAATCATGATGGATATGCTGAAAATCTTATGAATAATTACTTTATATTTAAGGTAGATTAATGTTTGCCATGTTGATCAAAATAAGGTAGAGGGACCAACATGAATTTGGCCTGGTTTGGTTCTGGGTGACTATTCCTCAAAGTGGTCATTCAGGTGGTAGGTGGATATTGGAAAGCATTGGCATTTACCCTTTTTCTCAACACGTGTGTTATGTCTTTTTGGAGTACTATAATAAAAGTGAGAATTCACTGCTGGAATGTCAATGTATTTATCTTTTGCAGAATGCATTTTACTTGAATCATTGAAAATCAAAACATGAATCTAACACCAAATCATGACTGGATTTTTTTTTACAAAAAAGAAGTTCTGACTGTTTTGTGCTTTTAAGTCTAGGATTGTTCAGGTTTTGGCAACTAAGTGCCAGGAGCCATTTGGAATTGCTGTCCTCCCTCACTCCTTCCTAAAACCTTAAGTTTACTTACCTATGTTGCCCCCCTTCCCATGTATTGAACAGCTTTTGAAGAAAAGTGAACAGCCATTCCTTGCTTCATGAGGAGAAGGCAGAATTACAGAAGTGTCAGTCTGTATCCTCACAGCCAGATGAAAAATGAATATGTGGTACTGAGGCCTCCAGAGAACCCTGGTGAACCTCTGTGCTGGTGACATCATGGGGAGATGCTTCCTGACTCTTGGCTTCTTCCCACAAAGCAGAGTATGGTGTGAATGTGAGTGTGTTTGTGTGTAGGATATTCAGAGACTGTTTAGTAGGTTGAGAGGGTGGCATTAGTCGCCTTAAAGGGAGGATTGCAATTCCAGTCCCTTCCGTGCCAAAGAACATGCACATGTAAGGGAAACTTAGTGTATGTCTCTTAAGAGGATGCCAGCCAAAAGCCTTGAAATCATGCAGTACTGTACAGGCAGAGTTCAGGAAGTACTGAAATGCCAGGCCTCTTGATCAGAAGGAAGTCATTAGTATGATCTCATCTCTTTCTGCTTCCAAATTGACAGAGCAAAGTGCCACTGTGATTTTTTTCTCAAGATTGTTCCTCACCTAAGCATCATGACTCGGATTGTGACAACTTTTTCAGATGAAAAACCATCCCTTTTCTGGGCAAATATCCCTCAGTTTCTGAAGAAACAGGGATGGAGAGCATCATTAACACTTTGCTGTTAAAAGCAGTAGTTGGTGGTTTTGTTTGGCAAATGTACTTGGTATTATTACTGCTCAAACGTTTTCAGAGGATGCTGCCTTTGTTACAGATACTGAGCCAGGCTCCAGAAATTTAAATCAATAGATGAGAGACAGGTATAACAAAAATAAGTGTCTGAACAGAAAAGTATGAAGAGTAAGAGCACAGGTGTGAAATGCATAGTGGTTCTCTGAACTCTCCTTTCCCCATGTTGGTCAAACCATAAGTTGATGATGCCAAGACATTATTTTGTTTTGTTTCATTTGACTTATAGAAACAGTTTCAAAATATTTGTTGTTTTATTTTAGCAATTTTACTCTTTTTTATTATGAAGGAGAAGGCATGAAAATAATGCTCTGAATCTCATGGGTCATCCCAGCCATTGAGGAATTGCTCAGGAATACTAATCTCAGTTCTTGACCTAGCTCTTGTCATTTCATTCTTCCGGTCAGTTGTCACCAAACAACTTTTTTTTCGTGTCAGGAGCAACCGGAGTTGCTTCTGGAGTGAGAGAATTGGCCGTCTGCAAGGACGTTGCCCAGGGGACGCCCGGATGTTTTGATGTTTTACCATCCTTGTGGGAGGCTTCTCTCATGTCCCCGCATGGAGCTGGAACTGATAGAGGTAGTTCATCCACACTCTCCCCGGGTGGGATTCGAACCTGGCAGCTTTCAGGTCAGCAACCCAACCTTCAAGTCACGAGGCTTTTATCTCCTAGGCCAACTGTGGATAAGCTTTTGTTGTAGGAAAAGCTGAGGACAGGGTTGCTGCTCATGGCATTAGAGTGAATGTGTGTGGAGAACACAAGACATCACAGTTCTTTCAGGCCCTTGCAGATGGTGGCAATGCCTCATTGGCCAGAACTCACAATATGTGATGCACAGTTAATTCTTCCAGCTTCAGAGACACACTTGGTTTGCTTATGATATCAGAGTAGGAAGCTTGAGCAATGTGTAGGCAGTACTGAGTTGTGTGCTGTATTGATGAGCGATGACAATAGTGAATTCAAGCCAGTAAGCAGAGTGGGGGAGCTGCTCTTTTTCACATGGTAATCATCACAAATGTTCTAACGTAACTGATGCAAAAGCGAAGAAAGGGATTCAGACATGATTCATTGTATGCCTGAGGCCACTGTTCCTATCAGAAGAATTAATTGTGGCATGCATTTGAGTATCTACAAACATGTCAGTGTTGCTTATGAAATTGTGGTATGCAAAGTATTTGGGAAAAGTAGCTATTCCCAGTTTTGTCTGGACATCTTATTAGGGATGAGACAGATGTTAACATTTTATTTCATACTTTGGACATCTCCAATACAAAGCACTTGAAATTCACGCACCACACTGGTAGGCATTTTGGAAAATGACCACCCACAACCAACTAAAGTCTAATTCTTTCTCCAATGTAGCCAGGACCTACTGATTGCTGATATTTATTTATTTACTGCATTTATATCCCTCCCTTCTCACCCCAAAGGTGACTCAGAGCGGCTTAGAATAATATTTACATACAGTGTATTATATCACTAGCACAGCACAACACTAGCGCTATATATCAGCATATTGCACCACACCACTATACTGTAATATTACCAGTAATATTACATGTAATAAATAATATATAATTAATATTATTATATTGTATTAATTATTATTTGAAAAGGGTAGGGCTAGAGGCTTCTTAGTATGCAGAATTATTGTGCTTCTTTAGATTGTTGCTATCATGTTTTGTTCAGCATAAAAATCATTCCCTTGAGCTAGATGGCATGCTTTTGCTATGAAGTGGTAAATTCTCATAACATGACATACTATCTGCTTTCAGGAAAAGAACTCATTCCTTAACTACAATGTTTCTTGTATCCTGACGATGCCTCAATACATGAGACAGGGTTATGGCAAAATGCTTATTGACTTCAGTAAGTATGAACCCTGGGAGGGGTTGGCAGGCTGTGGGAGGGGACATATAATCACCTTGGGGATGGGTCTTTATGTGGCCTATGAACTACAGTTTGCCCTCATTGTTAACAGACATGTGAATTTCTTCTTGAAAGATTGCACATAAGCCTCTTGTAAGGACATGCTAAAATAATGAATGCTGTCAGAAACAGAATACTCATTCTCTCAGTGGTGAATTAGAGCACTTTTTAAAAAAGTGTGCAGCACTGGCATATTTCCAAATTCTCAGAGTTACCATATGCAAGTAGTTATAGCAACACATTTCTGATATCAAAATCAGGTGGCTGAGTGCTGATTGGTGTAGAAGAGCTTCCCAAAAATAAGTTAATGTTTCTACATTCCCAGATGACTTTCTGGGTATTTAGAAGGAACAGGTATGCAAGTTTGTAAATTGAAAAGAAATCTGCAAAACAGGAAGGCAGGCAGGCAAGCAAGCAAGCAAGCAAGCAACTGCTTTGACAGGACCCTGTGAGCTTACACAATATTAATGGTCTTAGAAAAAAGGGAGAAAGAAAGGAGAAAGGTGTAGGAACCAGAAAGAAGAAAGACAAAACGTGTGAAGCTACCAGCTATGTCTTTAAGTAAGAGCCATTTAAGATATGGCTTATATATCACATAAAACAGACAACATATAGAGGAAAATGTAGGGCAAGTATTGTGCAGCCAAGACATTTGGAGTGGAAGGACATGTCTTTCCTGTGTCTATCACTGTAAATCCCTGCATCCCACATTTTAGTTATAAAATTCTCATACTTAGGGCAGGTAGTATCTAGTATGATATAACATAGCAAGATAAATTACCTCTGTTTCATATCTGCCACTGCTGTAGTCCAATAAATTCCTGTTTCCTGTTCTTGTTCAGAATATATGAACAAGAGCCCTTTTCCTACATAGTGTGAATACACTGTCTCATTTTGTAATGCTGTGTGTATCTGTGCATATATTTGTGCATGGGAATATACATGTTTATGTGTTTTATACATATTTACTTGCTTGGGCTTTTTCGTGTAGCAAGCTGCAGTTTTAAGTGTTTACCAAATTCAACAGCAAACGTTTCTGTGTTTGCCTAATCTTAGTGAACACAGGATGTGTTTTGTCTTCACTATTATTTCAATATTTTTATTTAAAAATTTAACAGAAAAAACACAAATAAACAACAACAATACTTGCATATAGAATAGGCAATGTATCTTGAGATCCATAGTGATGATGCAGTAAGACATTCATTCATTCTGATTTTGAGAGGTAGGTTCTAATTCCAATTCAATCTCAGAGAATTTGTTTTGTTCTCTTCAATAGGCTACCTACTTTCAAAAGTGGAAGAGAAGGTTGGCTCCCCAGAGCGACCGCTCTCAGATCTGGGTCTTATTAGCTACCGTAGTTACTGGAAGGAGGTTCTTCTCCGTTATCTGCATAACTTTCAAGGCAAAGAAATCTCCATCAAAGGTTGGTTCTTATTTTTTTTCTTGCAGTGTATTAGAAGCAAATTGCATCTGTCTTTTTAAAATTCCACACACTTTCCTCCAAATTGTGGCTAAGTTTAATATTCCTAGTTGTAGCTTTTCTGTTTATTGTTAATTACGTTTAGACAGAAAACTCAGACTTTGGTTCACTCTAAATCTTAATCCAGTATAGTACATGCATATAGTGAACTACCTCTCTGTAAAGAACAGCCTGCTTTACTATGGTTTATTTTATACTAGTGGCATGAAATACGGTCTTGCATACCTCTCTATTACAACAAGATTAAACATCTTTTTTTAGTCCAAGAAAGTAGAGGAGAGCTGAGCAGGATTTCCAGTGATTAAAAGTATGAATATTTCTGGAGACACCATGCATATAGGCATGAAAATATGGGAGACAGTCCCTGACCACAGGAAATTCCGTTTAGCCTTTTCCTCTTCTTTCTAGATTTTGCTTGCTTCCTCTATTTGCTTTTAGCCTCCTTTTGCAGTCATAATTATAAGGTCATACTTTTCTGCCTGTGTGGAATCATCACGTGACATATTTGATCCTGATGTTCTTGCGTTAGTTATTAAAGCCAGAGCTAACAGGAGATAATGAAATAACTCCAGTAATTCATGCCAGGTATATGGTGGATTCTTTGCTGACTGAAAGACTAAAAGATTCCTGTATTTCTCTTTCAGAAATCAGTCAGGAGACAGCTGTCAATCCTGTTGACATTGTTAGCACTCTGCAGGCACTTCAGATGCTCAAGTATTGGAAGGGAAAACATCTGGTTTTGAAGAGACAGGTAAGGTTGTGCCTAATTGCTATGATTCAGTATCCTTGCTTGGGCTGGCATTGTGCATGAATTGTATGCTTCATTTTTCTTTGAGAAAATTCTCCTTATTGCTGAGAACTTGAGTTTTCTGTCCTAGATAGGCCGAAGGCGAAATGCCAGAGTATGTTTTTTTTTTTTTTCCTTTCGGCAAGGGGCTGGCAACCCCAGGTTTTCCAAACATTGAGCTGAAGCTTCCAGCAACCCCCAGTCAGCAGCCAAGTGCCAGGGGTGATGAGTATTGATAGCCCAACAGCTGGAGAATCCTTGGCCCCCAAACTAGCTGCAACACTTCATTAAGAGAGAAGTTAATGATACTTTGAGTTTGTAGATACCACAGATGGCTGCGTGAAACAACATTCAAATACTATATTTTATAGTATTTCTCCCCTGGGGAGAAGAGCGGTATATAAATTAAATACATAAATAATTGCATTTTTATCCCCTTTTGGGGGGGGGGGGGGAGGGCAGCGTGACTATTATGCAAGGTTGTTTTTTTTTTGTGCAAATGGTCTTCCCTTGACTGCCAGCCGAGGGGAGCCTTGTAACTGCAAAGTCACCCGCATGTCTGCTGGTGAGAGCTAAGGAGAGAAGCCCTGCAGCCCTCGTCGGCAGGCACAGGTGGATGAAGGCTCACCCACCCACACGCCTCTCCCCCCAAGATTGCTTTTCCCTCCGAGCTCCTAGATCAGGCATTCTCCAACTACAGCCCTCTAACTGTTTGGGCCTCCAACTCCCAGAATTCCTGGCCATTGAATATTGAATCTCTCAACTAGCATACTTGATCATAGTCCTAAAAGGTATGTTCATCAAGCTAGGAAACATCCGCCTGACTGCCTCTTCCCTTCAAGCTATGACGTGTTGCCTTGGTCAACCATATAGGAGAGGCATCCTCAAACTGTGACCCTCCAGCTGTTTGGGCCTAAAACTCCCAGAGGTTCTAACCAGCTTGTTCAGTGGTCAGGAATTCTGGGAGTTGGAGGCCCAAACAGCTAGAGGGCTGCAGTTTAAGGTTGCCAAATCTAGGAGCTCAGAGGAAAAAGCGATTTGTACGCCTTTTCCCTCCATGCTCTGGAGGGTTGCAATAAAACATAGAAATGATGCATGGAAGCCAGGATAGTTATACATAATATAGATAGACCTAAATATGCACATGCTTGATGATTTATCAAGGGAAACCCATCTTTTACTTGGCAAGGGCCTACTTAGCAACTGGTCAAACAGAACTGTGTTCTCTTTGAACCATCTGGCAAATAGTAAGATGCAAATTTTATTAGAATGTTGCCAGTGGTGCTTTTGTATGGATACCAAAGATGCATGATTATGAGTTCACAATATTATGCTTTGTGGTGAATACATCTGTTCTCATTATTCCTGACCATTTGGCCGTGGTGATGGAGCTAGAGTCTCACAACATCTTTTGGGGATTACACCATTTTTATTTGGTAATGAAACTATAGCTGTTAATTTTGTTGCATAATTATCTATCTGGTTTTCCAAACATGGGAATCTCCCCATAAGATCTCTCTAATAGGGCAGATCTGTCTTTTGTTGGAAACTATATCCAAGCTTTTAACCTGCACCATTTTCTCTTCTTATATTTCCCCCTGTTCAGGATCTTATTGATGAATGGATAGCCAAAGAGGCCAAACGATCCAACAGCAATAAAAGCATGGATCCCAGCTGTTTGAAATGGACCCCTCCCAAGGGCACTTAAATTGATCTATCACTCCAAGGAGTTTGGACACCCCTCCATGTGCCGCCACCTACTTCATGATCCTCTTTCCTTTCCCAGCGTTACCAACTGCCTTTGGGATTGTGGACGTGCCATTGATGTTCATCCCAGCCCCCTTCCTTTCACATATTTCCAGAAAATCCCCTTCTTCTTGGGAATGTTTTGGCCCACATTCTTTGTACACAGGGCAATGCTGAAATGATCTGGATATCCTGTTAGTGTGACCCCAGGAGTGGTGGGTGAGCAGTAATACCTTGTCCTGGCCCTTTCCATTTGCTGCTTCATTAGCCACATGGGCATAGTCCAAAAGATTGTGTTGTATCCTACACTTGTTTTTGTTCTTTCAAGTTGCTGCTTCCACTGCAGCATCATATAGCTCTAGTGCACATATGGAGCAGAAGAAAGTGATAAAGTCATGGTTGGTAGGTATGACTATACGCAAGATAGCAGAGATCAGGGGCATGGGCATTTTAAAATATTTTCCATGAAAAAAGGTCAATGCTAGAATAAAGTTAACTGTCAGAGTCAAAAATTCAAGGCAGCCTTCTGTCTCTTCTGCTGTCTTTCTGCTCACAAGTTTATTGTACATGGGAGATAATTCAAAAACATTTGCAAAATAGCACTCATTTGTGGCCTCTTACTATGTTCTGTATTTGTATAAGGCAGGGATGGGTTATTTGGGGCACTCGGACAATGTCAGACTGCAGTTTCTATAATGCCTAATAAGACTTGCAATTCAACAGCATTTGGAGGGCCGCAAGAAACATATGTATAACCTACACAAAAGGTTCATGAGACCATTGTTACAGGAAGGCTTTGAACTCTTTTCCACTCACATGTCTAAGCATTCCTGGATCTTCTCATTATGTTTATGTCAATATAATTCCCTTAGAACTCTCTTCCCTGCTCAGCAAACACCAGGAAAATACAGGCGTGGGAATGTTGGAAGGACTTTCTGATTCCTTGCCTTCAAAACTTGCAGTGATAAGCCTTTATGAATTTGGTTGATGAATTTTGTAGCTAGCACAATCAACTCCTGATGGGAGAAGATACCTAGCAGAAAAGGTACAAATATCAACTCTGTCCCAGTTGTATACTCCCAAACTTCACTAGGAGCGTGGAATGCTACTACTCATTGTATCTTAATTTTGCATATGTTACTCCTTCTAGATGCTTTTCCATTCACTCAGACCACCAATATTTTTTTCCCGAATACTCAATTCAGCAGTTGAATTAACTAGTTCTGCAGGACATCGGCATTCTATTGGCATTCTGTCTGACTGCTGTTTATAGTATTTTTTCCCATTTACACTCCCTCCTCTTACAATCCAGGCTGCAGATGTTCCTAGCACAGTGGTGACTGCTTAAGACACCATCTGCGGAGTCTGCCCCTCTGAAAGTCTTGTTCATGTCAAAAGGTGTGATGTGCCCATTAGGCTCCTCTATTGGAAAGTATCCGTACAGTTAATTTGCTGTAACAGAATGGCCGTAGATTTCCTTAAAATCTTTAGCATTCCAAGTGCTTTGGATTATAGCTCCCAGAAGCCCTGGTCAGCTGCAAATCTGGTATCATGGAAGGTACAGTTCAAAACATTTGGAGAGACACACTGTGTGGTGGCAGATTACTTTGCCTATCATTCTGAGATGTGCTTATTTTTTTAGCCATTTTGGAACCCTTTCTGATAATGGAAAATTCTGACCTGGTGCATTTTAAGAATTCTATTTGTTTCAGAGAGGAAAAGTGTCATAATAATAACAATAATAATAATAATAATCATCATCATCATCCTTTAAAAAAAAAAACCAAAGGACAAGGAGTCCTAAAAGAGCCAGGTTCTTCTCATGTTTCCAGGTGTTGCACTTATTTGTCTATGAATTGCTTTTGTCACAGATGGTCAGCTTTTGTCACTTCAGCAGCAGACTACAATGGGACCAAGAGTTTCCAAAGAGTGTGTGTGTGTACATTTAGGGATCAGTTTGATCTTGGTCTCTCCCTTGAGTGACAAGCAGAGGAGAAACAGAGGAGGAGATGGAATCTTGTGGTAAATAGCTTAATCATTTCTGCCTGTGAAGCTGGAGAATTCTTGGCCCTCATTTGTCAAGATAAGTATTAAACTCAATTAACCTGAAGGTATGGGGGTATGCTGTGATCTCAAGGAAAGGATGGGTAAATTTCAATCTAAGTCATATTAGGTTGCAGCTCCCATCTGACCTATCTAGTGGTGAGAGATGATGGGTTTCCCCCAAAATTAAGTATAAAGAAGACAAAATTAAAACTCAATCTAGTTCCCTTCTTTAGCTGTTCATGGAAATGACTGAATAAATAGATTAAAACTCACACTGATCACTAGTGTGAAATGTATTCCTTGCAGGACCACAAGTGCATTACGTAATTGTACTATGACCGCAGTGTTAGGAATTCAGGGCCTGAAACCTTAATGCTGAGATGATGTTCTATATATCAGCAAGGGCCACAGTGTGTTGATTAACATACACAAGTGTTAAACCACAAGTGAATAAGCCACAAGGTCCCATCTTGCACCCTATCCAGCACCTCTTGGGCTAATTATTTCCTATAAAATTTTTCTTGGTATGAGACCTTGAAAATATCTGGCAAGAGAGTGAAATGTGTAGAAGAAGTTACATTTGGATTACAGCTTGTAGAATTCTTTAACCTAGCTAGTAACTTAAGGTGGCAATGAGACTCAAGTAGTTGTTGTCCCAAAAAAGTAACCTATTTCAACTTTTTAATATTTTCAGTATGCCTTAAGGAAAGTAGATGTGTCTTGCACATTACTCATTTCCAAACAGTATAGAAATTAGAGGAAACCCCTTTCACCCCTGGTCCTTGGGTAACGTGTGAAGCAGCACTGTTTTTGTTCTTTCAAAAGAACAAAAAAAGATTTTTTTTGTTTTTTCCATCTTACAACAAGATGGGAAAGTCCACCCTTCTCTACTGTTGATCTTTCTACAAATACTCCAGTGGCTACCTCTTGTGTTTTTGGTTTCTGCGTCCTCTTTTCATGGCCATGTCAAATCAGACAAAGTTTGTCTTTCTGTGTAAATTACTGGCAGCTGACATATATCAACCTTAACATCCATATTCTAGCAAATGGTTGGGTAATACTCTTTGTGAGGAAGAGTAATTAGCCATTTTTTGAGAATATGCAAAAGTGTCATAATTATTTCAAGAAAGATGAAGGAAGTGCAAGTATAGGAGGAGAAACATCTGAGTGACCAATCATAGAATCATAGAGTTGGAAGAGCTCATGGGCCATCCAGTCCAACTCCCTGCCAAGAAGCATGAAAATCATATTCAACGCCTAGTTGAAAAGGAACTGTTTGGCAGTGACCAGACCCATCACATCCTCAGGGGCCTCCTGGAACTGGAGTCAGGTTGCTTTGCTGATGTCCACTGAAAGGCCCACCACTACCCAAAAAGTCCTGAGCCACTCCTCATCCATTTCTCAGGCAGTTTTCGCTAGTTCTTTGGCCAGGCTGAGGGCTTTGGCATTTGTCCTGCTCGGCTCTTTCAAGGCTTTGGCCAAAACATTCATGGTTGCCAAGAGGGTTCCCTACAAGTCTGTGAGATATTGGTCCTTATCCTCTCCCATGTAGACCTTCAGGGGCAGCTCATGTCTTGTTGAGTCCAGTACTGTGGCAAAGTGCTTGTACTTCAAATAGGGTACACTGCTTGGCTATGGGCTTGTCCAGGGCGTTGCAAGGTTCCTTTCTTTCGCTGTCTGCTCCAGAAAACGTTTTTCCCACTTAACCTCTCTTTGGACCCAGAGAAGATAAGCAAATTCCTCTCTTTCCTCCTGCGAATGGGCCATGTTTTTGTCCATCTTTATAGTTGCATTGGGCAGGAGTAAAGACAGAGTCCCAACATCTCAATCAGCGAATCAGTACTAGAGCGTTTGCTTGGCTTGCTTGGAGCCTGTCTCTTTGGACTTTGAAACTGGTGTTTATAATGGCTGAAAAGTTAAAGTCCGGCTGGCCACCTCCATGCATTTCCAGCATAGTGGAATACATCTCTAGTTGTTTCTGCCAAAGTTTTGCATTTTGGAATATGCTTTTTGGGAAAGACATCCTGGCCTTTCATAGCGTGCAGACTACTTTCTGAGGCAGACTTCCTAAATGATGTTTTTTCAAACTGCATATACGGGGATGGCACGATTCTTCCTCTTTACTTCAGCTTGGCACCCAGCTCCATCTCGGAGGTGTCACCCTTCCTGCCACACAGGTTTTCATGCCATTCCATCAGACCAAGCTGCTGTCACTACCACATTGATGTGTTTAAGATTGGCCATTCTTGTACAGAAGCAAAACTCAGTTTCTTGGATGTTAGAATATGCTACCAGTATATACTTCTTAATAAAGCATGTTCTCTTGTCCAGTTCGCTGGTCTTCATTCTTACTATGATAGGAGTGTGCTTGAGGGATTGATCATAGAATGGGAAGTAGGCAAAAAGAGCCTGAACTGGATGGACCACAGTGATCTGTGGGCAATATCCCCACTCAGTCCCCATGGGCTACATGACATGAACGTATCATTGATGTCATTAGGTCCCATCCAACTCGGTGAAGATCTGCTTTGCCTGTGTGAGGCACACTGTGAGCTATATTGGTGACCTGCAGTATGGTTCCTCTTTGTACCTTCCCAGTTGTCATGGTCAGGCATGAACAAGAGAATCTCCTTGGCCCACGGTATTGAAAGGGAGGGATAAACGAGCAATTTCTGAGTTACATCTGACTTACATACAACTAATTAGAAAGGAGTGAGACAACAGGGAGTGAGAGGAAAACTAGGAAGGGAAATTCACTCCTGAAAGTGTTATGGAAAATGGGTGTCTCCACTGAAGCTTTATCGCCAGTTCTTGTTTCCATGACAAGCCAACATTTTCAAAATCCAATTGCCACAGGGACAGAAAGTGAGGTGAA
This sequence comes from Anolis carolinensis, assembly GCF_035594765.1. Taxonomy (NCBI): domain Eukaryota; kingdom Metazoa; phylum Chordata; class Lepidosauria; order Squamata; family Anolidae; genus Anolis; species Anolis carolinensis. Next base: position 25,378,306 of record NC_085846.1, on the reverse strand, counting down.
TTCTGAGTGGGCAAAGACAGCAAAAGAAACTTTACAGGGGTGTTAACTCCTATGCTATCCAAAACTTTTAAAAAATTGGCTGGAGATAACCTTATAAATGTTCCTGTTGCAACTTAAACACACATTCTACTTAAGAACAAACCTACAGAACTCATCTTGTTCATACTCCGGGACTGTCTGTAATCCACTTTGTGGACCTCCCATTTTCACATTTTCTTCTTCAAAGGAATTGTCATCCTTTAGCCAATAGAAGCTACATTGGTGTTGCCTTTAGTGGTATATTCTTATATTCTTCCAGGTTTGACACCACTTTAACTGCCATTGCTTCCAAACATTAATCTGACAGTGTCTATCAGGCATGGGCAAATTCTGGCCTGTGGGCCAGATGCGGCCCATTGGGCTATTTCCTCCGGCCCCGCAGTCACACGTGGCTGTGCAGAGCTCTCCTGAGAGCTCTGCACAGCTGCATGTCACATCCGCCTCTTGGCAACAGGACACTGCGGGCTGCCATATCTTTTGCTGAGAGGCAGGCTCTGAAGTCACATGGGCCCTGGGCAGTCGCATGTCAGCAACTACACTCTTTGGCAGAGAAGGCTAAAGACCTTCAAAAAACTACAACTCCCAGGATACCATAGCCTTGAGCTGTAGAAGTTAAAGTGTGGGTCAAACAACCTCCCCTTCCCGCAACGCAGCCCCAATGTGAAAAGGTTTTCCCATGCCTGGGGTAGATGTCACTTTAGCCTTGAGGAAGCTTGGGCAATGTACTTTGATGCACTCTTTCTCAAACATTTATGGAAAGAGTAGACAGCAAGCACTTCCCCATTTAATATTAAATGGTACCTCTCCTCAACCCAGCCAGTATAGGCAATAGTGAGGAATGATAGAAGCTGCAATCCAGTAACAGACACAGTAAAACATTAACCACGTGTGAGGGGAAAGAGGAAGTTATCGTAAGCATCATCAAAGGTTAAGCATAAAGTCATGGACTTTTGAATGTTTAAGAAGTGAAAATAATTTCCCTCTAATTCTCTTCCAAGTCACAGAAAGTTGCCATGGCAGGTCTTTTAAAAATTAAAATGTCTGCTTCTCTAACTTGATTTTGTTTCAGAAAAATGTGATATGAAAAACACCAGAAGACAGCCTGTAAGCTTCACAAATTACATTTGTATTTTAGGTGGGTGGCTTAGCAGGGGAAAAGACACAATGAGATGAGAGAGCACTCAGCAAATAATATCATTTATGAAGGAATGACTGGTGAAAAGAAACAGGTTGCAAAATGTAGGCTGAATTTGTAGAGCTGAAGTGGAAGTGGTATGGATCCTTCTATGATGTCCATGATGAAAGGACCTGCCCACTTGCCCAGTTTTCTGTTGGCTCTGCGAGGAAAAGGAATCTGAAGTCAAAATTAGCCGAAAGAGCACGTGTTTTATCTTAACCATTATGGGACAATTATATGCCCTTAACAATTACATGCACTTCCCAACCACTTAGAGGATGTTTCTGGACATTTAAAAAGTGTATACTTTTTTTGAGCGGGACTGGATCCCCATGCTCCAGAAGCATTCTTTCCTGATGTTTTGCCCATATTTATGGCAGGCACCCTCAGAGGTTGTGAGGTCTGTTGGAAACTAGGCAAGTGGGCTTTATATATCTGTGGAAAGTCCAGGTTGGGAGAAAGAACTCCTGTCTGTTTGAGGCAATTGTGAATGTTGCAAATGGCCAGCTTGATTAGCATTTAATGGCCTTGCAGATTCAAAGCCTGGCTGCTTCTTGCCTGAGGGAATCCTTTCTTGGGAGGTGTTAACTGGCCCAGATTGTTTCTTCTCTGGAATTCCCCTGTTTTCTGAATGTTGCTCTTTATTTACTGTTCTCATTTTAAAGTTTTTAAAAATACTGGTAGCCATATTTTGTTCATATTCATGGTTTCCTCCTTTCTCTTGAAATTGTCTACATGTCTCTTCTCTGGCCATACCGCCCTGAAAAATCACAGCAACCCAAACCAAAACAAAGGTTGCCTCAGTTTAAAATGAAAAGGTTGTACCTCTATGAAGTGCCACTGTCATTTACATTCCAACAAGCAAGAGATTTCTACGAACTCTGATCTCTTTTTCACTTGCCTCTTGCACGTTTCCCCATCAAGCCATAGAAGTGGTGGAATTTCCCTCTCTTCACCAAATCAACAAAGCCCTGGAAGGCTTTCCTTTGTGGAGCTTCATCCTAGAAAACCCAAGAAGTTTGAGTGATTGATGTCTTGAAAGGCAATTTAACAAGGCAAATAAATAAATAAATAAATAAATAGATGTTTCATTGGGAAGTATGTTCAGGGAAATCTTTTCAAAGATTGCACTCTGTCAGCTGTTATTGTTTGGAGAGGGTTCCTGGAAAATTTAGAAACAGAAATCTCATTTTTACAACACTTTCTGAGTCCTCATGGGAAAAGGTAACACTGGCATGCATGGAAACAGATTTATGCAGGTAAATCTGTTGGATGAGGCATATAAAAGCCTGCAGCACGAACATTTAACGATTTTGGCCAGGTGGGTTGCACCTCTAGGGTTTTCCCATTCATACAGCTCAGAAACGTCCCTCTGCATACCAGATCTTCATTGGAGGATTATTGTAGCTAGCTGAAAACAACAAGTAAATGGAAAAGTCAATTGAATTAAGAAGAAAACATCTACATTTCTACATGAGATGGTAAATAAAACCCTCTTGTGCAACTTACATGTCAGTTGATAATTATCACAGACACAGCAATACATCTGCTTATTGCTGGGTTTTGTGGATCGACATAAAATATGTAACCTTTTGAGCCACACAGCAATTTGTATGTATGTGTGTGTGTGTGTGTTTGTATATATTGATGCATACATACACACACACACACACACACACACACAATTATATATATGTATACATGCACACATATACACCTTCGCACCCCAACATACATACCGAAAGTGTGCATCTTCCTATTTCATCAAAAATCAGTAAAGCCAGGTATTTGTCAAGCTGTTCTGAGTTTTCAGTACTCCTTCACATAAGATTATTTTATAAATGACTGTACAAAAATTGCACCATAGCACACTATGCATTTGTTTATTTACAAACAGTCCTGCTTTCTCTTCATTCAGAGGATTTTCAAAGAAACATGACGGATAAAAACCCAATCAACAATCATTTAAAGCAAAAGTACACCTGTGTATCTTGCAATAGTTTGTTGGGAGTGGGTTCCCATTGTCACAATTTTTCAGTGATTTTGTAGAAGTAACAGTCTTAAGTAAACTGCCTTGTAAAGAGCTTTTTCAAAAAAGGGAGTTATAAATACATACCGGCAGTAATACATAAACAAACATTTACAAAGCCGGAAAGTAGACTTTTGGGAAAAGGTTTTGAATCCCATTGTCAAAAACCTGTGGTGCTGACATGCATGACAAAAGAGAGACATTAAAAAATAACTGTCACACTTTTCCTTCCATCTCTGTTTCTGTCATCATTCTCTATCAGCATCAGTCAAGCATCTTCAGTTTCAAAAGCAAACAGTAAACCAAAGCATTACCTTCAGGGCCAGGTCTGTCCCAGCAGACTCTTCATCCAGTGCAGGAATGACAGTTCCTTCGCCTTCAAAACACACCTGCAAGCACAGAAAGGCCATCACAAAGAGAAGTTTCAAAGCACTCATTTTTTCTTTAGAGAGAAGCCCTGTATTGGAACTGGCTTTTGGGGAGTATCAAAAGAGCAAGAAGACTTTATAAAAGGTTTTCAGGGATGTTCTCCTCATCCACTCCCTTTTGATCACTTAACAACCACAGAGCGCAAAGTGCATCGATTTATGTCTTCTGCTGTCTTCTTTGCTCCACCCAGTCTCATCAATGACCCTGCTATTTTTGATCGTATCCCCAAATTTGGATCTACAAGTATGCACTCAGCTGCCTGTTATGTTTATCATCTCCAAATGAGTTGTCCCCTCCATCCCAGACAGTCTTTATGGATTGAAATGCCGGCATCAAGATCTACAAAGGTTATTTCCTTTCCTTTTGTTTCTTTTGAAACCAGAACAAGATAGAGTTGTGCTTCACTCATCTTTACTCTTACACTTCAGTACATTGCTGAAGTGCCTGGTTGTAGTTCCGAGGCCATGCTAATTATTTATATCTGCTACTGTGCGAAGTCCAAGACAGAGCATAAGAAAGTTACTTTTTTGGAAAACTTCCAGAATTCCCCAAGTAGTATAGCCAGCAACCACGATGGATGCAAAATTGTGGGTGAATGCCTTCAAGTTGCTTGTTAATGTCTGGTAACCTCATGGATTTTGTGGGGGTGTTCTCAGACAAGAAATATCCAGAAGTGGTTTACTGTTAGTTTCTTCTGAAATATACTCGACCTCACCCATCCAACATTTTACATATAAACATGGGACACATGTGGCCAAATAACATTAGAGAGTGTGATCAAGATGACAAGTTAATAATGAGGAAGAACACACCGATTACATCAATATGTTTGTCTCTATATCTAAACATATCAAGAAAGGCAAAATTGCATCCTATCTCCCCCCCCCCCCCCCCCCCCCGTGGAGTTTTTTAAAATTGTGTCAGAAGTGACTTGAAGTCGCTCCTGGTGTGAGAGAATTGGCCATCTACAGAGACGTTGCCCAGGAGACACCGGATGTGTTACTGGGTGGCTTCTCTCATGTCCCCGAAAGCTAGAGCTGATAGATGGAAACTCACTCCGTCTCACAGATTTGAACCGGCAACCTTCGGATCACCAACCCAATCTTCAGGTCAGCAGTTCACAAGGGTTTAACCAACTGCACCACCGCGGCTCCAACCCCTGCGGAGTTAATAGAGTAGATTCACCAGATGTTGGCAATTGGGCAGTAGCTCCCATAATTCTTCATTATTTTGGTATTGTCCGATTAACCAATCAGTCAATCTAAATATTTTCCAGGCTCTGGTTGAGAGACAGTTTGATAAGTAGAAATTTGAACAACTTGAATAAAATCTGGCTTCAAATTTGAAATTTTCTTATCAAACTCCCAAGATCCTTCCTGGGTATAAAAAAGAAGCTGTGAGGAGTGGGGGTGCTGAGGCCTCTGAAATATTAATCAATTCATTTCATTATGACTGTTTGTGAAGTATGTATTTATTTGTTTCATAAAATATTTACATCCTACCCTACATCAGACAGTGACTCAATGGTGCAGGAGGCGCCTTCTAGCTCTATAATTCTATGATCATGGGGTGGCATCCAAGAAAATGATTTCAGAACAGTTGAAAACAATAAACAATAAAAACAATAGACAATAAAAATAAATTGAAACACATTTTAAGCCATTCAGTGTTTTTTGTAAAAAAAAAACCCGTTAAAATCTGTTTAAACGCTGTCATATAATATAAACCAGAGCACATGTGCAAATTGGCTGAATCAATTCATCCCCAAAGGCTTTAATAAAAAGGCATGTTATTTCTTTGGCTGCATTGGTGGAACACAATATTCACACCACTGCTCTAAATGCATCTGTGAGACTCAGAGTGAAATGAGGATAACTGGCACCCTGGTTATAGTCTGAAAAACCTATTTGGGGCCTCAAGGAGATTTCAAGGGGGTGCACTTCTGGCCCCAGAGGCCACTTGCAGCATACCTTCCAGCATTACATGCAACCGTATAGCAGCCTATGACATGGTCCAACATAGGAAATTGCTGCATAAAGTTTACCATATCACCCAGGACTACAATTTTACAAAAACTATCCAGACCCTTCTAGAAAACCACAGCTTCTATGTGGAGTTCCAGGGCAGGAAAAGTAGATGGAGGAGGCAAAAGAATGATATACTTCAAGGAAGATCTCTTGCACTGACCTTGTTTGACGTTTTTACAAACAATCAGCCACAACCACCACTCACAAGAGCTTTATATATGCTGATGACTTTGGCCTAGCAACACAAGCAAAAGACTTTGAAACGGTTGAAAACCAACTTACTAATGCCCTGAAAGATCTCTCCAGCTACTACAAAGATACCACCTGAAGCCTAACCCTACTAAGACACAAGTGTGTGCTTTCCATCTACGTAATTGTGAAGCCAACAGGAAACTGAAGGTTACCTGGGAAGGCCAAGAGTTTGAACACTGTTCCCACCCTAAATATCTTGGCGTCACTTGAGATCGAACACTAACGTTTAGGAAACACTGCATGAACACCAAGTACAAAGTAGTTGCACACAATAACATCCTGTGGAAACTTCCTAATAGCGCATGGGATGCAGACCCAAAATTAATAAGAATATCATCCATGGCCTTGTCTTACTCAACTGTGGAGTATGCCTGCCCCGTTTGGCATAAATCTGCCTATGTGAAACAGGTGAATATAGCACTGAATGACAATGAAGAACAATCATAGAATGTCTCAAATCTACACCTGTTGAGAGACTCTATAAGCTAGCTGGCATTGCCCCCCTCCCCTCCCCCAATGTGCGACGGTAAGTTGCTGCCAATTGTGAGAGAAATAAGGCTGAATACTATGAAAGCCACCTGCTGTATGGCTATCAGCCCCCTCCCAGTGGACTCAAATCAAGGAAAAGTTTCATGTGAACCACCACTCCTCTAAATGTTCCTCCAGCAACAGTAAGAATATCCCTGTGGGAAGCAAAATCAGGCAATTCTAACTGGATAGCCCCCCACAAGGGTCTTCCTCCAGGAGAAAACCAAGAATGGGCAATTTGGAGACTCACACAGGTGGAAACTTCAAACTGCACTTAAACCTTGTTAGAAGTAATTGAAAGTGCCAAAGATGAAGGAGGAAAGAGAAAATGGAACATTTTAAAAGTAGCAGAGGAAGTGGAATTGCAGAAACAAATCCTGATTTCTGAACGTACTGCACCAAGGCCTGTTCGACTATAGTACCTTCAATTGTCAGATGAAGTGTATATGTGCACATACCCAGAAATGTGAGTGTGTATTGAAAGTTTCCTTTTGGAAAACTCTTGGAGTTCTACGATAGGAGTCAAATTACCAAAAACAGGGAGGATGAGTAAAATTGAGGAAGAACTTTCTACTGCTAAGCACCGTTCAACAGTGAAATCAATCACTGCTTTTTAAACTGTGGATCCCAATACTAAAACCTCCGTGTTATGTTTCTGAAAAAAATGTCAACAGTAAGTTTTCTGAATGTCACATTTACAGTGGACTCTGCAGAAGATGCCTCAGCTGTACTTCATAAAAGGAAAATCAGTCCCTTTAGCAACTGATTTGTTACCAGTAAAGTTTGATTTTATACCTATTTTACACACCTATATATATGGAGGAGCCCCCAATGGCACAGCGGATAAAACCGCTGAGCTGCTAAACATACTGACTGAAAGGTTGGTGGTTTGAATCTGGGTAGTGGGGTGAGCTCCCGCTGTTAGCCCCAGCTTCTGCCAACTTAGCAGTTCGAAAACATACAAACATGAGTAGATCAATAGACACCACTCCGGCAGAAAGTTAATGGCATTCCATGCAGTCATGCCAACCACATGACCTTGGAGGTGTCTATGGACAATGCCAGCTCTTCGGCTTAGGAATGAAGGTGAGCACCAACCCCAAGAGTCAGACACAACTAGACTTCATGTCAGGGGAAAACATTTACCTGTGTGTGTGTGTGTGTGTGTGTGTGTGTGTGTGTGTGTGTGTGTGTGTGTATATATATATATATATATATATATATATACACACACACACACACACACACACACACACACACACACACACATACACACACACACACACACACACACACACACACACACTTCTTGGGCCAAAATCGTCACAAGTGGAAAATTTAAGAAGCCTTAAAAAGACTTCCTCGGAAGGTGGTAGAGGCTTTTAAGCAGAGTTTAGACAGCAACCTCTGGATTCTTGCATTGGCAAGATGACCCTTAGAACGCCTTCCAGTTCTGTGATTCTAAGAATTGCTTTGGGATCTGTGTGCTAATTAAGTAAGTTATCCTGCAAGAACATTGTGTTCTTTGCCGTTCTTTCAATATTTTTGTTGTTGCTTTTAATCACTTGCTTTCTAGCCCATTCTAGGAAGCTGCTCAAAATCAGCCGTCCATTGATCTGTTTGTACCGATGTAGCTAAAATAAGCATATTAGAATCAATTTACCAGGATGCACCTGTTTCTTAAAACAAAATATGTTTTGAAAAGGATCTTTTCAATTAAAAACATAACCCCGTCATGGCAATGGTGACATCTAGAGTTTGCAAGTGGGAGTGTAACACAACTGCTCCGACCTTTCCAAACCCGGTGTGTCAATGCCTTTACTAGGATAATGAATGTAGCCATCCTTCAAATTTTCACTACCTTTGAAAATGTGACATTGGTTGGACAATCTGTATATTTTTCTGCTTATTTGTCTGCATGCCTACCTATATGTATATACAGTAGAGTCTCACTTATCCAACATAAATGGGCCTGCAGAACGTTGGATAAGCGAATATGTTGGATAATAAGGAGAGATTAAGGAGAAGCCTATTAAACATCAAACTAGGTTATGATTTTACAAATTAAGCACCAAAAAATCATGTTATACAGCAAATCTGGCAGAAAAGGTAGTTCAATACGCAGTAATACTACGTAGTAATTACTGTATTTACGAATTTCGCACCAAAATATCATGATATATTGAAAACATTGACTACAAAAATGCATTGGATAATCTAGAATGTTGGATAAGCGAGTGTTGGATAAGTGAGACTCTACTGTATTAATATAAAATTCATTCCTTGAGTATGGATCCTTAGATACATGAGGTTTTTTGGAGAAACTCTAAGTACAAAAAGAGGACTTATATCACAGCCTTTTGAAAGTAGCTATGTAATACTGAATGTCTTTTGCTGATGACAGAAGACAGGAGCAGGCAGATGAAAAAAGGGTGCTGAAAATATGAACAGAAGCATTCCATAGTGTTATTATTCTTTTTTAACTGCCATAGTTTCATCTAATGAAATTCTGGGGTTTGTAGTTTAGGGAGACACTAGAGCTCTCTAGCTGAGAATTTAAATGCTCTATAAACTGAAAATCTCAAGACTCTGTAGGTCAGTGGTTTCCAACCTTTGGTCCTTCAGGTGTTTTGGACTCCTATTCCCAGAAATTCCAGCCAGTTTACCAGCTGTTAGGAACTGTGGGAGCTGAAGCCCAAAACACCTGGAGGACCTAAAGTTGAGAACCACTGCTTTAGGTTGTTGCTGTGGCAATTAAAGTAAACTGTAAGTGTGGATACACCTACACTGTGGAAGTAAATGCAATGTGATAGCACTTTCGCTGTCATTGATCAATGCTATGGAATAATGGGAGTTGTAATTTTACAAGTTCTTTAGTTTTCTCTGCGAAAGAGTGCTGGTGCCTCTCCAAACTACAAACCACATTATTCCATAGCATTGATCTGTGGCAAAGTGTCAATTTGAATTAATTCTACAGTGTAAATGCACCTTGTGTGGTTCTGAATGGGTTTCAAGGTTCAAGTATCTTTTGCATTGTACAGCTAGCAACACTTTGAGCCTACTTTAACTTGCAATGGCCGAATTCTGTAATATTCTGTGATGTTAATGAGAGAGAGCTATTAGTGCCTTCCAAAACTACAAATCGCAACAATCTGTAGGGTATAGCTTTGGCAGTGGGATCAAAAGGCTATAGTTGCATAACGGTAAAATAAACCTTTGTTGCAGGCTGTGTGTGTGTTTGCATGCACACACTGACCCTCCCGCCCACCTACACACTATTACTCATTTGTTCCACTACATATCAGCTCCCACAATGTCAACAATCTGAAAACTTTGTCAGTATCTATTGTCCAGTAAAGCTTGATATATTTCTTTAACTTCTCAACAAGATCAAATATCTTTTTTATGTGTATGCAATTTTATGATGGATGACAGTGAAATAGCCTTGGACAATACCAGCTGGGGACCTGGCAGAATTATCCACTAGCTCAATTCTCACTCATGCCAAGCGTTCTGCTTGTGCATATATGTTTAATGTCTATGTGTACAAATTATTACAAATGTTTTGGAAACATTTAAAAAATGGCGATCAACTAGTACAATCGTCTAAAAATTTCTTTTAATGTTTATTTTTCAAATATGATATGATACCAAAACCCTCTACTGATCTGTCACTTTGAGATTAGGCAGCTAATGCAGCACAGAATTTTATTGTTGGGTGAGATGAACTCAAAGCCTTATACATTGTTTTGGGATATTTTGATCTTAATAAGAATATTACCCTATTGTACTTTATTTTTATTTTGTTTATGTTTTTTTTTTAAAAAAATCTTTTTGCTTTGCTTTACTTTGAATGGGCCAAATATGACTGACGTTTTATTCATTTATTTACCGCATTTATATCCTGCTCTTCTTACCCCGAAGGGGACTCAGGGCGGTTCACAACAGAGACACAATTCAATGCCATGAATATATATAAAAATAAAACAATATATACTTTAAAATCACATAATTAAAAATATCACTTAAAACAATTACTTAAAATAACACAGTCCAAAAACAAATAACAGGTGCTGTTCCAATAGTCACTTGCATCGTTCATTATTGCATCTCGAGATCATTGTTGCACTGGGAATCATTGGTCCCACAACCATGTCTTCACTTTTTTCCTGAAGGTCAGGAGGGAGGGAGCTGATGTAATATCACTGGGGAGGGAGTTCCATAGCTGAGGGACTACCACAAAGAAGGCCCTGTCAGTTGCGCCTGTGAGGGGGTGGGTGGGATCGAGAGCAGGGCCTCCCTGGATGATCTTAACCTCCAAGATGGTTCATAGGGAGAGATACATTCAGATAGGTAAACTGTGCCAGAACTGTTTAGGGCTATATAGGCTAAAGCCAGCACCTTGAATTGTGCTCAGTAGCAGACTGGCAGCTAGTGGAGCTGGTACAACAGGAAAGTTCTGTGGACTACTCAAAGCTTGCAAACAGTCTTCAAAGGCCACATTTGAGATCGCATCTCTGCCACGATGATTTTTGCAACACAGTAAAGCAGTCTTTGCCAGCTGTTTTGGACCCAAGCTAACATGGCCAATGGTGAGGATCATGAGAGATGGCATCCAAACTATCAAGAGGGGACAAGTTTGAAGTAAGAAGCCTAGGAAAACATTTTTTTATCTTGTTGAGATGTGGGGGAAGATGGTGGATAGGAAATATTCAGCGAGCTTTTCTTTAAAAATGAATGTCATGAGGGACATTAATGAGCCCAAACCTTGTTGGTAATCCCACCTACAGTAAATTCATGGAATTTGTTATTAAACGGGGAGTCAGATGGCATCCTCACCTAATTTAATCAGAAAAGTCAATTGGGCTGGCTGCTGAACCTTTTTCAGCATTGAGGATGGGGCAACCATCCTCCACAGCACCTGAACAAGAGGAAAGTTCATAATCCTGAATCATCAGGCTAGTTAAAGGAGTGAAAGGCTTTCTCATCCAACAACTGACTGCTGCATGAGGTAAATAGACACCTCCTTCTACTATTGGCAGACTAACTCTGTTCTCAAGATCCCTGCAAAGTTTGGAGAGGCTTCAAGAAAATGTCATATACTTGTTCCAAGTGATATTGGCTGTCTGTATTCAAGCCCTTAAAAATATCTCCTCCTACTTTTGTTTTTTAAAATCAGATAAACCAAGATTTCCATTTCCTCTCCTCTCTCTTTTCCATCAGGCGAACATTTCTTCTGGATTGCAGTTCTTTTGCCTAGAAGGTATATATCTTCACTCCCCCCAGACTGTCAAAAATACAGATTGCAATGAGATAGATGGAGGGAATAAGAACCCAAACTTTGCCCGAAGAACAGCACAATATAATTACCTTGTTATTTGTATCTTTGAGATCCCATCTCTGCCAATGAACTGCATGTTTTGTGCATGTCAGGTCTGATCAGTTTGTCGGCTTTGAAGCCAGGCAGAACAGTCGGCATTGGATCAAGTTCAATCACTCCTATCACCACTGTGGTGCTTTTCAGTTCTGACGCTAGTCTTCTACCTCATATGACTCTGGCCTTATTTGGGACGGATGGTATAGCCTCACAGTGAGGCAGCTTCCTGCCATAGAGCTCACCTGATTTTGGAAGCTAAGCAGGATTGCCTCTAGATTACTACTTGGATGGAAGACTTGGGGGTGGTTTGAATGTGATTTCTTGCTTCTTGGCAGGGGGTTGGACCCTAACCCTAACCCATGGGGTTTCTTCCAACTCTATAATCATATGATACTACTAGCTGTGCCCAGCCACGCGTTGCTGTGGTGAAGTATGGTGGTATGGGAAATAAAGTACTGAGGAATTGGTGGTAGTTAAGGTAAATGGCCATGTAAAAGGGGCCTGACAGCAGCTTTCTCAGCTTTCAGAGATGTTGGGATTTGAATCCAAGGCTATCTACATGCAGAACAAGCACTTTTCCACTGAGTTATGGCTCCCTGAACCTACACATCAAACAGAAAGGGAATCAGTGGGAATGCTTTTGGCTACAATGTAATCTTGAGATTAGAGGATGCTTGATGTCCATCTCCGTATATGACCAATCATCACTCATTTAGATAATATAGGGAATACAAGAAACTTGCAGACATTGAAGCTATGGTTTTGTTTTGTTAAGGGGGGCACTCTATAATTAAATCCACTTTTAGCTTCTTTACTTTTCCCTCCTACTGACTGTCACAGAGGGAAGCAGGAAGTATACCTTGTCACATTTAGCAAAGTGACAGCATCCAAAGGAAAGGCAGGGGAGAATTGGATGGCCAAAAGGGCAGAGGGAGATAATATGTAACCAAGCAGAAATAATTCGCAGGATGGTTTGGGGAAGAGATGGCAAGATTATTGCATTATTCAGGATTATTATTGTTGATGACAGCAGTACACAAGGCAGAGACATATTTAAAGTGCTGGGAGAAGGGCCATGTAAATCCACTGGGTATTTCTGAATAACCCAAGGAATGTACTAGATTTCCAAATGACCAAGACTGGCTCTAGCCATGATTCCAGCCTCAGAAAGCAGATATTTTAATGTCAAGAAAAGGCAAAATGTCTTGTAACTAATTATGAAGAATTTCTTCAATGTCTTTGAATTAATTTGTTTACTTGTAGACATATGGAGGGTGAGAAAGATAAGAGAGATATTAGTGGGAATGATCCCTTCTCTAGATTGGCTTTGTTGGCCCTGGGCCAGTGTATTCCATAGCTATTGGGAGCCATGCCATAATTTTAGTGCAGTGCTATGTGCTGCTTTGCCATTGGCAGCCAATTGTTCTCAACCAGCCATGCTACTAGAATATACTAAACTAGCTAAACTAAGCTGACATCCTGACTACAAATGCCACCACGCTAGCCAGCAAGTGCTAGTGCTCATGTTAATGGGATCAGTGAGGGTTGTCATCCAACCCAGTATAGGGTGACAAGACAGTGAGGTTTACTGGGGCCCCTTCTGCACTGCCATATAAAATCCCTCTTATCTGCTTTGAACTGGAATATATGGCAATGTAAACTCAAATAATCCAGGTTAAAGCAGATAATGTGGATTATCTGATGTGATAGTCCAGATTATAGGGAAGTGTAGAAGGGGCTTGGTGTGCCCTAGGGTGGATCTCGCAATATCTATTGCCCTTTGCAATGAGGAATATTTAAAGCTCTTGAGCATCTGAAGCCAAACTCCTCAGACTTCTCAGGGATTACAAATCTTGGGGGGTGACCCCATCACACCCACTAGGAACTGCAGTGGCACAATGGGTTAAATCCTTGTGCCGGCTGGACTGCTGACCTGAAGGTTGGGTTGCTTACCTGAAGGTTGCCGGTTCGAGTCTGCAAGATGGAGTGAGCTCCTGTCTGTCAGCTCTAGCTTGTGGGGACATGAGAGAAGCCTCCCAGCAGGATGGTAACACATCCAGGCATCCCCATCTCTGTAGACGGCCTGTTCTCTCACACCAGAAGCACTCGCAGTATGTTCCCAAGTCGCTTCTGACAAGATGGAAAAAAAAAAATCACACCCACTCATTTTCGGGGCCTGAAGAAATAGGTTTTTGGATTACAGGTTGCTGGATCCTCAAGCCATTACGACCAGTTCTTAACCTCTTTCCCAGTTCCCTATTATATCACTATGATTCCACTTTACCCAAGTTTGTAGTTTTGTGAGCCACCAGAACTCTTTGAGACTCCTCAGGTGATGGTGTTGAAGTTGTTAATAGTCAGAAGCAAGTCGACTTTGATTTATGATGATCCTGTCAGAGTGTGACAGAAGCTTTGAAGCTTTGGAGCACAGAAGAATGGACACTTTGAAACTTCAGTAAAAGCAAATATATAGCTTTACTGAGTAGAGCAAATATACAGCACACATTAGCATTGACATCCAACCTAACAGACAGAAACAAGACAAAAGACACTGAAGTAAGAGGAACAAAGGAAATCTTATCTCTGAATCCTCCCTACACGTTCCAGGCACACTCAGGGTCACATCTTCACAGTTCATTAGAGGCTTGACTGGTTAAGCCTTTCAGTGTCAATACACTCTCTGCTGATGCAATCAGGTTAAATTCACAAGCATTGCACACAATTACATTTAAACATTCACATTACATTAATCTTACATTAACAGATCCCATGAACGAGAGACTTCCAAGTCATTGTATTCTCAACCATTTTGCTTTGGTCTAGGGTACCCTTACAAAGTGAGTTGACAAGTCTATATGCTTCAGAGCTTCCATGTTTTCCTGACTGATCCTAGAGCTCAGTATCTCCAGTTCTGTCTTCCCGTAGTCATCACTCTTCTATCAGTCCTTAACCATTGGCCATATACAATGTCTGAACAAATAGTAAGAAAAAGGAATGAATTGTCAGGATGCAAACTTGGAAGTTTGCATTCTGACCTTTGTTATCAGCTGTGAGAGGTTGGCTCCAGTAGGTGGCAACAGACATCTATCCTTGGAGCTCTCTTTGGTGAATAAGGCTTCGGTTTGCCCCTTTAACTATTGAACACCTGGGATGAGTAGTGGCAGGCAATTTCTAGCCAGTACACTGGTAAATCAACTTTAATCAACTCTTTTTGGTTCATATTAGACAAATAAAGACAGGTTTCCCAGATCAATGCTATTCTACATGAAAGATGAACGAGAGCCAGCACATGGGTAGTGTTTTGAGTATTGGACCATGACTCTGGAGTTCAGGGTTTCAATCTCCGCTCAACCATTGAAACCCACTTGTGCCGGGCACATACTCTCAACCACAGGTGAGGGCAAAGGCAAACTCCCTCTGGAGAAATCTTGTGATCTACCATCATGGTGTAGCAGTGTGCTGCTGTTGCCAAAGACCAACAGCGAACCATTTGGAAAAATATGGAAAATATTAAGGAGAACTGGGTTGCTGTGAGTTTTTCGGACTTTATGGCTATATTCCAGAAGCATTCTCTCCTGACTTTTTACCCACATCTATGGCAGGCATCATCAGCGCTTGTGAGGTCTGTTGGAAACTAGGCAAGTGGGACTTATATATCTGTGGAATGTCCAAGGTGCGAGAAAGAACTCTTGTCTGTTGGAGGCAGGTGTGAATGTTGCAATTGGACACCTTGATTAGCATTGAATAGCCTTGCAGCTTCAAAGCCTGTCTGCTTCCTGTCTGTGGGAATCATTTGTTGGGAGGTGTTAGCTGGCCCTGATTGTTTCCTGTCTGGGATTCTCCTATTTTCTGAGTGTGGTTCTTTATTTACTGTACTTATTTTAGAGGGTTTTTTTTAAAAAAAAAATACTGGTAGATTTGTTCATTTTCATGGTTTCCTCCTTTCTGTTGCAATTGTCTACATGCTTGTGGATTTCAATGGTTTCTCTGTATAGTCTGACATGATGGTTGTTAGTGAAAAACAAAGACATTAACCCCGAACCACTGAAAATGTATCACCTGTGTAACATAGGAGCAGAAAACAACTAAATCCAGAGTAAAAATAATTTATTTCAGGATAAATATTTCCAAAATGATGTCTTATTATGGATGACAACAATGATATAGACACACATACACAATCTTAACTCTCAAATGTGTATCTTTTTGTAGCCAAAATGGCCCCCATCGCACACAAAATAAAAGTATATGCAGATTTGAAGTAATATAAGGATTCTAGAAATACCAAACCAATCTTCATGAGAGAGAGAAAAAAAAGATTCCATGGTCTGGGAACTTCAAAAACAACACAAAGAAGACTAGGCATTCTCAATTACTACAGAACAGCGGTTCTCAACCTGTCCCCAGATGTTTTGGCCTTCAATGCCCAAAAATCCTAACAGCTGGTAAACTGGCTGGGACTTTTGGGAGTTGTAGGCCAAAAATATTTGGGAACCCACAGATTGAGAACCACTGCTACAGAATGACCAGGAATGGTGTATAGAATATAGTATCTGGATCTGTATGCTGCAACACTTGCAGATCTCCCTATTTCCTTCTTTTAAAACGAACCATACTTCGTTCCTTCAGTGCATATGGCTTTCTGTTGGATATAAGCAGTCTCTGTCCTTTGGAGATTACAGTTTAAAATGTCAATGTGAAGTGGTTCTCAATCTGTGGGTCCCCAGGTGTTTTGGCTTACAACTCCCAGAAACCCCAGCCAGTTTACCAGCTGTTAGGATTTCTGGGAGTTGAAGACCAAAACATCTGGGGACCCACAGGTTGAGAACCACAGATGTAGAGGAAGAGAAGAGGAGTCAAAGGCAATCAGAGGAGAAATATGTGATTTCCTCTCCATTACATGCACTTGGGCTGGGGGACATAGGAACTAAGGAGTTGAGCCAAAGTCTTCAGAGAAAAGGTAGGTTTTGAGGATGTCTTTGAAAGAAAGGGAGGACAGTTTTGTCTCTCTTCTCATTGTTCTGATAGACCCTCAGGGTGGCACACAGCATTAGAAAAACAATAAATGTTTAAATGAGATAAAAATAATAATGTTCAACCCTTAGAGCACTATGAACCAGCAGATTAACAACAGATTAATCAGCTTGTGTATAAAATCCAATTTAACCCTGCCCTCCCATTGCCACAAACCACCATTTGGCAGAAGTCAGTTTTGGACTACTTTTGTAGTGAATAAAGACAGACATCACTGTCCTGATGAACCTTTCGAACTGCTAGGTTGGCAGAAGCTGGGGCTAACAGCGGGAGTTCACCCCACTCCCCGAATTCGAATCGCTCATCTTTCGGTCAGCAAGTTCAGCAGCTCAGTGGTTTAACCTGCTTGTCCACTTGGGGCAGTATAGTGAAGGCATATAACAATAGCAACAATTGAGAAATTTGGTTCCAAAAGGTACCAAATTTAAAAAAAAAATGAAAAATGACTTATAGGTGGCAGCACATTGTTGACTTAGAGTAGAATACTATGCACAGATCAAAACTATCAAAAGTCTCAAATCTGTTTTGTACATAGCTTGGGAAATTGCTTTTTATAGTAAAAGTATGTATACCCCCACTACGCTTTTTAAAAAAAATTTGTAAAATGTATTGAGATGGGTCCAATACCTTTTGGAAACAAGCGCCATAATTGCAATGCATTTCCCCTAAGTGGACAAGGCAGCATTCAGACGACCTGCTGCCTCCTGAATCAGGTAATGATGGCGAAGAGTAAACTCTAAGACTGTCCCCCTTCCCAGGCTTGATAAGTTTTAGCTTTATATCAGACTTGGAATTGTCATATCCTTCAAACAGAGGGGTTTTCAGAAATGCAAAACTGTCTAGCAGCTCTTTTAAATGACAACAGTCTACTGGAAAAGAGACTACTGCAAACTGCCAGTCAGAATTGAAAATATTGGCCTAGTTATGATGACAGTAAGAAGTTTTCTTTGGTCCCAAGGGGAAGGCAAAAAGTATCATGATGTTAGGCAAGGATTTTCCTGCTTCTTGCAGGGGATTGGACTGGATGGCCTGTGAGGTCTCTTCCAACTCTACGATTCTATGATTCTAAGGATGTAAATTTCAGGAAAAAATGAGACTTGGAGTTTGAGGTCATGTCAAAATCACTATTCTTGAACTAAATCTTCAGTCCCATTATATTGCACTTTTTACCTATGTCAACTTGATATAGACACAGGGTCTATTCCCATCCCAATTTGCACTTCCAAGAATTTGCAGCACTTTATCAGTCACCTCGTGTTTACAATATTTATATGGTGCACCTTACCCAGTCTACTTTTACAACCTCTCCATTTTAATCCATGTTTTTATTAGTTCTTGTCATTTGTTTTTATTGGCTAATGTTTAAATTTTTATAATTGTGCATGTTTTTTGTCTATTGTTGTGTTTTATATTGCTATTGTTTTTATTCGGGCTTGGCCCCATGTAAGCCGCCCTGAGTCCCCTTTGGGGAGATAGAGGCGGGGTATAAAAATAAAGTTATTATTATTATTATTATTGGGTTGTTGTATGTCTTTCGGGCTGTGTGGCCATGTTCCAGAAGTATTCTCTCCTGATGTTTCGCCCACATCTATGGCAGGCATCCTCAGAGGTTGTGAGGTATGGATAAACTAAGTAAGGAAAGGAAAGAATATATATCTGTGTAGAGTCCAAGTCTGTGTAGAGAGAATACTTCTGGAACATGGCCACACAGCCCGAAAGACATACAACAACCCTGTGATCCCGGCCATGAAAGCCTTCGACAACACATTATTATTATTATTATTATTATTATTATTATTATTATTATTATTGTTATTTGGCAGTGCATATGGGGTATGCTTCCCAATATACATACAATAGTGTTTTTCACATCTTCTATGATAAGAAAACACAGTACTGAGCAAACTTACTGATATTCAAGTCTTCATCACACAATAATTTTTCAGTGTCCTAGGATGCTTTCACCCAAGTTGAGCCATGGAGCTCCACGCTGCCCATCAGATGATGCAGGCTCACTTCTGGTGGAGCTCCAGGGCTCAACCAGGGCACAAAGGTCCTACAACCCTGCACCAGAAACATGGTAGCCTTATTGTGTTCCATTAGCAACAACAGGGCTAGCACGGGGGATAGCTGCGTGGCAATGCTTCCTCACGTGTAATGGGGATGAGGTCTTTAGACTGAGCATTTCAAATCCAGGTTCTGGAACTGAACCTAGGTGAGCTCTGGCCATGCTGGCTGGGGGGTATACTGGGAGTTGTAGTTGGAGAAAAACCCAACTTCCCCCACCTCTTCTCTGTCTCAGCTGAAAACCCTGCTGTCAAAGGGTCTCACCGCAACAGGCGCCTGCCTTGCAGGAACCTTCTTCCCGGGAGGAAGTGTGGTTTTGCTGTTGCTGTGTGTCCGTGGGAGCTATTTGGAGATGTGGCCCCACCCTCAAAGGCCATGATGGATGACCAGCCTAGAGGATAAAAGGCTTTGCTCTGAAATCAGCTCAGCTAAATATAAACCACTGCTGGCTTTCATGTGTCTCGGGACCTAACTGAAACCAGCTGCCTGGGCAAGGGCAGTCTTTCCTGTCACCGCCTCTTGCCTGTGGATCCAGAGTGCTAAAGCCCTGGCATGGGGAAATGAAAGCCATCAAAAGCCTCTAATGGGTGAACAGAAGATCCGGATCAGGTTTTATTGATTAGTGCCAATTGTGTCCTAATTTCCCCCCCTGAGCTCATGGCAGTGTTCATTACTCTTTCTCATTTCCCCACTATGTCCCTAAAACAGTCTTATGAGGTAGATAACACAGAAGGAAAGAAAGGAGCTAGTGCAAGTCACCCAAATGGCTTCATGAATCAGTACTAGGACTGTAGCTATGGGGGTGTGTGTGTCAAAATGAGACCATTGCCCCTCTATAAGAATTCTGCCACCCAAATTAATTTTTTCTTGAATCGCCAAATACAGCACATGTAAAAAGATGTCAAGATATATGGTGATTTGATTGTTTATTCTTCAATGGCAAGAGGTTGGATTGGATGGCATTTGTGGTCTTTCTGAACTCTACGATCATTTGGTTTTCAATGTCTCACCCTCTGCAATGCTAGATAATAGGATTGTGAAGGAAATTTTCATTTGGAGAATGCACCATTTTACCCCCAGCCCATTAGCTATACACTTGTTCAGTTGGCACTTAAAGCCAGATTTCTGTAGATTTCTGTAGATTTCTGTAGATTCCAGTTCAACACTTTAACCCATTTATTGCATTCACTGTTGGTGAGTCAATCTAACACAGTGGTTCTCAACCTTCCTAATGCCTCGACCCCTTAGTACAGTTCCTCATGTTGCAGTGACCCCCAACCAGAACATTATTTTTGTTGCTACTTCATAACTGTAATTTTGCTACTGGTATGAATCATAATGTAAATATCTGATATGCAGGATGTATTTTCATTCACTGGACCAAATTTGGCACAAATACCCCATACACCCAAATTTGAATAATGGTGGAGTTAAGGTGAAATTGATTTTGTCATTTGGGAGTTGTAGTTGCTGGGATTTTTAGTTCACCTACAATCAAAGAGTATTCTGAATTCCACCAATTATGGAACTGAACCAAACTTGACACACACAACTCTCATGACCAACAGAAAATACTGGAAGGGTTTGGTGGTCATTGATCTTGAGTTTTGGAGTTGCAGTCCAACTATATCCAGAGAACACTGTGGACTCAAACAATGATGGATCTGGACCAAACTTGGCATGAATACTCAATATGTCCAAATGTGAATCCTGGTGTAATTTGAGGGAAATAGACCTTGACATTTGGGAATTGCAGTTGCTGGGATAAATAGTTCACCTACAATCAAAGAGCCCCTTGAACCCCACCAATGATAGAACTGGGCCAAACAGGTGGAGAAATCTTTAGCATTCTCTGCCAAAGGGGTTCCTAAGACCATCAGAAATATGTGTTTTCTGATGGTCTTTGGGGACCCCTCTGACATCCCCTTGCGACCTCCAGGTTGAGAAATGCTGATCTAATACAAGAATATGACAGCCCTTCTGGGTCAGACCAAAGACCAGGAATTCACTTATTTTTGGACCATTACATCCAGTTTCTCCCAACCAAGATAGCCACTGGTTATGCTGGCTGGAAAATTCTGAAAGTTCTCAATCAAAACCTTTCCAGGATCTCTTTTAATATTATATCCTATTGCTACATCAATCATAATTCCTTGAGAGTCTTTCCCTCCTCCCCACAAAAAACAAAAACAAAACAAACACATTAAGGTGTGGAATATAAGGGCTACAGATCGAGCATATCAGAGGACAGCAAAATTGGTAGGCCAGAGCTTTGCCCTTGCCACTCTGACTGTCAGATGCACGGCAGGGGAAGAAGGTTCTGCCCTGGAGCCTTTGTCATTTTCTAACCCGGCAGCTCTCCCCCTCACCCATCTTTGAACTCCAGTCACTCTCATCCTCTGTAATTAAGCTTTATTTTTAGGCACCCCTTCCTTTAGTTATTTAAAGCTCAGCAACCACCTCCTCCTCCTCCTCAGTGCAAAGCAGGGAAGAAGTACTGAGTCGAACCTGTGGTGAGCAGGCGAGGCAAGCAAAGCAGTACAAGCACATCCCCCAAATGTGGAGTGGGAAACCTCAGCCACCACACTGGCAAGGGGCCCGAGGCCACAGCTCAGCCATGATGGGACTGTGGGGACGGGCCGCCAAAGTGAGTCCACGGAAGAAGTCATTCCCGGGCCCTTTTCATCCAGCACGTGGGCACAAGCTGGAGACATCAGTTTCTGTTATCTCATGGCAAGATCTAGACAATGATAGGGTTGGCATCTCTTTTGTTCCTTTGGGTCCTTTTGGCTCTCTAAATAATTGGTTTCTCTTTCTAAAACTGCAACTTTGTTGTCAAGCCACGATGACCCTCAGAAGATCTATAGTTCACCAAGGGCTCTGTAATAAATGTATGATGTTTTCCCTTAAAAAATTTCTTTACCAAACTTCCAAAAGATTGAGACATGAGAGGACCAGAAGAGGACCAGTGGTAACTTCACCCTCCTCCTCAAATACTTTATAGTTCAAACCCAGGCATGGACAAACTAAGGCCTGTGGGCCAGACACGGCCCTCTGGACCCTTATGACCAGTCCTCCAAATTTTCCCCATCCTCTGTGCATAAGGATGCAATGGCCCGCTGCATCCTTATGCTGAAAGGACAAGGAAAGAAGGCATGTGCTGGCTGGGAGCCCTTTGGAGTGCTCTCAGCTACCGGGTGCCTTCCTCGGGCCCTCCTTTTGGCATAAGGATGGGGTGAGTGGCCTAAAGCTCCCCCAGCCACCGCCTGCCTCACCTTTTCCCCCCGGCATTAAGCCTCCTAATGCTGAGAGACGCACAGCAAGGAGGAAGTGACAGGCAGTGGCCAAGGGGGCTTCAAAGCCTCACCTTCCTCCCAGCATAAGGATGGAGTGTGAAGCCCCATCCTTATGCTGGGAGGACAGCTAGAGGATGACCCTCTCCTGGCCCCAATCCTCCCACCCTGGGCCTGCCCTCTCCTGAGCCCACCCCCAGCCCCGGCTCTCCCACCCATCCCTGCCTCCTCCTTGGCCCACTCCACTCTCCCTCCTGGCCCGAACCTCCCTCCCGATCCTCCTGGCTAGGCCCACAATGTGGCCCCAGGGCAAAAAGGTTTACCCATGCCTGTTTTGACTCTTTAATTAATTGTATCTATTTTTCTTGACTTCCTGTGAAACTTGTATCTTTCTGTGTACTGTATCTTTTTTATATAAAATTTATAAACTGCTTTATAAACTACATCAAGACAGTCAGTTCTCTGCGACCTTGCCAAGATAATCCCCTGAGGATAGAAAGCTTGGGCAAGCCCCTCTGACAGTTTCCCAAAACAAGTAATCACCAAACCTATTGTTTATGTGTATGCAGAGATAGTTGACTTTTAGTTTGAGCACAGATTAACTTGTTTGTTTAATTATATGGTTCACTTGAAGCTGAGAGATTGCTGCCCATGGAAACAGAAGTATGTGCATTTGTTAAACCTTTTTATTGACAACCAAACCCTGATTGCCCAAGATTATCACCTTTTGTTCAAGGTTCAAGGAACATTTGTTTTTATATGCTCCTACCTTTGTACAAAATGTAACTGGACAGTTGAGCTAATCAAAAGCTCATTAACATTTCACTAACATTGTTTCTCTGGATTATGGCTCCTCCCAGGAGGGTCGCATTCACTGATTATTCCCTTAGCCAGCCAATCTCTAGCCATCATTTCCTTGCCAAAGGGAATCTCACTTGGAGGAGGCAACATCAGAGGTGGTCTCAGCCAACTAGAGCACTGATCCAGACCGGCCCCTCTCTCAACCAGTCAGAGAAGGGAGCGGGAGTTTTGACTAGCTGTCAAACTGTATAAGGCATCTTGCTTTTTCTGCATGTTTTATGCTTGTACATTTTCAAGCATCTGCTTGTACTTGCCTCTTTTTTGGCTGAATTGAATTAAACTACTGTGGCTTGTCTTCAACCTGGTGAGTTGTTTCTCTTTTCTGGCCCATTCAGTTTAGCATGCACTCGCCAGGCACTGATCCTCTTATCCGCGGTCCTAGCTTAACCTCTGCAACTTGGCCCACTGAAATGAAGCCAATTGTGACATTTTTTTCTAGTAAAATGCAGAAACCCTAGGCAAGGCCCCAACACACAGGCAAAACCATTGGGGTGGTGAAAGAAGATTCAATTCTGCCCCAACATTTTGCAAAGTCTTGGAGCTTTGCTAGTATTTTAGGGCTTCCAGCTTCCTAAAGAATCAAGAGTGTGCACGTTAAGAGATTATAAGGGCTGGTGTATGTTTTTCACAGTGGAAGCAAAAGGTTAGATAGCAGTTAGTGGGTCCAGTATCGGGAGGTGGAGCTGGGAATCTATTCTGTATTATAGTCTGAACTTTAAAGCAGCTATTCAAAGCATTTAGCTCTGTACTCCAAAGATGGCTGGCACTTTTAAAGTTCAAAGTAGAAGTCAGTGTGGGTGTGTTAACCCCACTGCTGTGGAAGTTGCCAATTGCTACTGTCAAGGGATCACTCTAGTGTGAGCTATTGTGGTACTGGAATACTGTGGCTCGAGATGAATGTGTGATTTTTTTGCATGAGAAGGGGGAGCTGGACTTACCACTTCTCAAGCATTTAGCTGACATTATAATTCAGTATGAGAGGAACTGATTCCTCTCAGCATAAGGCAAGAATAGGAAGTACCTTGGAAGTGATAGATTCTGCTGTATTGGCAGTTTTTCAGCATAAGTTGGATAGCTATCTGCAAGAGTTGCCTAATCAGTGGATTCCTGTATTCTCAGTTTGGATGATATGGCTTTTGGGATCCCTTCCAAATGTATAACATTATGACTATATGATTCTAAAAATATCCCATCTTTCTTCTGTGATGGATTCAGGTTAGTACACATGATCTTCTTAGGGACACATCCAGACAGGAACTCAACACAAGCAACATCTTTGCTTCATATGTCGTGAGACCACATCCTAGGAGTGCAACACATTTCTTATACAATAACAAAAAGGGATTTTTGGGAAGTTATATAATTATTCTTTAGAAATTTCAATGTTTCTAACCAAATCTATGATTGACACATAACTTGAGTGTAAATGTAGGAACACTTTGGACTTCTTGCTGTTTGGGAGTCAACTTGGAGAAGCCTCGGTCAACTTGGCCACTAATAAGGGACTTATGGGAGCTGCACTCATCCAAAGGTCTAGAAAGCCAGGCGTTCCTTACATTGGCAAATCAAGTTGGAATTGGTTTTCTGACATTTCTGGAGCTGAGTGCTACATTATGAATGCAATTTAGCATAAGAGTGAACGGCATGTCAACAGGAGATTTTGTTCTGTCCTATGTACTTCCCTGAACAGTGCATGATGTACCTACTTAGCACTGTTTGTTTGCTTAGCATTACTTGCCAATAGCTGATATGTAGCAAATGTAATATGCAAATCACTTGAGTACACTCCAGTTTTTTAGAGCTAGAGATAAAAAAAATTGAGTTTAAAACTCCAGAAATGGATCACTGGTGACAAGTACCATGGGACTCAACATGTGCTGGGATAAAATCTAATGAGGTGAACAAGCATTCAAAATTAGGGAGAACGTGATTGCTCATTAGTACTCTGCTTTCCCCCAAATTCATTTGCATCTTATTTTTTTGGAACACAATAGTGATTTACTGATTCACTTTGAAATACAGGATTTATAATTCTATGCAGTGAACTTTTGTTTCTGTGGAACAAATACCCATGGACTCATTTATCCATGTCCTACAAAATATATCATTTATAAACATTGTTTAGGTCCTCCAGAGTGACACTATAGTATTCTTGGGCTGGAGCACCTTCATTTAAATAGGATTCACTATTATCTCTGTGTTTGCGAATCCATGAAGAGTCCTGAAATTTATTCCTCCTTGGATATGGATGTTATACTGTATTTCAGGGTGGGCAAAGTATAGCCTGGAGCTGCATGTTGCTTATAAAAGTTTTTCTGTGGCTCTTAGCTGTCCTTTTTCTGTCCAAAAAGGTCTCCAGAAGCAGTTTGCAGATCCCCTGTATACAGGTTTATAGGAAGGAAGGAAGGAAGGAAGGAAGGAAGGAAGGAAGGAAGGAAGGAAGGAAGGAAGGAAGGAAGGAAGGAAGGAAGGAAGGAAGGACAACACCTATTTTAAGAAACACAAACTAGATTTTGTTCTGTTTCTGTTGAATTTTGGTGAGAGGAACATTTGACAATCTGTGCCAAAAAGAATTCCAAGGAGTAAAAAGTTGGCCTGCCAAAGTTGCTCACTCCATTATACATGCTTACTTTGGAGAAAATCTGGTTCTCTACTGTACTGATTACTCCTGGTTCAGATACACATACATAGAGTTACAACCTTAGATAATCTCTCTCACAAGTTCTGGCACTTTTCTTGATGGACTGAAATTCAGAGGAGTAGGAGTTGGGAATGATGATAACGGCAATAACAGGAGGAGAAATGTTGCCCCAATCCATTGTGTGCTAATTCACAGGCTTCCAAAACTGAGGATCATAACACTTTAAAAAATGTATATTGATTTTGTAGGAATTTGGTATTCTAAACACAAAAATGACATCAGATTTGCTTCACTGTTTGCAGTTTTCACAACTTGTTTTGGTGTTTTTCTTTAGTAATATGTGACTGAGTAAGTTTTTTTTGGGTGGAGTAAAGAGTAAACAGTAAGAAAAGGGTTGATGTCTTCTAATTAACTTTCAAAACATGTAGTAGTTCAATTATATGAGATAGAATAATAGAACCATAGAGTTGGAAGAGACTTCGTGGGCCATCCAGTCCAAGCCCCTGCCAAGAAGCAGGAAAATCGCATTCAAAGCACTCCCAACAGATGGCCATCCAGCCTCTGTTTAAAAGCCTCGGAAAAAGGAGCCTCCACCACACTCTGGGGCAGAGGGTTCAACTGCTGAACAGCTCTCATAATTAGGAAGTTCTTTATCATGGTCAGGTGGAATCTTCTTTTAACTAGATATAACAATCTAGTCAAAAGAATTTAAAAGATCATCACATCTGTGCTCAATCAAAACTGAGTAACAACTGAATTCATAAAATATTGAATTTTTGAAAGAACTGTGTGTAGTATGAACATTTTTATTGTTTTTTAAATTCTGCACTTAACAACTACAATATTTTATTGCAGGCCTGTGTTTCTACCTAGCTTTTATGCTAATTGTTTCTATAGAACTTTCATCTATTCAATAACATTCCCTCCCTTTACCTTTCCAGTCCTTAGGACATTGTCCCCATTGTACAGATGGAACTGGATACATCAATGTACTGAAGGACATTTAGGAAATCTACGTTGGGGATCTGTACTTAGACTGAACTGTTTGTAGGTCTTACTGGCCTTAAGCAAATGTGTTTATTCTTTTTCTTCATAAACATGTACATTTTGACATTTTTTTAGTTATCTTCTGTGTTGGTCTGAAGACCACCCAGGGAATTGCTGCTAAGGCTCTGGCGACAGATACTAAAGGAGGGGTGGCAGTGGAAATATCTCTCCTGGTCTCCAAAACTTTATCCCCACAAATTGCAGGTCCCAGCCTGTTGTTTTTTTTTTAATGAGGCGAGGGGTATGATGTGTGTGTAGGGTGCATTATGAGAGATCAGCCTTCCCCCACAACCAAACGTCCACCTCAGCCCCTTCTAAGCACGTAACCCTCTGTTATCTCGCACTGAGAGGTAGTCTCTTGTGGTTTGAGGAGATTTAGCAAACCTCAGAGAACGGCGGCCGTGATGCATGTGTGGAGCCAGTGGGTGGGCGGAAGGCAGTGCACCCGGCTCACCACAGTCTCCCCTTCTCCTCCTCTTTTTCAAGGCTTTTCAGGCACAGGCATGTAGTGGCGTCTCCACCACCTGGCAACAGGTACATTTGAGATGAAGTGCCTGAGGAGGGGGAGAAATGTGCCTGTCTGGATCCACCTGAATGACATTTCCTTTACTATTGCTGTGCACCATGGCTGTTGGCAAGGGCCTCAAATGAACTTCAGTGTTCTAGGCTTGCTCACTGCCTTGATAGAAGGTGGTCTTCTTCAGCAGAAAAGTTTACAGGGAAACAGGGAAACCTACAATCAGCCCTCTCTATCCATGGATTCTGCATCCACAGATTCCACTATTCATGGCTTGAACATATTATGCACTTTAAAAATCCCAAAAGCAAAGCTTGATTTTGCCATTCTATATAAGAGACACCATTTTGCTATGCCATTGTATATGTGTTTTTCAGATTTTTTAAAAAGATATTTTAAAGATGTTTTTAAATTGTTAGATTTTAGCCTTTCTTGTAAGCTGCCCCGAGCCTTAGGGGAGTGGCGGCATATAAGTTTAAATAATAAAAATAAATAAAAAAAATAAAATAAAAAAAAATATCATGGGACTTGAGTCTCTATACATTGCTGTGTCCACAAGGGATCCTAGAATCAAAACCCAGTGGATACTAAGAGCTTGCCATATTTTGCTTGAAACTTGAGAAAAATAAAATTCTAAAGCTCTAATTCATGGGGCAACAAAAAAAAGCTTTTATTCTTTGGTATATTCCCACCAATTGTACACTCATCTTATTTATTTATCCAATATTACCCTGTTTCCCCCAAAATAAGACATGTCTTATATTAATTTTTGCTCCAAAAGATGTGTTAGGGCTTGTTTTCAGGGGTAGTCTTATTTTTCCATATTGATTTTTAAATGAACTATATCTAGGGCTTATTTTTGAAATAGGGCTTATATTTTGAGCATCCTCAGAAATGCTGAAAAATTATTATAGATCTTATTTTCATGGTAGATCTTATTATGGGGGAAAACAGGGTAAGAAAGAAACCTATGGCTGAAAAAATGGGATGTTGAGGTTTCAGAAGCTAGTGAAGTTCCTCTGATAGAATAAATGCTTTGAGGTGTGGGGAAGGGAAGGAGGTATATTTCTTCTAACAGCTGGAAAGGGGATGACTAGATATGACCAGTCTAACCATTAGCTAGACTATGGAAGTTCCTCAGGCAACAGAAATGGGGAGGTAACAATAAGATGTTGGAAGAAAAAGCAATGTGCTGCATGATTTCTTTGCACTTGTTAAATTAGTCTATTGTGTCAAAGAGTGGTGCAAAATATTCTTCTGTTGTCAACACTGAAGAAAGATTTGACAGCCAGGCCTGTCTTCATTTGGACATGGAATGGCAGAGGTGCCATCTTGTTCTTCACTTCAGGCAAGAAAATTTCTTGGGTCAGCCGGGATGCTGCCAATCAAACTATATTGCAGAACTATTCCCTGGATGTTAAGAGATAGAATAGCACCATCTGCAGTAAACAAATAAATGAACATCTGCTTTCTCTATCTATCCATCCATCCATCCATCCATCCACCCACTCACTTTTGTGTGATTAAAATTTAGAACTTAAGACAATGAACAAATAACAATTTAAATCCACCAACACTGAGAGCAATGCTAAAAAAACTGGACAAAATAAGCAACTGACCAAAGTTGTGAATTGCTGTTCTGGGTGATTTTCGATTTTCGATCTGGTTATTATAATGATGGCCTGTTTTATTGCATTTTGTGGAATTTGGTTTTAATATGTGGTTGTCTTAAGCATAAGAAGAATAGTGATTGGGTTGCTGTGAGTTTTCTGGGTTGTATGGCCATATTCCAGAAGCATTATCTCTTGATGTTTCACCCACCTCTGTGGTAGGCACCCTCAGAGGTTGTGAGGTATATTGGAAACTAGGCCAGTGAGGTTTATATTGGGGGAAAATGCTTCTGGAACATGGCCATACAGCCCGGAAAACTCACAGCAACCCAATGATTCTGGCCATAAAAGCCTTCAACAAGGCATAGTGATTGTTTTCAAATTGAATAAGGCTCCAAGTTTGCACTCCTGTTTTTCGACTTAAACATGTCAACCAATTTCAAATGGAGCATTTGGATGGGGAAGTCAGTATGGAAGAAGATAGCCCTTCAACTAGACCCTAAACTGTTTTGGACATTAAAGTTTCAGTCTCTAGCATCTTCAGTTAGGCCTGGAAAATAGCCATTGTTAAAATCAGTCCAGCTTGGAAAGCACTTGGAAAAGTTAATTTTTGGGACTATAGACTCACAGAACTTGGATTCTAAGAGATTTAAGAGATTTAAAGTAACTTTAAAAGCTCTGCCTAAAATTCCTTCCTTCCCTCCTTTCTTCCTCCGTCTTCCCTCCCTTCCTCCTTCCTTCCCTTCTTTCTGCTAATCTTCTATGACTTTGTGCATATACAGTAGAGTCTCACTTATCCAACATAAACGGGCCGGCAGAATGTTGGATAAGCGAATATGTTGGATAATAAGGAGGCATTAAGGAAAAGCCTATTAAACATCAAATTAGGTTATGATTTTACAAATTAAGCACCAAAACATCATGTTTAACAACAAATTTGACAGAAAAGGTAGTTCAATACGAAGTAATGCTATGTAGTAATTACTGTATTTATGAATTTAGCACCAAAATATCATGATATATTGAAAACATTGACTACAAAAATGCGTTGGATAATCCAGAACGTTGGATAAGCGAGTGTTGGATAAGTGAGACTCTACTGTATATTTATACTGCTGGCTCCTCCTCCTCCACTATTACTACTATTCTGTCTTATTCTTTTTCCAGTGCTGCTTAAAAAATTATTCTTTCTCATCAGTTGCTTGTATTTATGGTTGGAACAGTTGGAACAGGAACCTTTTTCTCTGAAGCTGCTGCTGCGCACTTTGACTGGCTGCCCTGCTGGACCTTTCCCATTGAAATGAGTGATAACTTGGTTTTTTTTTTTTACTGAGTCACGATTGTGGGTGAAATTCGTACCCCTTACTGTATTTAGCAACCAGCCTGACTCACATTTCAGGAGGGTGGCCATGAAGCAAGAGGAGAGGGATATACTGATCTGCATCACTGAAAGCTGACTCTTTCAGTAATGTTGATTACTGGATCTTTCAATATGATGCCTAGTGTATGTGTGGGAGATTCTGTTGAATTTTGTACCAGTGCATGGAAACATAGTAGTGGGGTAGTGCACTGATAGAGTAGAGCAGGATAGACAGTTTTTTTTGGTCAAATGGATATGTCAACATGACAATCAATTCCCCATGTCCAGCTGTAAAAGATAGGTACATACCATGATAGAATGTAGTCTCTCTGAGCCAAGTTTCAGAATTCCTCATTGTTGTTTCATCATAAGCACATTCTGAGACTACACCTAAAAAGGTGTGTGCAGTACCAGAAATGAACAGAACTCATAGTATTTTCATGCAAATGCCCATGAGGTATAGTTGACTGAGTGGAAAGGAAAACAGCAATGGTGCCCGCTTCCCATTGTTGCATTTCCTCTGTCTCAGAGTAATATGGGATGGGGAATGAGCTCTGTGATAACAATGTTGACCCATACTAAGCCTTTGCTACTGTTCATAAGGCCAAAAGCTTGGCTCTCAGGGGTCTAGATAGTGTGCCTTGGGAAGTCACTTATGCCATCATCAGAGCCGGCCCTAGGTAATTTTCAAGTGTAGGAGAACAGAATTTTGCCCCCCCCCCCCCAAACCAATCACTGAAAAATAAAAGCGTTGGATAAGCAAATATCTTGGATAATAAGGAGGGATTAAGGAAAAGCCTA
The DNA here is from genome assembly GCF_035594765.1 of Anolis carolinensis. Classification (NCBI taxonomy): domain Eukaryota; kingdom Metazoa; phylum Chordata; class Lepidosauria; order Squamata; family Anolidae; genus Anolis; species Anolis carolinensis. The sequence continues at coordinate 25,347,217 of NC_085846.1, read as the reverse complement.
TTAAACATCAAATTAGGTTATGATTTTACAAATTAAGCACCAAAACTTCATGTTTTACAACAAATCAAAAGAAAAAGCAGTCTCAACTGCGCCCCTGTATGTTTTGCACCCGAAGCGACCGCTTAATTCGCCTCATTGTTGGACCGGCTCTGGCCATCATTGTACCAATGCTCCTCACCCAGAAAACCTGACTCTGAGGACCACTTAGAGCAGTGGTTCTCAACCTGGGGTCCCCAGATGCTTTTGGCCTACAACTCCCAGAAATCTCAGCCAGTTCACCAGCTGTTAGGATTTCTGGGAGTTGAAGACCAAAAACATCTGGGGACCCCAGGTTGAGAACCACTGACTTAGTACAAGGCATTTGGAACCAGGTATATAAAGCCAGGCTCTGGTTGCTTCTTTTCTGCAGCGTTGCCACAAGCATGAAAGCAGCAACAGCAGTGGTTTCTAACTTTTGGTCCTCCAAATGTTTGGGACTTCAAATGGTTGGGGATTCTGGAAGGACCAAAGGACCACTCAACTAGAATGACCCCTCAGAGTCCTCCAACATCTCACTCTGGAGAGTTAGCCATTCACTTCCTAGCTGACAAGGCATTCCAGAGCAGGAGTAGGAGCCCTTCTGGGGATGAAGAATTTTCTCCACTAACCAAAACATGCAAATCTGCCTTTCTGATATGCCATCCATAAACTTTCTTCCTTTTCTGTATGCTAATTCAGGTGGAAAGAATCATTCTTAACAGTTAAGCATCTTTGCCAACTCATCACACTACACCTACAGATTTACCAGTATACTCAGATCTATCTTTTGCACATCCATAGAGAATCGAGCTCATAAATGTCTTATAAAAACCCAGAGCTCTAGAGGGCAAGGGTGCAGCCTTTGCCTGAGGGAGAAAATCTGGTATTTGGTCCAGCTTCATTTGGTCTTGCTTCATGTTGGCTTTTTTCAATAAGGCTGATAGCAATCATAAATTTGCACCTGGGGAAATCCCCTTTTCTAATATTAGTCAAGGTAGATTGGATGAGTTGGCTTCTTTGGAAAGATAGTAGCATATCAGTGGCCAAAGAGGAAGGCATGGCGAAAGGCTTGGAAAGAAAGAGAGGCAACACCGCCCCTGAGTTATTTTCCAAGAGATTGGTTGGAAGTAAATGCTAGATGCTTCCTTGTAGGTAACTTACAGGGATTGCTGCCATGTTTCATCATCTGGCATATCTGTGTCTTTAAGCAATTTAGATTTTGCTGGGAAATGTAAGGCTTTCAGCTGAGTGGTAACTATCTATGGAAGGTTTTACCTTTTTACCATTGTGAAGAAGGGGCTAGCCATCCTTGAATCTTCCAATAGAGAAGAGTGGGAATCGTGACGCCTCCTAGCAATTGTGATGAATGCTGGAAATTCACTCCAAAGGTTGTTGTCTGCACATGTATATATAAAGTACATGTACCCAGATAATTTCAGGTCATTGATAGCCAGCATAGTATAGTGGTTTCAGTATTGAATTATGAAATTGGAGGCCAGGGTTTAAATTCCTGCTTGGCCATGGGTTATTTTGGGCAAGCAACACTCTCTCAGCCAGAATGGATGTTCAAAGAACTTCTAACTGGGCTAAGACTCAAAAGAGACATACAAAGACAGTGGAAAAGGGGGGGAGGATCACCAAAGAAGAATTCAAACGACTAGCCAACTCCTGTAGGGAAAAGGTTCGCAAGACCAAAGCCCAAAACGAGCTCAGGCTTGCCAGAGACATTAAAAACAATAAAAAGGGCTTCTTTGCTTATGTCGATAGGAAAAGGAAGAACAAAGAGGCGATAGGGCTTCTGCGAGGAGATGATGGGGTACTGCTGACAGGGGATAGGGAAAAGGCACAACTACTTAATGCCTTCTTTGCCTCAGCCTTCTCACAAAAAGAAAGCCAGCCTCAACCTCAGCAACATGGAGTGGATTAGGGGAAATCCAACCCTAAATAGGGAAACAAGTTGTCCAGGAACACCTGGCCGCTCTAAACAAATTCAAGTCCCCAGGGCCAGATCAATTACATCCAAGAGTATTGAAGGAACTGGTGGAAATTATTTCAGAACCACTGGCAATCATCTTTGAGAGTTCTTGGAGAACGGGAGAAGTCCCAGCAGATTGGAGGAGGGCAAATGTCGTCCCTATCTTCAAGAAGGGAAAAAAGGATGACCCAAACAATTACCGTCTGGTCAGCCTCACGTCGATACCAGGCAAGATTCTGGAAAAGATCATTAAGGAAGTGGTCTGCAAACACTTAGAAACAAATGCTGTCATCGCTAATAGTCAACACGGATTTATTAAAAACAAATCATGCTAGACTAATCTGATCTCTTTTTTCGATAGAGTTACAAGCTGGGTAGATGCGGGACGCCTGGCTCAACAGCAATACGTATGAAAAAGATCTTGGAGTCCTCATGAACAACAAGTTAAACATGAGCCTACAATGTGATGTGGTGGCTAAAGATGCTGCTTCTGCGGACACTGGAGCAATGCTGTTTTGGATTCCTCCTGCTTCGACCTTGGACTTCGGCTTCTCTTCTTGCAACTCCCTTTGTTAACCATTTGTGTACTGTGCCTTTTTGTTTTGCCTTAGAGCGCTTTGTTTGACTTGTTGCTCTTTGCATCCAGTTAACCTGGATTACATTTCTGTTTACCTTTTGGACCAGGTCTGGTTTGGGTTTTTGAGTTTTGACCAGTGGAACTGCATTTAAGTATCTTTGCGTCCTTTTCCTTTTGTTTCAATAAACTCTGTTTTGAAGTCACTTTTAAGTCTGGCCCTTTAAGGCGTCTGTGATTCCAACAAGCGGCTTAAAGAGCTGGCCATGTTTAGCCTTCAGAAGAGAAGGCTGAGAGGAGACATGATAGCCATGTATAAATATGTGAAGGCAAGTCATAAGGAGGAGGGAGCAAGCTTGTTTTTTGCTGCCCTGGAAACTAGGACACAGAACAATGGCTTCAAACTACAGGAAAGGAGATTCCACCTGAACATTAAGAAGAACTTCCTCACTGTGAGAGCTGTTCGGCACTGGAACTCTCTGCCCCGTAGTGTGGAAGGCTTAAAAGCCTTCTTTAGAGGCTTTTAAGCAGAGGCTGGATGGCCATCTGTCGGGGGTGCTTTGAATGTCATCTTACTGCTTCTTGGCAGGAGGTTGGACTGGATAGCCCACGAGATCTCTTCCAATTCTATGATTCTATGAACTGTAATAGTAACATCTCATGGAATCATGACATCTGCAGTTTAGGACATGGCATTTAAAATTCTCAGGAGAGAATTCCACTGCCTTAGCAAACTACAAATCTCATGATTTCATAGGATGTGGTCATAGCAGGTAAAGCAGAATATAATGCTGTAATTGTGAAGTCATGGCTTTTGTTTTACATACACCATCTGTAGTTTTGCATTCTTTGTTTTATTAATTTTATTAATTCATTTCATCTTGTGAAACCATAGGCTGCCATTTGCCTTGGACAGGCCTCTGGTGAAGCTCCAAGGATAGCACTCCCCTGTTAAAACATAAATATAAAAAACAGAAATGAAGTGCCAGCAAAATGAAACAAAATAAAAGAAGGCGAAAGTATAGAGTCTGAAAAAGAGACATATCAGTTATGTTTGCCAGCTGCCCAGAACTCCTCTGAAATGAAATGATCGAGAAGCCAAAAGACATCAAGCCCAGATTCCAGAGCAGGGGTCCCACCATTGAAAAGGTACCACTTGTATTTCTCACTAGCCTTTCTTTCACAGCCCAGGATACCTGGAGTTGGAAGTCATTCAGTGAATTGTTATGTATGCATCTCTTTCCCCTTGCATATACGCTTCCTGCTTCAGTCTTACAATCTGGATTATGTAGTTGTGGGATGGCTGTTCTCTCCTGGACCATAGCTGCAGGTTAGACCCGTAGTTCTTTCAGTGTCCCTTCCACTCTGTGATCCTCTAATCCCAAGTGGAGAGTCCTCCATGGCAGGTGCAACTCATTCAATTTGCTCCACCAGGATGTGCCCGGTTTTCTGTCTCCAACTGCCCCCTCCCCAGACTCTTTGATGCCGCTGTGTGCTCTGAGCTACTTCAAACATCTGCACAAATGAGTACAACCCAGGCTTTTTAATTACACCCTTTCCAGCTCACTGGTACTCCCCAGTCCTTTTGATGTTCCCTTACCACCCAACACTGTCGCCAGCAGCCACACACACACCATAGAGTGCAGTCTGCCCCCGGGGTGGACGATGGGAAGGTGGGAGTGGAGGAGGAAGGTAAAGAAGCAGCATAAACAAAAGTGGGTCATCTTAACATCCTACCCTCCCCACCTACCCCCCAACCGGATCTCATATACCATCTGGTGAATATTTCATGTATCTACGTGGTTTAAGTTCTCCTTACATCAAAGGCCATCTCTCCTCATTTGGTTTGCAGCTTGTCAGATCGGCCAAATAGTGTTTTATTTTTTGAAAATGAACTGTATATTCCACCAGTTGTAAGAGCCATCATGCAGGGGAATATTCTTTAGAGCTTGGAAAAGTTTCTCTGTATCATCATCATAATAATCATCATCATTTATGCCCAATTTTTTCTCTCCACAAGGAGACTCAAAGCGGCTATCCTGTAATCATGTCCAGGGCGCTTTGAACCCCCTTTTACATTACCCAGTTAAAGTGCTGTCATTCCAGTTCAATACTCATGGTTTCATAATGTGGAATCCTGTGATTTGTATTTTAAGGAGAAGTATTTAGAATTTGGGGGCAGAGAGTTCTAGTGCCTCATCAGACTACAGACCACAGGATTCCACAGAATGCAGCCATGGCAGACAACTGAAATTTGAGTGCTGTAATTGAGTGGCATGAGATGGCTCTTAAAGACTGAATTGCCATGGCTGTGGAGAGATGGATGAGATTTTAGAAAAGACAATCCATGGATCTGGTGGTGAGAGGTTTAGTTCAAGGACTTTGGAGAGGTTGAAGGCTACAAAAGCAGTGCTTAAGGCCTTGTGTCATCCCAAAATTACACTTCTTTTGTTGTGTGCCTTGAAGTCAGGTGTAGAATAATAGAGTTGGAAGAGACCACATGGACCATCTAGTCTAACCCCTGCCATACTCAGGTATACCCAGAACCTCCTCGTTGGATTGTCACCTTGTCATGGTGAGGGGGCTTGCGTTTTCCAATGAACCTGCGGGTGTAACTGTCGGAGTCATGTACTACTAGGAAGGGCCGGAGGGGAGGTTCAAGACCAAGCACAATCTGAAGACCTGAAGACTTCAACGGTTGATCAGGCGGAAGATAAATGGTACGTTATAATGGCCGTGAAGGCGGAAGAGGGCTGCAACAGATTGAGAAGCCACCGTCATCATGTTAACCATGCCCTCATTCTGCCACCCCTTTGGGGAGCAGAAATAGTGGCCAAACATCTCAAAGTGATGCATTAAACTCGGAAAATGGTTTTGCCTTTGAAAAGTCAGGGTCTGCACAGTATGTTATATTTCCTCCTTTCTTCCCTGCAGCCCTCTTAGTAATAGTATTAGAATTATGGAAAGAGACATTGTTTGTGTGAGGAATGAGGAAGATGTTCAGCCATGATGCTTTTATCTTCTTCATAGAGGCTTTGTGCCAATTCCACCAGCATACCTGGCAGAAGTCCAACGGGGCAAGTTTTCTATGGTCCCAAAGGGAGAAGAACACCTGTTGAATTCCTGTCTGCTCTAAATCACAGATGTTCTCATGGATACCTTGAAGGCGGGGAAGGAGAGAGAATTTTGGGAGGAGTGGCGGCTGTGTGTATGTACAAAATCGAGCTTTGGCCTGCCTGATCTTTGCAGCTTTGAAGCTCATGCCCGAGAGCTGAATAGCACGGCTCCTACAAGGGCAGGACTAAACAGCCCTCCCGACCGTCAGTCGGCCTGCCTCTTCTCTTCTTCCTTGCAAGGCTCCTGGGACTCGGCTCCCATCCCGTCCACCTCCTGGCACCAGAAGGCTCCGTCAGCAGCTTGGCAGCTCCATGGCGGGTTGCCGAGAGCCCGAGGAAGGGAGGGGGGTTGTTACGTGGGGGTGGGATGTGCTGGAGGCACCCTGGTTAGTGCGTTGTTTATTTGGTTACCGTTTTGTGGTTTCCAAAAGGTGCCTGCAGGTCTGTGAGGAGGAGCGGCTTCAAGATGGGTCTCGCCCTGTTCTTGTCTCCTGCTGGGCCTCAGACAGGCCCACATGGCTGTGATCCAGCTCTGCCTTTGACTCTGTGTGTGTATGTGAAAGAGACAGAGAACCAAAAAAGAGAAGATCTGGGAAAGAAAAACTGCAAGCGTGGGATGGAGATAACATTACTTAATCACACTTGTAACACCAAGTGTTACGAGTGAGAGTCAGTGTGCTGTAGTGGTTTTGGAACAATGGGAGATCAGAGTTTGAATCCATGCTCAGCCATGGAATCCCATTGAGTGACTTTGGGCATGTAACATTATCTCAGCCTCAGACAGAGGCAAGGAAAACACATTCTGGCAAGAAAACACTGTGATAGGTTTGTCATAAGATTGTAATAAGTAAAAATGACTTGAAGGCACACAACAGCAACAACTACAACAAAAACATTTATGGTTGCCAGGACAAGACTATCCCTGTTTCTGAAATCCCAGGGCCAAAACCTAAGTCTCATGAGGGACTCTTTGTGATGTCATAGATGCTAGTGTTGTCGTAATGGTGTGGTTGAATGGGGCAGTCCTATGTGACGTTATTAAGCACAGTACCTTAAGTATCACCTGCAGTTGTACAGAGTATGCCATTCAGTTAAACAGGCACGGGCAGACAACGGCCCAGAGGCTGGAGGCAACCCTCTGGGCGATTATCTCAAGCCCTCTTCATTTTTCCTTTTGGCATAAGGACACTGCAGCCTGTCACATCCTAATGCCAAAATGATGGAGGAGGAAGGCACGCAGCAGCTGAGAGCCCTCTGGAGCACTCTCAGCCACTGCATGTCTCACCCTCCTCCTGGCATAAGGACGGTGTGAGTGGCCCCATCCTTATGCTGGGAGGACGGCTCAAAGAAAGCACATGGTGGCTGAGAGCTTTTCAGAGCACTCTCTGCCAACGCTTGTCTCACTCTCCTCCTGGCATAATGCCAAGAGAGCGACCTGAGGATCAGGGAAGGAGGATTGGGGCAGCCGCCACGCGTCCTGCCTTTCTTCTGGCATAAGGATGGGGCAAGCGGTCCTGTTCTTATGCTGGTGGGACAACCTGAGGATGACCCAGGCTCTTCCCTGCCCCCTCCTGGCCCCACTCCCTCCAGGGTCCTACCCACTTGTGGGCCTGCCCCACCTTCGAACAACCCCCCTCCTTCCCTCCTGGCCGGTCCACAATGTGACCCCAAGACAAAAATGTTTGCCATGCCTGAGTTTAAAAATACTCTTGTTTTACAAATTAACCCCTGAGAGCTAGCAGTCCTAGTGTTGGTTTGATACATAAGGAAAGGATTTATTGTAAGGTTTAAGTGATAATGACAACCACTTAAATCAATGCATTGTGTCTGCCATTACGTTTGACATGACGTTGGAGTAAGAAGTCATTGGATCTGATCCATTTATCAGCACAATCCATTGAGAAAGTTTCTTATGCTACTCCACTGGGGGGAAAGGGCTTGCTCACCTCTTTGAGCTTTTGAAAAATAAAAAAGATCCTTGTGAAATATGTTCCATTTTAATTCATGTGCAGGCAGGCTAGGATCTGGATTTTCTGTCTCAAAATGCCTTGAAACAGAATACTTATTTAACCCAGACCTCAAAAACTCAGAGAACTCCCCAGACATTGGCTATGCTACCAAAACGATTGTGGAAGCTGTAGTTCAGAAAAGAATTCTTTTCTGAACTACAACTCCAAGAATCTCTCTGTTTGGAATACACCATATGTAATCCATTTCCCTTGGCTACACTGGAAACTGAAATCCAGAACATCTGCAGGGCCAAAAACCACTTAGTTGAGAATAGGGAAGAACAACATCAAGCAAAATGAGCGGTCAATGAAGCAGCAAATAGAGCCCATAAACTTAACGTAACAGGAACTAATAATACAGTTGGACAATTCTCCTTATAGCTTTGCAATTCGATTAGGTCTAAACCAATCTCTTGAAGGTTGAAAGAGAGCAGGCCTACAGACAAACTGCAAAGTAAAGAAAGGGATCTGATGACGCCTTAGAGACTAACTGAAAGAAGAAATTCGGTAGCACAAGCTTTTGTAGACTTAAGTCTCCTTCATCAGATGCCTGGCTGATGCAGGGAGTGGTAGTCCAAAATGTTACTTTTCCAGGTTCTTCAGGACCCAGGGCTTAAAAGGTTGGAAAGAGGACTCAGCATTATTTTGGATTGTGGCTATGAATGCTCGTAGGATGATCCCAAGTGGAGACGCCAAGACTGCCTTTGCTTATTTTTTGTAAGCATCGCTTTCTATGTCAGTGTTCCCAGTGCAACGACTTTAAGCCGCAGCAGCGTCACACATGGGACCTGAAACAAAACCAGCTCGGCAGGCTTGGGCTGGCTCTGCACTTGAGCGTGGGGGGTGGGTGTGGAATGAGGTAGGGGGAGAGAAAAGGAACACCCAAGTGCTGCAGGAAGTGGCACGGATGATTCAGAAGTTGGAGCTCTTTGCCTTGGCTCCAGGCTTAACTACAATGAGCTGGTCTGTAGAGGGTGCTGTCCCAGCCAAGGAAATATTACCCATGTTCACTATATCACCAGGGCTGGCCTTTCAGGTCAGATCAGTACACAATAGTCAATTTGCCCGTCCTCCTTTTTCTTTTTCTACCATCTCACACAGCAATTCTTGCTCCATATATCTCCCCGTTTGTGAACACTTGCTGCTGCTAGAAGCTCCTATAGCTACAGTTGCAAGGGTTGCCAGTTTAGGGCCATCACAGTTTATGAGGCTGCAAAGTCCAAGCTTGCAACCCAGGGATAGCTCCTGGTGCTGTTATTATGTTTTGTGCATTGACAGCAACCAGGACCTACCCCTTGGTTTCAAGTTTTGACTTTGCAGGCTCAGAAACTGGGATGACCCTGAATGACCCAGTGGCTCACAGATTATCCTTCAAATACACATATATACGTGCACCACACGCACACATATATAGCCTATTTAGAAACTTGGCCTCTTAGCTACAGGGGTTCTTCCACATCAGGGTGTAAAGAGGGGATTATTCCTTCTAACTTAACATAGGAAGATGTGAATGTGCAGTCTAGCCTACTTGTTTCTAGGATATGTATCTAAGCATTGCTAGGTCCTCAAGTGTGACTATAGTCAACCTTTGGCAGACGCATGCCATTGAATTTCCTCAAGGAGCTAGGACTTTTGTCAGAGGTGAAAACATGGATACTGATGCTGTGGGTATTGGGGCCGTACTAAAAGTACTGATATACCCCGGAAGATCTTTGCAAATTGTAACAACAAACCAATTAAGCATTGCACATTGTAGCACATTACTGCTATCCAGCCAAGCTATAGATTTATACATAGGCCTGGTACGGGTGATCTTGATTTTAATGAAATACAAGCAGTCCCCGAGTTACAAACATTTGACTTACAAATGACTTATAGTTAAGAACAGGGTGAGATAAGAAAAAGTGAGATAAATCTATCCCTCCGAAGAGAAATTCACTCCTGAAAGAGTTATCATGGGGAAAAGGTGTCTCCAATGAAGCTTTTGCACCAATCCTTGTTTCCACAACAAGCCAAATTTTTCAAAATACAATTGTCACAGGAACAGAAAATGAGATCAAATCTTCTGAACAGGGGCACAGACAATAAAACAAACACCACAGGGATGTTAACCCTTCTCTATGCTACCCAAAACTTACACACTGAGATACATGCACACACGCACACATATATGGTTGGAACTACACTTTAAAATGTACCTGTTCGACTTACATAGAAATTCAACTTAAGACCAAGCTTACAGAATCTATCTTGTTCGTAACTTAGGGACTGTCTGTATACTTATACTTGAGGATGTTATCTAGTTCTTTCGTAGGTGCTCTTCCAAGTCTTAATCTTCTCCAAATTTCTGCATTACAATGTAAATTTTGATTAATGATTGAACTAAGAAAGAGAAAAAATATGTTGGCATCTTCATCACCCACTTCAAAAAATGTTGAGGTGGCTTTTTCATAAATATCTCTGCCTCTCTTTTTTTGAAACCTCACGCCATATCACTACTGTAACCCCTCCCCTCCACACTCCCTCATTGACTTTAAAGGTCTTAAGCACAGAGGTGTCTGGCATTTCGGGGTCAACCAAAAACTCTGCTTGGTCAGATATGGTCAGAAGAGGCTGGCGGGCAGAAGGCTCATGAAGTCACGTCTGAGCCGCCCTCTGCTCTACCCAAGGGAAGTAAATGACAGGCTGCCCTCACCTTGAAAGCTGCAATTTACTCTTGCTGCTGTGATATCCCCCGGCAGTTAATAGGCACCCTGTCTTCATCTGAGGAGGCCATGGTGGTTTGGGAATATGTAAACTGGGGAGACTTGAGCTTTCGAGGACTTTGTGGAAGGAGGTGGTGGCAACGAGCCCTTGGGAAGAAATGGCTCCAATGGTGGGATCTAGATTTTTTTTTTTATCCAGCTTCCCCCTATCCCTATTCATTGAATTATTGCGACAGATAGCTGGGTCTTTCCATGGGGCCGGAATGTTGACTTGAACATGTATCACCAACAGCCAAGCACATTTTGTAGATTTCAAGACCACCTTCACAAGAAGACTCTGAAATCAGGATTTTGCATCTCCTTGTGTAAGTGTATTGCTGTGACAACCATGGTCAAGATTTGAATCCCTGCTCAGCCATGGAAACCCACTGGATGATCTTGAACAAGTCATACTACCTTGGCCTCAGAGGAAGGTAACGGCAAACCCTCTCTGAACACATGCCCTTGTCGTCTCTTTCAATTCTGCGATTCTATGAGTCTATAAGAAAGTCCCATAGGGTGTACTCAGGGTCACCATAAGTCAAAAACAACTTGAAGGTCATGTGAAATCTATTATTCACCCTACTTGCATTCAAATGTGATGTACTAATGGCATTAGGAATCTTCCCCTCTTGGACCTCCATAGATTTTTCATGTGATCTGTGTGTGCTATTCCAAGTTGTGGTCCATGACCATATTGCCTGTCAATCTGCTGCAAATTTCCAAGAGAGAAAGAAAGAGTCTGTTGTGCTGAGCCCTGGCACACTGGGAAAAATCCCTGCTGGTTCCACATTTCTGAAATCTTAATAAGCACTGGTATATAAGGTGAGAAAGAGAAGGCAGTGGCCAATCTCCTTTGAAGAAATCTATGATAAGTTGGTATTGGCTTGAAGGCCAATGATTACCACAGCAGGGGTGGTTCAATAAAAGTACCTATGTTAATAATCTCAGAATTTAGAGTTGGAGAAAACCTCAAAGGACATCTAGTTCAAAGCCCTGCTGATGTAGGAAATCCACCGCAATAGTAACTTGTAACTCCCATGACTCCAGCATTGGTTCCATATTGAATGGAGTTGTAGTTCACCATCTGAAGGGCCACAGTTGCTCATTCCTAATCTAGGTATCCAGACAAATGGATAATGTTGCAAATTCACCAGTAATGAGATAAAAACAAACAAAACAATACCCAAGATAAAGGCGTGACTGAAAAGGAATGGAAAGAGAGACAGCTCAAATACTTTGACTTTAGACCAAAACGTGAAAAAGTCTTGTTCCACTTTTAATAAAGAGTACATGATTTTACATGAGAAAACCAGGAGGGCTGACCTCAAGGACAGATCACAGGATGTGGTATGAAATCCCCCCTCCAAATAAAAGGAGCTGATTTTTCAAAGCACTGTTGGTGGGATTTAGCCTAAAGGTATGTCTGCACTAGCTGGCTTTATTGCTTGTTCTTGATTCTTATATTGTCTCCAGATGCTTTTATGAGTTTCCTTATCTTTCAGTTTGCCATGATAGCTCCTTTCAATTAATATTAAGTGAATATAGAAAAATTTACTTTAAAATCTCTGTGTCTCCTAAACTAAAAAAGAGAATGGCTTGGTAAATAGGTGGATATGTATAGGAATATGTTGTTGAATGCAAAATTAATGGATGAATGTGAACATGCATTGTTGAACTGATGAAGATATGGAAAAATGTTTTGGTGACCTGGTGGATTTATTGAGGCTGATAGGAAAGTTAAAAAGAAGTGGAACAATGCTTGTGATGTATGAGGCAATGTGATATTGGTCCAGGTGGTAACACAATGGCTAAGTAACCGAGTTATGAATGGGAGAGTTCTCCACCTGAAACTTATCTCAGAGATGTGCAAAGTAGGATGACCTAATATCCGTGGCAACTACAATCTGGGGAAAACTTGAGAAACTGCTAGTCACTTCTGATGTGAGAGAACTGACCGTCTGAAAGGACGTTGCCCAGAGTATGCCCGGATTTTTTGATGTTTTTACCATTTTTGATGTTTTTACCAGCTCCAGGGGTTCCTGACAGAGACCGACTATCTGGATCCATCACAGTCTGGGTTCAGACCCGGTCATGGTACGGAGACGGCTTTGGTCGCCTTGGTGGATGACCTCCGCAGAGAACTTGACAGGGGGAGTGTGACCCTGTTGGTTCTCTTGGACATCTCAGCGGCTTTCGATACCATCGACCATGGTATCCTTCTGGGACAGCTCTCCGGAATGGGTATAGGGGGTGTTGCTTTGCAATGGCTCCGCTCCTTCCTGGAGGGCCGTTCCCAGTTGGTGAAGCTGGGAGACTCCTGCTCGGACCCCTGGCCATTGACCTGTGGGGTCCCGCAAGGTTCTATTCTGTCTCCCATGCTTTTTAACATCTACATGAAACCGCTGGGAGAGGTCATCCGGAGTTTTGGAGTTGGGTGCCATCTCTATGCAGATGACACTCAACTCTACTACTTTTTTCCACCAAACTCCAAGGAAGCCCCTCGGATCCTTGACCGGTGCCTGGCCGCTGTGATGGACTGGATGAGGGTGAATAAGCTGAGACTTAATCCTGACAAGACAGAGGTCCTCCAGGTCAGTCGTGCGGCCGATCGGGGCATAGGGTGTCTACCTGTGCTTGACGGGGTTGCACTCCCCCTGAAGGCGCAGGTCCGCAGCTTGGGGGTCCTCCTGGACTCATCGCTGACGCTTGACGCTCAGGTGTCAGCGGTGGCCGGGAGGGCCTTCGCACAACTAAAACTTGTGCGCCAGCTGCGACCGTACCTCGTGAAGTCTGACTTGGCCATGGTGGTCCACGCCTTAGTCACCTCCAGGTTGGATTACTGCAATGCACTCTACGTGGGGCTGCCCTTGAAGACGGTTTGGAAACTTCAGTTGGTTCAGAGATCAGCAGCCAGATTAATAACAGGAGCAAATTATAGAGAGCGGTCAACCCTCCTATTTAAACAGCTCCACTGGCTACCGATAAGTTTCCGGGCCCAAGTCAAGGTGCAGGTTATTACCTATAAAGCCTTAAACGGTTCAGGACCTGCCTATCTCCGTGATCGTCTCCTCTCCTACGAACCACCGCGAGCCCTGAGATCATCCGGGGAGGCGCTCCTCTCGCTCCCGCCTTTGTCTCAAATGCGGCTGGTAGGGACGAGGGAGAGGGCCTTCTCGGCAGTGGCCCCCCGGCTCTGGAACTCTCTCCCTAAGGAGATCAGGTTAGCTCCTTCCCTGCCCATTTTCCGCCAGGAATTAAAAACATGGTTGTTCCAGAGCGCGTTTGAATGAACAGGCCCAATACAGCTGGCATTAGAATACTTCTCTCTGTTTAAAAGCGTACGGCACTTTATCACTCATTTCCATGACACAGCACTTTATGAAACCTGTCCCCGCTTGTTTGTTTTTAATTCTCTGATTTTATTGCTTGGATTTTAATGTATTTATTATTTATTTTGTGAATCGTTGGAATGTTTTTGGTCAAATGTCTTGTGTTGTTGTTTTCGGGCTTGTCCCTGTTGTGAGCTGCCCCGAGTCCCTTCGGGGAGATGGGGCGGGATATAAAAATAAAGTTTATTTATTTATTATCCTTGTGGGAGGTTTCTCTCATGTCCCCGCATGGAGCTGGAATTGATAGAAGGAGCTCATCCGCGCTCTCCCCGGGTTGGATTCAAACTGGCAACCTTCAGGTCAGCAACCCAACCTTTAAGTCAGCAGTCCTTCCAGCTCAAGGGTTTAATCCATTGCACCACCAGGGGCTCAAACAGTACAGGAAAACAGTACAGGTTTGTCTTTCAAGGTTGTGTGAATTCCTGAGATGATTACCTTATGCCCTTTGAACACTCAAAAATGTGTTGTTGTTGTTTATTTGATCAGTCGTTTTCGACTCTTAGTGACCTCATGGACCAGCCCACGCCATAGCTCCCTGTCGGTTGTCACCACCCCCAGTTCCTTCAAGGTCAAGCCAGTCACTTCAAGGATACCATCCATTTAATCTTGCCCTTGGTCGGCCCTCTTCCATTTTCCCCAGTATCATTCTTTTCTCCAAGCTTTCCTGTCTTCTCATGATGTGGCCAAAGTACTTCATCTTTGTCTCCAATATCCTTCCCTCCAGTGAGCAGTCGGGCATTATTTCCTGGAGTATGGACTGGTTGGATCTTCTTGCGGTCCAAGGCACTCTCAGAATTTTCCTCCAACATCACAGTTCAAAAGCATCTTCCTTCGCTCAGCCTTCCTTTTGGTCAAGCTCTCGCATCCATAAGTTACTATGGGGAATGCCATTGCTTTAACTATGCAGACCTTCATTGCCAGTATGTTGTCTCTACTCTTCACTATTTTATCGAGACTGGTCATTGCTCTCCTCCCAAGAAATAAATGTCTTCTGATTTCCTGGTTGCAGTCTGAGTCTGCAGTAATCTTCACACCTAGAAATATCAAGTCTGTCACTGCCTCCATTTTATAACAAAAATGTGTTATAAATGCTAAATGTTCCCATTATGTCTGGACAAACATTAAGTGTATTGAAGGAAAGAGAATACAATACACATTATTTTTGGAGGTATATTTAATTCCGGAATTCATTTAATGGACTCTTAATTTAGACAGAATTTTGATGAATGTGCAACTAGTTTGAGCTATTTCTCAAATTTCAAGATAAAATAAAGTGCAAAAACTGGTGCAGACAGGAGACTGGGGAAATATTAACACCAGGACAATGCAAATCCATGTGATGTCATCTGCAGTCAAGCAGCAAAGTCAAAAGCTATTGAAGCATGGTTTTGAAAAGCTCCAGGAGAGGCAATGTAAACTGATTTGGCTTGAGATCCAAGGGTTCTTCAAGAGTTCATAATCCCCTTGCTTTACATGACCGACTGTCTTTGCGGTTGGTACTTCAGCACTGCACTTGTTAGCTTGTGAGCTAGGCAGACTTGGCAGGGATGAACATGAACACATTGTATTGCGTCGACTAAGTGGAGTTTCAGAGGGCACCTCATCTCTCTTTTGTGGATTCCTCTCTGATGCCATAGCAGGCTTTGACATTAGACTTTCCAGACTGCTGATCAGCTGTTTCTGGAACGATCTAGCTGAGCCTAATTAATATCTTGTGGCTGAGACGGAAAACCCCCAAACGAGGTTTAACGTTTGGGCATTAAATGTTCCATGTAGAAACATTCTCCTTAAAGCTGTGCCTGGTGGTGACTCATGGTCCTTCCACGTGTACCTGATTTTGCTGCTTGTCTATGATTTTTCTTTTGCTGTGTGGTTCACATTGGACCTGTTTGACTATTAGATAAAATGAAGCTGTTGATTCGGGCTGTAGATGCTGGAAGGCAGCAATAAAATAGTGAAGGAGACCTCTGTGTACTTTAAGCCAGCCTATTGCCTTCAGTTACAATGGAGAATGCAGTATGTTTTTTTTAAATGTTCAATTATATATTAACTCATTCTGACTGTCTACATGGTATGGGAATTACCATCATTTTATTCTTTTCCTCAGGCAGCCAATTTTTTAGTCTTGTCTTGGTATTGTAATATCCCCACCACCTTGAGGGAAAAGTTATATAAAGTAATAGTTCAAATCCTTGTCATGAGAAAAGACTACGAGCCCATGAGCTGTGCAAAGACATACCCAGACTAAGTTGTGAAGCAGACTCCAGGAGGACAAAAACCAGGGCACATGTGGCCAAGGAATATCAAATAGTGTCCAAAATGCAAAGGTTATTAATGAGGAAAAACAGAAGAGAGGCTGCAACAGTTTGCTTCTGCTTGAGTCTACTGGGAAAGACAAGATTAAGGTCTTTTTCGCCTCCCCAAGACAATTCCCCCCTGCTGAGTAAATGGAGTGCACACTACTTTTGTACTTGAGCTGAAGACAAAGGGGAAAGTGTAAGGAGTGCAGGAAAACTGGGACATTTTCAAAAGAGTAAAAAAAATGGGATTACGGAGGATTAATAGAGTCTAATCTTGCCAAATTGACACAGTTGGGAGGGCATGAAATTGACTATCAGATTACTCTGGTTGTGAGATTTTGGGAACTGTAGTACACAAAAGTAACATTTCCTAGCTGTGAAAAACAACCTTTTAGGGAGGTAGGGATATCTAAACCTTCCAAGTTCTTTTTCGTTTCAGTTTTTTCCGTGAGAAACTGCAAGCCATCTGCAAGGACATTGTCCAGGGGCTTTGCCTGGGTGTTTTACCATCCTGTGGGAGGCTTATCTCGTGTCCCTCATTTCCAAGTGAGGGAATAGGAATGAATTGGCCCAAACTCTGAACACTTCACACTGTAATATTTTGTTGCAAGATCCACTTGTCACCTCACTTTATATGTTCAGAGTGCATTGCTTGTGTAGATAAATCACAACGCACAGGAAGGAGAGGTGAGGAATGGAAACTCTTAAGCAGGGGTCCCCAAACTAAGGCCCGTGGGCCAGATGCGGCCCTCCAAGGTCATTTACCTGGCCCTCGCCCTCAGTTTTATAATATAATATTTTAAAATTATTTTTAATAATATATTGTATTTACATATAATATTGATAATGATATTATCATGTTATACAATATAATACTAATACTAATACCATATAATAATATTAATTATATGTTATATATTACATATCTACAGCATATAGCAGGGGTCCCCAAACTAAGGCCTGGGGGCCGGATGCAGCCCTCCAAGGTCATTTACCTGGCCCCCACCCTCATTTTTATAATATAATATTTTTATATCATTTTTAATAATATGATATATTGTATATACATATAATATTGATAATAATATGATAATGTTATACAATATAATAATACCATATAATAATATTAATTATATGTTATATATTACATATAATATTACAGTAAAGTGGTATAGTTCAATATAGTAATATATAATGCTAATATTGTGCTATGCTAATAATATAATATATTGTATGTACATACAGCTGCTCTGAGTCCTCTTCAGGGTGAGAAGGGCGGGATATAAATGTAATAAATAAATGTAGTAAATGAATAAATAAATAATTTTAGACTTAGGCTCGCCCAAAGTCTGAAATGACTTGAAGGCACACAACAACAACAATCCTAATTCACTTGACTATCTCATTGGCCAGAAGCAGGCCCACACTTCCCATTGAAATCCTGATAGGTTTATGCTGGTTACAATTGTTTTCTTTTTTAAATATTGTATTGTTCTTTCATTGTTGTTGTTGTTTTGCACTACAAATAAGACATGTGCAGTGTGCATAGGAATTTGTTCCTCCAAATGATAATTTGGCCACTCCACAGTCTGAAGGATTGTGGACTGGCCCTCTGCTTTAAAGGTTTGAGGACCCCTGCTCTTAAGGTTTGGAGACTCATAGAACAGAAGGTGCAAAACAAAATCATCCAGGGATTTCAGCGGTGGTCACAGGAAGAAGCTATCAATCTTTTGCAAAACAGACTCAAGACATATTGCTTCCTGGGGTGCCACAGACAATCCCCCTTCCCCTATACCCAGCCTCAGTTTATGATGCCCAAGTCTTTATGATTAGCCATTAATGCTGGCTTCCCAGTGACAAAGGACTCTTGCCACACCCTGGTCTCTCCACAGATATATTTTTTTTCCTTTCCTTGCCTAGTTTATCCATACCTCACAACCTCTGAGGATGCCTGCCATAGATGTGGGCGAAACGTCAGGAGATAATACTTCTGGAACATGGCCACACAGCCCGAAAGATTTACAACAACCCTGTGATCCCGGCCATGAAAGCCTTCGACAACACAGGTTTTAAATTGTTTTTTTCTTGCTCTGAAATGTTTCTCCACTAGAGGCCACTTTTGCCTTGCTAATAAGTAACGAGTCCCATATTGGTTGTGCACATGCCATTTGTTGCGATTTGCAGATTATTGGCACCTGTAGAAACATTCTTTTTGCTGTACGGCAATTTGGAACAGAACTGACTCTAAAATAAGCACTGTGTAATATTTATTGTGTGCTATTGCGCGCCCTTACACATAAGTACATTTGGTATTGTTGTGTGCATTCAACTTATTTCTGACAAATGGCAAATCTCAGGCAACCCTGTTGTGGATTTTCTTGGCAAGGTTTGTTCAAAGGGGCTGAGAGAGTGTGATTGCCAAAGGTTATTCAGTGGGTTTTCATAATTTAACAGGGATTCAGATCCTACTCTCCTAGAATCCTAGGATATTATTTCACTTAGTCACCATTCCATGGTGTTCATGTGCTCAATGTATGGGAACCGTGGTGGCGCAATGGGTTAAACCCTTGTGCCGGTTGAATTGCTGACCTGAAAACCTGAAGGTCAGAGGTTCGAATCTGTGAGACGCTGCTCCAGTGCTGTGCAGACTTCAGTTTCTCAAGTACATATTTTCAAAGTATTTTTTAAAGGACTTGGCAGTTTCAAAAAGTTTGGGGTAGAGAATTTAAAAAATGTAAGCCTTTCTTTACTGGGAGACCAAATGGGGAGAATCAATAATCCTGGCCCTTGATTGATTAATTAATTAATTTTGTTTATACATTGCCTTTCTTCCTGAGGGGACTCAAAGTGGCTAATAATCACATCATGTCACTTCTATGCCAATACACCAGCATAGAAAAGTCCAGATTTCGGCCCCATCAATACAGATTCTGAATTCAGTTTATCTGCTTTGAATTGGATTACATGGCAGTGTAGACTCACATAATTCAATTCAAAACAGATAATCTGGATTTATAAACTGGATTATATGACCGTATAGATCCAGCCTTCATTGCACAAGTTAAGCTCCATGACCATACCATGATCATAGATGTTGCAAACTGTGTCAGTGCCAGTTTACCACATCCTTGTTCTGTAAACTCTTGTATGTTATTCACTTAACAGCTGTGGGTCCATGGACCGTAATAAAGTCATATATCATATCACATACTTGCAGTTTGCTAGCTCCTGCTTTTACGCTGGTTTCCCATCTGTGTGCAATAAGTCCTTAGTCTAACACTGAAACCACTACCCCACACCAAATGGGAAGGGCAACACAAAGAGAATATACAGTAGTTGTTTAATTTAAGAGGTTGTCTTTCATCCTTACCCATTTCACAGGGTTTTAGATAGGATAAAGGATGTATATATTAGAAGGATTGCTCTACATATTATCTTGACTTCCAAGGAGGAAGGATGGGATACAAATGTATGAAATGAAACTAATAAGGCACATGATTGCGAAGTGGAAAAAGAGGAGCTTCCCCTCAGGAACACCCTTGGATTGGAAAGCTGGCCACTTTGTTGGTCCAAATATTGTTGCCTTCTTTACTTATGACTTCACAATGTTTGATTATGATATTCCAGGAAGCCAACAAAGGCTTGCTGTGTAGGTGTTGGTGGCCTCCCTTTAATGTTGCATCACAAGTTCATCTGATAACAAATTAAGGATTCTTACTGACTACTTCAAGGTCTTGCAAAGTTCCATAACCTTCAACTGTTCCGATTTGGCAGGGAACTTTGATGATGTAACCTCTCTCATTGTCCCAGTTTTAATTTCCTCCTACTACTTTCTCTCTTTTTATTCAGATTACTTCAACAGAGTTCAAAGTACAAAAGTAGTTTGAACTCAGTTAATTCAACAGGGAGGAGAGAAGAAGAGGAGGCTGTCTTCTCCTTCCCTGTAGGTTCAGGCAAAGGCAAGTTCTTGCAGCAGCTCCCTCTCGTATGTTCTTCCTCATTAATACCTTTTGATATCTTGATCACACTTAGGACTTCATCAGACGGTTGGGGCGGAAAGCAGGGGAAAGCTTTCCCCGTCTTTTCCCATCTTCTGGGATGGCCATCCATTCTACGTCCTTTCACCATCTTCCCCCATCTTTCCTCCTCTTTACCCCATCTTTCTCTATCAGGAGTCAATTGACACCTGACTCCTGTTAGAGGTATTGGGCCTTTGTTTCCATGCACTTGGGAAACAGAGTCCCACCAGAAGTGTTCTTCCGTCATCTGATGGCCTCCATGGGGCCTCATTTCCAAAATGCATGGAAACAAAGCCCGAAACCCATGGGATGAAGTCCATAGTGGTTGCTTGACCACACACAGGTATTTATTTTCATTTCTAAAATATTGGAGAGCATAGGAGTCAAACTCATACTTACTTAGGATATGTCCATACTATCCAATTATATCACCTGTGGATTTGTCATTTCATGAGAAATTTGTAATGTTACATTTGTTAGAACTACAGCAGAAGAACCATGACCAAGGATTCTAAGAATCTAATGAAATTAGAAATCTCCAAATGCCATAGACTGTAACTGTAGTAGTAAAAGTAATATAAAAATGTGTAATGGTGTAGTGTGCATAAATTGAAAGACTCAAACTGGCTCTGCGTTGCAGAACTAATGCACTGTGATGTGTCGATGTTAGGGAATCATGGGAGTTGTACTTTGGTGAGGCACCAGGACTCTTTGGCAGAGAAGGCTAAAGATCTTGTAAAACTACCAATCCCATGATTCCTTAGCATTGAACCACCGCCACGGCAGTTAAAGTGGTGACAAACTCGGCTCAGGCTGTGGCGCAGGCTGGACAGCAGCTGCAATGAATCACTGCAATGAATCACTCTGACCAGAAGGTCATGAGTTCGGGGCCCGCTCGGAGCCATGTTTGTCTTGTCTTTGTTCTATGTTAAAAGGCATTGAATGTTTGCCTATATGTGCAATGTGATCCGCCTTGAGTCCCCTTTGGGGTGAGAAGGGCGGAATATAAATGCTGTAAATAAATAAATAAATAAACTGCATTAATTTTAGAGTGTAGATGCACCCTCATTTGTCCTTGGTTCAGAACACACATAAGAAATCTTTGGCCCTCTACATGGCTTGGATGGCAACTAGATCTCCATCTAGCATGGCCAATTGTAAAGGATTGTTTGGATTGTAAATCGAAACAACTGATTAAAAAGTTAAACTTACCTTGAACTTGAAAATCAGCACTTAAACCTACAATGATTGGTTTAAATGCTGATGTTTCTGTAGATCTATAGAAAAAAAGATCTACAGAGATACTCGCAAGAACACCTCAGCAAGCAAAAGTCCAAAAGTGGCAGGCAAAAACCTGGAACCTCAACCCATAGCTGATACTGGATGAGAGACTCCCTCCTGAGCACACAGAAGACTGGCTGACTTGGAATGCTCTGAACATACTGTGCTCTGGCACCATGAGATGCAGAGCCAACCTTAAGAAATGGGGCTACAAAGTGGAGTCCACAACATGGGAGCGTGGAAAAGAGCAAACCACAGACCACCTATTACAATGCAATCTGAGTCCTGCCACAAGCACATTGGAGGATCTTCTTATAGCAACACCAGAGGCACTCCAAGTGGCCAACTACTGATCAAAGGACATTTAGTATAATGCCAAGGTTTTTTTTTTTAACTGTGTTTGTTAAAATACATTACATTACAACTTATACTCTCGGTTTGCTTCTGAAACGATAAATAAATAATAAATGATTTTTGCCATTTTAGAGTTGTTGTATATGTTTTATTGTTTAACTGCTTTATAAAAAACTAGCTGTGCCCGGCCACGTGTTGCTGTGGCGTTGTCTGGTGGTGTTGGTGAGAAATTGTTGAGGTAGTGGTGGTATTGAATGTCTGTTGTATGGTTGTCTTTATGTTTAGTATGCACACTGAAGTGGATTATATGGCAGTGTGGAGTCAAGATAATCCAGTTCAAAGCAGATAATATAAGATTCTAAATAGGTTATATAGCTGTGTGGAAGGGCCTTGAGTCTACATTGCCATATAATCCAGTTAAAATCTGATAATCTGTGGAAGAGGCCTAAGTGAGGCCTAACTGTGCCTGTCCCCTGGGCTGAGTAGGTTGCTAGGAAACCAAGTGGGTGGAGCTTAGCCTTCAAACTGGCAGCAATTGGATAAAAACTATTATTCCTCTCCCTGTAATTAGGACTTTATTTTTCTTTTCCTTTTTGTTGTATCAACCTAGAGCCATGAATGATGGGTTGTGTTGTCAAATTTTGAGGTTGGTGGGCCTGTAGTTTTGTTGTTTTGTCCGCTGCCCTGATGTCATCACTCTTTTATATATATAGATACTAATGCAGTAATTACTAACTAGGATTTAATGGAGAATTGCCAGGAGAAAACATCAAGGATTTGATTGCAGGAATGTCTATTCATATGCATCTATACTGCATTTGCATAACACTGTTAGACATTTAAAAGGATTACACTTGTTTAGAATTTAATCTCCTTGGTTGGTAGGAACTTGCAATTCCCTCTTTCCCCTCCTTTGCTCCTAACCTACACAACAGCCTACAGGTCAGAATGGTCAACAGGATTAAAAGAGGTGACTTCTTTTGGATGTGCCAGTGACTTGGCAGTTCACAATTGTAATGAGTCACTCGCTTCACTGAAAAACAAACACCTTCACTATATATATACAGCTTAAGCCAAAATATGTTGATACTTTGTTTTCAAGTTTCGTAATCTTTTATCCTAATGGTGAGGGAATCTAATGGGTTTAAGGAGAATCAGATGGACTAGAAAAAAACAACAACACTCATAATGTGTGGAAGCAATGTGTGTGTTGGATGCAGAGCTACTTTTTTTTAAAGATTGTTATTGATAGAAGTTACACTCTTATTCAGGCCTAAATTATCCTCAGCACAAGATCTCTTTTGATCTTGGAAGCTAATTGGGGTCAGCCCTGGTTAGTACTTGGATGGGATACCACCAAGGAATGCCAGGGAGGAAGGAGTTGACAAACTATCTCTTGAGTATTCCTTGCCTAAGAAAACCCCATAAGACTCCTGGGGTCACTGTAAGTCAACAGATGACTTGAAGATACACACACACACACACACAGTTGGGTTTGTCCTCTTCATATTATACTATTTCTTATTTACAGTAGAGTCTCACTTATCCAACATTTGCTTATCCAACGTTCTGGATTATCCAACGCATTTTTGTAGTCAATGTTTTCAATACATCGTGATATTTTGGTGCTAAATTAGTAAATACAGTAATTAGTACATAGCATTACTGTGTATTGAACTACTTTTTCTGTCAAATTTATTGTATAACATGATGTTTTGGTGCTTAATTTGTAATATAACCTAATTTGATGTTTAATAGGCTTTTTGTTAATCTCTCCTTATTATCCAACATATTCGCTTATCCAACGTTCTGCCAGCCCGTTTACGTTGGATAAGCGAGACTCTACTGTATTTATTTGTGGTATTTATATACCACCCTTCTCAACCCCGAAGGGGACTCAGGGCGGTTCTCCCTTTTATTTAGCTTGTCTCATGCTGATCAATGATATATCATGTTACTATTGAGGTAATGTTCCTTCCTTAAAACAATAATAAAATGTTGTTTTTGATGTGGGCGAAATGTTAGGAGAAAATGCTTCAGGAACATGGCCATACAGCCCGGAAAACTCACAGCAGCCCAGTGATTCTGGCCATGAAACCCTTCGGCAACACAATAATAAAGTAGATTGTTGTACATATCAAGTCCCATTTTAATGCACATGAGCACTGCTTTGTATTCTCTCTATGCACAAGGCCACATTTCCAATATTGAACCTGCTTTTGGTTTTCCAGTTGCCCACCATTGTTAACTGTGCATAGCCATCTGGGTTGATCATGTGCACAAACTCGGATAAATATTTTATTTCAAAGAACCCTTAATCATGAGCATGGTGAAGGTGTCACCAGAGTTGTGAAAAGATGGGAGTTGTGACTATGCAACACACTGTTTTGGTATGAGGCATAGCATAACATGTTTACGTAGACTATGCTCTTAAGATCCATACAGATGTTGAGGAGTTGTAGCTACAAAGGGTCCGTGGATAAATGAGGGCATTGCTACCCCCTCAATGAAATGGCATTTTCCTTCAGTCCTGAATATTTTAGCATTGCAGTAACATCAGCGAGAAAGTTTAAAATAGAGATTTGGAATCCCCAAAAAGGGGCAGGCAAAGGTATCAAGGGAATGTGTGAATATAGCAAATGTAAGAGTTCTAGTTGTGAATGATTTTCAATGCCGCACTCTCTGTAAAATTAGAAAATTGAAGAGTAATGGAAAAATTCATGGGTGGGTTGGGGGGGGGGATAATTTGCTCTCTGCTACAGATGACATGAAAAAACCTTCAAGACACTGCAAACCATTCCGACTGTACAGCGATTGTTCCACTACGTTTTGATGTAAATATTACCTGAAGTTTTAGACAAGCCTGTACAAGTTCCAGTACAGTATTTACTGTGTGGCAGCCATTGAAGTCTTGTTGCTCAGGAAGTGCATTACACACAAGGTCCTCTATGTAGATGCTATTTGCTTACTATTGGCGTATCTTGATTGTTGCAATCCATGCTTTTAAGCATTGGTGCTGCTACAATTCTTTACAAATAAGAGAATTGAGATCACTTGCCAAACTCAAAACTTGTAGGCCAAATTTTATGTGGTCCTCCATATGCTGGACTACAACTCCTATATTCCTCATCATTAGACATCATGACTACAGCTAATAGGAGTTGTGATACAGTAACACCTGGGAGGCTACAGTTTGTTCTATTTAGTCATGATAGTGAGGTCTGAAGATACAAGTGTTGTGGATATGACGCCTGACTTTAAAATATCCTTTAGCCTTTCCCCAACCTCAGCATCACAAGTCCTGTTGGATTGCAATTCCCATTATCATGGATAATCAAAAGTGATGGGAGCTGGAAGTCTCAGGCCAGTAACATTTGAGGACACAAATTGGGTGAAATCTAAAGAGCACTGACCACTTTGTAAAAGAAAATTGTAGTTGGTCCTCTGTATCCACAGATTGTCCATCAATGGATTCAATAGCCCTTTGAAGGCAACTATAAGGCTGATGTGGCCCTCAATGAAAATGAGTTTGACACCTCTGATGTAGATCTTACAATGTCCAGAACTTGATACAAGAGCCACTATGGATAGGTTCCAAAACACTTGGCAAAATCCACTCTGCTTTGAAAGACATGTAAAAATGATTAACTCTACTTGATGTTATCAGTAACCTTTTAAATGCAATAAAATGTGGAAGAGGAGAAAATTACAAATTTCAGGTGAAGATTTCTGGAGACAAATATCAGGGGGGACATCTCCATCAGAGCTGGGGTCAGTTTCTCCCCAGACCTTCCCCACGTTGCATCCACCAGCAAGCCCAAATATCTCTGATTTCCTTTTTAGTCCCCCTCCAAATGACCATAGTGATGTCACTCTCTGAAGCCACTTTGAGAGAAGCTGAAGAAGAAAATCGAGATCTGGGTCCTCATTGAGTAAGGTGAGGGTGTTCCTAGATATTGTGTGTGTTTGGAAAAAAGCTCTCTGTCTGAAAAGATTGACAGTTTCTATATGTTGGAAATGACTTGAAGGCATATGGAATGTATGTAAGTAGAAGAAAAGGTCTCTCAAGTTAAAATTTAGAACAGTTCGGATTTCAGCTAAGGGAAAGGAACTCTAGTTTTTAGTCACACTTTGAAAGATGTCCTGGAACATACCCTGTTTTCCCAAAAATAAGACATCCCCAGAAAATAAGACCTAGTAGAGGTTTTGCTGAATTGCTAAATATAAGGCCTCCCCTGAAAGTAAGACCTAGCAAAGTTTTTGTTTGGAAGCATATACATGGAAATAATGGTAGAAATAAGAAATTCTTGATAGGAATCACAGTTTGTCTGGTTGTGCTGGTTTGTGATGACAACTACTGTACAGTATATAATAAATATTCATTTTTTTGTTTGACAATAAATGTGAATTCTTCTTCATGGAAAAATAAGACATCCCCTGAAAATAAGACCTAGAGCATCTTTAGGAGCAAAAATTAATATAAGACACTGTCTTATTTTTGGGGAAACACAGTACTGTTGGACCAGTTTTTTTCTGTGTGATGGTTAAGTCAGACAAAGTCATCGGTCTTACTTGTTGAACCTGTACAATGGACATGATATTTTTAATTGTGGTCAAATCAGCTTCAGTTTATGGAAACCCTATGAGTAAGGGGCCTCCAAGAGCCCTGTTAGGGTTGTGGCTTCTTTGAGGGAATGAATCTATCTGTAATGTGGTCTTCTTTGACTATTGTTTTACACTTTACCAAGCATTATCATTTGTTCCAATGAGTCATGATATTTCATGATGTGCCCTAAGTACAATAACCTTTGTTTATTCATTTTGGCTTCTGTTTGAATTCACAATAGATTTCCTTTACGAGGAGCCACTGATGGCGTAGCGGGTTAAACCGCTGAGCTACTGAATTTGCTAACTGAAAGGTCAGCAGTTCGAATCTGGTGAGCAGGGTGAGCTCCTGCTGTTAGCCCCAGCTTCTACCAGCCCAGCAGTTCAAAAACATGCAAATATTAGTAGATTAATAGGTACCACTATGGCGAGAAGGTAGCAGCGCTCCATGCAGTCATGGTAGTTTAAAGCATAACACCTGGAATCAAATCCTGGGGACCCTTTAATACTGCCATATAACCCAGAATATCAAGGCAAAAAATCCCACAATATCTGCTTTGAACTGGGTTATCTGAGTCCACACTGCCATATATTCCAGTTCAAAGCAGATAATGCGGAACTTTATTCAGCTGTGTGGAAGGCGCCTATATCTTTTCACTTTAGATGTTCCTCTATTTTCTTCATAGCTGCCCTCCTAAATCCCAGTCATTTTTTTCCCTCCTGACTAGTCTCCACTTTGATTAATGGCTGAGCCAACGTATATAAATGTCTTTAACTCTTCTGATGTTTTCACCACCCACTTTTAAGTTCTGTAAAATCATCTGTCATCATTATTTTGGTTTTCTTAATATTCACTTCTAATTTTGCTTTTGCGTGTTTGTGTCTGACTTTCCTCAATAGCTGTTCCAAGTCTTTGCTATTTTCTGCAGGTGATGTTGTGTCATCAGTTTTATTTACTGTCTTTTTGTGATACAGGTTTTGAAAATAGTTTTGAGGGAGTAAATATATAAACACCTGGTCTTAAATATTTAATTCATCATTCTAAAAGGAAATATTCCATAATTCCTTCCATTTCTTTAAAAAAATAAGAAACTGTGTAGGGGAAAAAATGAAAAAACTGTCCCCACAATTGTCCATTTCCCCATGCATCTATCATCTGTACAAAACCAATGAGATATGCAGCAATATACTGCTCAACTGAGACAACCAAGCTAAAGAAGAGGAAGATTACTTTGAATCTACCCTTGAAGGCTTTAATGACAATGATGTCCTTATAATCACTTAAGATGTTTTTAAAGACATTATTCTTCTTCAGCTTTGCTGCTTGAGTGGATTAGTGAATGCAGGTTTTATTCCAACATGCTAGTATAGCAAAAATCACTGTAGCGATTTCTATGATTTTTTTTTAAACACTGTCTATGAATTCATATAGAAAATGTTGCAATTTTTTTATAAGTCAATTCTCCATTTTCTGCTTATTCAAGTACTATAGGAGCTGGGAAAAGTGTAAAAAGTTTTATTCTAGTGAACACTCCTTGTGTATTGTCCAAAACCAAAGATTTGCACATGTCACCACAGCATAGTGTATTGGTTTGAGTGCTGGACTGGAAATCAGGATTTGAATCCCTGCTTGGCTATGGAAACCTGCTGTGTGATCTTTGGCAAGTCACATTTTCTCAGCCTAAAAGCAAGGCCAGGGAAGATCTCTCTCTGAACAAATTCTGCCAAGAAAACCCCATGATAGGCTTGCCTTGCCATCACCAAAAATTAGAAGTCACTTAAGGAGATCACAGTGGTGTAGCAGGTTAAACCACTGAGCTGCTGAACTTGCTGACCAAAAGGTCGGTGGTTCGAATCCAGGGAACGGGGTGAGCTTCCAGTATTAGCCCCAACTTCTGCCAACCTAGCAATTTGAAAACATGCAAATGTGAGTAGATCAATAGGTACCAATTCAGCGGGAAGGTAATGGTGCTCCATGCAGTCATGCCGGCCACATGACCTTGGAGGCATCTATGGACAACGCCAGCTCTTTGGCTTAGAAATGGAGATGCGCACCACCCTCAGAGTCAGACTCGACTAGATTTAATGTCAAGGGGAAAGCTTTACCTTTTCCTAAGAGTACATAGCAATAAAACTTGAGACACATCCATATATACAAATTGAAAGAATCCTTGGATATCTCCCATTAAACTAGACTTTTTAGTGGTGTTTAGGGAGAGAGGCTGTGAAACAAGGGGTAAAATGCCCACTCAGAATAAAGGCAGGAAGCATTTCATCTTCTTGACATTTGTAGGCAAGAAGAAAATGGTGAAGTTCTTTGAGAACAGGGCATCTTTTGAGAGGTTATGTTGATGGAGGACTGAAGTGAATAACTGGGATGCATATTGTAATGCACTGATTAATTTATAACCCTACCATTTACTCAAAGCAAGGATTCATTAAGTTAACTTAGTAAAAGCTACAAAGCAAAGCAGTGTGTGTATATGTGTCTCAAGGTCATGGAGACTGGAAAGCTAATGATGTAGCGTTTGTGATGGATCTAAGATTGAACAAAGGTATTTAAGAACATGCAGGTTTTTCATTTGGCAGGTATGAGAACTAAAAATGGGAAAAAACATGAATTTTACTTTGTATTCAGATTAAAGAATTCTGCTACCTGAATTGTGTAATTCTTCCATTCTTGGTCGAATACACAGATTGATTGATTGGTCTTGCAGTTCAGGCTCTATTTCAGGTGACAACTGTCAAGTGACCTTTTCTTACCTAGCACCTTTCAAAGGGTCCCGATGCCTTGGGATAATGGGAACTGTAATCCAACACATGTAGGAGGCTCTGAGTTGGGGGAAGGCTGTCATTAGAGGAAAGCTGGAAACTCAGGGAAAGCATGAACCCCCTACATGCCAGAGCTGCTGAAATTCTTTTCCAAGGCTTGTTGTTGTTGTTGTTGCTCTGCTCTCTTGCCTGCCTCCTCGTTTGACAGGTCGGAGCTTCGCACATCCAGTAGAAAGGCTCAAATTATTTGTGAGTACACTGATGCATTTGTGCGTGGGTATGTTCACATGCACGTGCCTTCGCGTGAGCTGCCGGCACCTCCCAAACACATTTCGATTGCAGGAAGGGGTTATTTTAGTTCCTCGCCACCCACAGCGGATGATGTCAAGGGCATCATCCAGATTTCTGGGGAAACATTGCTTCAAAAATAAAAATAAAAGAAGAGATATATTGGGGATGGGTTGTGTAGGCTGTTGCCAACTGCCTTTAAAAAAAATAGCTGGATTGTTTTCGCAGGTAGCTGCAAGCCCTAAAAGGGAAAGAGAAGAGAGGACATGAAGGATTTATGGGGCTCCAGAGTCTTTTTTATTTCTTTATTTTTGGCAAACTATGTGTCTCAAAGGATGAGTTGGATTCATTCATTGAGAACTTTTTGCTTCTTAAATGCAGCCAAGATTCATCCCATCATGTAACAGTGGTGGGTGGGGGCTTCTATATTAATGGAGCAGCAAATTTGTTTCAGATTTTAGTCCAAAGTTTGAATCAAATATCCAAGATGATGAACTTTATTTCCTCCACCCATAGGTGAGCAACTCCTTGGGCAACTCCTCTAAAGTTCAGACTAAAATGGGAAAACACATCAATGAATACAATATTGCTGTTCTGCCACTCTTCCTTGTGCAATTCCAATATTGTGAATCAGAGGAAGTTTATCAAAAGAGTGCTTGTGTCAGAAGTGACTTGAGAACATACTGCAAGTTGGGTTGTTGTATGTTTTCCGGGCTGTATGGCCATGTTCTAGAAATATTCTCCCCTGACATTTCGCCCACATCTATGGCAGGCATCCTCAGATGCCTGCCATAGATGTGGGCGAAACGTCAGGAGAGAATACTTCTAGAACATGGCCATACAGCCCGGAAAACATACAACAACTTTGTGATCCCGGCCATGAAAGCCTTCGACAACACATACTGCAAGTTGCTTCTGGTGTGAGAGAACTGACCATCTACAGAGACGTTGTCCAGGGGATGCCTGGATATGTCAGCTGGGAGACTTCTCTCATTTCCCTGTAAGGTAGAACTGACAGACAGAAGCTCACCCTGTCTCGCAGATTCGAACTGGCAACCTTCAGGTCAGCAGTTCAGCTGGCACAAGGGTTTAACCCATTGCACCACCATGGCTCCAATAAAAGAATACTGAAATTGAACATTTGTGCAGTGTGTCAAGATAGGGAGAAAGGAGATAAAGAAAAAAAGCACAAAATGCATGTTTTGGGTAGGGCAAACATGAGTAGAAAGTAATGCTGTGCAGAAGATTAATTTTGGGCATTAATATCGTCAAAGTAACCGCACTGCACAATTGCAGAGAGGTATGAAAGTGGCAGTTCCAATAATGTTATGTTTCCATTGGATTTTAATGAAAAATTGTTTCTATCTTCAGCATTTCTTTTGTTGTCGTTGTGTGCTTTCAAGTTGTTTATGACTTATGGTAACCCTACCATTGTGTTTTCTTGGCAAGCTTTGTTCAGAGGGGGGTTGCCTTTGCCTTCCTCTGAGACTTAGAGAGAGTGACTTGCCCAAGATCACTCCGTGTGTAGCCATAGCTGATTGGTGATTGGGACCCTGATCTCCAGAGCCATAAACCAGTGCTCAAACTACTATACCACACTGGCTCTCCATCCCAAGTTATGCAAACAATTTATGGTCATTCCTTTTGCTTTCTTACTCTGCTATTGAACCAATTTGGGACTTTCTTCTTTAACTTTCCTTCATCTTTTTAACTCAGTGCTGACTATTGCTCAGGTGGGCAACAAGTAGTCTTTGGTTTGATTTCAAATGCAAATGAATTGTGTTTTAAGGGCAAAGAGAATTGTGAAATTTTGCAGATCCATTTAGGAGGAATGCTAGGAGACGAATTGTTACGATGTATGGCGGGCTGTGCAGTCATCATCACTACTGCTTAATTTCAGCTGCAGAGCCAGGGAATGTTCTCTTTTGGTGGACCATAACTTCCAGACCCCCCCACCCCACCCCAAGTCATCATGGGCAATGGTTTCAGGGAGTTGTAGTCCAAAACCAACCATTTCTCCCCAGTTCTTCTCAGAAGGTTAATCTAGTTTTCATCAGCCACAATTCATAATGGAAGCAAGGGCTGCCTCTTCCTTGTTTTTTTGCTCTCTTCATGACTATGTGAGGAAGACAGACCTCTAGATCACCCAACGTCTTCAGGGTGAGGAGGAAAGGAATCTCTAAGGCAGCCTCCTACAGCAAGCCGTGTCTTTCTCCCTTGATCTCAGCAAAACGGCTGGGACAAGGATGGGCTGACTGGGGTGCTGTGGGGGCAGGACTGCCTTGCCTTTGTTCTCTTGCAACCCCCTTGGGCAGAACAAAAATCCTGGGCTGTGGGAGGAAGAATTAGGTTAGATGCTTTCCCCTCTCTAGTGCTTCAAAGGATAGTATCTGTGCTTGCAAGGAAAGGGAGAGAAAAGCGGAGGTAGACTGTTTGTATAAGTGATTTCCTTTGGTCAGAAGCAGCTTTGACTGAAAGCACTAGTTCACTCAGTTTTGCTTTATTGGCAATTGCAGTTGAAATCTCATATATGCCTTTTAGAGCCTTTCCCGACCCACAAAGTCAAGCTATTATTGTTGTGTGCCTTCAAGTTGTTTCCAACTTAAGGCAATCCTTTCACAGGCTTTTCTGGGGCTGAATTGTGTGACTCTTTTGGAGTCACCAAGTTGGTTTTCAGTTTTGAGTGGTGATTTGAAACCTGGTCTCTAGAGTTCTAGTCAAACACTCAAACTACTAGCTACCCTGGTTGTCCAGCTATGTATGCTGTCTCAATAAGTCCTAAAATCGTACCTTAGGGACCGTCTCTCCTTCTCCCATCATCGAGACTTACTTTATGTACTGGGTCCTAGAGAAGTGCACTTGGAAAGGACCAGATGCAGAGCTTTTTCTATTTCTGCCCCTGCCTTATGGAATGCCTTGCCGCCCTATATGAGAGCCATGCATGAGTTGGGGCCTTTTACCCTAGCACTCAAGACCTGGCTCTTTACTAGAGCTTTTAATCTATGTTAATTTTATCAATATTTGTATGTATGTATTTTATCCTTTACAATTTTATCTTGTAAATCGCCTAGAGCATCGTGGATGGAAGGCGATTAATAAGTAATTAGATGATGATGATGATGATGATGATGATTATGATTATGATGATGATGATGAAAATAGTAGCAAATCCCAAAGTTTGCTGTCTGAAGTGGCAAAGCTTAGAGATCTCACTTCTTTGATTACAACTTTACAAAATCAATTCTGCTAACTTTTTAAAAAAGTAACTTTTCTGAGTTCGGGCCACATTTGAATGAAGACATAATTTTTTGTCATCTGTTTCCTAAACCGTGTGCATCGATTGTGGGCACATTGTTGGCAGGCTTGGCACAACTGATGAGCATTGCAAGACACCTACCAAAATCCACAGTTTTTTTGTTTCAGGATGGAAACCATGGAGATCATTAAGCAAAATATGGATAGGCGTGGGGTCAGACAGGTAGAGATAAGGACCTAAGTTGCTAAAGGAAGAGATATTTCTCCATTTCTAAGCTGAAAAGCTGGTGTTGTCCGTAGATGCCTCCTAGGTCATGTGGCCAGCATGACTCCATGGAGCACCATTATCTTCCTACCAGAGGGGTACCTATTGATCTACTCACATTTGCATGTTTTCGAACTGCTAGGTTGGCAGAAGCTGGGGCTAACAGCAGGAGCTCCCTCCGCTCCCCGGATTTGAACTGCCAAACTTTTGATCAGCAAGTTCAGCAGCTCAGCGGTTTAACCCACTGCACCACCGCGGTAGGGGACCAGAATGTTTCTCTTACTTTTGTTGTTGTCATTGTTGTGTGCCTTCAAGTTATTTCTAACTTATGGAGATGGTGTGGTGAATCTAACATTGTGATTTTTAGAGTGTTACCTCTAGGTTCTGAGAGTGTCTGCCAAAAATCACTCAGTGAGCTGCTAGTCGCTAACTATTCTGCATGATCTATGTTGTAGAATTAAAACATGGCTCAGAAGATGTCTTGGGTGGGGTCCACACAGGCACCATCTTCTAACCCAAAAGCAAAAGGGAGAACAAGAATTCATGAGAAAGTCTGGGGAACTGTCAGCCTCTAAGAGACAGATCAAGGAGACAGCTAGAGTTAGATCTCTGACAGGTGGATATGGATCAAAGAGAAGCTTTTGCAGGTATAACAAATCCATTAAAGTTTTTGTAAAAAAATATCTTTCCAAATTGTCATCCCTTTCATGCATCATCAACTGCCAGGAGATTCACTTGGGGCAGCTGACATTGGCTGGGACGTGCATACCTTGCAGAAGAATCAGACCTTGAAAGGTTTGCATTAAACACAACCCTTTTCTTCATCTCCAGCTATGATTTCAATACCTTCTACAAACCCAAAGCAGACTTGGATGGATTCCCAAGATTGGAAAATCGCCTGTTAAAGAACCAGGCAAGCTTGCGTAGGAGTCATTGCAAAGTGCTTGGTTTTATAGTGTAACACAGCTGTTGCCAAATTTATATGGCCCATGATAAGTGCCAGTAACACAGGTGGAGAAGAAACACTTGCAACCAATTACAATAAGCTTTACCTTTGCCAAGGGCTCGTCAAAGCAGAGCACTTTCCAAGAATTCGTCTTCTCTGTAAGTGGTGTAAAACACATTAGAGAATATCTGGAATAGTTCAGTTCATGACAATGAATGCATCTACACTAATATAGTTTGACCCCAGTTTAACTACCATAGCTATTGCCATTGAATCCTGGGAGTTGTAATTCGGTAACACACCAGCATATTTTGATCAAGAAGTCTAAAGACCTTGTAAAGCTATAACTCTCAGGTCTATGGTGTAAATCAGGTACGGGCAAACTTCGGCCCTCCAGGTGTTTTGGACTTCAACTCCCAGAATTCCTAACAGCCTACCGGCTGTTAGGAATTCTGGGAGTTAAAGTCCAAAACACCTGAAGGGCCTAAGTTTGCCCATGGCTGGTGGAAATGTACCCGATTTGTATGAAGAGAAATTTACTCAGACAGTCAGCTGAGACAGTGACTTGACAAAGGCCACCCAGATTGAGAGTTCAAGAACCTCTGTTCTAGGATTTCTTAGGAGCCTAGAAAAAAGCTTTGCTGATCAGAACCAGGGGTTCTTTAGGCCCGCACCCTATTCCATCAGTGGGATAATTGCCAGCATTTCAGGAGCGTGTATTCTCAGCTGTGTATGTTATGAACTTTTTAAACTCTCTCCTGGTAATTCTTAGGCCCCTTCTACACAGCTGAATAAAATCCAGATTGTCTGCTTTGAACTGGATTATGTGCCAGTGTAGACCCATATAATCCAGTTCAGAGTAGATAATGTGGATCATCTGCCTTGATATTCTGGATTATATGGCAGCGTAGAAGAGCCCTTACTGCACTGCAAAACCTGTGCCTGCTGAGGGCCCTTCCAAACAGGCCCTATATCCCAGGATCTGATCCGAGGTTTTATGTTTATTCCAGATTATCTGACAGTGCGGACTCATATAATCCAGTTTAAAGCAGAAAATCTGGGATCAGATCCTGGGATATAGGGCCTGTCTGGAAGGCCTTGAGAGGGCTACCTAAATGCTAGGGCGGCCGCTCTGACAGCAAAATCCATACTGGGTATGTAAAGAATATTCATAAAATTCTCACATGTGATGAAAGAGAGGCGTCTCAAACATCAATATATCCTTTTGAAAAAAAAAAGGAAACAGCTGCAAGATTCATTGTACAGTAGACCTTTACTTTTGCAGTGGTTAGGAGCACAAGATCGCCTCGAAGGTGAAAAGACACAAATAAAAAACCTTGTTTTTTACCTAAGATAATGCTTCTTTAGGTGACTCTACGATCAACATCCAGCAGAGTATCTAAGTATATATATATAGGCAACATAATTACCTCTCCTCCCTGCTTCTTAACAACCCTTCTGGATGGCACTGAACAGACTGCACTCTGGCACCACAAGATGCAGAGCCAACCTTAAGAAATTGGGCCACAAAGTGGAGTCTACGACATGCGAGTGTTGAGAAGAACAAACCACAGACCACCTATTACAATGCAGTCTGAGCACCATGGACGAGAGGCATTCCAAGTGGCCAGCTACTGGTCAAAGGACATTTAGTATCATGTCAAGTTTTAAACTTTGTGTTTGTAAATACAACTGTACCCTCGGTTCACTTCTGATACGATAAATAAAATAATAACAACCCTTTGAAATAGATTAGACTGAGATAATGTCTGGCCCAAGATCATCCAGTGGGTACTGTGGCTGATACTTAAGTATCAAGCCAGATTTGTCAGGTTCAACAGTCTTAACCACTACACTGTATTGACTGTCTAACCTTACACTACTCTTCTAGTATCTTCAAATGGTTTACTCTAGATATGACTCAGTACAATCAGAGTTTTAAAAAATTCCATTGTTGGA
Source organism: Anolis carolinensis (assembly GCF_035594765.1). Lineage (NCBI taxonomy): Eukaryota > Metazoa > Chordata > Lepidosauria > Squamata > Anolidae > Anolis > Anolis carolinensis. The sequence goes on along the minus strand of NC_085846.1, from coordinate 25,311,345 downwards.
CTCTGGTGTCCAACAAGTCCACAGAGATAGAGATTATGGAAGCTGTAAGTCAAACAAGGTGGGTTTCTATGCGGTGGGTCTTGTTCCAGCCCACAATGTTGGCCTCTGCAGGCAACAGGACCATGGCATCACTAGAGAGATGCATGAAATGCAAACTGCACCAAGGGACACTATCAGAGGGGATGGACTCAAAATGACTCTTTCAAATTTGTGTGCAGTGTTTGTGCAGAAATTTATTATTTTTTATATTTAAAAAATCCCTGTAATTAGTTATAGCTACAAAACATTTTTGTAATCTCACTTTACATGTATTTTATCACTATAGGTAGATAAAGGTTTTCCCCTAATGTTAAGTCTAGTCGTGACTGATTCTGAAAGTTAGTGTTCATCGCCATTTCTAAGCTGGAGAGCCAACGTTGTCTGTAGACACCTCCAGGATCATGTGACTGGCATGACTGCATGAAGCACCGTTACCTTCCCACTAGAGTGGTACCTATTGATGTACTCACATTTGCATGTTTTTGAACTGCTAGGTTGGCAGAAGCTGGGGCTAACAGTGGGAGCTCGCCTTGCTACCCAGATTCAAACCGCCAACCTTTTAGTCAGCAAGTTCATCAGCTTAGCAGATTAAGCCGCTGCGCCATTGGGGGCATACCTACAAACTTTATGCAAATTTATTTTTCACACCTAATGAGCATGCGTACTCATAAAAGCTGTTGTTCTTACCAGTTACAATGACATTTTGAATAACATGGTTTTGTCGGCACACGGTATGAGCACATACTGTCATTTTCGTTGCTGCTGAACTTTATAGTCACTGATTTTGTCAAAATTTGGGCTATTTTACCTATAATGTTGTAGTATGGTCTGGTACAGTAGGAGATCCATGGTGACACCATAAGTCACTGCACTGGGTGATGCCAACCCTAGTGATGACACTAGGCATGGCATTATAGAAATAGAGTTGGTGAATGAGGAGTGCATCTTTCCTTCTCCCGGTTGTTCTTCCTCCTCTTCTTTTTCCTTTCTTCCACATCCAAGTTTTTTCTTCTTCTTCTGAAAAGCCAAGTACATGCCATGCCTAACCGCAGACAACTTGAAAACCCTTGACTCTCCCCCTTTTCTCTCTCTGTCTCTCGACAAACTCAGGCATGTTGAGACAAAGCCTTGCCCAGTCCGAGTGTCTCTGTGTGTCACCTATCCATCCCAGACCTGCCTCCAGCACTGGGGGTGGGTGTAGTGGGTGGGTGAGTGGGAGGGAGTCTTGGTTTACCAAAAAGGTGTGCTTGGAAACCAAGCACAGGGTGCAGCATTTCCCCTAAGGCTTCAATAAAAAGCTGGCAAGCAGGAGACAGGCAGCTCTCAAGGTGTTTCAGCCCACCGCTCTGTCTGTGGCACTCCAAGAGACAACGGGGTCGAACGGGTTGAGAAGCTCAGAAAGGATCCTTCTCGTGGATTACAAATGCCCAGGCTTTGTGGATTCTGGGTGTTGCAATAAAAACTGGGTCTTCTCACATTATGGGTCTTTTGAATACAAGGTTTGGTTGTGGTTGAGGGTACAAAATGTTGTAGAGAGGGAATAACAATACAGACAAAAAGCAGTTGTCCTTTACTTGATGGAAGGTTTAGGGTGCATCTATACTGTAGAATAAATGCAGTTTGACAGCACTTTAACTGCCATGGCTCAATGCAATGGAATCCTGGGAGTGAGGTACAAGGACTCTTTGACAGAGAAAGCTAAAGTTCTTATAAAACCATAACTCCTATTATTTCATAGGATTGAGTCATGGCAGTTAAAGTGCTATCAACCTCCGTACATTCTACAGCAGGCATGGACAAACTTCAGCCCTCCAGGTGTTTTGGACTGCAACTTCCATAATTCCTAACAGCCGGTATTGTGGGTATTGAAGTCCAAAACACATGGAGGGCCAAAGTTTACCCGTGCCTGTTCTACAGTGTTGATGTGTCTCTAGAAATAACTTTTGAAAGAAGTAGTGGATATAATAATACTATTATTCCGGGGGGAGGGGGTCTGGAAGGTGCAGCCCATATAAGTAAATCTCCACAATACGAATTTCCATGAAAATAATGTTTGGGGCAGAGCTGGAGAGGGGATTATGGAGTTTTAAAAACGGAGAAAGGGAATAATAATACACACAGTAGGTGCTGTAGGTTTTATTTTAGAGGAAAGAATGGGCAAAACTACCTCAAGAGTATACCATTGCCTAAGAAAAACCCTATAAAATCTAGGGGGTCTCCATAAGTTGATGTGGAACCTAAAGATACATGCATGCAACACCACCTGTCCGTTTCACAGTTCAGAATCAAGCAAAACTTTTGTAGTCAAGAAGGGATGTTTTCCCAACCTCTGGGATCAGGAGAAGTGAGGGAAGATAAGGCAGCCTGGGTGGACCCCATAAATAACCATAAATGAACGCTTTCCCTCCTCCTTTGCATTGCTCCGCACTCCCTGAGGTAGAAGGGGCGGCTCTGAGGATTTGATGAAAGAACAGGGACATTAATCCTGGAAGAAAAAGAAGAAAGAAAAAGAGGAGACACACACACTGGGCAGACAAACTTGGCATCGGTTTCCTCTTCCCAGAGGCAGGGTAGGCTCCAGAAAAGGTGGGACCGGATGGCTGAGAGAATACCAACAGTTTTAGGTCACCTGGTAGGCATCCAGGCCAGGATGAAGTAAGGTGTGTGTGCAAAGGATAAGCTGTTCGCGTCACCTGGCACGTGGCTCAGAAGAACTTACAATGTTCTTGTTAGATCCAGTGAGGTCTTCCTGCAGACCTGAGCTTGAAAGAGTTACGAGTATCTTTGTGGACTACAGTTTCCATGATTCCCCCAAGGAACACAACCAGTGCTCTCCAAGTTGAACTCTTGGGTCAAGGGTGGACAATGTGTGTCACAAGGAGCCCGTGGTCCTCACTTTCATGGCCTCAGAAGCTCCTCAGTCTCCCAAAAACATCCAAACCCATTTTTTTTAAAGAAAGCAAAATTGTATTCCAATCTGCAAACAATCAAACCTGAAAAAAGCCATTCCTGCAAATGAAGAGAGCTGACTGTAAAATACTTTTAATGGCATATGAGTTGCATTAAGAGGGAGGATTTAGAGGGAAGTATCAGAAAGGAAGGATTTTCATAGACCTTGCCTTGGCAAGCATTTCTCCTTTCCAGATCTTTCCTTGCATTGTTCCCCTTCCAACTCTTTCCCAAACTTTTGTGGAGATTTTCCTGCAGCCCATGTTGTAATGGAGATGGAGTTCTGAGAAAAGGTTTTTGAATAACAAGGCTGAGAACATCATCTAATCCAGTGATTCTCAACCTGGGATCCCTAGATGTTTTTGGCCTTCAACTCCCAGAAATTCTAACAGCTGGTAAACTGGCTGGGATTTCTGAAAATTGTAGACTAAAAACATCTGGGGACCCCAAGTTGAGAACCACTTCAAACCCCTTTCCAACCTTCCCAGTTTCTTAAAATCATAGAATCTTAGGGCCATCTAATTCAACCTTCTACCATGCTAAACTACTCCTGAAAGATGCCCATTCAACCTTTGTTTTAAGACCTCCAAATAAATTGAGTCTATTTTCTTTTTTTCATAGTCCACCAATGAGTACTTCTTACAGTAGCAAAGTTCTTCCTAATAGATGAAATCTCTTTTCTTGTAATTCAGATTAGCTCTGAACTTAGCTGAAAATCTTTTAATAACTGGCAGACGGAAGATACAGGGGGAAATTCCCCAGCAGCAATATATTCATGTGAACAGTATTTGTTATTATTTAAAGTATTTTACAGTAGTTTGATTCCAAATGAGAAATCAAGACCCACTAACTTTACAAATGACCTACTCATGGCGGAACTGGGAGCTGCAAAAACTGTCTGAATTTTTTAACACTCATTTGAACACATGGGTTTGGGTCCAGTTTTATTACACCATACCCATACTACACATATACCACTAAGCATAGCACTGGGATCTCTCTGGCCCACTCCCCTTTGCACCTTTAATAAGGCTGTTATTATGTAGGCACAAAGCCCAACATCCTGTCAATCAGAGTGGAGAACAGCCCAGACAACATGTTGAAGAGGTTGCTGCCGTGGCATGGTCTCCATGTGTCTCTATGTGGGATATCTTTGCATCTTTGGCCTTGATCCAGAGAGATCGCAAGCTGTCTGCCTTTGTTGGCATTCAGGGAGTCCCATCACTCAACTCAATCCCGTGCTTCAAAGGTGCTCATTTGGTATAGTTTTGGGGCAAGCGAAAGTGCTGAGTATTCCACTGAGCATGTGGCCTCAGTATACTATTTGTCTGTCTTGGAATCTGCAAGTACTCCATAGCAAACATTTTTTTTTTTGGAATTCCCATTTCAGGGACTTCAGTACTATGGTTCCCACTATGGAGGTCTTAAGAGCCATAGAAACAGTGTAGATGCACCCTGAATCTCTTCACATTTTAAAATTTCAGATGCCTCCTTTCATTTTGTTGTGCGGTGGTCCTCGTGTGTAGAGCCAAAAGTCAGTGAGATCAGGAAATGGCTGGATCTAGAGCAGTGGTCCCCAAGAACAAAAATATGGTCTATGGCCTCATGATTACTACACTGTTGCAACGAGAGCATCTGGTCTCACAAAATCCTCTTATAGTGCCAAGGCAACGAGGAGGCTGACTACCCACAAAAGGCAGGACAACAAGCCTCCTGACTGCTGCTTCTCCTCCCCCTCCCTTCCCCTAAGTGGAACCGTTCCATGTGGTGCCTTGGTGTCTTCATTTTAGGCCTGTTCTTGGGGTTATTTGGGGTGCTGATTCAGAAAATTGCATTGGATAGACCACATCAACTCTAGATTATGAGATATGGTTTTCTGTGGATGAGCAAATGGCGACTACTGGATGGCATATGTCCAGCTCAGAAACTAGAGCTGATGTGGTCTATCCAATGCCATTTTCTGAATCAGTACCCCAAATAACCAAACCAAATCTAAAGTTGACCAAAAACCAATTCGTAACTCTTTTAATATTAATGTTGGAGAGTGGTCCCTGGTCAAAGTGGTCCCTGGTCAAGTGGGGCTCTGCTTCCGAAGCGCAGAGCCCCATGCTTCAACCTGTGGGATGAAGTTCTTACTGTGGGAGAACAATGTTTGGTTAGAACTAGAGAAGTGGTTGGTTTGGAAGCCCTTTGCTTTTGTGGTTTTCAGATGACACTTCAATCCATTTCCTCTTGCTCTTCATTCCTCATTCTTCTGCTCAAGGCTTTGTCCTTGTGTGTCTCCCTGACCAGTAAAATAATTGTTTTCTGTAAGTCACGGGCAAAGGAAATTGCCTACCTAATTCAAAATATATTGGGGTGGTGGTGGTCATAATCATTCTACAGAGTTTGGAGATGCACCTTGCTCCTTAAGAACACTTGTGTGTTGATTGCCTTAAAATTGCCTATTGACTTATGGTGATCTCATGAATTTCAAAGGGTTTTCTTAGGTAAGGAATTCTCAGAGGTGGTTTTGTGAATATGCACAACCCCTCTTCCTTTGCCAAGTTGTTTTGAAAAAGGCTGCAAGTGGGGATAGGCTGGGGCAGCCCGTAGACAATAACGAGAGAATACACCTCTCCCTCCCATACCTTCTCTTTCTACTTCCTTTCCAGTTAACCCCGCAAGCAGTTGGCTTTCACTTATGAATCCATAATTCTTTGTGACAGATCTTGGAAGGGAAGCCTGGAAAAGTTCCCTCTAGCCACAGGGCCTTTAGAAAATAGAAGTCCCATATCACCGCCCATCCCCATGCCCAGATTGGGCACTGGGCCCACTATGGTGCAGTTTTACCCAACAGTGTTGTTTTTAAACAACTTGAAAGTAGAAATCAGCAGGGATGTTTACTCACAGCTGTATCTGTGGTACACATAAATTTACCTCGAGACTGAAATGAGTTTTGGCTGCTATACATTCCCTACCTTCTTGCAAGCAAACTAGCTGAGCTGTTACTTCATGCACATAAAATATTTTTGGAAAGAAGTTGCCATTTTTTATTTTTGGCAGAGTTCTTCTAGGGGAAAGCCATGAAACTTGACTCAAATCTGTTCAAAAAGGCAAATTCAGGCTTATGTCATTCTGTCTTTCTATGTATCTGGACTAAGATCATAGCACCTTGCTCTTTTTCAGACCTCAGAATGAGTGGGAGGAATCTCAGTTAGATAGCAGTGCCTTCAAAATGGTGTGTGAGTAGGTGGGAATTTCTTATTTGCTAGACAAAGGACATTGCTAAATGAAGTCCAGCCACATATGAAGGGCTCATTCCTAATCAAAGCATTGCATCATAGGCAGAAACTTAACCAAATTGTCCGACCCCAGTCCTGGTACTGCTAGATAACTCTTGGCTTAGGAGATTTGGCTTGGGAAGAAATAGTAATGATCTTACTACATTGCCATTAAAAAAACAACAGACACATATGTGCTCTCCAAAGACCAGTAGGAGCAGCTTAGGCAAATTAAACAAGAGCGAGAGAAAGAGAATGTGATGTTATGAAATGGACAAGAGAGAAATCTCCCTCTGTGACTTATTAAATCAGCATTGTGCTCCAACCCTTATTAATCCAATTAAGCATAATTGTATTGTTTTCATTAAGATTTCTGTTACTGCACGCCGCTTCATTTCCCTTTTTGACATGGAAGGAAAGTGAAAACAAGACTCATGGCTTTCTCTGTTTTCGAACAAACTGCTGGGTTGGATCAGGGGAAAGACCACGATCCCGTGTCTTGAACAAGCCCATGGCTTACTTGTTCAAAAGCAGAGACAAATAGGATTTCATTGGTTGATGAAGAAGAGATGGGCCTGGAATCAATGTCTTTGTTTCCTAGCTCAATGCTTTTGCACCCAGTGAGAACCAGGAGTAAACAGGTAGATCTTTTTAATGTGGCATCTCTAATCCTTCTGCCATTTCAACCTATGGTGATTGCCAGGTGGGAGAACTGGTCATACCATTAGGAAGAGAGATGAAACTGCCTCAAGCAGCAGATACTGAAGGGAATGGCTGTAGATGTCTGGCTGTGTGCCACATGGTTTCCCCCCATCTCCATAACTCTGTTACTTTGAGGGGTCGTGGAAGCGGAGGATGTTATCCCATTTTCAGACCCCACAATGATGGCACTGTTGTTCCATTTTAACTGTTATGGCAACATACTATGAAATCCTGAGATTAGCAGTGCAGAGTAGGGTATTTAGAGTTCTCAGCTACCGTGTTTCCCCGAAAATAAAACAGTGTCTTATATTAATTTTTGCTCCCAAAGATGCTCTAGGTCTTATTTTCAGGGGATGTTTTATTTTTCTATGAAGAATTCACATTTATTGTTGAACAAAAAATGAACATTTATTATATATTGTACAGTAGTTGTCATCATAAACCAGCATAACCAGACAAACTGTGAATCCTATCAAGAATTTCTTGTTACTACCAATATTTCCATGTACAACACTTTATGGTACGTACATTTACTGATCCTGCATGTTCTGGTGTTCTGTTCGGCGGGCATGCTTCCAAACAAAAACTTTGCTAGGTCTTACTTTCAGGGGAGGCCTTATATTTAGCCATTCAGCAAAATCTCTACTAGGTCTTATTTTTTGGGGATGTCTTATTTTAGGGGAAACAGGGTAGTACCCACCCCGCTGGCTAAACCTGAGGTCCCATGATTCCATATGATGCAGCCATAGCAATAAAAGTGGAATAAATGTCTAGAACAGTGGTTCTCAACTGGTGGGTCCCCAGGTGTTTTGGCCTACAACTCCTAAAAAATCCCAACCAGTTTGCCAGCGGTTAGGATTTGTGGGAGTTGAAGGCCAAAACATCTGGGAACCCACAGGTTGAGAACCACTGGTCTAGAATGACATGGAGATTCAATTGTCAGCCCAGACTGCGTCTTTACATGGAATGTAGGAAGAAGAATGCTGCCTGCCTCCATTTCTGGGAGCTGATCAATACTGCATCCATCATTGTGCTTCCCCCACAGTGCAATAATGTTCTCCCAGTGCATCAGATTCACATTTTCTATCCATAAGGTAAAGGTTTTCCCTGATGTTAAGTCCAGTCATGTCTGACTCTGGGGGTTGGTGCTCATCTCCATTTCTAAGCCGAAGAGCCGGCGTTGTCCGTAGACACCTCCAAGGTCATGTGGCCGGCATGACTGCATGGAGCGCCATTACCTTCCCGTCGGAGCGGTACCTATTGATCTACTCACATTTTCAAACTGCTAGGTTGGCAGGAGCTGGAGCTAACAGCGGCCACTCACGCCGCTCCCGGGGTTTCAACCTGGGACCTTTCAGTCTCTAGCTCAGTGCTTTAACGCACTTCGCCACCGGAGCTCCTAGGGTTAGGGTTAGGGTTATAAACTCTATCCATAGTTTATAATAAATCATACTAATCAACTGACTATAACTGAAATCTGCTATTTAAGAAGTTGAGATCTTTCTTCTTCGTCCCCCTTCTCAAACACTGATGTCCCCAAATGTTGAGACGCATAAGGGATTCTTTGATCTCGCTTGAGATTTCCAAGGTATTTCAATATTCCAGAGTAAAATGGGTAGATCTGACTATAAATTAAAATTCTAGATATTTGATTAGGCAGAGCCCGCTTAATTATAAATTCATTCAGCCCCATTTTTTTTTACTACTCAACTCTTCTTTAGAAAGAACCTCAAATTACAGATGGATGATGGAACTCAAGAGATAGAATCTTCAAACCTTTTTTGCAGACCTGCTGGGGGCCCATAAATCCCACTGCACTGTCAGCAGCTTTTACAAGATTCTTAGGGTGGATATTCCATCTTGGGAGAGATGCTTCAGGTCCAACCCTGTAGTGCATAGATCAGGTAGATTCCATGTGACATTTGAGGCAAACATTGATGGAATAGCTCACCACATGCTAATGAGGAACAGGCTGTTGTGCTGCTTTTCTCAGTGGTAAATGAATGACAGCCACCATGAACATCTTAGACCAAAGGTGATTCATGATTGATGGGTGTAGGAGGGAAGGGGGTGTCCTTTTGCTGTTTGGTTTTCAACCTATGATTCACAGGCAGATGGGATGAACTTCCACACACGACTTTTCATCCTAATGGAATGAATGTTGGGATGTGGATCACATTTCACCTTGGCTCAGGTGTAAACAAGGTGTTTGTATATCTATTGCTTAGCCAATGTTGGGTAAGAGCAGGAAGGGAGAGAAAAGTATCCATGGTGTGTCTCCCAATACTGGAATCCCAGGGAATGTCCTAAATAGTTGTGTGCACTGGTACTATTTCAGAAAGTTCAGTCGGGCTCTGTTGGTTCCAGGTTCCAGTCAAAAGCAAATTCACATCATAATCTATATCAGGTATCCTCAAAACTCTGGCCTACCAGTTGCTTGGGCCTCCAACTCCCAGAATTCCTGACCATTGAACAAGCTGGCTAGGGCTTCTGGGAGTTGGAGGCCAAAACAGCCAGACGGTCCAAGTTTGAGGATGCCTGATCTATATGATATTTCTACAGGCACTTAAAGATGGTTATCACGTTACTTCTCAGTCTTTTCCTCTTCAAGCATACCCAGCTCTCAAAAGGCTTGATTCCAGAGCTTTGAATCACATTGGTTGACCTTTTTGGATTGTTCCAGCATATACATACTCTTCTATCTTCTTATTTTATCTTCTTCTTCCTCCTCCTCGTCATTCCCCATGAACAGCTTAAATTTCCTAGCTATAACATAGCTAAACACCTTATGGAAAAAGAGAGTGGCATTAATTCTGTTGCTAGTCCTACTTAAAGTACTTCCATTGAGCTACAATGGAATCAATGGAACACCTGTGTGTTAATTTAGTATCCAACAATTGATTGAATGGATCTACTGCAGCTGGAACTAACCAACAGCATTGCAGACAGTATTAGTGATAGGAGAGTAGTTCCTGCAAACTTCTGGATCTAGGGAGGTTCGTTCCATTAAGTAGTGCCTTTTTCAAAGCAGCAAGTACCTCTCCAAAGTGTTTACTTTTTCCTGGAACCATGCTACTGGATCTTATCAGCCCAAATGGACAAAGGTCAAACTTACATAAGTGAGATGAACTGATTCAAGTGTCCATGTCAGTAAGGGCAACATTTGGCCTTTGTGTTCCCAGGATTGTTTTTGTGGCACCCCCCAGGCTCTCTTTAGGGGACATGGGGGTATTTTGGTCGAGTAAGTAGCTGTAGACCCGAAGAAGTCTTTTTATGGAAGAAAACCAGAATATAATCTGAATGTTATTTCCTTTTTTAAAAACTTATTGGTTGATTTTTAAAGACTGAAATGTAATCAAATTGAGAATCAAAAATACAATGAAAGAAACAGAAGTGAGAACAAGGGGGGGGGGGGGGAGAGAGATTGGAATTATCTCCCCCCCCCCCGGGCTGTGGCGCAGCTGGCTAGTAATCAGCTGCAATAAACCACTACTGACCGAGAGGTCATGAGTTCGAAGCCTGGGTCGGGTTAAGCCCCTGACCATTAAATAGCCCGGCTTGCTGTTGACCCATGCAGCCCTGAAAGACAGTTGCATCTGTCAAGTAGGAAAATTTAGGTACGCTTTATGCGGGAGGCTAATTTAACTAATTTACAACATCATAAAAACTGCCAGCAAAACATGAAGAAAGGAATGAGAAAGTACAGCCACTAGTGGACAGTGAAGCAACAGCTCAGCCTGTGGCCGGAATCGTGAAGCTGGAAAAAAAAAGTTAAATGCCTCTGTGTCTGTCTATATATGTTGTTTGTCTGTTGGCATTGAATGTTTGCCTTATATGTGTTCATTGTAATCCGCCCTGAGTCCCCTTTGGGGTGAGAAGGGCAAAATATAAATACTGTAAATAAATAAATAAATAAATTGTAACTAAAGCACAAGGCTCTGATTCCCCAGTTTTGGTGTAGGCATGTGCAATCAATAAAAAAGGTTAAAAAGTCATTACAAAATGGGGAGGGGGTGGCACTGGCAATTCAGTTCTAAATTGTTTCTAAAATATCATTACTGAAAAATTTGTTACTATAACAAGAATGACATTTCGTTACTTTTTATTATAGTAATTGTGCACCTGGGGGAGTTTCTGGGGCTCTTTTCTCCCTAATTTTTACACCTACTGGGATGAAGCTTGTTATAACAATCAAACACATTTAACACTGTTAGCCCACCAAATTTCAGAATGCTTCACATATCCACAAATTTTTGGGGAATTTTCAAAGTTTTTATAAACAACATTTTCTTAATAATAAAGAAAATACGTTCCTAGTTTGAAAGTGTTATTTCCTGTTTAATGGTGTAGCCCTTACTTTGAAAGTAGTTGTTCTACTCCAGAGACTTTGTTTGTGTGGCACAAACTATGTGTAACTGATTGAGAGATGAGGTATTTTTCTGCCAAATTTGTTGTATAACATGATGTTTTGGTGCTTAATTTGTAAAATCATAACCTTATTTGATGTTTAATAGGCTTCTCCTTAATCTCTCCTTATTATCCAACATATTCGCTTATCCAATGTTCTGCCGGCCCGTTTATGTGGGTAAGTGAGACTCTACTGAATATTAGTTGAGAACCAACTGAATGGTCTGAATGTTGGATTACATCTCTGGAGACCAGGGTCTGAATCCCAACTTGCCCATAAAAACTCACTTGGTGACCCTGGGAAAATCACCCACTCTCAGCCCTGGAAAAGTCTGTGATATGATTGCCTCCTAAGTTGGACATCCCTTGAAGACATGCAACAATAATAACAGCTGCATGATTTTCCCTATGGGAATACCAAATGTAGGTACGTGTGCATTGACACATGCACCTCCTTTGCATCCCATCCTTTGATATGCACAGTAAAACTAATAGGCACCCAGAAATTTGTATCTGCTAGATGCAGACAGTGTTTGATGGATTGAAACTCAGCTAACTCCCAAATGCAATAATACTCAAGATAGGTAGCTAGTTTAGTCTTTTAGCATATAAAGTAGGCATGGGTAAACTTCAGCTCTCCAGGTGTTTTGGACTTCAACTCCCATAATTCCTAACAGCCGGTAGGCTGTTAGGAATTGTGAGAGTTGAAGTCCAAAACACCTGGAGGGCTGAAATTTGCCCATAACTGATATAAAGACATAAAGGAATCCAGTCGCTCCTTTGAGACTAACTGGGGAGAAGAGGTTTCTAGCACAAGCTACATCTGCTGTAATGGACCAACTCATAATGAATGTAGGTTTTCCCCACTTCTTTTCTTTTCTGCCTTAAACATGTTTGCAATGCATTTCAAAATGAATATTTAGGGCAATAAGAACTAGAAAAACATTTTTTTTAAAAAAAAATTGAAAACTTGGAATCTCTTGAATAAGGGCTCTTGAATAAGGCTGCACAATAGGCCATTATGAGCTGCTTGCTGGCAACCCTTCTGCTTTGGCTTTCCATACCTGAAACCTTTGGTAATGATGCTCCCTAAAAAGAATCTGTCACGCTCCCCAACCTGTTCTTCTGGTCCCCAATGGGACACTCCAGTGCCTCCAGATTGTAGGAGGGGCTCAGCCCGGGGGCCTTCCTGCTTCACAAAGAACCAAGCCGGCTGGAATGCCGTGGAGCCAGTTGCGTGCTGCCAGCCTCCCCTCTCAAGAGACAATTGGAAGATGCCGTAGGCTTTTGCCTTTCCTGGTTCTTCCCAATGCAGGAGGAGGCTGATGGTGGTGGTGAAGACAGGCGAAGCCATGGAGGGAGGGGGAGGGACTGGAGGAAATGAAAAGAACAGGATTGGAAAGAGCAACTGGATGACAGATACTGTCTGTTCTTAATGAGCTTTATGCACTGATCCTAATCACATTTCCTTGGAAGTAAGATCTATTGATGGGATTTCAGCCTCATAAAAGTAGATAACTTTGGGAAAAGTGAATCAGAGGATGTATTCGTCTTTAGGCACAGAAGAGCTGACGCCCATTCAAGCTTTTAAACTATAGCATTATAATAGACCTTTGTATCCATGGATTCTGTATCCTGAGATTTAACCATCCATGGCTTGAAAACATTGAGAACAATAAAATCCAAAAAGCAAACCGTGATTTTGCCATTTTATATATGGGATGCCATTTTACTACAACATTGTTTTTTTCATGTCAGTTGTGACTTGAGAAAATGCAAGTGTGAGAAATTGCTTCTGGCGTGAGAGAATTGGCTGTCTGCAAGGATGTTGCCCAGGAGATGCCTGGATGTTTTAAAATCCTGTGGGAGGCTTCTCTCATGTCCCCACATGGGAAGCTGGAGCTGACATACGGGAGCTCACCCCGCTCCCCGGATTTGAACTGTAGTCCTGCTGGCACAAAGGTTTAACCCATTGCACTTCCTACTACAACATTGTAATATGTGCATCCATGGATTTTTTAATCTAAGGTGGGTCCTGAAACCTACCACAGATGCAAAAGCCATCTGCCACTGGCCCAGCCCGTCCGTCAAATTTTAAAATGCAATGTGTCAAACATTTGCCCATGCATGATATATAAACATTCCTTGAGGCTCCATAAGGAACTTTTGCTTCATAAAGGGCTCTGTGGCTGAAAAAGTTTGAGAGCCTTTGCATTAGAAATCTTTCGAATTTTAATCCAGTTGCTGCCTCCTGCAAAATTCTGGGATTTGTAGTTTAGTGAGGTCCAGGACCTCCCTGGATGAGCAATTTAAAGATCCTTTCCTTTAAACCCCAGAATTCTGTAGGAGGCAGCAATCAGATTTAAAGCTATAGGCCTAGCCCTTTCAGAACTTCACTGACTTTACTTGAAGCTACATTTTGCTGGTTTTGAGCCAGTGTGGTGCAATGGTTTGAGTGTGTCACTCTGAAGACCAGGGTCCAAATCCTTGTTCAGCCATGAAAACCTATTGAGTGACCTTGGGCAAGTCATACTCTGCCTCGAAGAAAGGCAATGGCAAATCCTCCTGAACAAACCTTGCCTTAGGGTCGTCATACATCGGAAATTACTTGAAAGCACACAACAGGTTTTGCCAGATGAGGAAAAGTCCCAAAGGTATCTGGATAATTAGTATTGGGGCATATGATCCTGTCACCTCTCTAGTCATGAAGACTCCTGAAGAGGCTTCCTTCCTGTCCTATCAAAATTACCAAAGCTGTTCAAGTTCAGTGTCAGTCAAGATGCAGTTTTCTAGAAAGTTTCAGTGCTTTGACCAATGTTATAAAGCATGTGGTCTAACTAAATGTTGGAGAAGAATGGCCCCAGTGCCAAACATTTCTTATCTGGATTACTGATTCATGTTTGTTGAACTTCTAAGTAATGGCAGCATTAGTAACTCATGCTAACAACGTTTTCATGAAACTTGGGCTTGTGTAAGGCTTCCACTGTATCAGGAATGCCGATGTTGCGATCCGTGAAGTCATTACACAATCTTGATTTTTGTTTCTATTCCTTGGTTAATATTTTTTTTAAAAAAATGCTTTTGGCAATACAATAATTCTAGAAGAACACTTTCCCAGAAGCCAAAAACACAGTCAAAACACAGACATGTAGGTATCAGAAAAACTGCCTCTATTAAAGGGAGACAGTGCTGGAGTGTTTGGCTAGAGACTGCCAAACACTCTATGCCAGAAGTTGCATTTTTTCCAGAATCACATTCTGTCATGAGCCAAGGCAGACAATCTGACAGCTCCAAGTAACCTATTTCCCTAACACCTTTACCACTTTGATGTCTGCAACATCTGCTGCCGTTTTCCAGGGTAATGACTTATGTGGCCATGGCTGGCTTTACCATGAGGAAAAATGAGGCGACTGCCTCGCACAGCATACAATGAAGGAAGAGTTAGCAGCTCTCTCTCTGCCATTCCTCCTGAGCTTTCTGATCATTTCCCTTTCCTGAAGAACAAATCCCCCTCTCCCTCTAATTTTGTATCTCAGACAACAACTTCTCTTGGGTCTGTCTTGGACATTGCTCTTGTCTATTCTGGACAGCATTGTGATCTTGGAGCAACCTACATTCAAATTTCAGGGCTCTTTAACATTGACTGGGGTGGCCAGTGAAACATTACCACCAGGCAATGACTCCACTCTTGGTTTCATGACTGCTACTCGCACAGCAGCTCCATGTTGTAAAAGAGCTATCCTTGTCTTATTGGAGTTTTTAATTGCCATCAAGTCAGCCTAGACATATGGTGACTCTAGGAGTGAGAGACCTCCAAGTCACTCTGCTATTAAAAGCCTTACTCCAGTTTTGCAAACTCAGGGCCATGGCTTTCTTACGTGAGCCTGCACACTTATAATGCAGGCTTCTTCCATTTAATGATGTTGTATGTCTTCAAGTCATTTCCAACTTTCCAATTTATGATGATCCTAAAGTGAGCCTCTCATGGAGACTTCTTGATAAGATTTGTTCAGAAGGAGCTTGCCTTTGCCTTCCTCTGACACTGTTGACTTGTTCAAAGTCATTTAGAGGATTTCCATGGCTGCGACAGGGACTTCTCAACTCCATTGCCTACTACCTACTAGCTACACCTTTTCTAGGGAGGCTTGAATGGTCCTTCCTTGCTAACCTTCTATTGCCTACTTTAAGTCTCAGTATTGGGGGAAAATAAGGCAATTTATTTAGTTATTTATTTATTTACTGTATTTATACCCTGCTCTTCTCACCTGAAGAGGAAATAAATAAATACATATAAATAAATGAAGATCACCATCATCTTTCCTAATGGGTCATGTTGTCTTGTGATATGAGTAAAGTACGCTAGCCTCCATTTAATTATTTTGGATTCTAGGAAACGTTTGGGGTTGGTTTATTCTGCATGCAGTTCTTGCCAGAAATTTGACACTGAGGCCCCTTGTACACTCCCTTATATCCCAGGTTATTTTCTTATCCCATATTATCTGGCAGTGGAGACTCATATAATCTAATTCAGTTTAAGTCAGATAATCTGGGATAAGGTCCTGAGATATAGGGCAGTGTAGAAGGGACCTGAAAGACTTCCTGGACACTCTGAAAAAGCTGAAGGATGAGTAGCTATAAAAATTAATGTGTGTATTCACGGGTATCATAGCAATGAATCCAATGGCCTCTCTTGGTATCAACTGTGATCAAACCTCTTGGTACACCCACATTACTTTACTATGGTCACCACCTCCACTCTGCATGGGTATAGTTGCCTCTCAGTCCCACCCTTAATATATTACCTCATCTGGATAATTCTACTCCAGCATCAGAAGCTGTTTCTTTGATCAACCACGAATGGTGGGTGTGTGAGCACACGTGTAAAAGGTTGCCTCACATGACATGTGTGGTAGATAGGTGGAAAGGTGCTGCTGCTTCAACAAAGTGGACAACCTTTGTGTCCTGTTGGAACACAATGTTATCTGCATGTTGAAATGCAAAAGCATGGCCCTCAAGCCTGTTGCAACCTTCATGCTCCCCAGAGTTGGAATTCATATCTGGATACCGTCTGTCACAAGGAAATTTCTTAAACCCTTGATAGAAGAACTTATGTTCAAGTCTGATAAGGACAACTTAAAGAAGAAAATACACTCCTGTCTGGTTTTAGTCGACATATTCAAACCATTGTGGCCCATTCATAAACCAGTGTTTCTTCCTTTCCACCTTACACCTTAATCTGGATTTTGTTTTGACCTTGAATAGGTCTATCCAAAGGGCTCAATTCTACCACCCCAAGGTTCAGTACTTTGTATTCAGTGCCTCATGAACTTTGAAACTATTAACTGCCACTGGCTGAAATTAGAGTTGCTAACAAGTCTGACTTTGCCAGAATGAAGCAGAGTTGAAAGGACATGGAATTGTTAGCTGTTTAATTTGTTATCATTGCATTTTAACTGTTGAGAAATGAGAGTGGTGCTTTTAGAACTTTCTCTTTCCTGTGCCAAATTTACTTAGTTGGCCTCAAGGACTATGCATTCCCTTTGACTTGGGTGGGATTGCCATTTTTTGCTCTGTGTCAGAGGGCAAAATGTCTCAGCCCGCTCCTGGCTGCCACATTCACCCTTGATCTTTAACAATCTTTGGATATCTTCTTGTCATTGCCCAAGGTTCAAATATACCATCCATTCCATAAGGCAATTAAGTCAGGGACCAAATAACAGGGGAATTGTGCTGAGAACACAATATAAAATACAAATCATACTGTCATTGTTGTTGTTGTTGTTGTTGTGTGTCTCCAAATCATTTCTGACTTAGGCTCATAGGTTATTTTGGCAAGATTTGTTCATATGGGGGTTGCCTTTACCTTCCACTGAGGCTTAAAGAGTGTGATGTACTCAGGGTCATTCAACAGCTGCCCTTGGCCAAGTGGAGATTCACAACTTTGGTCTCCAAAGTCTTAGTCCAACATCCAAACCACTACTCTTCACTATGATGTAAAGCAGTGGTTCCCAACCTTTTTGGACCAGGGACCACATGGACCAGGGACCACTTTGACCAGGGACCGCATTGACCGGGAACCACTTTGACCAGGGACCACTTCGACCAGGGACCACTCTCCAACGTTAGTACCAAAAGGGTTATGAATAGGTTTTGGGCAACTTTAGATTCGGTTTGGTTATTTGGGGTGCTGAATCAGAAAGGAGCAGAAATAAAATAAAATAAATAAATAAAGAGGAAGGAGGTTTAAGGACCCGATTTTTGTTCTTGTAGCCCATTGTTGGGCCATGGCCCACAGATTGGGAATCACTGATGTAAAGTCTCATATTATAATTTTCAGAAGAAGCAATTATATATGGAGAAGTTAAGGTAAATGTTTTCCCCTGACGTTAAGTCCAGTCGTGACCGACTCTGGGGGTTGGTGCTCATCTCTATTTCTAAGCCAAAGAGCCGGTGTTGTCCATAGACACCTCCAAGGTCATGTGGCCGGCATGACTGCATGGAGTGCCGTTACCTTCCCGCCGGAGTGGTACCTATTGATCTACTCACATTTGCATGTTTTCGAACTGCTAGGTTGGCAGGAGCTAGGGCTAACAGCTGGTGCTCATTCCACTCCCTGAATTTGAACCTGGGACCTTTTGGTCTGCAAGTTCAGCAGCTCAGCGCTTTAACACACTGTGCCACTAGGAGAAGGTATATTATTCAAATACAGACTAGTCAATACATGGATTGCAACAGAAACATGACCTAAGTACCATATAGCGGAGAGATAAGGAACACACAGTACAGTGTAAAAAAGTAACATTATGAAGAGAGATGTATGGCGAAGTAGTTCGAATGATGAACTACGACTCCCTGCTCAGGCATGGAAACTCACTGGGTCACTTTGGGTGAGTCTCATGCTCTTAGCCCCAGAAAAAACCCTGCCTTAGGGTTGCCATAGGTCGGAAATGACTTGAAAGTCATCCTGCTTTCAAATAGTGAATAGAAAGCCTTCACTACTACATCCTTTTTGTAACCTGCCTTTAATCACTGGTTCATTGGGACAAAAACAAAATACAGCCCTCCCCACTAGAAATGCCAGGAGCATGCTACTGCTGTTTTGAACCAGGGAAAGAGTAGGTGCAACCATCATTTGCTGAAGAGAGCAACTGGCCCTGGTGATTCATAGTGACTGAGATCCAAAGATGAGCCCATTGTCATAGCACAATATGTAAAGTAATTATAGGATAGTGACCATAAAGGTTTGAAACTGCAAAAGTAATTAGTTACACTTATGGTTGTAATTTTCCTTCCTGTTTCTCAAAACTAACTAAAATGCAACCTACCCTCCATATCCACAAGTTTTACATCCATGCATTCAACTGACCATGGCTTGAAATATATTCAGAAAATAATTCCTAGAAGCAAACCCTGATTTTGGTATGCACTGAACACTACACCAATGTGTAGGCATTCCTTGTTATAGCTCCTACTGTTTCACAAATTCTTGGGCAACTGCTTAAGTTATTTGCTATTTTATATCAGGGATGCTATTTTATTATACCATTGTATATAATCAGATTTGAGCACTCATTGATTTTGGTATCCATGGGAGTGATGGTGTACATGGAACCTAACCTAGCAGATAACTAAAAAACCATTTCCCTGCCCAGACATTAAAAAATAGAAGTTATAATAGAAGAGAAGGTAGGAGGTGGTTCTTCCATGACAGACTAAGTTCTCACTTTTCATTTCTCTACAGCAGAGTTTCTAATACATAAGTCCTTATAGCAGTGGTTCTCAACCTTTCTAATGCCGTGACCCCTTAATACAGTTCCTCATGTTGTGGTGACCCCCAACCACAAAATTATTTTTGTTGCTATTTCATAACTGTAATTTTGCCACTGTTATGAATTGTAATGTAAATATCTGATATGCAGGATGTATTTTCATTCACTGGGCCAAATTTAGAACAAATACCCGATATGCCAAATTTGAGTACTGGTGGGGTAGGGGTGGGTTGATTCTGTCATTTGGGAGTTGTAGTTGCTGGGATTTATAGTTCACCTACAATCAAAGAGCATTCTGAACTCCACCAGCGATTGAATTGAATCAAACTTGGCACACAGAACTCCAACAGACAATACTGGGTTTGATGGGCATTGACTTTGAGTTTTGGAGTTGTAGTTCACCTACATCCAGAGAGCACTGTGGACTCAAACAATGATGGATCTGGACCAAACTTGGTGCAAATACTCAATATGCCCAAATATGCACGCTGGTGGAGTTTCAGGAAAATAGACCTTGACATTTGGGAATTGTAATTGCTGAGATTTATCGTTCACCTACAATCAAAGAGCCCCTTGAACTCCACCAATGATAGAATTGCCAAACTTCCCACACAGAATCCCCATGACCAATATAAAATACTGGAGGGATTTGGGAGTAATTGACAATGATTTAGGGGAGATATAGTTCACCTACTTCTGGAGAGCACTGTGAATTAATATGTGGTTTCTGATGGTCTTTGGCAGCCCCTCTAATACTCCCTCGTGACAGCCCCAGGGATCCCGACCCCCAGGTTGAAAAACGCTGCCTTATGGTAACTTGAAAGTTACAGGTACAGGGCAAAAAGAGTGATTGTATCCATTGTCAAATTACAACTTTAATGGAACTCAGTAATGCTTAAATTATTGTAAATAATTAATTACAGATCAGTACTATTTCTAATACAGTCAGCTTTCCATATCCACAAAGTCTGCATCCATGGATTCAGTCATCCATTGCTTGAAAATATATTTTTTAAATGCAATACTGATTGATTTTTGTCAGTTTGTATTATAGACACCATTTTATGACACCATGGTATATTATGGGACTTCAGCATCCATTGATTTTGATATCCACAGAGTGTCCTTGGAACCAAGTCCTGGAGGATCACAAGGGCTCGTTGTCCTGCTTTCTCAACAGAGAAATTACATACTTTTCACTTTAAGGAATGCTATCTACTCCACAGAGTTTCTTCTGAGTGGGGAAAGTGAGTTCCCTTGGCACAGAATTTCGGATTCCTTGACATGGAATGTAAGAGGATTTCTTTTTCCAGGAGTTTTGGCACAGAGTACAGCTCAACTATGAAGTTTAATTACTCCGTTAATGTTCATGCAAGGCTTTGAAATTGCCAAGTGCACCATAATCGTTCAGTGTGATTATTATGGTGATTATAACACAGCAAGAATTGATGTCTCTCAGTCTGCCCATCATCTTATCACCCTCCGCAATTTTAAGCAACCCTGAGGGGTTGGAATTCATAACGCTGAGTTCTAATACATGCAGGTTTTCCCTGTTACTTCTCCAAAACACATGGAAAAGTGTGCTTTGCAGAAGGCAGCAAAAATATCTGCTTACAACTTTGTAGGCTCTAAATTTGAAGTGTGGGAGGAGTCCATTTGGATGTGGATACTCTTTTTACTCATCCTGTACAGATATCCGTTTTCCCCTTCAGGGCAAGTAAAGATTTATGTATGGGGGTTGGGTGCGGCATATTATAGATCCTGGAAACATTGCAATAAATCAGATTGGGTTTGTGAAACCTTTCTGGCACAGCTTATCAGACCTGCAATGACCTTAAAAAAGAAACAGTGGGAGATCTCAGTTTCATATTTCCTCATCTGTGGTTCATTCGTGGCTATTTCCTAACCTTGTAGAGAGCTGGATGAATGGCCATAATGCTGGTTGAGGGATTCTGTGAATTATAATCTAAAATAGACTATAGATCTGTGGCACCACCTTGCAGAGACAATTGGCCCACTCCATAAAAGCATGGGAGCTTTATTACAGATACAGAGAGTGATACCTGCTTTAAGGATAAACATTTATTTTCAGTCAAAATTATTGTTGAGGAAGCAATGATTTCTCACTATTCGGCCTTGAGTGGATAATGCCATTATAAGGTTTCGCCTCCAGGTGGCATTGGGATTACTTATAGCTAAGTTTCCCATTTAACCATAAGAGAAATGACTTTATTAAGATTTCACCCCTAGTTCTGACATAAAGGTCAATGAAAGCAAATTAAAGAAATATAGGGACAGATGACATGTTTAAAGAATCTGGTTAGCAAATGTTGAAAGAGAAAGGCAGATTATGGACACTTTTCTGTTAACCTGGTTTTCCCATTGATGAATTATGTCCTTTGGATTTTGGCTCTATCTTGACAGTTAAATCAGAATCCTGAAAGCTAGATAATCTGGCCTGGGCCAAAACAAGCTTACTTTTGCAGTCTGTCTCTCTAGTTTTCATCTGGGCTGGAAGGAGTCCCCGGTGGTGCAATGGGTTAAACCCATGTGTCGGCAAGACTGTTGATTGACAGGTTGGCAGTTCAAATCCAGGGAGAGTGGATGAGCTCCCTCTGTCAGCTCAAGCTCCCCATGTGGGGACATGACAGAAGCCTCCCACAAGGATCAAACATTCAGGTGTCCCCTGGGCAACGTCCTTGCCGACGGCCAATTTTCTCACACCAGAAGCGACTTGCAGTTTCTCAACACAAAAAAAATCTGGGCTGGAATGGAACAGAGACTTGGTATGGCAGTAAGTCTCAATAGATGGCACTGTTGCTCAGATAAAAATCTGTGTTCCAAAGCTCTTTGAAGGCATTAGGCTACAAGCCAATATTCACTTACTAGGGAGTAAGCACCACTAAACTTAGTAGAATTTACTTTTGGGTAGCCCTTTGTAGAACAGAACTGCTAGAATTTTAAAAACATAGGAAGTATTCTCCCTTCAATCATGCTCTTTCTCACTAAATGGCACACAAAATGTGTGGGCAGTCTATTACCAGAGACTGGAAGTAACATAGTGATAGATTCCCCTGAAATGAGTTACAGTTTTCACAGAAAGGTTGTAATGAAGTTATGTGTTGAAAGTAAAATAACAAAAGCATTAGCACTAATCTAGTTTTCAGTTAATTAATGAACAACATTTGTTTATTACTTTTACTTACTTTTCAGTGACCTTTAAAGGGTGTGTTACGAGCATTTGAAAGTGCTTTCTATAAGCCCCTTTATTGGAATTTTTAAAGTTTCTCACCATTACTTTATCAGTTCTAAAATGTCCCTCTCAGAATGTAACGAGTAATGTAATAAGCAAAGTGAAGATGCCAGCCACAGATGCAGATGAAATGTCAGGAGAAAATGCTGCTAGGATATTTATTTATTTATTTATTTATTTATTTATTTATTTATTTATTTATTTATTTATTTATTTATTTATTTACAACATTTATATTCCACCCTTCTCACCCTGAAGGGGACTCAGGGCGGATCACATTGCACACATAAAGGCAAACATTCAATGCCATAACATAGAACAGAGACAGAGACAAGACAGAGGCACTGGCTGGCCTCGAACTCATGACCTCTTGGTCAGAGTGATTTGTTGCAGCTGGCTTGCTTTCCAGCCTGCACCACAGCCCAGATATGGCCATACAGTCTGGAAACCACACAACACCCCAAGTGATATATTTTTTATTTCCTCAAGTTGTTTCTTGAAGTGTCATGGGTTTTCCCGGCAGGACATCTTCAGAGGAAGTTTGCCATTGTCTTCCTCTAAGGCTGAGAGAATATGATTTGCCCAAGATCAGCCTATGGGTTTCCATGGTTGAGCAGGTAATTGAAATCTGGTTTCATAGAAGCATAGTCCAACATTGAAACCACTACACCAGACTGCCTCTCTAAGAATTAAATTACTCTCTAGAAATTCACAATTGCTATCTTGAGTTCTATTATGAGTTATTTTTTCCAAAGGTCTGTATATATGTAATATTTGCAAACATATTTCCCCTCCTCCTGGTGTTACAGTTTAAGCACCGTGGATAGGTCATGGAAAGTCGGGCAAAATCCTCAGTGAATTAGCTGGACATGAAAGCTACCAATCACTAACAAAGTGAGCGGAATTTATTGCGGCTTTGGGAATGAACTGTTCCCAGTCTACACCTATTTCACATGTGTTCACTGAAAAGGGAATTATCGATTACATAGGAACATAAGTTATGACAAAATATACATGACATTACTTCTACTGGCAGTGTTAATGGAACAATGCAGAAAGTAGTATTATATAATTTTGTTCAAAGGCCTCCCGTAAAAGGGATGCTTCAATATCTGCAACACTCTGGACCATACGCAAAATAGTGCAAGGAAGGAAAGATCAAGAGGATGAAGGAAATTGCTGGCTACACCCAACACTCTGGAATAAACAGCAGGTGCTGAATCCGTCATGCAGGTATTACAATTGTTGTTGTTGTTTATTTAGGCCCTGCTTTTTCTTTCTACAAACAAGACTCAAAACAATAAATTCAATACAATTTAAAACCCAAAAATATATAAACATTAAAATAGAGTTAAATATTGATGTTATTAAGAATAAACAGTTAAACCAAAACTTTGATCTGAGAGATGAGTGTTAACAGAACCCAAACATCACCACAGAAGACAAGGAACACAATACTTGGCATAACCAGAGAGCACTGTTTTCTGCCACTACTGCTAAAATATGATTTGCTCATAGTTTGTGGCTCTTAGAATTTGTGCTACAATGACTACAGGATACTGAAAGGTCCTGGGAGCAAGCCTTTGTAGATACCCAAATGCAAGACAAGTATCAATGCCTAGCCTTATATAATAATAATAATAATAATAATAATAATAATAATAATAATAATAATAATCTGCACGCATCATCTGAAAATACATCACACAGTCCTAGACACTTGGGAAGTGTTTGACTTGTGATTTTGTGATATGAAATCCAGCATATCTATCTTGTTTGCTGTGTCATAATAAAATAATAATAATACTTTATTTCTTTCCGCCCTATCTCCCTGGAGGGACTCGGGGCGGATTCCAAACATAAAAGGCAAACATTCAATGCCCGAACACAATAACAATACACCCATAATAATGAAAATTGACAACCCAACATATAGAAACAAATTATGACTTAACAACTAAAATCAAATACAAAATGCGACCTGTTATATCAGACATAAAACAAAACATCGAATATCGAACAGAAGCATCAATTTCCCAGTTCCTGGGGGGCAAATAGATTGATCATTGCTCAAGGTGTCTATTGAGCTGGTGGGATGAACAGGGCATGGATAGGGATGGTAGCTATTGATCAGAGGTATAATGGTAGTACAGTAGAGTCCCCGTTAACTGAGTTCCAGTTAACCAAGATCCGCTTTATCCGAGGCGCCACTGGGGGTGCCCCTCCCTCTCCCTCTCCTTTTCTCAAGCGAAGGGAGTGTGAGAGAAGGAGAGGGAGGAGGAAGCGCCTGGAAGCACCCACAATCGCTGCTACAGCAGTGCTTGTGGGTGGCCTCCTGGGCCGAGCCATTGCCCCTTGGGAAGCAGCCCACGAGTGCTGCTAGACAGCAGCGCTCGTGGGCTACCTCCCAAGGAGCGAAAGCTCACCGAGGAACGTTTCCCCGGATCTCCCTCAGCCAGGCCCTTGTTGGAGGAAAGAGTTTCCTCCAGCAATGGCCTGGCTGAGGAAAACCCGTGGCACGCCCCTCGCCCCTCGGAGGGACGCGAGGAGCATGCCGCAGGTTTTGCTCTGCCAGGCCATTGCTGGAGGAAAACCCCTCCTCCAGTAAGGGCCCAGCGGAGGGAGATCCGGGGAGACGTTCCTCGGGGAGCCCTCGCCCTATCCGAGCCATTCAGTTATCCGAGATGGGGCCCGCCCCTTTATCTTGGATAACCGCAGATCTACTGTATTACCATCTACTTCTACTCCTCCTCCTCCTAGTAAGCCAGTGAGCAAATGTGCATCTTCAGCTGTTTCTTGAAGGTTAGGGAGGTAGGGGGCCATCTTTAACTCCTTAGGAAGGGAGTTCCAGAGGTGGGCGGGGGGGGGGGGGCAGTATGGAGAAGGCCCTTTCTCTGTAAATGTAGACTTTGGTTTACTCTGTTTCTGCTGCCAGTTACCATCTATTATAAGTGACAATTTTGGTTTTGGGATTGAATCTGCTCATTACTTCTCCAGTTGTAGTCAACATTTAGTGCATACTGTTCCTTCATATCCTCCTTATAAAAGTTTGGCCAAATATGTGTTGGTTGACAGCAGGAGTGGCTGTAGGTTTTTTCAGGATGTAAGCCAACCTAGGGCCGCCCCCCCCCCCCCCAAACTTATTGGCGGTGGCGGTGACCATTGGGTCACTCGCCGCAGAACAAGGAAGTATTTTGTATTCTCGCGAGATCTCGCAGAAATCTCATGAGAATACAAAATACTTCCTTGTTCCGCAGTGAGTGACCCAATGGTCACCACCGCTGCCGCTGCTGCTGCTTCGAGAGTGCCCAGGAAGGGCTGCGCCCGAAGCGGCGGCTTCAGGGGCCTCAATGAAGAACCGGGCCTGGTTGACAGCCACTGACAGGTCCATCCCAGCTCTGAGCAAATCTTTATAAGGCTTAAATGGGGTAACATCATGACTGCAACTGAGATGGGCAATGAATTAGTTGCATCTAAGATTAGACCTTGAAAAAGTTACTTTTTTGTAATTATCCCCAAATCACACATACAGCTGTGGGATTCTGGATATTGTAGCCGCAAAACTAAAGAATTCGAGCTTTGCCCAAATCCGTCCATCTATCTATCTATCTATCTATCTATCTATCTATCTATCTATCTATCTAAAATTTCAAAGGGATGCAAAGAAAAGGCAGTGTGGAACTGTCTGGTATTATTTCCAACAAGGTGCTCAATAATATTAGAGTTGAGAAGAATATGGTTTAGATGTCTCAATTTCTTATCATATGAATATGCTCATCAAACTGTCCACATGTATTTTCCTAATTTCATTTGATTTTTGAAACATTTACAATTTATAGATACTATTGGAGTTTGGAAAAAGTTGAATAAATAGATAATTTAGTATTTAAACTCGCCATTGATGTATCACTCAAAAGCACTTTCCCCCCAAGGCAAAGCAGTTTGTGTGTGTGTGAATTAAATTTCATTAAATCTGAATTCTACGTAGATGCCAAATTTCAAGTTTATGAAAAAAATTATATGGGGCCTTAGGAGCAAAACTGTCTAGCTCTTAACTGTGGCACTGAGTGGTAATAGTTACCCCCTGGAAGCAACAAACCCTCCTACTAAATAATTTCAAAGGAAAAATGTTTTGGAAAAGATAGCTCAGTGCCAGAATTGGTGGCAAGCTCAAGAAGTCAATATGCACGATCTCCCAGAATTTATTTCATTGTCTCTTCCTTGACTGTGTGCTGAAATATGTTAAATATCACCCACATAGTCATGAGTCAGGATTTGTTTGTTGAGTGTGGCACCTCTTCTTTTCTTCTCTCCCCTCCCCTTTTGTCTTGCTAGGTTTTCTTCTTTATGATCCTAATTGAGATCCCAAAAGCCTTCAAGGCAAGATCTTTGTAATCTTTTGCAAAGTAATCATGCAAAGTAAAGATGTGAGAGTTTCATCATTAATAACAATTAAGTCTCCAAGTGTACTTCAGGTGGCTTTGCACCACCTCTTTTCTTCCTGGAGCTAATGAACCAAATCACTCATTTGCAAACAGATTGATTGCAGAGCCTGAAAATGTTACTTTTTTTGGGACTACAATCCCCACATTTCCACATCCAACATACACAGGCTCATTTGTGCCTTTGCTTATACATTTGTGTTACTGGGTGTATTTTTAACATGTCTTCCCCACTGACTATAAGTTCATAATTTTTTGAGAATGCCTTGGGTCCCACTCTGGAAGAAAGGTGTTATATACATTAATTATTTTTTTTGTGTCAGGAGCGACTTGAGAAACTGCAAGTCACTTCTGGTGTGAGAGAATTGACCGTCTGCAAGGACGTTGTCCAGGGGATGCCCAGATGTTTGATGTTTTACCATCCTTGTGGGAGGCTTCTCTCATGTCCCCGCATGGGGAGCTGGAGCTGACAGAGGGAGCTCACCCACTCTCCCCAGATTTGAACTGCCAACCTGTTGGTCAGCAGTCCTGCTGGCACAAGGGTTTAACCCACTGCACCACCGGGGACTGAATTATTAAATTAATACAGTAGAGTCTCACTTATCCAACATAAACGGGCCAGCAAAATGTTAGATAAGCGAATATGTTGGATAATAAGGAGGCATTAAGGAAAAGCCTATTAAACATCAAATTAGGTTATGATTTTACAAATGAAGCACCAAAACATCATGTTAGATAACAAATTTGACAGAAAAAGTAATTCAATACACAGTAATGCTATGTAGTAATTACTGTATTTATGAATTTAGCACCAAAATATCACGATATATTGAAAACATTGACTACAAAAATGTGTTGGATAATCCAGAATGTTGGATAAGCGAGTGTTGGATAAGTGAGACTCTACTGTAATAGTAAATAGTACAGTAGAGTCTCACTTATCCAAGACTTGTTTATCCAACATTCTGGATTATCCAGCGCATTTTTGTAGTCAATGTTTTCAATACATCATGATAGTTTGGTGCTAAATTCGTAAATACAGTAATTACTACATAGCATTACTGTGTATTGAACTACTTTTTCTATCAAATTTGTTGTATAACATGATGTTTTGGTGCTTAATTTGTAAAATCATAACCTAATTTAATGTTTAATAGGCTTTTCCTTAATCTCTCCTTATTATCCAACATATTCGCTTATCCAAGGTTCTGCCGCCCCGTTTACATTGGATAAGCGAGACTCTACTGTAATATTTTTTCAATGGCATGCATTTTTTGCTTTAAAAAAAGTATATACCATATGATGTGGACCACAAGCCTCACAAATGTTTAAATTTCTGAGGGAAGGAATGCTTTGTCTCAATGGGAGGTATAAAATGGGTAAATTCAGGAGTTGTTGTAGCCTTCAAGGCATTTCTGGCTTACAGCATTACTGTCTTGAAGTTTTCTGAGGCTGAAAATATGGGACTCACCTAAGGTCACCCAGTGGGTTATCATAACCAAGTGGAGAGAATTTGCTCTATGGTAATCTATGGGGAAAACATACCAGAGATTCCCCTGGAGAACTTATACAATGGTTAGAGAGACCACTTTCCCCCAGGTGTAGATAAGTGAAACCACAACTACAGGTTCCTTAGTTAGAGAGTTCTTCCTGTATATCTCTAACATGATGGCAGTGTGTTTTCTCATAGTGAACAACCATAGAAGGAGGAGAAGACATCGGTGGAAGAGGAGAAAGATCTGTTTATATACTCTGCTTCCCCCATCACCGGAAGGCAGCTTCTGGGATTCAAGATACTTCTAGGCAGGACACTAAAGATTCCCAGTCATATCCCGCAGTGACTTGAGTCCAAAGGCAGAACCCCTCCAATAGTGACCAAAATATAAAGCAATCATGGGGCAGCCAACGATCTTAGCGAGAAGGGTCACTCGTCCTGAAATGGTGACGTCAGGTGATCCTCCCTCCATCTGGACCACAAGCCATCAGTGGGCAGAAATGAGTGGTGCATCCTCCTTGGATTTGTCACATCCCTCTTTTAATACAGGAAAGTTGTGGGATTTCTTATGGGAGAGAGTTTCTCACCTTGGCTACACCCTATGACTGGCATCCTGTTGGTGGCATATGTAGAAGTCAGGTTGGCATTCCCTTCCTCTCTCAATGACCAAAGCTGCCTCCACCAACCACCATAGTTCCATTCTATGTCTGGTAAAAAGCTAAGTGGGGTGAGGGCAAAGGGTGGAGAAGTGTATAGACACAAAATGAGCACTTCCTCTAAGACCGCCAGAGGGTAGGGAAGAGGAGCTGAAGTTTTATAGTACATTCAAGCTGTAATGAATGATCAGCTATAGTGTAGAACTACTTTATGTGTAGAACTACTACTCTTTTTGGGGAGGAGGGTATACAGGATTCCAGCCTATGTGAGAAATAGGGTTGCTAGGCCAGGATTATTCCAGGATTTGTGCTCTCAGGGCCCAAACCTGAGACATAGCAATGCTTCCTTGTGATGTCTTTGTGCTGTGACAAGGGCAATAGTTACAAAGTTCAGTCCTCGGTGATGGCATTAAGCATGAAATATTAAGCACTAAGCATATTTACACATATACCATTCAAATAAAAAAGGCAAAGTCCAATGAATAAAGAAAATATATGCAGTACAACCCCCATATCCTGCTTACGAAAAAATATGCAATCTCTAAACATTTTCTAGGTCCCCCAGTGCAACTCTGGTATGTTTCTATTGGAAATAATTCATTTATTTAGAATTTCCTATTCCCTGCAATTTTGTGAAGTCCTGGAACATATCTACCATGAATATTTGGGGTTAAACTATACACATACTTTTTAAGACCGGTCTCTCACCTTGAGATTCCTTCCTATTTGCTTACTGTATTTCACTGTATAATAGTCACCACTCTGTAATCACCAGATCCCCTTATTCAGTTTTTTCCTTTCCTCACGTAATTGTCGCAGTCTTAATTCATCATCTCAATGTACTGCTGGCAGACGATCTGCATAGTAGCCAGTGGAGGAAGACAGTTTTCCTGCTGTAAACAGTCAAGCTAGTGCGGGAAAGACTCCAGGCTTCCTTCTTCATATGATTACTGCATTGTACAAACAACAGCTTTGACCGTGCACCCACTCTCCTTTCAGCTATGGTGCTTCACTTGGTTGAGTCTGAAAGCACTGGGTTGACAAGAGCCAGTATTGTCACTCTCTTCAACCTAGTGCTTTGGGACTCACCTGGGTGAAATTTCATAGCTGAAATGGGAGCAAGTGCATTTTAAACAACTGTATAATTTCTGTGCCAAGAAAAGGCACAGAAATGCAACTATTACACAATTAAATCTTGTATAAGTTATGAGTCAGTTCTTCTTTCTACCCATCAACTATCAGATGGTGTTTCACATCAGTTTTGGCAAAAGCCTACAGCAGGATGAGAATCATGTAGCCTCCTACTATCACTGTCCTGAAACGCTGAACATTCCTCACAATTGGCTACACTAACTGGGGCTGCTGGTATTTTGAGTCCAACAATATCGGGAGTGTTTCGCCAGCTATGGTGGTCTCTGACTGATATTTGAAAACCCTTCTGGAGGCTGACTTCTTGGTCCACTTCTTCATAGTTAATGCCATTGTAATCCAGTCTCTTTCTCCTGTGTGTAGATTGCAATGCTGTTTGCCATGTCCTTTTCTAAGTTAAGGGACTAAGAGGAGAGAGACAATGCCTGGCAGCAGGCATGAGGTTTCCCAGAAGAATGAAGTACACAGGAAATGCTTATCCAGTTGCAAAACGAGTGAAACAAGAGGTTGGCCTGGCTTGTGAGGTTTCATATAACTTCAGGCCTTAGTAGAAGAAGAGGAGGAGGAGGAGGAGGAGGCCTTCCCGTCTCATCCTCCCCCTGAGGTGTGGATGCTTCATAAACCCATGGAATGAGGTGGAGGCCCAAGAAGCGCTGTTATTCAACCTCTCCCTTCCCATTCATGAGGCTTCATGGTGTTCATCCACAGCCACCTATATTCACGTGTGTGCCCAAACCAGACTGCAGTGGACCAGTGAAGGAAACTGAACAACAAATAACATGGCTTATGCTGGAAAGCCAAGCCACGATCCAGTGGGGGAATGCAGAATTTTCAGTTTTCCCCACCCAACCAATCTGAGTGAAAAGGGAATGCTTTCCCAGTCTGGTACATGGCTACCAGTTAGATTTGCTTTTTCCAAATGTGGAACTTTCTAGATATGTTGGGCTACAATTCCCAGCATCCTAAGATGGCATTGCTTTCACCCCTCTCTTTCATTTAGCCTTTGGAAATCGGAAATCAAGGTCAATGAATTATATGGTGTTCCTGATATCTGTATAGCAATGGTGGGTGGTGGTTTTGATGTCCCAGGGGGTAAGACATTATTTATTTATTTATTTATTTACAGCATTTATATTCCACCCTTCTCACCCCGAAGGGGACTCAGGGCGGATCACATTACACATATAGGCAAACATTCAATGCCTTTAACATAGAACAAAGACAAGACAAACATAGGCTCCAAGTGGGCCTCGAACTCATGACCTCCTGGTCAGAGTGATTCATTGCAGCTGGTTGCAGCTGGCTTGCTCTCCAACCTGCACCACAGCCCGGGCCTGATATTCACTCTGGATTTTAATCCAGGCTTCCAATGAGCTATAAAAATGCTGCACACTATCACCTAAAGAGTTCCAACACCTTGGATGATGCCTTTAAAGTTCAGCCTAAAATCTGAGTTAAATTTATCTTCCCCAGCATATGAGTCATCAGCTACCACTTTTCTCAAGTGATGGAATATTAGGATGGAGGACTTTATGCATTTCCATGAAAAGACAAAATTAACCATGCAGAAATTGAACATAAATAGGGAAAGAAATTATCACATACATTTTGAATGCCAATTCACATGTGTATGTAAAAGCTGTCAGTAATGACCTTAACTGTCTTGAAGATCTGTAATTTTTC
This sequence comes from Anolis carolinensis, assembly GCF_035594765.1. Lineage (NCBI taxonomy): Eukaryota > Metazoa > Chordata > Lepidosauria > Squamata > Anolidae > Anolis > Anolis carolinensis. The sequence continues at coordinate 25,279,538 of NC_085846.1, read as the reverse complement.
TTCATAGTTTCTGTGGTCCTTTTTATTACCTGATATTCAGTCTTCTGGTGATGACAGAAATAATTGTTATAACTTAAAAATATAATGCATCCCACCATATTAACTGCATTAAGGAGAACCACTATACATCTCACAAAAACAAAAAAACAAATGTTTGGCCAGATGACCAATGTTGTCCATGGGCTAACTCAGAATGGGGAAAATCAAGACCACGGCTCTGTTGCCCCTTCGTGGGAGCTTTAAACTGGACTTAAATGTAGCATCAAATAGAGGACACCATATCCTCCAACTGTCCCAGTTTGGAAAGAGCAGACCTGCTTGTTCCTCCACTTTTCCAACTGTTTTTAAAATGTTTCTATCTCCATCTTCCATTTTCCCCTTCTGTCATCAATGTACTTCAATTGTTGCAAACTGAGTTCAAAGTGCAAAATTAATTGTACTTAGTTATCAAGAGATAGGGTTTCCATGTTCCCCTTATTATAAGGGATAGCATTTATTTGGGGGCCAGATGGCTAACCCTTATGGTTAGCAAGTATCCATTGTTCTAAGTACATTAAGATTCCCCTGTCCCTGTGGGATATATTCCAAGACACACACACACCATTATCTGAGACTGGATAATAGCAAATTCTTTATTTTGACTATATTTGGATTGGAAGTGTACCATAGAATGGCAATGGAGGACCTAGAGAAACTCACAAACACTTCCAGGAAGTGGGAAATATTTTTTGAAGGGTGGGTAAGTGAAGCAATGGATACTGAATATACTAGAAAGCCTTTCCTTTTATATAGACTAAAAAAATGGCAAAAAGATCCCATATTTTGGGACTCTTTACAAAGACAGAAATGTGTGCATCATATGATTTATGAATGTGGATCATATGTTAGTATTACACAGAAATACATGACTAGGTAAACTGAAGTCATACTTTTATTTGTAATTTGGGTAAAAACACACTTGTTAAGAATTGCCTCCTGACTGTTGTGAATTTTGAATGTCTCTTATGGGCTTTCTAAAAACCTAGCTAGAATAGCAAGAAAGAGAAGAAAGAAGGAGACAGAATTGTGCCCTTCCCAATATGCTCAGGCAAAAGCAAATTGCTGCATTGTCTCTTAGCTTGAGTGTTTTTCCTCTTTAATAACTTTTACCAGCATCGCCACACTTTGCTATTGCTTGGCCACATGTATCCTGGCTTTCACCCTGGCAGTGTTGGAGGTCTGAAAACACAACACATCCTTTTGCCAAGGAGTCATGTTGCCCATGATGTCAACCTTTATGTCACCGATGGGTAAAAGCAATGGGGGCAATTTGTAATGTTCCTTTGCTAAATGCCCCAAGCTGAGGGAGCTGCCCAATATTTCATAGATGAAACACCAACCACCTAGGCAAGGCCTTTCCTGTAACATTGGGATCCAGCCAGAATTTCCAGCTAAACCGTTGTAGGGCTGCCTCCTGTACAGTTTGAAGGAATACACCCACAGCATCACCTTGGCTCCCGTCTACCAAATCAAAGGGCCTCTCAGGCACCCTGGAGCAACACACTCAACAGCTTTACAAAACTGACAAAGCTGCAGAGTTGGCAAAAAATTAAAAATGCAGGAGAGATTTTTTTTAACCCAGCGATCATGCAAAGATAAGACCTTTTAGTCCTCTGCCTAAGATAAGTGATGCTTGGTGAGGGAAGGAGGTGGTTTTTCTAGCTAGGTGGCATTTGATTCACAGTCACAGACCCAATGGCCAGGATCCTGCATCACATAGGTTGGTTGTACAGTAGAGTCTCACTTATCCAAGCCTCGCTTATCCAAGCCTCTGGATTATCCAGGCCATTTTTGTAGTCAATGTTTTCAATATATCGTGATATTTTGGTGCTAAATTCGTAAATACAGTAATTACAACATAACATTACTGCGTATTGAACTACTTTTTCTGTCAAATTTGTTGTATAACATGATGTATTAGTGCTTAATTTGTAAAATCATAACCTAATGTTTAATGGGCTTTTCCTTAATCTCTCCTTATTATCCAAGATATTCGCTTATCCAAGCTTCTGCAAGCCCATTTAGCTTGGATAAGTGAGACTCTATTGTAATATTCTGCCAGATATAGTTATGTTTGGTTCCCCAACCCACAAATACTCACAGATTCCAAAATTGTTTTTAAGGTGGGAGGTCTCAACACTGGAAGGCAGATTGCCTTTGATGACTTGCAGGTATGTGTTAAAAAACAATGGGAAATATTTCACTATAATAATGACCATCAGAACTACCATGAGCATTGAGCTGAATATGGCAATCACAAAATAGTTTGCACACTTCTGTACAGCTTTCATATGCTTTTAAAGAAGGGTACTAGGCATTTAAATTTAGTACATTTCTAATTGGAAATTTCTGTTGTTGCTGTTGTTATATGCCTTCAAGTAATTTTTTTACTTACTGTGACCCTAAAGTGAATCTATCAGGGTTTTCTGGGGCTGAGAATGTGTCACTTGCCCAGGATCACCCAGAGTTTTTTCATGGCCAAGTGGGCATATTCCAACACTCAAAACACTATGCCACACTGCATTGTCTTGGTGGTCCAATTTTCCCTGATCATTTCAGAGGAATCTTGGGAGCAGTTTCATGTCCCCCATCTCCCATTTCTGGATCCTTGCATACTCTTGTCCTACCTAATGGCAGGGTCATTTAATAGGTGTGGATAGGTAGGTGCATGGAGAACCAAGCACCCAGATGGACCTATTTCTGAAGTGAACTGGGGTAATAGGGTGCCATTCCCCATTTCTGGATCCTTGCATACTCTTGTCCTACCTAATGGCAGGGTCATTTAATAGGTGTGGATAGGTAGGTGCATGGAGAACCAAGCACCCAGATGGACCTATTTCTGAAGTGAACTGGGGTAATAAGGTGCCATTCCCCTGACCCTCCCGAAGAACCATGGAGATTAAGTAGATGTATATTTTATTCCTGTGGATGTCTGGGGGAATGGAGCCAGCTGGCTGCTTGACTGGCCTCCATCTACCTGTGACCACTGAATGTTTCTGGTGGGGTGGGCTACCTAGCCTGTGGATGAGTGAGAACACTATGTATCCAAAGAAGTACTTTTCTAACATAGGTTAAAAGCAAGTAGAATGTGTTCAATCATGTGCTCCTGAATTGTTCCACGAACCACAACCAATAAAGATTACATACATTTGGCTCTAAAAAGGTATTGTTGGTATGTTCCTTCAAATGGGCTCCAATTTCTGGTGAAATGTATTTAGAGGAGATTTGCTAGTGCCTTTGAAGCTGAAAGATTGGGACTCATCCAAGATCAGCCAGTAGGTTTCCAGGACTGAGTGGGGGTTAGAATCCTGATCTCCTAGAATCCTAATCCTACATTTAAACCACTACAACATGCTGGCTCCACTTACAGGAAGTCAGCTTGTTTTTAGGGTCTAGTTGTAGCATATCATGAACTGCATTACCCAGACCTTTGTGGGGTACAAACCTACAGCTGATTAGAAATCTGATGTATCAGTTATACTTACATCCCACACATCTTCTAATAAGATAATGAGAATAAACGTGGCACGGGCATTTTTCTGGCAAAAGGCTTTCCTTCTGAAGCTTTTACGATGCATTGTAATCATTAACCAGTTGAAGAAGCTTGGCATGGTGTTCCTGTTGATGTATCCCTGTCTTCCAGTGTCTTCAACATTTTGTGCATGTCTATGAATGGGCATATACCCAAACATGTGAAACAAGGCTGGGATTTCTCTTCCATTCATTTTGCCACAAAATCTTGGCAATTATCATGGTTCTTCTTTAGATTGCAAAGAAGGTGAGCTTTTAAGAAGTTCTGCTTTAAATCTGAAGTGAATATTTGCATCTAGTTGGTCTTCGATTATATTTTCTATTCTTGGGTTGCTGGGAGTTTTCTGGGCTGTATAGACATGTTCCAGAAGCATTCTCTCCTGATGTTTTGCCCACAGGAGAGAATGCTTCTGAAACATGGCCAAACAGTGATTATGGCTATGAAGCCTTCAACAACACATTTTCTATTCATGTTGCACAATTGATCTACTGTGACTTAAAACACAAAGAAAGACAAAATCCAAACAAATCTGTATTGGTTGGGTTAAAGAATTAAATCACAATAGTTCAAATGCATAAAACTAATGCATTTTCATTGCATAAGGAAGTTTAGGAAAATAACTTTCCTTTGAAAATCATCTCGCAGAATCCCTCAGCAAACATGAGCTTGCTAGTGTAGGAATTCTGGAAATTGTAGTTGGGGGCAGGGGGGAAGGAAATATGTAAATCCTCACATGTACTTTATAGCAGTTGAGATGTTTCAGCTTCTCATTATGATTTCTATCAGCTTCTTGGCTCATTATTTATTCCTATCTGCTTCCTAAAAACAATAGCATGCTTTCATTCTGGCAAGGAGTAAAGTTATGTCACAGTGGCTTTCTCCATGATTCTTATTATTTCTTAGCTTGATGGTAAAGAAAATTAGAGCTGGTATCTTGTTAGTGGAATATACATACACTTGTGTATATCTCTCTCTCTTTTTGGCATTGTGGAGGCTGGTAATATTTTCTTACCTCCTCAATGATCAAAGGCATCAATTTAAAATTGCAATCAACTCTCTTGGAACTAGGAGGACAAGACCCCCATTTAAGTGAAAAACCCCATCAAATTAAAAAAAAATGTCTATTTGTTAATCAGAGGGAACATCTCTCTAGGAATCTCTAGGTTAGTGCTTCTCAACTTGTGGGTCCCCAGATGTTTGTGCCTTCAAATCCCAGAAATTCTAACAGCTGGTAAATTGGCTGGGATTTCTGGGAGTTGTAGACCAAAACACCTGGGGACCCACAGTTGAGAACCATGGGTCTAGGTCCACAACATATCACTGTGAAGGCCCCCATCCTTCGTCCATTCTCTTGCTGGTTGAGCATAGATGGGATTGGAGAGGCATCTGGTTATGTACACATCCATCGAGGCTCTTTGATGATGTCAGCACATGGTGATTTTGATCTGAATCTTGCTATGGGAACACTTCTCTGATTCCCTCTAACAATGGAATGGTTTCAATGGCAGCTACTGCAGGCAACAGTAAGTCATGGGGCCAGCAATTTCACGTTGCAGAAGACGGAAGGGAATATCAACCTCTGCAATGACCAAATTTTAAAAAAGCAAACACAGGCATATGGTGGACTTAGACTTGTGCGCGTCACTCATGCCTCTGTCCGCGTGAGGAAGGCATTTCTGGCTCTTGAGAACAGCTGGTAATATAGGCTGGGAGAACCAACGTATAATTTCTGCTTGCTGGGCATCAAAGGATTGTCCTGAAACTCGACCTTCCCAGTGACGTCCCTTCTTCTTCCTAATAAGCAGTGACCTGAGCGACCTCTGGATGCACAGTCCAGGAGGGACGGAGAGAGATAATTAAAAGTGACAGGCCTGTGATCACAGACCAAAGGTGAAGCCCAGGTAGGGCGAGGAGAGGACAAAGACCCTTTTCAAGGGTGGGTGTGACCACTGCAGCGGTCACAGGTGGGCTGGAGTTCACGTAGTTGAGGAGCTTAATTCCAAAGGGGAAGATGAAGGAAAGGGGTGGAGAGCCCTCTTTCTCCACATTCATCCCTCAGGTGAAAATCCACAATCTGTTCCATGTGTCAGAAGCAATAAAGTAAATTACCTATTGAAGGAAGACAGGACAGTGCTCCCAGTAGGAATCCAGGGCACTGCCCAGCTTGAATTCTTCTGGCAGTGGATATTTTAAAATACTAACTTTTTTATTTTATTGGCTTCATTTTATTTATTTTGAATTTTTTCAATAGGTTATAACAAACCTATGCTACTTTTTTTGGTGACCCATGGGAATTAGAACTCAGATTATCCAAGTCCTAGTCTAGCACGATAAACCTTGCGCTACCCAGGCTCTCTTATACACAGTGATTTTTTGTAGAGAGAAGAGTTTGCGATTTATAAATACATAATAGATTTTAAAAAAAACCCTGACCTTTCTAAATCTAGAAGAAGTACATTTGGGGCAGCCAGGTTGGGCATACTGGAAAATAAAACAAAAATACAAAATCTACAAAAAAAGCGATACCTTTATTGACCTATCAAATTGTACAAAACACACCATGCAAGCTTCTGAAGCTTCCTAAGAAGCCAGTGGATGTTCAAAAGTTTTCATCGTGTGTTTTGTGCCTTAGGTTGGCCACTCCTTTGCAGATTTTGGATTTTGCTTCCTAAATTTAGCAATCATACATTTTTTTCCCAGGATGAGTACCAATTCACAATGGTGCTCAATAGCAATGTAACCCTGGTATCTAAGAAGTGAATCATATAAAAACATCTTGCAACAGCTCTGAAACGTAATTCTGGAGGCTCTACTTGCCATGGCAAGTTACCAATGTGTTATTAGGACAGGTTCAAGCTTTTGGTACCAGAGTCAAAAACTCTAAATGACAAAAGCAGTATAGTAATGGCAATCAAGGGATAATGTGATCTGTAATCCAACACATCCAGAGGGCACAGATTGGTAAAGTCTGATTTATGGAGATGCCTGCCATTGGCTAGATGCTGAATGGTTAGGCCAATGCTTCCCAGACTTCGACCATCCAGATGTCTTGGACTTCAGCTTCCAGAATTCCTGACTGTTGACCAAACTGACTGGGGCTTCTGAGATTTGGAAGTCCAAAACAGCTGGTGGACTAAAGTTTGGAATTAACTGGGCTAGACCAATGATTGAGTCAATTCTGGTTTTGTTTTCATAGTTCAGCTTTTGTGCCTGTCATAACAACTCCATTGGATTATTTCCCCTTCAAACCCTTTTGATCATCTTCTCTGTCACCTCTCTCCCAATGTTGGACAAAGCATGCAGTGCCAGAAGACGCCAAGCAATACAAATGCCAAGCTGCCCATTTCTGATCCCTTTTGAGTTTTCATCACTGTCAAGTTGGGGAAAATGTCTGAGCAGGCACAAGTGTAAAATTATTTCCATGCTGCTGGAGTTGAAAGAATCTGAAGCTTTTGGGGTGCACATGCCCACTACAGAGCTCGTTAACAAATTGGGGCAATTTGCGGCGATTAGTGAAGAATTCACATATGTTGCCCAGCCATTCTGCCTGACCACTTCTCTCCTGCATGCTATTAAGTGCCATTTACTTTTGATGGGGGCCATTTGTCTTTGTTGTTTGTTCTGGCATGGATGGTGACAGGTCCTGGGCCAGCCATTGGCCAAGGCTTCCTTGCCGTGACTTCATCAACACCACCAACGGGGTCAAAGTGGAGAAACAAGAGATGAATGTCAAACCTGTCACCGTCGCTGATAAATGTTCCCAGTAGGTTTTGCCAAACCGGCTGGCTTAATCATGGGCGGCCATGTTGTTGCCAGCCATGGAATTTGGAATATCAAGATTGTGTCCATTACAAAAATTTCAGCATTGGATATCTGCCCAGTTTTCAGATGCCAGAGAAGGGAAAATGAGGTATTGTGTTATGCATGTCATCCTAGATCAATAGTCTTTGATTTCACAGACGGGGAATTCCAGGGTGGCTTGGCTACATATTTGAATTTCTCATATCCATGGCCATAGTTAAGAGATTGTTTTACATTTTAGCTCGTAGCAGAAATCAAGAGATTTATTGGAGACTTGTGGGATAAAACTTGATGCCAGATGCACTTTCCATTGAAGAATTTGCAGAGAAGTAAACTTGTAGTGTGGTCCTTCTTGGATGGGTGGGAAGTGTACAGCTCTCTAGATGCCCTTGAACTGCAAATCCCAGTAGCTATAGCTTGAATAGCCAATGTTGAGAGGTTATGAGAGTTGTAAACAACAACTGAAAGACCACAAAAGTCCTACACTTGTTGCATGCCTTCAAATTATTTTTGACTTATAGCAACCCTATCATGTAGTTTTCTTAGCAAGACCTGTTCTGAGTGAGTTTGCCATTGCCTTCATCAGAAGCTCTGAGAATGTGACTTGTTCGATGTCACTCAGTGGATTTCCACAGCTGAGCACTGGCATTTGAACTCTGATAATCCCAAGCTGTACTCCAACAGTCAAACATTCAAACCTCTACACTATGTTGGCTCTTGATTCCCATACCTGCAGAGGTACAAATAAAATACTTAAGTTGAGACCTACACCTATAGATATAATAATAATAATAATAATAATAATAATAATAATAATAATAACTACTTTATTTTTATACCCCACCTCCATCTCCCCGAAGAGACTCGGGGCGGCTTACATGGGGCCAAGCCCATGTGGTTACAGTCATTTTAAATAAAACATATTAAGTAAAATACAGATACCAAGATCTGTGGATGCTCAAGTCTCATTATATGCAATGGTGTCGTATAATGGCATCCCCTATATCAATGGTTCTCAACCTGTGAGTCCCCAGGTGTTTTGGCCTACAACTTCCAGCCAGTTTACCAGCTGTTACGATTTCTGGGAATTGAAGGCCCAAACATCTGGGGACCCACAGGTTGAGAACCACTGCTTTATATAAAATGATGAACAACTCAAACAAGTGTCAAAGTCAGCCTAAAGATCCTGCTCAAAGACCTGCTCCCTTTGTGTCTGTTGCATACCTGAGACAAGAAACATTGCATAAAGAGGTTTTGGTCACCTCCTTCTGTAATACCTCTAAAGTTCCATACCTACTTTTGGGCTATGTTTTCTCATGTAGCCTATAAGTGGTGATATTAAAACACAGCTAAACACATTATTAAATATAAGCACAATTGAATTAGACATAATTTCAAAAGCACTCCAGGTTTTAAAACATGCACAGCACCCTCTGTTAAAAGTCCTTTTCTCAGCAGCCCTTCAGTTACTAACCATTTGCTTGAAACTGCCTGCTGTTACATGCTATGTTTTTGTTACCTGTAACATGTTCCTGGGAGTGGAGGAATAACCAGGGTGTAATTATGTACCTTTTGCAAAATATTGTAAGAGGTAAAACTCTTACTTTCCTCATGTAAACAGAGATAGATGCTGGCGGGAGGTAGAGGGCATTGTTACAGGCTTTTAGGCGAATGGCAGAAAATTAGAAATGACATTATGACAGATGAGACAGAGTAACAAATGAAGGTTATGGTTTCTTTATTAAAAGTAAATGTATAAACTCTTGCTATGTATGAAACTTCCACCCGATAGTCATGTTACTAAGGGACGATGGAAACTGTAGTTCAACAGATCTAGATGCTGTTAAACTGGGCAAGATGCTAGCCCTCTTTCTAGTATTTGGGGAGAGATGCAACCGAGTGGCCTAATGGTTTGAGCACTGAATTATGACTCTGGAGATCAGGGGTTCAAATCCCTGCTTGGCCATGGAAACCCACTGGGTGACTTTGGGCAAGTCATACAGTCCAGAAAACTCTGTGAAGTTTGCCTTGCAGTCTCCGTAAGTTGAAGATGACTTGAAGGCACACAACAAGATGTGAAAACAGTAGTATCAGAGCCATTTCCTACTGTAACAAATTGTTTAACAGCCTTGTGAAGCTATAATCAGTTCTACGGTCTAGGAGTTCATCTGGAAGTAGTTTTTTTAAAAAAATCATTTCACAGAATGTTAATGGAACTCCAGGTTATCCAAGATATTTTGCAGCCTAAGGCAGGTCTACAAATGGCAGGTTTGCCTTACACAGGAGTAGCAGCTGATGGTTTCCATGTCAATGGGGCATCGAATCCACTCTAGATTTTAATTCTAAGGCTATCTCAGCTCCTTTAAAGTTCAGACTAAAATGCAGAGCATTATCACCAGTTCACAAAATGAAAATTGCCACTAATAAAATCCAATTAGAAAGGTTAATAGTACCCAAAACCAAATAGTCTTTTTATAACAGAACGGGGAAAATCCCCAAATTTATTTCCCTATCACTGGCAATTGAACTAAATATAATAAGACATTAAAGAGCTAACAATTCACTACTTTCTTGTGGCACCTTTGTTCTGTTGCCTGAGGCAGTCTTGTTGCTTTCTTGCCTAATACTCCTGGTATTGGCTACCCCTGGGCAGTGGAGCTACAGAGTTCATAGTTTTCCACTTGTAACCCTCCCACTTTTTCTCTTTTCTTATCTCTCTCTCAGTTACATACACACAAAACCTTCTTCAGATTTCTTTCAACAACTCCCTTCTGAATTTAAAGTAGGTACACAATGGCTTTTAACGGGTAAAAGGAACCAGTTCTCCTGATTTACTGGTGCTAAGGGTGCAGGACTCCCGTTAAAGTGAAAAAAAACCCCAACCCTGAATTAAACAAAACCACTTTTTAAAAAACCTTAGAGAACATCTTTCTGGAAATCACTAGGTTCTCCAGCAAGACTTGGGGGTTCATAACGAGGTGTTTTTTTTTTTCTTTCTAGGAAATCTTTACGGCTTTCAGTGTGACTTCATAGTCAACTCTTGGCTCAAGTAGATCAGAGAGTTGCACTGGAAGATCTAAAGCAGTGGTTCCCAACCTTTTTTTTGATCAGGGACCACTCTGCAACATTAGTACCAAAAGGGTTACAAATCAGTTTTTGTTCAACTTTAGATTTGGTTTGGTTATCTGGGGATCTGATTCAGAAAATTGGATAGGCCACATCTATTTTATAATACAGAACATATGCCATCCAGTAGTTACAATTTGCTCACCCACAGAAAACCATATTTAACAATCTAGAGCTGATGTGGTCTATCCAATGCAATTTTCTGAACCGGCACCCCAAATAACCCCAGGAACAGGTCTGAAAATGAAGACACCAAGACACCCCCATTTCCAGGCGCCACATGGAACGGCCTCGCTTAGGGAGAGGGAGAAGGAGGAGAAGCAGTAGTCAGGAGACTTGTTGTTGCATCTTTTTTGGGTAGTCAGCCTCTCCCCTCCTGACATCCCCATTGCCTATAAGAGGGTTTCACGAGACCAGTTATTCTTGTTGCAACAGTGTAGTAACTGTGAGGTCATGGACCATATTTTACTTCTTTGGGACCTCTGGTGGTCCACGGACCACAGTTTGGAAACCACTGATCTAAAGGTTCCTAAAATAAATTCTGAAAAATCCATACCCACAAATGTGGAAGGCTTTCTATATTTTATATATTGCAGTGGTCAGAGTGTTGGAATGGGGTTTGTGAGATCAAGGTCCAAGGATAATATCACATTAGAGTTCTAAAGTGCAGGTCTGTGTTTCCTTATCACCTGGTTTTTTTCCTGCAGAAGTCTGGGAAATGTAGTTTAGGGACAAGTCTTGGGAATCCTCAGCCAGAGAGGTCCTTGGCTTCCCTAAACTACATTTCCCAAAATTCTGCAGGAGCAAACTGGGCGACAGGAAAATGCCGACTTGTACTTTAGAATTCTAATGTAATATCATCCTATGTCCTACTGGGCTATAAAAAATAAGTGGATGACCTTTGGCAATTGTATCTCTATTGCACACAATTGTTGTGATGATAAAAGCATACAGAGCAGATGGATAACAAGAAGTCAAAAAGCATGGTTTTAGGCCAGTCTTTCACCAGACATTTGTTTTCTATGCAAAGAGGTTTTATTTTATTATATGGAACACAGCTTACAAGCAGCCCTGTCCTTACGTGTAGTTTGAAGTGGTGGAGCCTCCAAAACAAGTTTTTGCCCTCATGTTTGTTGGCTTTATGACTCTTGCATTTTTACAAACACACACATATGCACATGCTCAGCAACACATCATTGAGGAATGAACCATAACAATTCCTAAAAGGTAACAGAAATTGTGTCAGCTGTGACATAAAAAAAACTCACAACTGATGACAAAGTGGCATGCACATTCCTTACTCATTTGTTTATATATTACCTTTTTAAAGTCCATTGTAAGAGTGTAAAAAGATCAGGGGAAGAGAGTGGCTTTCTGGGTAGAAGGAATTGGCTTGCTTGTGTAAAACTTTAGGTCAAACGGAGCTCCAAAGTTTTATAGCCCGTTTGAGTTTCTTGAAACCCACTTGTTGGACCATCTCAGATGCAACAGGTCTTTAAGGCCCCAACTAAATGTAATTATAGCCAGCTAGTCTATATGTGTTATGCATTGACATTTATTGCTGGAATGGAATTGGAACCAGACATAAGAAGAACCAAGTGAACATCTACTATTTTTTGGCCAAATGTCTCTTTTGTCCAAAGAGAGTATAGGGCAATTACTTCAAACAAACTTCCCAGGAAGAAATGATCTGCCACCAGGAAAACCAATATACAGTTATATTATTATTTTGGCTGCAGTTCTAAATGTACTCATCTGAATTCAGTGGGACTTGTTGCTGAGCAGGCAAGTATTTGTCTACGTATTATCAAAATGCAGCTCCCAACAGATGTGCCTGCTATAGGAAATTGTGAAGAATGCTGATTTCAATTGGTGGACCACTAATTTTTAAAAAAAAACTCAACATGAAACTCAAATTGATGGTTAGGACAAGTCAAAAATGGAAGCAAAGGCTAAGATTAGTGGGCTTTTCATTCTTCGGCCCCTTCTACATTGCCAAATAAAATTCAGATGATCTGCTTTGAACTGGATTATATGGCAATGTAATAATAATAATACATTTTATTTATATTCCGCTTTATCTCCCTGGAGAGACTCAGAGCAGATTACAGAAACACATATAAGGCATTGCATGCTTTTGAACTGTTAGGTTGGCAGAGGCTAGGGCTGACAGTTGGGAGATTTCCTGCAGCTACCTGTTTAACCTGCTGTGCTACCACGGTCCCATTATATTTGTGTAGACTCATTTAATCCAATTCAAACCAGATAATGTGGATTATCTGATTTGATAATCTGGATTATATGGTAGTGTAGAAGGGCCCTTCAAGTAGAGCAGTGAGGATCATTTGACTTTCTAGTTTATGGTGGGCTATAACACCCACTAGCTCTAACCAGTATTGTCAATGGAAAGCAATGCTGCGATTTGTCATGCAACAACGCCTAAAGGGTCACTTGATTCTCAACAATAAAGCATATATATGTAGAATTGAACCAAGTAATTTAAGACCATCAATCTGAATGGGTCAGCTCTCAGTATAGTGAAGTTTGGACCTAACCTGTGGTCATCATTTTAATTGCATACCACGTTACCTTGTGAATCTGTTCAAATGTGTTCTAGTCCCAACATAGTTGTGAAACACATAGCATGCTGAAAAATGTACCTCACCATGTTATTGTGAGGATAAAAAAAGAAAAGAGGGATGTTATATGTGCCAGCTTAGAACTCATTGAAGAAAATGTAGCAATACAATAAATACAAGAGAAGACAACAAGACAAAATCTACAAAACTTTATTGGGACAACTAAAAAGCACAAAAATTGAAAATCTGAAAAAAAACCCTTTAAAAGCACAATGGAACATTATGCAAGATGTTGAAGCTTCACTGTCTTTTCATCAGGTAAGGATGTTAAAAATCACACAGGAGAAGAAACACGATGACGTTGGAATCGCAAGCCTATAAATATAACAACGTAAGCTTAGCCCAGACAAGAGAAGAAGGTGGGACATGCTCACATCCTTCAAATACCTGAAGGGCTGTCATATATTAAAAACTTGTTATCTATTACTGGAGGGCAAAACTAGATCTAATGGGCTTAAGCAGGCAGAATTTGACTGAACATTGGGAAAACCTCTCTGATGGTAGAAAGAGTTCAGCAATGGGACCCATGACTTTTAGCAAGATGCTGAACTCTTCTTTGCTCAAATTGTTCAAGTAGAGGAGGCATTGTTGGATTGTACTTCTAAGCAACTCCTCACCTGTGGTTATGCTGGCTAGGCTTGATGGGAGTTGTAGTCCTTTTCCATCCCTAAAGAAGCTAGACACCATTTGTTGAGGATGCTCTTCCCTTGGAGGTCCTGCATCAAGTTGGATACAAACCTCTATTAGAGTAGAGATGTACATTGGTAAAAGAAATTGTGCAATTATGTAATTGTTCAAGTACGCCTATGTTTATGTAAGTATAAGCATAGTTATTTTCGTTGTGTTTCTTTTCTGTTAAAATCAGAATTATGAATGAGAGAAAAAAAGTTGGACACAAAACTTTCTTTCCAATTCAACGGAGTGAGGGGCCCATCAGTATTAGGCCATCAAAAAGGAACTGTCCAAAGTACTGAACCTATTTGGCTGTTGAGGGTGAGCCACTTGGAGAGCTCATTGGATGCTTGGCTAAAGTCCAAGGCGGATTCACCATCCCACTGACATAGAATCATAGAATCATAGAATCATAGAATCGTAGAGTTGGAAGAGACCTCACGGGCCATCCAGTCCAACCCCCTGCCAAGAAGCAGGAAAATCTCACTCTTCCAACCATATCTATATCTATATCATCTATATCTATATCTATATCTATATCAGGCATGGGTAAACTTTGGTCCTGAGGTGTTTTGGACTTCCTAACAGCCTGTAAACTGGCTGGGATTTCTGGGAGTTGGAGTCTAAAACACCTGGAGGGCCAAAGTTTGCCCATGCATGATGTAGATCAATGTAAGTCAAAGTATGTATGTACAGTATACATATATGTTTGTCTGTTTGTACCACAAAGGCTATTACTGGGTGAAGTGGTCCTCTTTGCTGCCACTGGATTGGCTGCTTGCTTGGTGAAGGATTGGTTGTTGCTAGAGCATGTCGCCCTTTGTGATGCCACTGGGAAAGAAAAGCAACTTGTGTATGAGGAGAAGAGAGGAAGAAAGAAAAGCGCCACTCTTGCCATGTTGCCAGCGTGAGAGGTAGGCCTTCTCAGAGCTGGAGAAGGAAGAAAGTAGGCAGGTAGTGGTCTCAATGACACCTGGGCAACACTGGGTATAAATGCTAGTGGTTCTATGAAATCTGGCATAGCATTGGACTAAAAACACTAAACTAACTAGGGGATTTTATTTATAAAAAGGGAAAATTTGCTACAAATAGGAGGAAGCCCCAAACATTTTAAAAGTTGGTGGGCTAAAAGGGGTCCCTATGCCCTCAGTGTGTGGCAGGTTTCACCCTTCTAGCCCTAAATCTGAGCGGAGGGGGGGGGGATTTGGAAGCCCTCCCATTGCTGCCAATGGCACAAACATTTTTTTGTATGTGAGATGAACATTCTATTTGTATAGGAGCTCCATTTTTGGAAACGGGAACAAATACGAAAATGAGAAAAAATGAATCAAGCTAAACAAAATGTACAGCAATTCCATACAAATGCACAACACTAATATACACTGCCATATAGTCCAGTTCAAAGCAGATAAATCTGGATTTTACATGCCAGTGTAGATGGGGCCCAATTCTCCTTGACTAATACTAAGGAGCCCCGATGGCGCAGCGTGTAAAAGTGCTGAGCTGCTGAACTTGTGGACTGAAAGGTCGCAGGTTTGAATCCGGGAAGCGGAGTGAGCACCCGCTGTTAGCCCCAGCTTCTGCCAACCTAGAAGTTTGAAAACATGCAAATGTGAGTAGATCAATAGGTAGTGAGTAGATTAATTGGGCTCGGGCTGTGGTGCAGGCTGGAGAGCAGCAGCAATGAATCACTGTAGTGAATCACTCTGACCAGGAGGTCATGAGTTCGAGGCCCACTCGGAGCCTATGTTTGTCTTGTCTTTGTTCTATGTTAAAAGGCATTGAATGTTTGCCTATATGTGTAATGTGATCCGCCCTGAGTCCCCTTTGGGGTGAGAAGGGCGGAATATAAATGCTGTAAATAAATTTTTTTAAAAAATACCACACTGGCGGGAAGGTAACGGCGCTCTATGCAGTCATGCTGGCCACATGACCTTGGAGGTGTCTATGGACAACGCCAGCTCTTTGGTTTAGAAATGGAGATGAACACCAAGAGTCAGACACGACTGGACTTAATGTCAGGGGAAAACCTTTACCTTTACCTATTACTAGTAGGCTGCCTCCTTTTCTCTCTTTGGCCTTCCTGGCAGGCATCCCTTCACCTTGAGAAATGTGCAAGGCAGCACTCTGAGCGCCACCCACCCACCCACCCACCTCACCTGCCCTCTGGACCTGTTGCCTTGACTCCCTGGCTCCCTAAATCGGAAGGTTTCAAGAAAGAGAGCGAGAAGAAAAGAAAGGCTGGGCTTTGAATTCGCCCCGGAGGAGGAGGAGGCAGCTCTTTCAACTCGGTCCAAGAGCGAGCTGGGATGAGCCTCGCTAGTCACGCAGCTGTCAGTCAGGCGGCTGGAATGCAGACAGGGCTGCCCTGTGGTTAGCGCGGGCTCCACCCGGGAGACAGGGGCAGGCGCCCAGGTACCCACGCCGCCCGCCGCGGCAACACGCTCTGGGGACTTGGCCGCCGCTCCAGACGCCCGCCCTTCGCGCCTTAACCCCTTCCCTCCCGCCCGCCCTCCTTCCCTGCATTGCTCCTCCACCTGCTTGCTTATAGCATCAGCCTATGCATTTCTGCTTTCCTCCTGGCTCCTCTAAGCCAAGCCAAGGTGAAGACATGGCATCTGATTTGTCCACCAGTAGGTGGCGCTCGCTATTCAAAGCTGGGATGCCTTTCTTTTGAAGTTGCCTGGGTCTATGGACCAAAGAAGGGTGCATCTAAGCCAGGCTTTGGCCCTCTGGGTGTTTTGGACTTCAACTCCCACAATTCCCAACTGTTAGGAATTGTGGGAGTTGAAGTCCAAAACATCCAGAGAGCCAAAGTTTGCCCATGCCTGATCTAAACTCTAGAAGTCATGCAGTTTGACACCAATCCAACTGCCATGGCTAAATGCTATGGAATCCTGGAAGCTGGAGTTTTACAAAGCCTTCAGCCTTCGCGGCCAAACCACGTTTCCCAGGCATCTATTCAAAGTGGCTGGATCCTTGGACCTCTGGAGTGCATCTACACCAGGCATGGGCAACTTCGGCCCTCCAGGTGTTTTGGACTTCAACTCCCACAATTCCTAACTTTTAGGAATTGCCTGGGTCTATGGACCTAAGAAGGGTGCATCTAAGCCAGGCTTTGGCCCTCTGGGTGTTTTGGACTTCAACTCCCACATTTCCTAATTATTAGGAGTTGTGGGAGTTGGAAATCCAAAACACCTGGAGGGCCAAAGTTTTTCCATGCCTGATCTAAGCTCTAGAAGTCATACAGTGTGACCCCAATCCAACTGGCATGGCTCAGTGCTATGGAATCCTGAAAGCTGGAGTTTTTACAAAAACGCCTTCATGGAAAGCCCAAGAATGCTGGTGGCACACCAAATGGCGTTTCCCAGGCACCTTTCTATTCAAATAAGCTGGATCTTTGGACCTCTGGAGTGCATCTACAGCAGGCATGGGCAAACTTCAGCCCTCCAGATGTTTTGGACTTCAGTTGGTAAGCTGGCTTGGATTTCTGGGAGCTGAGGTCCAAAACACCTGGAATACCAAAAGTTTGCCCATGCCTGATCTACACTGTAGAATTAAAGTAGTTTCAATGCTAGAATGACATTCTGTTGAAGTTATTATAATTATTATAATTATTATTATAATATTTATATTTGGCTTTATTTCCCCAAAGGGGACTCAAAGCGGCGTGACATAAAAGCATAAATGTAAATGTAAAAGCACAATTTAAAATATACAAATATATACAAACATTAAAACAGAACTAAACACAAACAGCACTAAAACTTCACAGTTAAAATCCATTAAAACATATTCAGAGTTAAAAACCACAGTACCACCTGACTAATCTTAAACACCGTCATCTTTGAAAGCCTTCCTGAATAAAAAGGTTTTAGCTTGAGATGGAGGTGGGATGGAGAGAAGGGCCTCTCCTGAAGATCTCAGGGCCCGAGCAGGTTCATACAAGGGGATGCAGTCAGCCAAATAGCCTGGGCCTGAACTGTCTAAGGCTTTAAAGGTCATACCCAGCACTTTAAATTGTGCCCAGAAACAGACTGGCAGCCAGTGGAATTGCTGCAACAGGGAGGGTTGTCTGCTCCCTGTATCCAGTCCCAGTTAGCAACCTAGCTGCTGCTCTTTGGACCAGCTGAAGTTTCCGAGCTGTCTTCAGAGGCAGCCTCACGTAGAGTGCATTATGTTAATCCAGACAGGATGCAACTAAGAAATGTACCACTGTGGCCAGATCTGGCTTCTCAAGGAATGGGTGCAGTTGGCGCACAAGTTTTAATTGTGCAAAGGACCTCCTGGCCACCATAGATACTCCAGATTCAGAGTGCAGTCCAGGAGGATCCCCAAACTGCGAACCTGTGTATTCAGGGGAAGTGTGACCCTATCCAGCACAGGCTGGATCCCTATTCCCAGATCTGCCTTCGGAATTGACCAGGAGCACTTCTGTCTCGTCTGGATTAAGTTTCAATTTGTCTGCTTTCATCCAGTCCATTACTGATGACAGACACTGGTTTAGGATCAGGACAGCTTACTTGGCTTTAGGTCAGTGGTTCTCAACCTAGAGCCCCCAGATGTTTTGGCCTTCAACTCCCAGAAATCCTAACAGCTTGTAAACTGGCTGGAATTTCTGGGAGTTATATGCCAGAAAAATCTGGGGACCCCAGATTGAGAACCATTGCTTTAGGTGGAAAGCAGTAGGAGAGTTGGGTGTCATCTGCATATAGGTGCCACCGAATTCTAAAACTCTGTATGACTTCTCCCAGCAGTTTCATGTATATGTTAAACAGCACGGGGGACAAAATGGAGCCCTGAGGAACCCTGCAGGACAATGGTCAGGGGTCTGAACAGGAGTCCTCCAACACCACCTTCTGGGTAAGGCCCTCCAGGAAGGAAAGGAGCCACTGTAAAACAGGGCCTCCCAGTCTTATCCCAGTGAGATGACCCTGAAGGATACAATGGTCAATGGTATCATAAGCTGCTGAAAGATCCAGGAGAACCAATAGGGAGACACTCCCCCTGTCTAACTCTCTGCGTAGGTCTTCCACCAAGGCAACCAAAACTGTCTCTGTTCTATAGCCAGGCCTGAAACCAGACTGAAATGGATCTAGATAAACCAGCTGAGTCTTTGGACTTAAGGGTGCATCTAAGCTCAAAAAGGCATGCAGTTTGACACCAATTCAACTGCCATGGCTCAATGCTATGGAAGCTGGAGTTTTACAAAGCCTTTAGCCTTCTTTGCCAAAGAGGGCCGCTGTCTCACCAAACCACATTTGCTAGGATTATTTCTTTTAAACTTGGCTGGATCTTTGCACCTAAGGGTACATCTGCACTGTAGAATTAAGGAAGTTGCACACTACCTCAACTGTCATGACTTCAGTGCTGTGGAATCCTGGGAGCTGGGGTTTTACAAGGTCTTTCTTTTAAATCTGGCTGGATCTTTGCACCTAAGGGTGCATCTACACTCTATAATTAATGCAGTTTGGCAGCACATCAGGTGCCATAGTGAAATGCTATGGAATCCTGGGAGTTGGAATTTTGCAAGGTCTTTCTTTTAAATCTGGCTGAATCTTTGGACCTGAGGGTACATTGAGGCTGTAGAAGGTCCCATCTATGATGCCATATAATGCAGTTGTATTATCGGGACAGTGTAGACTCATAAAATGCATTTCAGCTGCATTATATAGCGATGGGAATGGAGCTGAATTCATGCAGTTTGACATTATTTTAAGTGCCCTGGATCAATGCTATGGTATCAGGGAAGTTGGAGTTTTACAAAGTCTTTAGCCATCTCTGCCAGAGAGTGATGGTGCAGCACCAAACTACAATTCCAGGATTCCATAACACTGAACCATGGCAGTTAAAAGGGAGTCAAACTGCATTAATTTGACAGTGTATCCCCTACAGACACTAGGTCCTGACTCATCTTGGGAGCTAAGCAGAAGCAGCAGCTTTGATTGGTAATAGGAAGACGTCCAAGTTCTTATCTAGTTTTTTTTTATAGCTGCCCTTCCAAATTCTAGTCTTCTGATGTTTTGACTACAGGCTCTAAATTGATTTATGACTGAGCCAAGGTTTAGCGTAGGGTCTAAATACCTGAAGGACTAGATCCTCTCTGATCTTGGAAGGATGGAATACCACCAATGAATACCAGGTGCTGTAGGCTATATTTTAGAGAGGAAGGAACTGGCAAAACCACCTCTTGAGTATTCCTTGTCTAAGAAAATCCTACAAAATTTATGGAGTCGACAGATGACTTGAAGGCACAGACACACAAATGGTACAGAAGGTCTTTGACTGCGTCTATGTATTTATCACCCACTTTAATGTTGTGTAAATCATCTGTGCTCATTATTTTTGCTTTCTTAATACTTTAATAGAGGGAACGCTTGCCATGTGACAAGAGGCAGCACGGATATCTCCTATAAGACAGACAATGTAGACTGCTGTGCTTCATATGTATCATATGGTATAATTTGGGTGTATTTTTTAAAAATCCAAAATGCTTGGGTCCAGAAGTGGTTTGGGTTTTGGATATTTTCAGATTTTCAAATACTTGTTTTTGCATATACATAATGTGATATCATGGAGATGGGACCCAAGGCTCAACACAAGATTTATTTATGGCCCCATCTACATAGCTGTATAATACAGTTTGGAACTTTACTATATGACTGTGTAGATGGGGCCTATGTTTACATATATCTTAAGCACATCATCTGAAGGTAATTTTATGCAATCTTTTAAATTATGTTGTGCACAAAACATCAAAAACCATCAGGAATTAAAGGTGTCACTACCTCAGCCAACTATGTGGTCGATTTTGGATTTTGGAGTATTTTGGAAATTTGGATAATGGATGCTCATCTATTCTATTTTGCAACAGATGGTACAGATGACCACCCACAAAAACTCCATACATAGCATAGTGTAGACCAGACATAGGCAAACTTCGGCCCTCCAGGTGTTTTGGACTTTTCCTAACAGCCTCAGGCCCTTTCTTTCCCCCCCTCAGCCACTTAAGTCCACTTAAATATAGACTGTAAAGCAGAGTGTCTGCTTTGGAATTCAGAAAGTCTTCCAGTGCTTCAAGAGCTTCTTGTGAAGGTCATGACATTTTAACCCTTGCTCTCTGTTCCTACCATGGTTCCCCGAAAATAAGACAGTGTCTTATATTAATTTTTGTTCCCAAAGATGCGCTAGGTCTTATTTTCAGGGGATGTCATATTTTTCCATGAAGAAGAGTTCACATTTATTGTTGAACAAAAAAAGAACATTTTTTAAATATACTGTACAGTAGTTGTCATCACAAACCAGCATAACCAGACAAACTGTGAATCCTATCAATAATTTCTTGTTACTACCATTATTTCCATGTACAACAATCTATGGTGTGTACATTTACTGATCCTGCATGCTCTGGTGTTCTGTTCGGCGGGCATGCTTCCAAACAAAAACTTTGCTAGATCTTACTTTTGGGGGAGGCCTTATATTTAGCAATTCAGCAAAACCTCTATTAGAACTTATTTTCAGGGGATGTCTTATTTTCAGGGAAACAGGGTAGATATTTAACTATAGCTTGTCTGCAGGGAAAGAGGGTGCTTCACTTTGCACATGCTCTCTTCATATTACCTATTCCAGGTCTGCTGTCCTTGGTTTGAGTTTGAGTTTTGAATTCATGACTGTCGCTCTGTTGTCTCACTAAACAAAGCACCCTATAAATGTGTTTTAAAGTAAAATGTTAGAAAAGCTCAAGAAAAAAACCCCAAACAATGACAACAAACGGTCAATTCACATAGCAGCAACCTTTGTGGTACAAACAGACAAACATACTTTGATTTTTGTATATGAATACAGAGTAGATATATACATATATAGATGTATAGTAGATGTATACATATCTAACAGAGTAAATATATAGAGTAATATAGAGAGAGTAGCTTCAAGTTGTGGTAGGAAATTGATTTTATGAAGCACCAAGCAGTTAGCAAGGGAGTTGTTCTTCTTGAGATACCAGGGTAATTAGCAAAGCAAGCAATAACTGTCTCTTAAAACAATGCCAGGTTTAAGAAGTATTGGCAAGATATTTTTAAAATTTAAATAGACCTAAAACCTGGTAGGTCTAAATGAATAAAGTAAAGAGGTGAATTGCAAGGTACCGGATTATATGATTCTGGCAGTGAGACTGCTGTATGCTCAAAAATGGAAGAATACTGATCTCCTAACAAAGAAGAAGGGATTTTAAAGAAATGCTTGAGAAAGTCAAATTGTCTACTTTGATTAAAGAGTATTCACTGGATAGTTAAAAAAAGATTGGGGTCCATTTTTATCCTATATAAAGAAGAAAGAAAGAACACTCAAGGTTTGAAGGTTGAACTCCTATTATTTGATTTTTATACACAAACCTTTAAATTTTAGTTAAGTAGTAATGAGAAGTTTACAGTAGTGTTTTAACTGATGCGATGGAAAGTCGGTTTGTAATTTTATTTTATTGGGGGATAGCTTAGTCACTGTCTTCTTTGGAGATTTGGTATTTGTTCCTTCTGTGGGATGTTTATTTGTTATTATTGTATTATTTGTTTTGTAGATGTTATTAAAACACAATAAAGGTTGTTGTTTTTTTTTAAAAAAAAAGATGGGACAAACCACATGAAAAAAAGGTCATTAGAGCATAGCCAATCTCTCCTCTGCTTATATGGGTGGAAATTTACTGCAGTGGTAGTTTTCCCAATGGTTGCAACAAACATTCAGCCTGAAAGCATGCCATTCTAGGGGAGGGGATTTGTACTAGTTTTGGGATTTATTCTTTTGGAAAGGGACTGAATTTAGAACCATCACCTTACTCTAGCACAGTCTTTCCACATGGCACAATTGTAGCAATTTAATCTCACTTCAATTTATGTTGCTTTGTCCTATGGAATCTGGGTTTTCTGACTTGTTAATGAACTGGTAATTACATGACAGAAAGCTCCCAAGTATTCTTTAGAGCAGGCATGGGCAAACTTCAGCCCTCCAGGTGTTTTGGACTTCAACTCCCACAATTCCTGACAACCTACCGGCAGCAAAGAGGACCACTTCACCAAGTAATAGACTTTGTGGTACAAACAGACAAACATATATTATGTATACTGTACATACATACTTCGATCCTCCAGACATTTTGGACTCTGACTCCCAGAAATCCCAGCCAGTTTACAGGCTTTTAGGAATTGTGGGTGTTGAAGTCCAAAACACCTGGAGGGCTGAAGTTTGCCCATGCCTGCTTTAGAGGCAAGAGCTATTAAAGTGAGTATTATTATTATTATTATTATTATTATTATTATTATTATTATTATTATTACATTTTTAATTCAGAAATACAAGAAAAAAGCCAGAAGGGACAAAACAATAAAAAAGCTAATGTCCATAACATATGAAACTAAAACTACTACATCCAACACAATTAAAACTAAAACAATCACCCTAACCTAAAACATGCCTATGTTAATTACATAACTATTGGAACTATTCTACGAACCTCAAACTCATTGCCTATTAATTTTTACTCCTTGTTTTCCTACTCTCTTTAGCTAACATTACATATCCACATGTCCACCTTTAATAACTATTAAAGTGAGATCTAATTTTATGGATTGATTGATCAATTGAATTCATATTGCAGCATTCTCCCAAAATTGCATTCAAGTTGGCTTGTGATAATTTAAAAAAGAGAATAAAATACAACATTATTTTGCAGAAGTTAAAAAAGAAATAGCCATATTATTATTTAAAACTTGATCAAAACTTGATATGACTAAAACAAATTGAAAGGTAATTAGTGGTAAAAGATTTAAAAGCTGTTATAACTAGAGTATGGAAATCTGCTGGCTATAAAGCAAAAAATAAAAATAAAAATCCAGACTCTAGGGCCTATACCATTTTGAGCATTACAAATTGGCAGGCCTCGGCACGAGACAGAGCAAATGGCACTCCACCCACCTATGTCAAGAGGCATCCTATCCAGAGCCAAGTTATTTTGACAGAGGAAACCGTGGGGGAAAATCAATCAAAAATTAAGGATACATTAATAACAATGTTTTTAAAATTTCATTATTTCTTCCCCTTTTGTAACATCCAAATTTTGTTGCTTGAGGGAAATGCTGTGCTTTGCCTAATATTAGCACTGCCCTTTCTGGGAATGATATTTAAAGACTCATTGTTATATGTCTTCAAGTCATAATCCAGTGTTCACTACTCTATGAGTGTACACTACTCTGGCTCTTCTTAAAGAATCCTATATAAAAAGTTATAATGCATATGTGACCTTAGGAATGCAAGCAATGTTTACCAAAATTGTTGATTGTATAAATTGAGGTCATGTATTGCTGGTATTAAAAACCCACTTTTCCAAACTCTGACCAACATCATTTCAGACCAACTCAGTGGGAAGGGGGAGACAAATAAACCATTAATTGTCTTCCAGGGCAGCATATAGATATTTACACTGGGGAGTCTTGAAAGTCACAGGTGTGAACTTCTCTTGGAACTTTTTTGCTCCTGTTTTTCTCTTATTCAGGGGGAAAAAAGAAAACAAAAACATTTGCAACATCAAGCTCTCCTCCTGCTCTCCTCCCCAAATACACTCAAGAGGTTGAATTCCCATGAAGCACCTTTTTGTCACTCCTCCCGTGACTGGGAGAACTTCAGAGAACTTCTCCAACCAAAAGCACAATGAACAGCTGGCAACCAGCTGCCTCTTTCACCTTTGGGATGTCACCAAGGGAGGTGACAGTGTCTCTGAACAGTCCCAGCCAACCTTCTCCTGAGAGGCACAAACTAAGTATCTTTTACTCATTAGAAGCAAGGTGTATTTTTCTTACACTCTGCTGTCTTACTGAACTTGGGAGAAACTGTATAGGGACAGACCCAGCTAATCCTCTGTTTTCCTACTTCTTCAACAGCTTCTGAAACATCCCAGTTTGTTTAGGAAGGGCCTAAATGCCTGAAAGATGCAAGCTCCTGTTTGAGCTCAAAAGTTTAGTCATAGTTCTTGGAAAAGGGGCTGCCAATGAATAACAGGTGTTTTAGACAATATTTAAGAGGGAGGGACTGGTTTCAAGTTTTTGTATATTTTTAAATCTGAATAGTTTTCAAAGATGTTTCAACCTAGGAAGCTGCCAGGCTTTGAAGCTGCAAAGCTATTCAGTGCTAATCAAACTGGCCAATTGCAACATTCACTTGCTTCAAGCAGACAAGAGTTCTTTCTCCCACCCTGAACATTCCACAGATATATAAATCCCACTTGTCTAGTTTTCAACAGACCTCACAGCCTCTGAGGATGCCTGCCATAGATGTGGGCGAAACGTCAGGAGGGAATGCTTCTGGAACATGGCCATGCAGCCTGGAAAACTCACAGCAACCCAATTCACCTTCAACTTATTAACTTTTAAAGAGCTATCCAAGGTGCTGAACCACCCCAATTGGCTAGCTCCTTTAAAGTTCAGAGTAAAACCCAGAGTGGATTTGCTGCTTCCCCAGCATGGGAATACCTTAATCACTAATGCATTTATTGTATCATTGATGAAGGAGATGAAGAAAACCGGTGTCAAAAATTAGCAAATTAAGAAAACAAAACAATTACCGTATTGTGCTAGGAACATACCCTTTTTCCCTAAGCAAAAACATATTATGCTAATATACAGTGAAAATTTGGGAGACCACAAAAGGGGAAAATATTAATGGAAACTCAAGTTGGTCCTTTCATTAAGAGGAAGGAAAAGTCTATAAAGCAACTTGTAAGAGAGGTTAGGCCTGTGATCCCTGTTGTAGGAATACTAACCATGTGGTTTTCATCTCTTTCATTATGTGCTAGAGGCATCAAACTGAGCCAAATGGAGCCTTCTCAGTTCCCAAACACTATCCCCATCACTAATACTTTTACGGCATGTTCCTATGCAGAGTTAGGCGCGTTCAAACCTACCCAACTCCTTGGGCTTACTATGTTTAATTTAGGGTTGCTGCATGGCATCTATTACAAATTGAATCATTACCACCACTATCATTGTCACCATCCTTACTGAAAATCTGAAATTCTCTGAAATCCAAAAATTGTCCACATGAGTGGCTGATACACTGACACTTTTGCTTCCTGCTGGATCAGTGTACACAAACTTTGTTCAATGCACAAATATTGTGAGTAAATCACCTTTAGACTATGTGTATAAGGTTTATATGAAACATACATGAATTTTGTGTTTGGATGTGGATCCCACCTTCAAGACATCTCATTAGTAAAAGGTAAAGGTTTCCCCTGACATTAAGTCCAGTCATGTCTGACTCTGGAGGTTGGTGCTCATCTCCATTTCTAAGCCGAAGAGCCAGTGTTGTCCGTAGACACCTGCAAGGTCATGTGGACGGCATGACTGCATGGAACGCTATTACCTTCCTGCTGGAGTAGTACCTATTGATCTACTCACATTTGCATGTTTTCGAACTGCTAGGTTGGCAGAAGCTGGAGATAACAGCGGGCGCTCATTCTGCTCCCCAGGTTTGAAACTGTGACCTTTCAGTCTGCAAGTTCAGCAGCTCAGCGCTTTAACACACTGAGCCACCGGAGGCTCCTCACAAGACATCTCATTATGTATATGTAAATACTCCAAAATCTTAAAAAATTCAAAATCCAAAGCATTTCTGGTCCCAAGCAGAAAGGATGCCCAATCAGTATAATTCTCTGGTTAGTTTCTGGAGCCTCATAACAGTATCATTGTGTATCTCACAGAATCATAAAGTTGGAAGGGATCCCAAAAACCATCTAGTCCAACCCACTGCTATGTAGGAATCCATAGCTAAATCATACCTGAGAGGTAACCATCCAGCCTCTGTATAGAGACTTCCAATGAAGGAGAAGCCACCACCCTCCAAGGCAGTTCATTCCACAGTCAAACATCTCTTAAATAAGATCTTCAGTAAATTCTTCCTAATGTTTAGGGTAAATCTCTTTTCTTGCAATTTGAATCTGTTGGATCATGTCCTAGCATCAGCAAACAAGTGTGCTCAATTTGTATATGACTTACCCCCTCAGTCTGAGCCCTGCCACATGCACAATTGAGGACCTTCTTATAGCAACACCAGAGGCACTCCAAGTGGCCAAGTGGTCAAAGGACATTTAGTGTAATGCCAAGTTTTTAAAACTTTGTTTGTGTTTTCTAATACATTACAACTCATACCATCGGTTCACTTCTGACCCCCTCGAATGGCTATCATGTTGTTTCCCAGTCTTCCCTTTTCCAAGCTAAACGTATCCAGCTTCTTAAGCCATTCTTCATGGGACCTTTTCCAGACCTTTTACTCACTTTGGTGCCTTCTGGTAGACACATCCTATATTGTTAGTTTCTTTCTTAAAGACAAAAGGCTGGGTAGATAAATAGATAGGGTAATCAATGTACATAAGAATTTTAAAACTTTCTAAATAGGAAAGATCTTAACATCTCAAATTTGGTGGTCTGCAAGAGTACAAAGGGAATGAAAGAGGGTGGGAATAGGATATCCTTCTTAATAAAGTTATCTGTTCAGTGGTGGCTTCCATGTCAGTGGGCCAGTGAACTTCCTCAGAATGTCAAGCAATGTTTTTGGTGTCCATTGCCAGGTGAGAGCTGGAGGGTGAAGGAGTCTGATGGCAAAGCTGGTGTGGATCCTGTTTCTCTTCCTTACCTCTGTTGCAACTCAAGGTAATGTCTGATGCCAGTGAACTTTGTGATTTCCATGATAGTGACATAGCAAGTCCACACCAGGCTTTACTCTTAAATTAAAAGGAGCTATCCAGGGTACTGAATCACATCCCCAAACAGGTTCAGCACTCTGGATTGATCCTTTACATTCCAGAGCAAAGCCCAGAACAGATTCACCATCACCACTGATATGAAGGCCACCACATTACTGCCTTCACTGGAGAGTTTGCTTCTCAAAATGCTAATCTGGCCTTAGTCTGATTTAAAGATACAGATCTATGAGAAGAGAGAGAAACTTGGAAGCTGCCCTTCAACGCATCCAGTGTCATAGTAATAATATATTCTGTTGTTATGTGCCTTCAAGTCAATTCTGGTTGCCAACTCTGTCTTGGCTTGATTACTTCTGGATGAGAGAATGCTTTGCTTAAGTTTATCAAGTGGCTGAGTGAAGATTCGGATCCAGTCTCACATTCAAACCAAATACATCAGTGATTCCCAAACTCAGTTCCTGATATTTTGGACTCAGCCACTTTGAACAATGGTTAGAAAGCTGAAGTCAAACATTTGCAGGAATCAGTGCAGTATTTCATAATGACTCTTAATAATAGCTATTTTTGAATGTGTGGGTTTTCACTTTCTTAGGGGTCCTGTGCCTCTAATTGTAGCAAAGGCTGACTATATCCATAAATATCTGCCAATGTTAAATAAATCAGCTCTAATGTATTCTATTTTTGGTGATACAGGGCTAAATAAGGACATATTCTAGAAGGGCAAAGGAGGAGTGAGAAAGAATGCATGCACACATACTTTGACTTGGTTAACAATTGCAGATGGGAACTGGAAAAGTTAAATTGAAATGTTCACAAGCAAGGTGCACTTTGTGGACAGGCCTGGAGGAGGAATGGGAACATGTCAGGCCTGTTATTTAAAGTAATTATAAAATACACCAATGCCTTTAAAAGACCACATACCAGCTTGCAATACCAATTTTTCAAGCTGCTGATGATTCAAAACAAAACATAATGAAACAAAAGCACCACAGAAACAGCCAACAAGAAGAACAAGCAAAAATTGTTTGCCAGTTGTTCTTTGGATTAGGTTGTATATATAATTAAATATTTCCAAGTCGCTCACATATTCTGACAACCAACAGAAATGGATGTGAAAGAAATCCATTTACTTGTCACTGTTTTCCCAAGAAACTCTGGGAGTTTCTGTTTGAGAAATTTGTCAGTTAATGGCTTTGTCTTTTTAGCAAACCTTTCCAGCAAACATCAGTAGACCTTGCTTTAATTTCCCTGCTTAAATCATGGCATTTTGTTCTATAAACTACCTTGTATGAATAGGCAGAATAACAGGATTGAAATGTCATAATAAAGAAGTTATAAGCTAGAATTTTCTTTGAAAGCTAGAGTGGTATAGTGAACTATGATCCATTGGATTACCTTAGACAATTTACACTCTCTCAGACTCAAATGAAAGCAATGACAAATGTCTTCTGAATAAATCTTTCAAAGAAAATCCTATGAAAGAGCCACCATGTGTTGGAGTTCAGCTGAATACACATAACAGCAAAGAAATCAATCTCTTTATGATGAGTGATTTTACTTTTTTCCCACCCTCAGAAATTTGTTTCAAACAGATGTAGACTTCCATATAAATGAAGACTGTGCATGCAGCAAGGACAGACTCAAGACATTATGTCAACCTGACTGGTAGCTGTTTCTTCTTGACCCCCTGTGATGGGACAGCACTTCCCATCTCATTTGGGAGCATCATGGAGTAGTAGGTTATGTCACATGGAACATATAGTTGTGCCTTTCATGTCATTTCATAGGAGTATTATCCTGTCACTGTATGGCCATTTCCCCTCCTGCCTGGGACATCCGTCAAGAATGTGTCCAGAGAAGGAAAACAAAATAATCAAAGGTTTGGAAGCTAAGCTCTATGAGGAACGGCTTTGGGAGCTAAGTATGTTAAGCTTGGAGAAAAGAAGGCTGAGAGGGATGTTCAAATATTTGAAAGGATGTCACATTGAATCTGGGGAGTAGGCTCAGCTCCTGCTATTAGCCCTAGCTTCTGCCAACCTAGCAGTTCAAAAACATGCAAATGTGAATACATCAATAGGTACCACTCTGGTGGGAAGATGATGGCACTCTATGCAGTCATGCCGGGTACATGGCCTTGGAGGTGTCTACGGAGAATGCCGGCTCTTCAGCTTAGAAATGGAAATGAGCACTAACCCCCAGAGTTGGACATGACTAGACTTAATGTCAGGAGAAAACCTTTACCTTTACCTTTACCTTTACCTTTACATATCAAGGAGAGGGCAAGCTTGTTTTCTGCTGTTCTGGAGACAAGGACACAAAGGAGCAATGGCTTCAAATTTCAGGAAAAGAGATTCCCCCTAAACATCAGGAAAACTTCCTGATGGTAAGAGCTATTCAGCAATGGAATATGATGCCTTGCAGCATGGTGGAAGCTCCTTCTCTGGAGGATGGTCATAAAGCAGATGCTAGATGGCCATCTGTCAGGAGGGCTTTGATTGTATGTTTCCTGCCTAGCAGGTATTAGACTAGATGGCCCTTGTGGTCTCTTCCAATTCTATGATTCTATTATTCCTTCACACCACCTATTTACTGGTTGAAGAAACCATCTCAATTCCCTCTTGGTATGTCCAGGTGAGCACCCAATATTTTTGATACAATTTGTCCAAATGTGTTTACTTTTCTGGCCCTGTACTTCTGCAATCTCTTTTCTGGGAAGCAGAACATTCTTTAGCAGTCATCTGATGAGGCTACATGACCAGGTTGTCTGGCTGCCCTTCTGTCACCATGCTCACTTGAGGACAGGTGAATCACAGAAGGAGGCTTGCTGTAGAATCTAGCAAACAGAAATGATGAAGCACTACTTGATGACAGAGAGAGACAAGAGAGAGTTAAACAGACTCACACGCGTACATGCAGTGAAATCATACTAGCAAGCATGACAATGATCCAACAGGTCTCTCCACTAGCTCAACCAGAAATGTGTCATCCTTTGTTAGAATGTTCCTTTAAAAAAACCTTTACAGCCTTATTTTCACACACGGCTTAAGAATTCCTGAATTAATCACTGTTAGTTTGGTGCTTCATTTTTGACAAGGATACACAGAATGTCTGTGAATATGTAAAGACAAGTTAATTGCAATGTTTGCTTGTTTCTTACAAGATATATGTGTATCTGCAAGTATGTGTGTGTGCACACTTATGTATTTGAAGGTACACATAAAGCGTTTTTTAAAATTACAGTTAGCCCTCCATTTTTGTGACTTTGACTTTTTGTGGCTTTGATTAAAATGTTATCTCTAGGAATCTCTACATCTTCCTAGAGATATCTCTACATCTTCCAGTGCAACTCTCCTGGAAAGTGGTTGTAGAGTCATGCTGAATGACCTAGAGATTCCTAGACAGAACACATCCCTGGGGATCTCTAGGTCGTCCAGTGCCATTCTGTGATCAGCTTATGCCAGAAATAAGATCACACTGGGGACCTAGAGATAGTAGGGTTTTTTTTTCCATTTTTAAGTTTCCCACTTTTGTGGAAATGCTGCACTCGTAACGCTAGTGAATATGGAGGGCTCAATGTAAAACTCCCAGAATCTTGAGTAGTTTTTGTATGGGCACTGGCCATACTGGATCAGTGACTGAGAAGCTCCCCTGCCAAAATGAATTTCTTCCAAGCTCTGTCCATCCTTGACTGATAGCCATGTGATACTCAAATTATAATCCCTGCACCAGCACTGGTCGATGATCTCTAGCAAATTTTCAAGATAGAAATAAATTGTACCAATGAGCACAGATACAATGCCTGGCACATTGGGAAAAATGCTGATTCCATATCTCGGATCATTTGAGGAGTGGCTTTAAATGCCAGATTAATTGTGCTCTTGGTGTTTATTGATGATTTGTTTGTTTTGTTTGGATTTTACTAAATGCATAATGGGACACCAGCAACTGTGCCTGATGTACCTTGGTAGAGTCTAATGCATGTCATAACCCTTCACTGGTGACTTGTTACACATTGGTGGCTCATAGTGCAATGGAAACCATAGTGCATTGATCCCAACCGACTTTTATCCACTTGTACATCAGAGACTTTGCTGGCTTTTTCTACACCGTTACATACAGTAGCTCTCTAGTGGATATAGACATTACACAACTGCATAGTTCACATTCTGACAGATGTAAATCCAACTCTAAAAATGTAAGACCTCAACAGGAGATCTCCACATGCCAAAATCCCTTTTCTAAACAACCAACAGCCTCTAGTTTTTTGTTTTTTTTTCACTTTGGAAACCCTAGTTCTAGTCAGCTAGGCTGGCATTGGGGAGACGTCTGAACTTTCTCTGTTGCCTTCTCTCACATAAAGCTCCACCACAAATGCTTGGAGACCTAAAGAAGGATCCTGTTTGTTTATTTGTCTGTCTTGGTGTGATACCTTCTGGGCTTGGCAGTATGATGAGAATCTCTCTATTTCAGGACCAAAATGGGAAGAAACAATAATTCAAAAAGCACCAGCAGAGACAGAACAAGGGAGGGAGTGGGGTTAGGCAGTGAAATCTTTGTTTCTTTTTTAACCAGTTTGCTTATAAGATGGATTCCCTTCAGGGCACAAATAGATTAGTCTGTCTCTGGGAGCCATGTTGACTCATCATCAACATCAACACAAGGAGCCTCTGGGAGAAAGAACAGCCTGGAAGCCCTTCAAGGGACTTGCTTTTGTGAAAAGGGTGACCAAAGATGCTCTCAGAAAAAGCCACTAGTGGTGGGAAAATAGGAAGATTAGGTATTTTTGTTTCATATATTGCAGGACTGCACCTTCAACTACCCACTCTTACTTCATTGGCATTTACTTGGATTCTGCCCAGTGCTTATTTATTCTAACAATTTTTCATACCATGAATTTAAAGTTGTTTCTCTGTTCCTTTCTTTATCCTCAGAAAAGTCTTTGAGGTAATGTTTATTAGGCCATCAGATGTGTGGAACTAATCATTTCCCCTTTAAATGTGCCAGGGCTGGCATCATAGTGGGGCTCACTGGCTGCATTTTTTTTCATTTGGTGGAACGCACAAACATATAACCGTGTTAATCTGGAATCGTAGCATGGAAAGGGATTTTGTAGCACTTTATAGAAGGAAGTTGGTATCATGAGCTTAAGCTTTCATTGACTGGGTCTACTTTCTCAAATGTACCTGAGAAAATAGATGTCTATAGGGCATACAGATTGGACTCATCGTCTATCAACTGCTGCAAGGGTTCACATGATGCCTGGCTGGATTCTCAGGACAACCGCTGAATCCAGCCTTTCATCCATGTCTTCTAAAACATGGAATTTACTTCTTGGGAGCTCTGGAGTGAGGTGTCAACAAATGGATCAGGCTGTATCTGGCCCAATCCACCTTCCACATCACCAACAGACCCGTCACCACATCACCACCAGTAAGCAACTCTCTCCTAGAGATTTGCTGATGACATGGCATTTCTGCTGATGCCATTTCTAATGTCAAGCCATGTCTCATATGTGCAATGTCACCTGCATGCATCTGCGAGAGAGCTGCTTGATGGCAGCGATTCAATGGTGGCGGCAGCAACCCAAATATGCCCTTGGCCATGCCAGATATGTGGATGGCCAAAAGGCTCTGTGGCTCCCCAGATATTTTGGCCTTCAACTCTTAGAATTCCTAACAGCTGGTAAACTGGCTGGGATTTCTGGGAGTTGTAGGTCAAAAGACCTGGGGGCTCACAGGTTGAGAACCACTGCTCTAGGACAATGGTTCCCAACCTTTGGTCCTCCAGGCATTTTGGACTTCAGTTCCCACAATTCCTAAGTTTGTAAAATGGCTGGGATTTCTGGGAGTTGAAGTCCAAAACACCAGGGGGACCAAAGGTAGGGAACCACTGCACTAGGGACACTCCTGGACTGTACCTGAAGTCCAGATTTACTCCAGATTTATCAGTCATGAAGCTTTAGTCCATGAAAGCTTATGCTACCAAATTCATTATCTCAATTAGTCTCTAAGATACTAGAAGATCTCTTTGCATACAGTTAGCTAATGGCTCATAGGCTTGTATTGGTCCAGGGACTACCAATTTGGGTATCAGTACTGTAAAGCAAATTTGGGGTAAAGTAGCTCCTTATGTCTCATTTTTTCTCTAAATGCAAGGTATTAAACCATTTAACTGTGAAGCGATAATAAAGAAGGGAACCACTATTAAAGTTAAGGGTGCTGTATTGTCTTAATGTTACAGGCCTGTCATATAGCAATGGGTGATATTTCTTTGGGAAATATTACTTTTTTGGACTTCCAGTTCCAAGACGCCCCTACTTGGGAGTTGTTGTCCCCCACCCCCTAAATATATTTACTGAGTACTGATTTAACTGTGGAGCTATTGGCTCGCTGTGCCTCATATGGTGGTCTTTTTGCCTGATAATATGTCCTTTCCGGCCTTCTATATGATAATTACTTAGAATGATAGCTAAGCGCACCGTGCCATTAGACCCAGTTAGCATGTTGCTGGGTGGCCTCACCCATGGGAATAGATCCCAAATCCCAAATGAAATAAACTCTTTTTTAGGACTGCACACCAAAGGATGAAGATGGAGGAGATGCAGATGTAATGTGAAACTTTGCAATGGGGGTGGAGGCGGGGTTCAGTATATTTTGAAATGTCAAAGAATACTTGGCTTTTGCACCTATCCAAACTACCTTCCCAAGAAAGAATGATGGGAAATGATGGCCCAGAAGAATGAGAGAGAATGTCTCCCTTTAAATGGAATTGAGGAATATTGGGTTACCTGACCACTTGGCATTCAAGAGTTCTGTCGGAGGTCACAGGCGGATTAGCGGACTAATCTCCATTTAGTGACTGATCAACTGGAAGGAACAAGTTTATTGTTTTGAAAGTGGGCAAGTGGTGTCACAGAAGAGGTGTGTCTACAGAGGAGAGCAGTCAGGTGGTGGATTATTAGCTGCATAAGATATTAAAATATTAAGATGCTCAAGGACTTTCTAAATTTTCTAGGGGCATTTTTTCCTTACAAAAAGATCATATTCTTTGTGAATCTGCCAAACACAATCAATAAAATTACCCAAGTCCAAAGCACCAAAATGTTGCAGTGGATGTTTAGAAGTCATCAAAACAAGCAGAAGATTTATAGGGTTTTGGAAGTATGACACTGAAATTTGGTGCCAGGCCAGGAAAACTTCATTAAAGCAGGCATTTCATGGCACTTTTTTTTATTTGACACCCATTTTGGCAGTGTAGCAATTGTAGTGAGAGTTTGCCCATGGTGTGTCCCAGGGAAGCAAAATAACCCATCAAAAAGGGAAACTAGAGGACCTGTTGAAGTCTACCAGTGATATTTCACTTTTTTTCTCTTCACTCTTTTCAGTGAAATGGGCATATCCAAACTGGACTACTTTGCAAGCCCATTAGGCTAAATCCACACTGCAAAATGATTGCAGTTTGATACCACATTAACTGCCAGGATCAGTGCTATGGAATTCTGAGATTTGTAGTTTTGCGAGATGTTTACCCTCCCCTCAGAAAATTGTGTTGACATGACAAACTTCACATACCAGGATTCCATAGGGAGAAGCCATAGCAATTAAACTGGTGTCAAACTGCTTTCATTCTGCAGTTTAGATGGGTCTCTTATGGCCCTTCCACACAGCCATATAACCCAGAATTTCAAGGCAGATAACCCACAATATCTGCTTTGAACTGGGTTATCTGAGTCCTCACTGCCATATAATCCAATTCAATGTGGATTTTATACAGCTGTGTTGAAGGGGCCTAAGACTCTCAGCCATAGTACTACCTCCTTCAACGTGGATATAATAATGATGGATTTTATCAGGCTGCTGCCAACCTGTGTCCATATTACTGAGCCACATGATGATGATGATGATGATGATGATGATGATGATGATGATGATGATGATATATCACTCTGATTTGCTATAAGGCAACATATGTTATGTCCCTTGGTTTTCCATCTGTAATCATAATAGTATTCTTCAGTCTGACTTTATCATGGGACTATCTGTCTAAGTCTTTACCCACATCCTGATTTGGCACAAGATAGAAGAATACAATAATAGATCCCTTGCAATTTCTAATACCTTTCTTGAACATATACCATGATTGAGAGAGGGACAATATGCCAGTAATTATATTGAAAAGTAAAATTTTACATTTCAATTAAAAATCAATTTCACAGAATTGATGTATACTAGCATGGATAGCAGGGCATGGGCATTGGTTTCAAAATCTTATTGTGCAGCAAAGTGGAAACATGTATAGAATGGCTGTGAACTTGAATTCCTTTTCTCCTCACTCATATCCCACTGCTGTAGTTTTCCCCCCAGATTTGCATGTGTGCTGTTCCTGTTTGAAAGTGTTGTCCCTGTTTAAATGCACAGTACTTACTTTGATGCTCCAGAAGCTTCATTTTTGTGGCTGCCACAAACTATGTTAGATTAGTTGAGACTCGATGAAATAGTCATTGAAAAACTATAGCAAAATGTGCTGTAGGATGTCCTGCAAAAACAAAGTTTTTGCAGTTTAATAAACTTGTCCACATTTTTATGATAGAACCAATTAGATAATGCCATTTATAACCCAGGAACAAAAATTGTGTTATATAGTGTAAGTTACCTGTGTGTCCACACTTTGCTTTGTCCTTTATCTCTAGCCCTTTTCCCCTGCACCTTACAGCAAAACATTGAGGGTGAGATAGTTATGTTTCAGTTTTCATGATTAGAGATGATACTTTTTTGGATTTGAAACAAGAGCAAAGAGCAGTCCTCAGATGATGGATTACAGCTTCCAGCATTCTTCACCATTAGCAACACTGGAGGGGTCTGATGAGAGCTGTAATCCAACATCCGGAGCCACATACTTTGTTCACCTCTGTTCTACATTTTTGACTTGAACAATGAACCACTTTCCAAGGTTGCTGCAAGCTACAGAATGCAATCTTGCTCTTGCTTCATTAAAATAAAACCAGCAAAGTAAGTATTCGACCTTATCTGAACATCAGGGCTTGCAGAAATACTCTGCTTTGCTCGTAAATCCCAAAAAATTAATTGAATTCGTTTTAAACAGAGCCAGTTGGTTATGACAACTAATCCAACTTTATTCATAATTACTCAACTTCCTCATCTTTTTATCTTGCTGACTTTTGTGTCACTTTATGCTGAGCCAATAATACCTTTCCATAATACCTTTCCACCACTGGTTCTTCATCCTGTTCTTTTTGTTGGGGTGCAGAAAATGTGTTCCCACAATAGAGACAACCCCTCCACCAAGATCTGTTGATGTAAAGATGTGTTTTATTACAAACATTTTCAAGATACAGAAAATATTGGGCAGCCAGATATACTACTTTACAAACAGCTTTAATTTATTTGTTGGTTTATTCCACGCTTTTCTGGAAAACCTGAATTATTTGGTGTTTGCCTGCATCCAGGGTCCCATCTACAGTAAAAGGTAAAGGTTTTCCCCTGACGTTAAGTCCAGTCATGACCGATTCTGGGGGTTGGTGCTCATCTCCATTTCTAAGCCGAAGAGCCGGCCTTGTCTGTAGATACCTCCAAGGTCATGTGACCGGCATGACTGCATGGAGCACTGTTACCTTCCTGCCAGAGCAGTACCTATTGATCTACTCACATTTGCATGTTTTCGAACTGTTAGGTTGGCAGGAGCTGGGGCTAACAGCGGGCGCTCATTCCGCTCCCGGAATGAGCGCCCGCTGAACCTGGGACCTTTCGGTCTGCAAGTTCAGCAGCTCAGCGCTTTAACACACTGCGCCACCACCAGGGGCCCTAAAACCTGAATTATTTGATGCCTGCATCCAGGGTCCCATCTACACTGACTAGTTAAAGCAGTTTCAAACCAGTATTGAATGAGGTGGTTTCAGTGTGCAGATGATCACTTAGGAAATCCTGAAATCATTTTGAGGCACAGGTGGTGCACAAACTACAAAGCACTGATGTGCATTCAGGGCTTTCTTTTGTGTGTTTTTGTGGGAGTTTGTTGTCAGGCATCTGCTGTTTGAGCCGTACTTAATGATCTGTGTAGATGGGGCTCAAGAAAGCTTTGGTGTTGAGCCAGAGGATAGGATTTTGAGAGTAGAGTGAGAAGGTGGCACAGGGAAATGAGAGGCTCCCTGATTCTTTCCACCATAAAATCGTGCTTCCCTCTTTCTTTTTCCTTTCTTTCCTCCTTCCTTCCCTCCTTCCTTCCCTCCTTCCTTCCTTCCTTCCTTCCTTCCTTCCTTCCTTCCTTCCTTCCTTCCTTCCTTCCTTCCTTCCTTCCTTCCTTCCTTCCTTCCTTCCTTCCTTCCCTCCTTCCTTCCTTCCTTGCTCTTTCTTTCTTTCTTTCTTTCTTTCTTTCTTTCTTTCTTTCTTTCTTTCTTTCTTTCTTTCTTTCTTCCTTCCTTCCTTCCTTCCTTCCTTCCTTCCTTCCTTCCTTCCTTCCTTCCTTCCTTCCTTCCTTCCTTCCTTTCTTTCTTTCTTTCTTTCTTTCTTTCTTTCTTTCTTTCTGCATACAATCATCTTTATTTTTTACTATGCATTCATGCAGATGCAGTCTCCATTATTTTTTGAAGGTGGCTTTTTGTGCAATTAATTGCATATTGGTATGAGCTCACTTCCGTATGCTTAATTGAATTATCAGTGCCTCCTACCAACCTAGCAGTTTGAAAACATGCAAATGTGAGTAGATAAATAGGTACCACTTTGGCGGGAAAAGGCAAAGAGACACTCCAAGCAATCTTGCTGGACACTTGATCAGGAGGTGACAACACAGGTTCCTCGCCTTGAAAATGGAGAAAGCACCTCTCCAGAGCCAGAGATGAGCACTGCCTACAGAAGCCAGAAATGAAAGGAGAAGCCTTTGCCTTTGTTTGTGTTTGTATGTCTCATTGTATGTGATTGTAAAGGCACTGAATGTTTACCTATGTCTGTTGTAAATGAAGTAATCCGCTCTACCCTAGGGGAGAAGGGTGGAATATAAATAATGTGTATTATTATTATTATTATTGTTGTTGTTGTTGTTATTATTATTGTTATTATTAAGCAATAGGTATATAATGTGGACATATGTATGTTTGCATGTATTAGTGGGAAAAACAACAACCCTAGAGTGGTCATGGCTATGTGACTGAAAATAATTTTATACAGGATATACAACTGACCTGCTGCATCCATGGGTTCTGCAGCTAACCATGGATCAAAATATTTGCGGGGGGAGATCTCAAAAGCAAACCTTGATTTTGTCTTGCACTGAACACTATGCTGATGTGCAAATATGTCATATTACAACCTTCTACCATTTCATTGATCCTTAGGCTCTCTCCACTTCCTCTGGCAATCACTGTATTGCAGGTTGACTACTAATGCATCACCAAAAGAGAGGGCAAAAGAGGGTGTTTTGTTTTCATAAAACTGAAAGTTAATTCACATGCTGCTGTGTGCCTTCAAGTAAATTCTGAGTTATGGTGACCCTAAGGCAAACCTATCATGGAGTTTTCCAGGCAAGATTTGTTCCTCTGAGGCTGAGAGAGTATGACTGGTTCAAGGTCACTTGGGTTTTCAAGTCCTGTTCTACAGAGTCATGGCCCAATGTTCAAACACTATAGATTGCTGCCACTCACAATTAACATATATACATAGACGAAATATTAGAAATCATTTTTTAAAATCATTAATAGCAAATCAAAAACATTCATCCAAGTGCAACATTTCAAAGGTTCTGTATCTTAATATTAGATTTGGACTGAAGAGAGTGCTTGAAATATAGAATACCTTTGTGTATTGGTTGTGACGATGAATGTGTTTGTGGTGGTACTTGCCACAAAGACCAAACAGCAAACACTTATTCTTGGTGACTCTCGCATGAAGGTGACGGTGAATCTGCTCTATGTTTTAGTCTGAACTTTAGATGAATGATCTAAGGGTGTATTTATCTACACTGTAGAATAAATGCAGTTTGACACCACTTTAAGTCCCACAGTGCAATTCTGTGGAATTCTAGTGAGGCATCAACACTCTTTGGTAGATAAGGTTATTACCTTGTACAACTAGAGTTCCCAGGATTCCATAGTATTGAGCCATGGCAGGTAAAGTAGTGTCAAACTACATTAATTTCACAGTGTATATGCACCCCTAGTGTGCTGAAATTATTTGGGATTTAAGGTTTGATATTTTGGATGCTTCCTTTAAACTTCAGACTAAAACTTAGCACTGATCCACACACTCCCTTGATATGGGAGCTCCCAGTCATGGCTGGTAACCAATGTGACTTATAGCTCATCTCAAGATGTGAAGACACTGACAGGAGGAAATGTGGCTTTAGACCTTCTAGAGGATCACTCCATTCATTGGTCACCCTGCCAACAACACCTTGGATGTTCTTCCACCAGGACTGTACCCCACCAGCCCAGTTGTGGACTTCACTTTAAGGACCACCTTGTGGCTGTAGAGATGGGAGGTGGGTAAAGCAACAGAACTGAAATCTGCCCGCAGCATGTCTGCCTTGCTTGCTAAGAGACGCCGAGGCGCCTCTTAATAGCCCTTTAATTATACATCTACCATCACTTATTCGTTTTATTCTTCTTCTTTCCTCTCTTTTTAAAAGCCTGGGTTCTCTAGATATGTAAATATACCACACAGAACAAGAGTCCCGCTTAATTACAAAGTCGAGAACACACACTCTGCAGGCAGCCAGACTGAGGCTGGAGAAAGCAGGAGGAGGTAGGGTGCAGGGTGCCTTGGGGGGGAACACGGTGTCTACAGGAGCTCATCCAAGACAAAGGTGGTCTGAAGCAGAATTCCGGTTCATCCTTCTGAGGGCATTTCAGGCAACGCAAGGTTGGGCTTAAATCCATGGCAAATGCCCCCATCCCATATTACCCATTCATTTAATTGTAATTTGATAGACTACAATTCACAACTATGATACTCACTGAAGCGATGGGATATGTTTATTTGGAAAGATCTCCTGCAAACCAGGGAATGATTAGAGGCTGATTTGCTACAAGGGTTAGGTCACAACTAGGGAATTCATGTCCCATCAAATGCTACGGGTGGGTTTTTGTACCGGGAGGGCCCTTATTGTTATGGGCTCCCAAAGTACTGAAGAAAATGGAGGAAATGGAGGAAATGAAGAAAGTAATGCACAACCCTAATGTATACTAAGTATGATCTGAGTCAGTCCCTTACATGCCGCAGAGGGGTTGAAATCCTGTGCAGCCTATTAGTTCCACATGTAAAACTATGGTAAAGATGATCAATCAGCATCCCATATCTGTTAGTGAGCTCTACAAATTCCCCTCAGTCGTAATAGCTGGTACAAATTGGAGTAGGGCTGGAGAAGTGAATGCCTATTATTCAGTAGCCAAATCTGAAATGATTATTCATCTGCCAAGATCCACTGGAGTCCTGAAGAGGTCTCCGTTGATGATGTAAGGAGTTCAAATCTGGCTACAGGGTCATAGCCAAATGCTGTCCTGATCCCCCTGTTCTCTCTAACAGCCACATAATGCTCCAGTTTGTCATGGAGGAGGGCTCTTTGCCCACTGAAGATTGAGAAAGGGAATTCCAACCTCTGCAATGATGAAAAAAAATGATACACTCAAGTGCTAGGTCAGTGATTCTCGACCCTCCTAATGTCACGACCTCTTAATACAGTTCCTCATGTTGTGGTGACCCCCAACAATAAAATTATTTTTGTTGCTACTTCATAATTGTAATGTTGCTATTGTTGTTATTATTATTATTATTATTAAACTTTATTTGTACCCCGCTAGCATCTCCCGAAGGACTCGATGCGGCTTACAAAGGCCAAGGCCTCAACACACAATATAACAA
The DNA here is from genome assembly GCF_035594765.1 of Anolis carolinensis. Lineage (NCBI taxonomy): Eukaryota > Metazoa > Chordata > Lepidosauria > Squamata > Anolidae > Anolis > Anolis carolinensis. Next base: position 25,238,117 of record NC_085846.1, on the reverse strand, counting down.
TACAAAACAAAAGGCAAATTAAAAACAATTAAAACAGTATAAACAACAAGCAATAAACAATACGCTAAAACACAATAAAACTGGGCCGGGCCAGAGTAATGGGTACAAGATTAAAAGTGCTGATGTGACAGGTGATATATAAGGCTTATAGGGCAAGTGCAGAGTGCGATATACGATCTTAGTTCTAATAAAGTGCTTATGGGATTTGGTGTTGGAGATTTCCTATTAATCTGGGAAGGCACATTGGAATAGCCAGGTCTTCAAGTTCTTTCTGAAGACTGCCAATGTAGGGGCCTGTCTGAGATCCTTGGGGAGGGTGTTCCAGAGTCGGGGGGCCACCACAGAGAAGGCCCTGTCTCGTGTCCCCACCAACCGCGCTTGCGACGCAGGTGGGATCATGAGCAGGGCCTCTCCAGATGACCAAAGTGAACGCGTGGGTTCGTAGACGGAGATGAGGTCACGGAGGTAGGATGGTCCCAAACCGTTCAGGGCTTTGTAGGTAAGCACCTGCACCTTAAATTGGGCTCGAAAAGTAAATGGCAGCCAGTGGAGCTCCTTGAACAGGAGGGTTGACCTCTCTCTGTAAGGGGCCCCAGTTAACATCCTGGCTGCTGCTTGTTGGACCAGTTGGAACTTCCGAGCCGTTTTCAAGGGCAGCCCCACGTAGAGCGCATTACAGTAGTCCAGTCTGGAGGTGACCAAGGCATGGACCACCCCGGCCAGATCAGCCTTCGCGAGGTACGGTCGCAGTTGGCGCACGAGTCTCAATTGTGCGAAGGCCCTCCCAGACACCGCCGACGCCTGAGCCTCGAGCGTAAGCGATGAATCCAAGAGGACTCCCAGACTGCGGACCTGTGGCTTCAGGGGGAGTGTAACCCCGTCCAGCACAGGTTGCCACCCTATACCCCGGTTAGATTTACGATCGACCAGGAGGACCTCTGTCTTGTCGGGATTGATCTTCAGCCTGGTCCTCCTCATCCAGATTGACACAGCGGCCAGGCACTCGTCCAGCACCCGAGAGGCCTCCTTGGAATTAGGTGGAAAGGAGTAGTAGAGTTGTGCGTCATCCGCATAGAGGTGACACCCAACTCCAAAACTCCGGATGACCTCTCCCAGCGGTTTCATGTAGATGTTAAAGAACATGGGAGACAGAATAGACCCTTGCGGGACCCCACAGCTCAAAGGCCAGGGGTCCGAGCAGGCGTCTCCCAGCTTCACCATCTGGGATCGACCCTCCAGGAAGGATCGGAGCCACGACAAAACCGTGCCCCCGAGATCTATCCCAGAGAGTGGCCCCAGAAGGATGCCATGATCGATGGTATCGAAAGCCGCTGAGATGTCTAAGAGAACCAACAGGGTCACACTCCCCCTGTCCAGCTCTCTACGGAGGTCATCCACCAAGGCGACCAAGGCTGTCTCGGTGCCGTGACCAGGCCTGAAACCAGACTGTGACTGATCTAGGTAGTTGATGTCATCTAAGGGGCCCTGGAGCTGGGAGGCAACCACCCGCTCCAGCACCTTACCCAATAAAGGGAGGTTGGAGATTGGTCTGAAATTGTTCAGCACCGTGGAGTCAAGGGAAGCCTTTTTAAGGAGTGGACGAACCACAGCTTGTTTCAGGTAAGATGGAAAAACCCCCTGCTCCAACAATGCATTAATGATCAACACAAACCAATCAACCAACCCCTCCCTGGCCGATTTAATTAGCCAAGACGGGCAAGGGTCCAGAACCGACGTGGTTGCCCTCACAGCCCCAAGGACCTCCACCACGGTCTCAGAAAGAACAAGCCTAAAAGAATCCCACAAAATCGGACAAGCAGATGCCTCAATCACCTCCCCTGGCACTGTGGTGGAATTGGAGTCGAGCTCAAGGTGTATCTGAGCGACTTTGTCTGCAAAATGCTGTGCGAAATCGCGACACCGAGTTGCTGGGTCGTCAAAATCATAATGTAAATATCTGATATGCAGGAAGTATTTTCATTCACTGGATAAATTTGGCACAAATACTCGATACGCTTAAATTTGAATACTGGTGGGGTTGTGGGGGGGAGATTGATTTTGTCATTTTGGAGTTGTAGTTGCTGGGATTAAGAGTTAACCTAAAATCAAATAGCATTCTGAACTCCACCAATGATGGAATTGAAGCAGACTTGGCAAACAGAATTCCCTTGAGTAACAGAAAATACTGGAAGGGTTTGGTGGGCATTGACCTTGAGTTTTGGAGTTGTAGTTTACCTACATTCAGAGAGCACTGTGAACTCAAACAATGATGGGTCTGGACCAAACTTGGCACGAATACTCAATATGCCCAAATGTGAACACTGGTGGAGTTTGGGGAAAATAGACCTTGACAGTTTGGAGTTCTACATGCTAGGATTTATAGTTAGCCTACAATCAAAGAGCCCCTTGAACCCTACCAATGATAGAATTGGGCAAATTGGGCTTTTGGTGGGAGGATTCGCCATCTGTTTCCAAAAAGGACGAGAAGGACAGGCAGTTTATTGACACGGTTTCTTAGAGTCACTGCTATGTAACATAGACTGTGATAGAGGTTTTACCAGTCTTTTTCAATAATTTTGAATTATTGAAATGATGTTTGTTTCAGCTAGCCAAGGTAGACGAAAAGACCCAAGAGATGACTGCTTAAAAGCAGCAGCAGAAACAACAACAACAGCAACCCTGCCCCAAAGGTAAAGCTGCTGATGGGCAAATGGAATGCAGAATTTCACAAGAAAGGATCCCATGCTGCAAGCTGAGAGGAGAGACATTCCAGAAAAATGATTAAAATGCACCAAAGCTGAGATTCTCAGGATCTTGGATTCTGCGCTGGGAACCAGTCTACACCACTCCTCCAGGCACACAAAACAAATCTATAAAGGGTGGGGGGGGGGGGGGAGAGAGAAACAATGGCCCAGATTTGAGACACAAGTCCATCTTTGCGGGGGGCACAAGTTGGTAATAAGGTGAAAGTTTTTCAGGAGCTTTTTATTTTCAGTCAAATGGAAGGTAATTGTTTCTGTTTCTGCTACCTCTTCCCTGGCCCCCTTCATCAACTCTGCTTTGTCTTGTTATGGAACGAATCCTTCTATTTCCCTTGTCAATCACTCACTTTCCTCCAAAACCTGGGCAACAAAGCAATTTTCTGTCATTAGCAAAGAAAAGCCATCACAAGTGGGGGACGGAGAACACTGACAGATGTGGGATCACCTTTTCCTGTCAACTCTTTAAAAGTATTGACAGACACCCCCCCCCCCCCCCAAAAAAAAGCATCTGCTTTGATGTGTGCAAAAGGTGCTAAGCCCTCACTGGATTATTTCAATAAAGCAATCCATGAAGTTTCAAATCTACTTAGAAAAAATCTGGACTTCCAGTCTGAAAGCCCCACCAAACCCCATGTGTGAAGATAAGTGGTGCGTGTATGTGTAGGTGTGTGCCAGCACAGAAGTGATGTCAAGTTATGGGATTGCCCCACACTCCCCCTCTTGCCTTCTCCTCCCAGTAATAAAAAGTTTTAAGATTTTTAAAAACTTTTAAGTAAACTTCATGGCAACTGTGAAGTTGTTTTTAATAATAATAATAATAATAATAATAATAATAATAATAATAATAATAAGTAGTAGTTATGGAGCTATGGAATTGCACGATGTTGGCGTTCTCTCCCTAACAGGATCACAAAGCAGCAAAACAACACAGTTGTGGCAAAACTGAGAAGTATGATAGTGAGGGTGACCATCCTGATACATTGCCAGGATCAGTGATAACATAAATGCCGCAGGATGGCAGCTTTGTGTGATAAAGTACTAGGTTTTGATCTCAGCTTTGAAGAAACTATCCAAGCTGTTTTAGTATCTTCAGACTGGGTTCAACACCTGGAATAATTCCATCAAAGTTGAGACTAAAAGCCAGATATGATTTACTCCCCTGCACTAAGATGGAAGCCATTGGCTGTTCCTATATAATAGCAGTTACTTGCATTGTTACAGGGAGTTATGATGGCAGAACGTTACTGTCATGGGGCCAGGCTGTGGCACAGGCTGGTAAGCAGCCAGCTGCAACAAATCACTCTGACCAAGGTCATGAGTTCGAGGCCAGCTCGGAGCCTGTGTTTGTCTCTGTCTCTGTTCTATGTTAAGGCATTGAATGTTTGCCTTATATGTGATGTGATCCAATGTGATCCGCCCTGAGTCCCCTTCGGGGTGAGAAGGGTGATATATAAATACTGTAAATAAATAAATAAATAGCTTTCTTTGCCAAGGCTATCCCACAAAAACCTACATCTTAAGCTAACCAATACCCCAACCAAAAGGTTCTTAAGGAGCTACAGATTTCAGTGTTGAGACGGGATAACTGCAGGGTGTTCTTGGTCATGGAGCATGTTAAGATGGGGAACTGGATAGATGCCTCAGGAGTTAATGCTGCTTGTATTGTAACAAGTCACCACTTTCTGGTGCCTTGGCCTGCAACATCTCTTAACCCTATTGCTGCCTGGCTTAAGAGGTACGTGTTGGGGGTCACCTTTGGTCATTAGGGAAAGGTAAAGCCTAGTTGTTAAGCCTAGTTGTGTCCGACTCTGGGGGTTGGTGCTCATTTCCATTTCTAAGCCAAAGAGCCATAGACTCCTCCAAGGTCATGTGGCTGGCATGACTGCATGGAGCTCTGTTACCTTCCCACCGGAGCAGTACCTATTGATTTACTCACATTTACAAGTTTTCAAACTGCTAGGTTGGCAAAGCTGGGGCTAACAGCGGGAGGACACCCCACACCCCAGATTTGAACCACCAACCTTTTGGTCAGCAAGTTCAGCAGCTCAGCAGTTTAATCCTCTGCACCACTAGGGGCTCCTACTTTTTGTCATTAACAACCACAAAAATGAATCCCCAAAGTTAAAAAATCATAAATTCAGCTTGAAATACTGAATAGATGCTAGCCATGATCTTTTCCTGAGACCACTCTCTCCTTGAGGTTTAACCATCTATCTGAAGAACTGAGCTGTTCAAAACTTGATACTCAAAGTATCAAGGCTGGTTACTTACAATCCAGTTGTTGATTCATAGCCTTCAGATATAGATTTATAACTGCTCTGTGTTCAGTTATAATATGTATTCATGATACTGGCATTATTGCTACTCCCATAAATACCCCCTAATTCCACCTTGAACTTCAGAGAACGGCAGTGAACAATTAAGATCTGTTCAACTGGCCATCAGGGTACAGCAGCATGCCCTTTCCAGCTCCCTTCCTCCAGAGATCTGCAGTGCCATGAGAAATTGCAAGGGGAGCCCTGTTTTTAATTATTGCGGCCTCATCTGTGGCTGGAGCATGATGCAAATGTCACCCTGATGCATCCCATTCAGTAACAGAACAGACCTTTAGCATTTTTTGCAGCTGCTGGCTGTTAAAATTGCTTCTGGAGATTTTGTCCAGAAGATGAAACTTTGTCATGCATTTGTAACTAAGTCACCAATGTAGTATCTTGATTCAAGAATCATAAGAGGACAGAGCTACAAGAGTTTTAAAGCTGCCATCAAGTGCTAACAGCAGACTACCAGTCTGGATGGGCACACAGAGGTCACATGGCCACAATCCCCTCCACTATAAAACAATCTGCAAGTCTAATTAAATGACAGCACAGTCATCCCTCCACATATGCTGGGGATAGGGTCATAGGGCCCCAAGGAAAGTGGGGAAACCAGGAATTTTAAAAATGCATTTTTCATTTGAAAGAACAACTCTCTAGGAAGCTTTAGGTCTTCCAGCTCAACGCGATGGACATATTTCAGTGGGAGTCATGCTGGAAAGCCTAGAAATTCATAGAGAGAACACTTCTCTAAGAATCTCTAGGCCCTTTAGTGTGATTCTGCTTGAAGTTATGTTCGAGTTACACTAGAAGTCAGAGCGATTGCTATAAACAACATTCTAATCTATGATCAAATTCATAAACATCAAAACCACAAATGTGGAGAACTGACTGTAATTAGTTTCAAATTTGCATCAGGTTGTAGTTATGATTGGAGAGTGGAGAAGCAGGAGTACTTGATCGTTTTTTGCAGGCTACCTTTAGCTCTTTACGGTGGTCATTGAGCTAATAGTTCTCTACAGAGTTATCCAACATGTTGGATACCATTTAAGATATAGGGTTCATCACCTTGGATAGATCCTTTACACTTTGAAGTAAAACCCAGAGCAGATTCAGAAGAACTGACACTGAATTCACTATTCCATCTGAGTACCTGAACTGTTTCCATCCCTGACAATTCTGATATGAATTGGAACTTTAGTTTTGGTGCCTAGTTATTGTGTCCCCCACTCCCCACCTTTCTTCCATTGCTCACTTTACCATATAAGCCCATAAGTTTTTTTGGTAGTCTCCCATTCAAATACTAACTATGGCTGACCCTGTCTAGAGTCCAAGACCACATGGGATCTTGTGCCTTCAGGTTATTTAGACCTATTTGTAGATACTTTCGGGGGGGCGGGGGGGCAACTAAATAACTCCTCTGGAGGTTTGTTCCTCTTGAGGTGGTTATATCAGACATGATTCCACTTTTCTTTAGTAGTTGATCTTTCACCAGGGCCAGAAGTAAACTAAACTACTTCCAGCCTTGAAAACAGCTATTTGAAAAGCCTCCAACCACCCTGCTGTTTCAGGTGCCTCCTGCTTACACAAACAAATTAGCCCCAGAAAATTGCATCCAGGTTGAAACATTTGGTATCCAGAACTATACCACATTACTGGGAAATAGTATTCCTATCGCTAAATCCATGACATCCTCCTTTTCATATTCTTCATGATGATAAATTCCCAAGAGGTGATCATGCTACTGTCTATGGTGGCAAAAACAATAGAATTTCCAGCTTACATTTCCTTATCATTTGTTGAATTCCTTTATCCATTTCACACAAATTGAGATTTTGTTCTCCAGCCAATATAGATTCGGATTTCTTTAGGATGAGTTGCTGAATTCAACAAATAAGAAGAAATGCAGAGGCACTGCAAGATAGGCAAAACAAAAGACAAGGGGAAAATCTACGGAGACTCTGAGCACTGGATTCAAACTACAGCAAAAGAGATTCCATTAGGAATATTTTCCCGATAATAATAAGAGATGTTTAACATTGGAATATGCTGCTTCAGAATGTGGTGGAGTCTCCTTTTCTGAATGTTTTTAAGCAGAGGCTGGATGGCCATCTGTCAAGCGTGCTCTGATTGTGTGTTCCTGTGTGGTAAGGGGTTGGACTGAATGATTCTTTTAGTCACGTCTAACCTTATGACTCCATGAAAGTTGGTATAGCATTGGGCTAAAAACACAAAACTATATATCCAACCTCTAGTTTGAATCACTACTCTTTATTAACTCACTTGGTGGCCTTGAGTAAGACCATGTCTTTTAGGCTCAGCCTTCCCAACTGCAAAATGGGTATAATAATTCTAACTTCACAGCAGGAATGGGGATTCTGTTGCTCTCCAGATATGGGACGCCAGCTACCATCCCCTCAAGACGGCATGATGGTCAATGCTTAAAGAGATCCAAAGTCCAATACCATCTGGGAGACCACAGGCTTTACCTTCAGAGGTTATTGTAAAAATTACTGCCTTGAAACTTTGGAAACACTAGCAAATGCACAGTATTATTAAAATCAGATAATTAATTTTGACAGTGACCTACATTTTTTGTGGTTTTCTGGTGCTGCTGAATATCTGGATGTAAACAACACAACGCAAGCCAGGTTCAGTTTGCTCCTCATTCTTTCTTCTGCAACCTCTTGGACTTAACAGCAAACATGGCCAAATGATCATTAAAACATCCCCTTCGAGCCACTCTTGTGTGCTGTAAGGGACACAAGGGCTGGAGTTAATTATTGAAATAATTGATTGAATGTGTCACATTTCTTGTTGACACATCCACACCTTTGCAAAGGGGTTCCAGATGTGGGCTGCAATTACACCCGTCCCCATCCACCCAAATCAGCTTAACACGTCAGGCCAAGGAGAGGATAATAAGTGGTAAAGGGGGGGGGGGGGAATGCATCTGGCAGAAAATTACATTTCTCAATTATTGCCAGGCACTCAGAAAGCAATGCAAGAAAGAGTGAAGCAATTGATAGGGGAACCCAGACAACATCTCTTCATACTAACTTCGATTACAAGGTGTTTGGTCTTCTCTGCCAGGGAGTACTGGTGCCTAACCAAACTACAACTCCCAGAATTCCATAGCATTGTTCCATAGCAATTAAATTGGTGTGAAACTTCACAAATTCCTTAATGCAGAAAAATCCCAATTGTCTCCTGAAATCTGAATAACATATTTATTTTTCTTTTATTTAGGGACTAGCGCTTTTGGGAACTAGAATTTCCAGCATCCCTAACTGCTCACCTTTCCAAACTCTGCTACAGAATGACATCAATTCAAAGTGTGTCTCTTCTTAGCTTCTAGCATAGCTTGGTCAGATAGTGAATCCATTTCAGGATTTAGTTTAGACTTTGAAGGAGTTACTCAAGCTGCTCAACTATCTTTCCACAGCAGGTTTAGCACCAGGGAGAGTTCCTTTAAAGCTGTCCAAAACCTGAACCAGATTTACTGCCCCATTAACATGGGATCGACTTGCTGCCACTGGTCCAGCGATGTGTGCAAGATTGGTCATACAACCGGTTCTACAGACCTGGTTGTATTTTGAGAACAGAATTCCCAAATTGGTTCAAAACATGTACACCTATCATGGCTCAACCTTACCAAAGGAAAGTGGAAAATCCACTCAGTTTTCACACAAGCAAATTTGAGTTGTGGGCATCTTGAATAGTCGCTACTGATGCACGATCCACCCTACACTATATGTGTCATTAAAAGAAAAATGACACAAATATTGCATAAAATTCAAAACTATCACCAGTATCCTACATTAGCTACCAAGTTGTGAATGCAAAATTAAGTTCCAGCCCCCTAAATACAGCGATTTTTAGGAGGGTTTGAAGCTGGGGGCGGCGGTGGTGAAAGGACTGCCAATTTTTGCAGCAGTTTGACACACTTTGGTGGTTTTTAAACCAAAACGTTGGCTCAGAAAACCTTTAATGCAAGGTGGAGAATGCCATGAGAAGCATAATTGAATTGAATTGTTGCCAATTGTACGCCGCCCTGAGTCCCTTCGGATGAGAAGGGCGGGATAGAAATATTGGAAATAAATAAATAAATAAATAATGGGGAGCCTCAATAACCACTATATTGGGATTTGGGTCCATACACAGTCGGAGGCCTGCAATGTCCTTCCTGTATTTGAGCAGTAGTCTTTTAGAGGATTGACCCTCGTAAAAGAGGACACCACAGGCTAAAAGAGCTTGTAAGAGACAATTGCAGCGTAATAGTTGTGTAAACTACCGCCACAGGCTTTTATCTTGGGGGAAGTGGGAAGAGTTAAGTCAAAATGCATACATGTACAAAGTGGCCTATTTGAGGACACCCAGTCCTCATCCCCACTCCCTCCAAAGGGTTTTCTCCTTGGCCCATTCCTTGTGTGTATTATTCATGGCTTGTTGCTGCCACTGCCACCGCTGCTGGGTGAACATAGCTGCAGCCGTGTGTGGGAGTGGAGACGCCAGACTGTCTGTAAAGCACTCGCTTGTCTTGTTATTAACTTCTCCTTGGGCTTCCATTAAACTGGAGCTTCTGTACTTGGCTTCAGGCTCGGCCGTTGTTATTGTGGTTTTTCATTCAGACTTTCTTTCTTTTTCACCCCCTTCCTTTTCTTTTCCCTTGGTTGTACTGCTAATGCACAATTACGGCTGTCTGGGTTTTCATTATCATAGAAAGCCTTCTGTGCAAGTTTGTGACTTGAAACATGTTTTTTTTCTCCTCCTCCTCCCAGTCCAAATATTAAGGATATTTTTTGGCAGGGGAAGTAAAATCTAAGACAACTCAGAAAGATTGTATCTAACCTTCTCAACTTTGTTATCTTTATGCACACACCTTGGAGTGCTTAACAAAAGGATGACTAAGACAAAAGAACAACAATGATCTTTGCCTATTTACTTGTGTGTTTGTCTCCCTGTCTACCAACCTATGGGATCTGCTTTATGCCTTATCAGCCTTTTAATCTTCATATGATTTCTTCTTCCTTATAACTCTTATGATGATTCCCTTTGTTGGTTTTTTTTAAAAACTATGAGCAGTTCTTGCACTTTTGCACAAACACCCGTTGGTGGTTTTGTGTTATAAAAAATTATTTGATGAATGAAATGCCCTCTATTTTGGGGTCAGCACAGTGTGATCTCTGAACTCAATGTTAGTGCCCTTGCAAAACCTACCATCATTCCTACCAAACCTCTTAGTCTCCCCAACTTTGCCTCCAAACCACTTCTATCCTCACCCCACAAGCACCACAAAATCTTATAGTACTCTTATGCTACCATGCAATGCCTTGATTTTCCTCTGCAATCTCTCTCAAAGAGGCAACCCACAACAACAACAACAACAACAACAACAACAATCACACAATCCTAAATGCTTGGGAAGTGTTTGACGTGATTCTGTGATATGAAATCCAGCATATATCTCTCATTTGCTGTGCCATATTCTGTCAATAATAGTAATAATAATAATAATAATAATAATAATAATAATAATAAATTTCTAACCCGTACCTCTTGCCTCAAAAGGACTCAGGGCAGCTTCCAAATATAACATGAAAACATGGCAAACGTTCAGTGCCGTAAAAATAAAAACATTTACACATACAATTAAATCAGAGAGAACAGCTTTGTCTAAAAGGTTATAAATCAGTCAGTCAGGCATCATTGATTGTACAGTTAAAATCTGTATAAATATATATATATATATATATATATATATATATATATATATATATATATAGAGAGAGAGAGAGAGAGAGAGAGAGAGAGAGAGAGATCTTCAATAAAATTGACTTAAATAGTCATTGTCAACTTGGTCCACTAAGATGGCAGCAGTGATATTATTCATCCCCCTCTCAGTAAGCCAACGAACAAAAATAGGTTTTTAATTCTTTCTTGAAGGAGAGGAGTGAGGGGCCTGTCCTATGTTCTTTTGGGAGTTTCAGAAGACCCCATCTCTCCTTCCGACCAACTGCGCTTGAGAGTGGGGTGGGACCGAGAGAAAAGCCCCCTCCCATGCGGAGTCTGAGCAGGTTTATAAATGGGGATGTGGGATGTCAAATAAAACTGAAGCCGTGTCATTTCCTATTGCTATTTTGAAAGGGTCTGCAGAAGAAAATGGCAATATTTGGGTTTTTCTGGGACATGTGTTTTGTAGGGAGTGTGGCCTCAGTTCTCGGTCTGTTTTATCCCAAAAGTGAATAAATCTGTAAATTTTTCTTAGTTCTGCATTTGAATTTTTGAAATGGATAGTTCTTCCCATATTGAATATTGAAGTATCATTATAAAGCTTTGCTTGGAAAGAAGAAGAAAAGGAGGAGAAGGAGGGGGAAGGTCGGAGGGTAGCATCATGAGCTTGTTGTAGTTATATATTCCAATGCAGGATCATGGCCACTGCTTTTGATAGATTTCAACTGGTTTCCCCTGACGTTAAGTCCAGTCATGTCTGACTCTGGGGGTTGGTGCTCATCTCCATTTCTAAGCTGAAGAGCCAGAGTTGTCCATAGATACCTCCAAGGTCATGTGGCCAGCATGACTGCATGGAGCATTGTTACCTTCCCGCCTGAGCGGAACCTATTGATCTACTCACATTGGCATGTTTTTGAACTGCTAGGTTGGCAGAAGCTGGAGCAACAGCAGCCGCTCACTCCGCTCCCGGGATTTGAACCTGGGATCTTTCGGTCTGCAAGTTCAGCAGCTCCGTGCTTTAACACACTTCACCACCGGGGCTCCTGGACACCTTTGTAGCTATAACTCTCAATCCAGGATCAATAATGAATGATGATGATGCATTACATACATGCCCAGTCCTTCTCTCTTTCTTTCTTATTTCCCCCCTTCTTTCTTGCTTTTACTATTTCACATGCTTCTTTAATGAACCTTTGAATTCCATCACAACTTCCATGGCACATATGGAGTCTGGGATACTTGTCCTGGTTTTCTTCTGCCTTATTTTCCATGGGTGACTTCAGCTCCATAACCACCACCCCATAAAAACCTAACCCAGAATATATGTTCTCCCCTGCCTGGATCAAAAAAGGAGGGGAGGGGGGCAATGGCAGACCCAGAGGTGTCAGCTTGCTGAGTGAAATACAGTGTTTGCACTGCCTTGTAATGTTTCTTTTGGGAAGCTCTCTGCACACAGAGGGAAAGAAAGCCACAGCCACTCTCTAATGAGCATTTTGGAAACCTTTTCCTGGGTAGCTTGTCAAGGAATGATGGTAACCTTCTGAAGGGGGAGGAAGAAACTAAGATCTTAAAATGGGTTTGTAGACTTTACTACACTGCGATCAACCAGGCCAAGGACAGAGGTGGTTTCGGTTTGGATGATAAGGGGGCAAAAGAACTCTGGAGTCTCTTCTCCCCACTGGGCTATATTTTTATTGCTATTTTTATCCCAGGCCAGGGTGGGGGTGCCAGTTCTGCATTTGCGTGTGACAGAGTTGTTTCCAAATGACGTTGAGTGGAAACATGGTTGAGCGATGGTCTCATCTGGAGGCGTTGCATCCTTCCAGACATCTTCTGCAAAATGTCCTCTTTCGCGATGACAAGATCTCCTCCTCATAAGCAAACAGAAATGCAGAAACTAGAAAAGGGTGACTGGAGAAGCAGGAACAAGGAAAGGTTTGGATTGCAGAGCTCAACATAAGCTTGGCTAGGTTTCTTTGGGTGCAATGTCACGGTTGCGGGCAGAATTCTGAAATGTTCATCTTTTGGACATAGTCCCCCAAATCTCCTGGTTAGTATGGCAGAATCTAGGAACTGTAGTCCAAGAAAGTGACATTTCCAAGTGACCATGACAATGGTGGGAAATCTGTGAGTCCTAGTCCAAGTATCTCTCGCAGGATCCAGTCTTGGATAGAGAACAGGCCTCTGCCTGAAAGCATGCTCTACTGCAGTGGTTCCTAACCTTTTTTTGACCAGAGCCCACTTGATCAGGGCCCACTTTGACCAGGGACAACTTGAATAGTGACCACCTGGGTCAGGGACCACTTGACTGAGGACCACTTTAACCAGGGACCGCTCTCCAACATTAGTACCAAAAGGGTTACAAATAGGTTTTTGGTCAACTTTAGAATCGGCTTGGTTATTTGGGGTGCTGATTCGGAAAAGTGCATTGGATAGACCACATCAGTTCTAGTTTCTGATACAGAACATAAGCCATTCAGTAGTCACTATCCGCTCGCCCATAGAAAACCATATTTAATAATCTAGAGCTGATGTGGTCTATCCAATGCAATTGTCAGCTCTGCGGAAAGGAGAGGAAATAAAATAAAATAAAATAAAATAAAATAGGTTTGTGGACCAGATTTTTGTTCTTGCGGCCCACTGCTGGGCCACGGCCATGGGTTGAGAAGCACTGCTCTACTGGAAGACTGTCCAGTCTAAATCTGGTTGATTTATAGATAAAAGAACAGAAGTGTCATACCTTAGATAACAGATGCTTCATCCATTACACATAAATAGTATGAACTTTGTGGTCACAGATAACTAAAACACAAGATAGCCATCATATAAAACATAACGCAAAAATAAACAATATAAAATAGCATATGTAATAACTATTAATGGTTTCTTAAGATCTCCAAACATAATAAATATAGCACAGTTGGCTTGAAAAAATATTTTTAAAAATCTTGAAAGCAAACTGTGATTTTGCCATTTTATATAAGAAACACTATTTTACTATGCCACTAAATATAATGGGATTTGAACATCCACAGCTTTTGCTATCCACAGACGATTCTAAAGCCAAACTCTAGAGCAGGCATGGGCAAATTTCAACCCAACAGGTGTTTTGGACTACAACTCCCACAATTCCTAACAACCTACTGGTTGTTGCAGTCCAAAACACCTGTCGGGCCAAAGTTTGTCCATGTCTGCTCTAGGGGATAAAAAAAGGGGGGGGGGGGCTCCAAAATATTACATATATGTCTGCATGATAATTTTATGACTCTTAGCAATAGTGATACACTTTGCAACAATTTCCATTACACTTCTATTAGCTTTTGCTAATAAATAAAAAGACCAATGAAATATCATCTGGGAAATTTATTTTTTAAAAGTTGACTATGTGTGTATTATTCATTTGTCTCTATAAAACTGACGAACAAAAACACAAGATAAGAAGCTTTACTAATTTTTCTCTGCTTGGGCAACTACAATTTTTGTAAGGAATTACGTGATGTTATTCTCCATGATTTTGGAAGAAATTTCACGTATCAAACTTATCTAAAAAGTGACTTTCTTAAACTCAGCACATAACAACAATCTTAATTAACTTGACTATTTCATCAGCCAAAAGCAAGCAGACACTTCCCATTGAAATACTGGTAATCTTACATTGGTTAAAATTGTTCTTTCATGTCTTTTTGCACTACAAATAAGATATGTACAGGGTGCATAGGAATTCATTCATGTTTTTTCAAACTATAGTCCGGCGACTCAACAGACTGTAGTACTGTGAATTTCCCCTCAGCTTAAAATGTCCAAAGACCCCTGAGTTAAGGAGATGACAAAAGGTAAGATACAATACTCTCATTGGCCTCTGGGTAAGTCCATCCAAGATTTTTTTTTGCACTTACTTTTTGATTAAAGTTTCTAAACTTATACAGGAGTGCATAAGTTTATTTAATATTAATACAATATAATGAGGTCTCTGTTCCCTCCTGCTCTGACTGTCCTGGTCCTCATCTGAGCTCCAGGAAGGCCTGCAGGTTCACACTGCAGAAGGAAAGTGTGATGTGGCTGCCAAAGGTCTCCATGTCGACAGGTTGCAATAAAGACAGGTGACGGCTGTTTTTTTTTCCCAGAGAAAGCGGCTCGAGAGCTTGGATTTCCATTTCCAGGCCACTTTGGGGGGCAATTATTGCATCAAATTGTGGAGCCACTGCCTTCTCTTCCCTGGTGGAAAGCGATGCCTGTAGTCTCGGAAGAAACTCAACACCAGGCAAGGTTTAATTGCTCTGGCAACAGCAGACTCAGACGAGCAAAGCTTGGCTTGCCTTTGCTTTCCTTTTCATGGAAAGCATGGCTTATTGCTGCATAGCGACACACATTGAATCAATGGGCTGTATCTCAAAGGCAAGCTGGATATCCTATTGCACAGATCAGACTTTTCACCAAGCATTTCTGTATTGCGCTCCTCTGATATAATTCCGTTTGGTTCTGTCTTTCTGCTTGGATAGGCTACGATATTCAAAGGTCTTGGAACCACTAAAAGCTATTGAAGATAAACAGATGCCCTTTGCCCTAAGATATTCAGGCTGGCTGAAGATTAGGGTGGGGAACTTTTGTCCCTACAGATATTTGGATTACAGTTCTCACAATCCAATACCATTGGCCATACTATTTAGGAGTTCTTGAGGTTAAACCTCAAACATATGGAGAGAAATATTTCCCCATACCTGCTGTAGCTAATATAGATGCCTTGTTTCTACAAGACTTTAGATAATTGGATTTAGTGAGCTTTTTGGCATGTGGAGAAGGGCCCCCAGTGGCACAGTGGATTAAACCACTAAGCTGCTGAACTTGATGACCGAAAGGTCGGCAGGGAACAGGGTGAGCTCCCTCTGTTAGCACCAGCTTCTGCCAACCTAGCAGTTCAAAAACATGCAAATGTGAATAGATCAATAGGTACTGCTCTGACAGGACGGTGCTCCATGCAGTCATGCCGGCCACATGATCTTGGAGGCATCTATGAACAACGCTGGCTCTTCAGCTTAGCAATGTAGATGAGCACCAACACATAGAGTCAGACATGACTAGATTTAATTTCAGGGGAAAAACTTTACTTTGGCATGTGGATGCATATACATGTGTAAATATGATCCTTGCTTGTTACTGTTTCTAAGCAACTCTCACAGTTTTTAACTGGGAACAGACCATTGATAGGGTTCATTTTACGGATATGGATGTCAACCCCAACTCGAAATACGCTGTCATTGGATGCCAAGATCGTAACATCAGGTTGGTTCACTACCTGCCATGAACACTAGTATGTTGGAGACACTGAACTCCAAATCTCTTGATAATCTCTCCAAATGGTTTCATGTGTATGTTAAACAGCATTGAGTACAGAGCCAAACTCAGCAGCCACCTGTAGGGGCTGAAGTTTACCCATGCCGGCCATAGAATCAGATTGGAATACATAGAATATGCCTAGAGAGAAAGATATCATTGCAGTTTTAAATCCATGCACATCTATATTCAGACTTTTCAGAATCAAGGAGCTATTGATATGAAGACCAGAAGCGTAACCGAGGCAATGACAGGGTAAGTGAAGCTCATTAGATCTAAACAAATAGCTCTAGGTGATGTTTTGAAGTTCACTTATGAATAATAGAAGCAGTTGCAACCTCTTCCTTTCCCATTGTTGATTTTGGTCCTGAGTCAGTGGTGTGAGCGAGACCAACATGCTTTGTGTAGCTGTCTTCCTATGATCTTCGTATTGTCTGCCTTACTCAATACAGATTTCATTTATGGCTCTGCATCTCAGGCTGTCAGTTCTGACATTATACACAGTTGCCTTTTTCAGACAGGGATGATTAAATCATCACTTGGAATTGCATGACTGACAGCACAATCCTAGAGGTTAACTGAAAAAAATCTCTCCAGTTTTGACTGATTCCTACGTCCAACGTAATAGCTACATCTCCCATGATTCCATAGCATGGAGTCACTGCAGTTAAAGCGATATCATTCATTCAAAATGTCGATGCAACAAGACTCAACAGTTGTCCCTCTCTTCCCACAGCAACTCGCCTGTTGCACAAGAATTCTTAAAATTATATATTGAGGTTCTGAAATCAAACCAGTGGGATTTTTTTTAATACACTAGCATATAATTACGTAATTTAGCCCTGGAGACTTGTGATTGTACTGTGATAGACAGGTAATCTATACTAGTATGGCTATTGTGGTCCCTTACAGTAATGCCAGTGACTGACAGATTTATAACTCACTTTTTTCCTAAGCAGGATTCAAAGTGGTTTAGAACATGAGTGGAGGTTTTGTTCATTGCATTTCAGGGAGAAGGGAACCACTTTCATCTTGAACAGGGAACCTAATGGCTATACCATTAGGAAGAGCGAGGCAACTGCTCTAAAAAGCAGATGGAAACTATTCCTCTGATCCATGGTTCCCAGTGTGAAGCACACACCTCACAGGGGGGCAATTTATTTTAAAAGAGGGGAAAATTTGGGAATGAGTTATTAACAGTTGATTTTTTTTGCATTTCTTATGATTCTAGGGGCCTCATATATAAATATATATTGTGACATACACATTTTAAAAATTAAAATCAAAATATACATGGCAGTCAGCTGGTGACACCACGTTAAAACAGTGGATGTGGCTCTCTTAATGAGACTTGCAATATTATCACAGGATGTCTACGCCCAACACCACTGGAAAAATTATACTGTTTAGATAGTATTGGACCACCTGATATCCACCGAGAAGTAGCAACCAGCAATGGAAGGACCAAGGCATTGAAATCTCCGGCCCACCCTCTGTTTGGATATCAGTCAGTATGCCAACGACTTAAATCCAGAAACAATTTCCTAAGATCTACAGAGATACTTGCAGGAACACCTCAGCAAACAAGAGTCCAAAAGTGGCAGGTTAAAACCTGGAACCTCAATCAGTGGCTGATACCAGATGAGAGAATCCCTTCTGGGCACACAGAAGACTGGCAACATGGAAGGTGCTGAGCAGACTGTGCTCTGGCACCACGAGATGCAGAGCCAATCTTAAGAAATGGGCTGTAAAGTGAAGTCCATGACATGAGAGTGTGAAGAAGAGCAAACCACAGACCACTTACTACAATGCAACCTGAGCCCTGCCACATGCACAATGGAGGGCCTTCTTACAGCGACACCAGAGGCACTTGAAGTGGCCAGCTTCTAGTCAAAGGACATTTAGCATAATGCCAAGTTTTTAACTTTGTTTTTGGTTTACATTATAGCAATATTCTCAATTTGCTTCTGACATGATAAATAAATAGCTGATGACAATGGAGAAGGAGAAAGCCTGCTCACAGAGAGGAGTGGTAAGAGCGTAGATTTAACTACAGTGTGCATGAGCACATAAAAGTAAGGCAACTTTCATTTCAAACACCCCACTCCTCTCAATGTTCTTTCAACATTAAAGGTTATACAAAATACATAAAATGTCTGTTCTGCAGATGAATATGAAAAAAGCACAATTATTACTTTCATAGGCAAGTCAATATCTATGAAAAAAAATATTAAAAAGATGATCAGTCACAAGAAAATTAACATCAGGTGACAGGATATTCTCATATTTTCTCACCAAATACCCTCAATGAAACTGGACATTTAAATTACCCTGAATTCAATACAGTTGACTCAAATCAATTTGTTCTTTTGTTTTGCTCTTTCATAGATGCCATGTTCTTTGGAAGCTTGTTTAGACCAAGTTAATGGCCTTTTAGGTTTCCTACACATAAATAGAGTTCACTTTATGAATAATAAGAATTATATGTCATGCAGGGGGGAGATGCTTAGGTGGGACATGTCCAAAAAGAAGGTTGGGAACCACTGCTCTAGATCCTTCCCCAGATAGCCAACAGTCTTCAGAGATGATGGTAGACATTTATTTCAAACTAGCTTAAGTGCCCAACGTTGCCCGGGTTATTTGAAAAAGTCGTTTTTTTAATTTTACAAAATGCATAAGATTGTGGGTGAACTAAAACTCACATCGTGCCAGTTTAGTCCCCTGAAACTCCATCAGTAAAATTTGTCATGTTGGGCAAATTTGCTCTAGGTGCATCATTGGTAGGGTTGAGTGTGCTCTCTGGCTGCAGGATGAACTACAGCTCCCACCATGGTAGGTCAGTCCCCCTCAATTCCCTCCAGTATGTTCCGGATGTCATGGTAGTTCTGTGTGCCAAGTTTGGTCCAGATCCATCATCCGTGATAGTCACAGTGTCTCTGAATATCAGTGAATTACAACTCCCACAAATGAAGGTCAGTTACCCCCAAACCCCTCCAGTATTTAGATTTGGGCATATTGGGTATACGTGCCAAGTTTAACCCAGATCCATTATTCTTTGGGTTCACAGTGCTCTGTGGGTGTAGGTGAATCATAACTCCTATAAATTGCCTCCAAACCTCTCAAGTATTTTTCATTGGTCATGTTGTTCTGTATGCCAGGTTTGATCCAGGTCCAGTGCTGGTGGGGGGGTCACAGTGCTGTGTCTTGATGCAGGATGAACTACAACTTCCGTCATGTTGAGTCAGTCCCCCAAACCCTTCCAGTATGTTCAGCTGATGATAAATTCTGCTCTCTTGCGATGCACCATAGAAAAGAGTAGGAGAGACAGTGGTCAGGGCCATGCAATATCCACAGCAATGGAGAGACTAAGAAACACTGGGATGTCTATGGTGGAGAAAACATATAAAACCTAGGATGAAATTGTCTCTGAATGAAAGCATTCCCTTGGGTGGTGGTCAGTCTTGTGTTTGTGGAGGACACTGGCAGGGGCTGTACATGTACACCCCAGCCACATACACACATACATATTTTCACTTTTATTATGTGTATAGATAGATTAAGCCAAGCCATTGGTCCATGCAGGATGTTACTGTCAACTCTGGCTGGCAAAAAAAAATCTCCAAAGTTTCAGGCAGGACTCTTTCCTAGCTCTTCCTGGAGAGCCTTGCTTATCTTGCAAAATTAGTTGAGATCAGGGATGGTATGGTGAGAATAAACCATTCTCATTGAAATGGCATCACAATCCTATTGTGATGCCAGCTGTTTTCTTCTCTATAAGGATCTGATAAGTCAGAGTACCTTATCCTTATGGGTCAGTCCTGACTAGTAAAGCTATGTCTCTTTCAAAGGCATAAAAAAGAAACCCAGGTGTATCTTAGAGCAGGGATGAAAACCACATGGCCCTTTAAATGTTGACTGAAACTCCCATCAGTCCAAGTCCAACATAGCCAATACTGAATAATGCTGGGAGCTGTCATTCAATAACATGGGAAAGGAGTGAATTACACTATGGAACAACATTTGAAAAATCTTCTGTTCCTGGTTTGAAAATGTTATTTCCTGCTTAATTGTGTGGTCCTAACTTTGAAAGTAGTTGTTATAGTCCAAAAACTTTGTTTTTGTGGCTGCCACAAACTATGTTGAATTGCCTGTGACTGGATGAGATATTCATTAAAAAAAATATGGCAAAATGTTCTGCAGGATGTCCCATAAAAATATAGTTAAGGCAGTTTAATAATTTTTCCATGTTTTGTGATAGAACTAATTAGGAAATTGCATTTATAACACAGACACAGAAACCGTGTCATATAGTATTATTCCACCCTCTGTTTTGCTAAGGCAAGCATGGGCAAACTTCAACCCTCCAGGTGTTTTGGACTTCAACTCCCACAATTCCTAACAGCTGGTAGTTGAAGTCCAAAACACCTGGAGGGCCACCTGGAGGGCCAAAGTTTGCCCACACCTGTACTAAAGCAAACTATGCTCCAATAAGAATTTTGTACTTCAGGATCTCTGACCATTCGCCAAAGTGGCTGGGGATGCTGGGAGCTGATAAACAACAACAACAAAACTTTATTTACATACCGCTCTATCTCCCCTATGGACTCAGGGCGGTTTACACATGGTAAACATTCAATACCAGCAGACAACATACAACAATCCAATAATAACATCACAATTTAAACATGATAAAAAATTAAAACAATGTGCTCATCTATATATATAAAATGATAAAGTTGTTTGCGCAGTGACTATAACAACAAAACTAAACATCCCAGAAATACGAAATTTGGCAACACAATACAAAAGGCTTGCCTCCAGGTTACAACAACACAACCACACCACAAAACCACAATCCAGACCCACAAAACTCACAACAACGCATCATGCGATAACAACACAACTAAACGCCCCAGAAATACAAAACTTGGCAACACAATGCAAAAGCCTTGCCTCCCAGTTGTAACAACACAACCACACCACAAAACCACACAGGACCCACAAAACTCACAACAACGCATCGTGACTATAACAACACAACTAAACGCCCCAAAAATACGAAACTTGGCAACACAATGCAAAAGCCTTCCCTCCAGGTTGTAACAACACAACCACACCACAAAACCACAATCCGGACCCATAAAACTCACAACAATGCATCGTGACTATAACAACACAACTAAATGCCCCAGAAATACGAAACTTGGCACACAACTAAACGCCCCAGAAATATAAAACTTAACAACACAACGCAAAAGCCTTCCCTCCAGGTTGTAACAACACAACCACACCACAAAACCTCAATCCGGACCCATAAAACTCACAGCAACGCATCGTGACTATAACAACACAACTAAACGCCCCAGAAATACGAAACTTGGCACACAACTAAACGCCCCAGAAATATAAAACTTGACAACACAATGCAAAAGCCTTGCCTCCCGGTTGTAATAACACAACCACACCACAAAACCACAATCTGGACCCATAAAACTCACAACAACGCATCGTGACTATAACAACACAACTAAACGCCCCAGAAATACAAAACTTGGCAACACAACACAAAAGCATTCCCTCCCGATTGTAACAACACAACCACACCACAAAACCACAATCCGGACCCACAAAACTCACAACAGTGCATCGTGACTATAACAACACAACTAAATGCCCCAGAAATACAAAACTTGGCAACACAACACAAAAGCCTTGCCTCTCAGTTGTAACAACACAACCACACCACAAAACCACAATCCGGACCCACAAAACTCACAACAACGCCAACACTTCCCCAATCCCTACATTCACACTTGGCCTCCAAAAAAAAAACAATTACAATAATAACAATGACAACAGCAACAAGAATCAACACCATCACAGGCAAGAAGCAGCCAGGCACTGAGGCTGAGAGGCCAGTCAGTGCTACACTGGGCCTCCATAAAACAATACAGTAGCATCCAACTTATCCAACCTTCATGACCACTAGAACAACAATAATAATAAACACCTACACAGGCAAAACAAAAGAAAGACTATTGTACCACAATAAAAATATAAACCGCACTCAGCAGAATCAGACATTACAACTAACAACAAACCAAAGACAACAGGGATCTCAAGCAATTATCAATCAACACAAAAATTGAACAAGGTAACAGACTTCAAATACTACTACTAATCTATATATATAAAATGATAAAGTTGTTTGCGCAGTGACTATAACAACAAAACTAAACATCCCAGAAATACGAAATTTGGCAACACAATGCAAAAGGCTTGCCTCCAGGTTACAACAACAGAACCACACCACAAAACCACAATCCAGACCCACAAAACTCACAACAACGCATCATGCGATAACAACACAACTAAACGCCCCAGAAATACAAAACTTGGCAACACAATGCAAAAGCCTTGCCTCCCAGTTGTTACAACACAACCACACCACAAAACCACACAGGACCCACAAAACTCACAACAACGCATCGTGACTATAACAACACAACTAAACACCCCAGAAATACGAAACTTGGCAACACAACGCAAAAGCCTTCCCTCCAGGTTGTAACAACACAACCACACCACAAAACCACAATCTGGACCCATAAAACTCACAACAATGCATCGTGACTATAACAACACAACTAAACGCCCCAGAAATACGAAACTTGGCACACAACTAAACGCCCCAGAAATATAAAACTTGACAACACAGCGCAAAAGCCTTGCCTCCCGGATGTAACAACACAACCACACCACAAAACCAAAATACGGACCCACAAAACTCACAACAATGCATCGTGACTATAACAACACAACTAAACGCCCCAGAAATACGAAATTTGGCACACAACTAAACGCCCCAGAAATACAAAACTTGACAACACAACACAAAAGCCTTTTCTCCCAGTTGTAACAACACAACTACACCACAAAACCACAATCCGGACCCACAAAACTCACAACAACGCATCGTGACTATAACACAACTAAACGCCCCAGAAATACAAAATTTGACAACACAACGCAAAAGCCTTGCCTCCCAGTTGTAAGAACATAACCACAACACAAAACCACAATCCGGACCCACAAAACTCACAATAACGCATCATGACTAAACAACACAACTAAACGCCCCAGAAATACAAAACTTGGCAAAACAATGCAAAAGCCTTGCCTCCCAGTTGTAACAACACAACCACACCACAAAACCACACCGGACCCACAAAACTCACAACAACGCATCATGACTATAACAACACATCTAAACGCCCCAGAAATACGAAACTTGGCAACACAACACAAAAGCATTCCCTCCCGATTGTAACAACACAACCACACCACAAAACCACAATCCGGACCCACAAAACTCACAACAATGCATCGTGACTATAACAACACAACTAAACGCTCCAGAAATACAAAACTTGGCACACAACTAAACGCCCCAGAAATACGAAACTTGGCAACACAACACAAAAGCCTTGCCTCTCAGTTGTAACAACACAACCACACCACAAAACCACAATCCGGACCCACAAAACTCACAACAACGCATTGTGACTATAACAAATACAAAATTTGACAACACAACTCATCCACCTCCCCAATCCCTACATTCACATTGGCCTCCAAAAAAACAATTACAATAATAACAATGACAACAACAACAACAACAACAACAACAACAAGAATCAACACCATCACAGGCAAGAAACAGCCAGGCACTGAGGCTGACAAGCCAGTCAGTGCTACACTGGCCCTCCAAAAAACAATACAGTATCATCTAACTTATCCAGCCTTCATGACCACTATAACAACAATAATAATAAACACCTACACAGGCAAAGCAAAAAAAAAGACTATTGTACCACAATAAAAATATAAACCGCACTCAGCAGAATCAGGCATTACAATTAACAACAAACCAAAGACAACAGGGATCTCAAGCAATTATCAATCAACACAAAAACTGAAGAAGGTAACAGACTTCAAATACTACTACTAATGTGAGTATAAAGAAGGGTGGAGGTCACAGCATAAATACAACCTAATGTAGACGGACCAACACCACCAGACTAAGCCACAGCAACGCGTGGCCGGGCACAGCTAGTGTGAGTATAAAGAAGGTGGAGGTCACAGCATAAATACAACCTAATGTAGACTGACCAACACCACCAGACTAAGTCACAGCAACGCGTGGCCGGGCACAGCTAGTTTTATATAAAAAGCAAGTTCAAATGCAGTAGAGTCTCACTTATCCAACATAAACGGGCCTGGCAGAACGTTGGATAAGCAAATATGTTGGATAATAAGGAGAGATTAAGGAAAAGCCTATTAAACATCAAAATAGGTTATGATTTTACAAATTAAGCACCAAAACATCATGTTATACAACAAATTTGACAGAAAAAGTAGTTCATTACACATTAATGCTATGTAGTAATTACTGTATTTACGAATTTAGCACCAAAATATCACAATGCATTGAAAACATTGACTACAAAAATGTGTGGGAGCGAGACTCTACTGTAGTTCCATTGGGTGATGTCCCAAACTCGTAGAGAACCAGACTTTGGGAATCCCTGTGCTAAGGGATTATATGGTTCCTTAAATATGTTGACAAACATTGATTGCTTTCCACTTCTCCAGAGGTAAAGGGGGAGGGATAGAAATCAACCTGTCCAGGCCTGTTGAGAGAGACATTTCTCCTCTCCTCCCCATCGGTATTAATTAGTTACTGTATCGTTTGCTTTCTTCAAATCTCCCCTCCCTTTCGAACCCATACTCCCCAGCCAATGTCCCCCGCAACAGGGACATATGACAAACACTCGTTCCTGCCCTCCTCTCCTTGCAATACAGGTGAGAAAAATAGACGTGCCTCAACCTGTCGGAGGCTTGCCTTTCGGAACTTCCACGGGGAGGAGAAAAGGGGGAGAGAGATTGGGGCTGGTGGGCAGGGCTTCCGACTTCAAAGATGAAGAGAGATGCTTATCTTTCAGGAGGGATGTCCCCAGGGGCTCCTGGACGCGTCACTAAGGAATCTGGCCAATCCCAAGAAGGGGAAGGAGGAGTTTGGGGACATGAAAGGAGACCAAGGAGGAAGGGGGGGGGAGGCAAGGAATACCCTTCGGGCGCCTTTCTTTTGGCTCCCCCTCCTCCTTTCTCCAACGCGGAGGAAAGAGAAGGCGTTGGTAGGCTTCCATGGACGAGTCGAGAAGGCGTCGCTTTGCTTGGTGAGCAACGATGGAGCCGGGCAACTGGTAGCACTTTCTCCCGACAGACCATTCTTGCCTCTGGATGCTGCCGCTCCTCGCTCTCCAGCCGAGGTTTGGATGATGACGATGAACTCTTTGGCTGAGAGTTTGCTGGGGGGTCCTCCACCCCCGGACCCTTCCAAAGCGGCCTTTTTGGACTTCGGGTTGGGGGGACCTCCGCCTTCTCCTCACCACCCAACCCCACCACAGCAGCAGCAGCAGCAATACACCCTCCAAGCCCTGCAGCCGCTGTCCGACGGAGGAGCCTTCCCTCCTTCCTCCTCCTCTTCCTCCGCATCTTCCTCCTACGGCAGACCCTTGGTCTATCCTGCTTACCCCGGGGCAGGCGGAGGGGGCAGCCCTCACCACGCTTTCTATCCCCACCACCCCTACCACGGCGCCTCCTACTCCTCGCCTTACCCGCAGACCTCCAGCGCCTTGAGCCTCCACGGGACGAGGCTGGAGGAGACCGGTAAGGACAGGCCCGGGCCTGGGAAGCCCACTCCATCCCTATGGCACTCCCACCCACCCACCCAATGCCATTCAAGACTAGCTTTGTATGTCCCTAGTCCTCCTTGTCACGCGAGCCGACAATAGGAGTCTTGGCTGGCCAGATAGGAAAGCTCCCTCTATTAAAATTATTATTATTATCGTCAGCTCTGTATTTCAGCAAAACAATACGTTTGAGAACCACATATGTGGATCTGATCGGGGTCAATGGTAGGGGAGATAAGGAAATAGGTTGTATATATTCAGTTTTGTCATATTTGTTGACTGTATTGTTACAACTGTTTTATTTTAACTTAAACATGGGCAGATTTGGGCCCTCCAGGTATTTTGGACTTCAACTCCCACAATTCCTAACAGCCGTTGTGAGAGTTGAAATCCCAAACACCTAGCGGGCTGAAGTTTGCCCATGCCTGGCCTAGGGGCCAATCTATAAAAATTCAGGCCTGTAGCAAGGGGGGGGGGGGTTAGGGGTTCAACCCCCCCCCCCCCCCGAAAAATTTCAGGTTATAAAAAAAACCTGGTTTACTCATGAATTTTAACTGGTTAACCAAATCCCCATGCTAAGTCTATGAGACGCAAAACATTAAGAGTCCCTCCAGGCACTATCTCAAGCAGATATTGACAGGTTTGTAGCGGGGGTGGGCGGTGCTAGGGGTTCAACCCCCCCCCCGAAATTAAAAAAAAAACCCGAAATTTTTTTCTGGCTACGGCCCTGTAAAATTATTATTGTTATTATGGACTATCCTTCTCTGTTTAGACCCCCTTTTGGAGTCCACCCTGATAATGGAACAGTACTAATATGATTGTTGTTGCTGTCATTATATTTCACTATTATTATATTTTATCATTTTTATATTATTATTATTACTATCATCATTATATTTCACTATTATTATATTTTATCATTTTTATATTATTATTATTATTATTATTATTACTGTAATCATTATTAAATTTCACTATTATTATATTTATCATATTTTATCACTTTCATGTTATTATTACTATTATTATCATCATTATTATATTTTATTATTATATTATTATTATTGTTGTTATTATTATTAGTTTCTGCAGTATAACAACTACTTTCCAAGTAGGTACCGCACAATTCGACAGGAAATAACACTTTCAAACCAGGAACAGAACCATTTTTCACATTTTGATTACCTAGTGTAATAGGAATCTTGGCTGATGGCTCTGGCGAGATGAGAAAGCTGTATCTCCCTATTAAAATATTTTTATTTATTTGTATTTATTATTATTATTATTATTATTATTATTATTAGTTTCTAGAGTATAACAAGAACTTTCCAAGTAAGTACCACAAAATTAAACAGGAAATAACACTTTCAAACCAGGAACAGAACCTTTTTAAAATTGTGATTACAAAGTGTAATAGGAATCTTGGTTGAGGACTCTGGCGAGAAGGGAAAGCTGTATCCTCCTATTAAAATTATTATTATTATTATTATTATTATTATTATTATTATGTTATTTTATTATTATATTTTTATTATAATTATTAGTTTCTGGTGTATAACAACTGTCAAAGTAAGTACCGCACAATTAAACAGGAAATAACACATTAATAATAATAATAATAATATGTTTATTTATATCCCGATTTTTCTCTCCATACGGAAACGGAGGACCCTTTCACACAGCCATATAACCCAGAATATCAAGGCAGAAAATCCCACAATATCTGCTTTGAACTGGGTTATCTGAGTCCACACTGCCATATATTCCAGTTCAAAGCAGAAAATGTGGGATTTTATTCAGTTGTGACTCAAAGAGGCTCAAATAAAAAACATTACAATACAACTTCAAATATACAAATATTAAAACAGTATTAAACCTCATTCATATTAAAACAATTCAGGATAAAACCGTAATAAAAGTATAAAAAATCACTTTCAAACCAGGAACATTATTTTTCTTCTTCAAATTTTGATCTCTTAGTGTAATAGGAATCTTGGCTGATGGCTCTGGCGAGAAGGGAAAGCTGTTATCTCCCTATTAAAGTTATTATTATTAATTTTATAGTATTATTATTCTATTATTTACTTACCTCTTTGTGTTTTTTTCCTAAAGAGATTCAAAGCCATGAGCAATGGTTCAAAACAACACCATGTATAATTTAAAACTTACACTATGTAACACGATTTTGTTTCCTGGGTTATAAATGTTGTTTCCTGATTGGTTCTACCATTAAAAACATGGGGAAAAGTTTATTAAACTGCCAAAGTTTTGTTTTTGCGGGACATCCTGCGGCACATTTTAAGTTAGTTTTTCAATGAATCTCTCATAAGAGTCTCTGCCAATTCAACATAGTTTGTGGCAGCCACAAAAAACGAAGTATTTTGGAGTATAACAACCACTTTCAAAGTAAGGACCGCACCATTCAGGAGGAAATAACACTTTCAAACACTTTTGTTTTCAAATGTTGTCACATAGTGTAATAGGAACCTTGGCTGATAATTCTGGCGAGAAGGGAAATCTGTATCCCATTATTATTATTATTATTATTATTATTATTATTATTATTGACACAACGACATTGTATGACACAGCAAACAAGATAGATATGCTGGATTTCGTATATTATTAATAATAATAATAATAATAATAATAATAATATTTACTGATTTATTTTTCTCCTAAAGAGAAAAAAAGCAGAGAACAATGCTTCAAAACAACACCATATACAATTTAAAACCTAAAGACTATCAACACACTACCATTATAGTGCAGTTTGAACTGTTTTATATGACCAGCATAGGCTGGTGGAGTCCAGTTCAGCTGCGGTTCCATCTGCCTCATGATTCCTGTGAGTGATGTTTTGACAATGAGGCGTGTATACCTTTAAGAGACGCCTCAAATAGATGTCCCTATTAAGCGTGTATCCCCTATTAATTGTCTACCCCCATAAGTGATGCTTCAGAGCTTCCGGAGGGAGTTCCTACTGAGTTTAAAAGGTTGTCCCTTTAAGCGTGGATCCCCCCAGAGCCTGTTTCCACAGCCAGCCGCTAATTCGGATTAAAGTCCTTTATGGTATGGAAAAATGTGTGCAGAGGGTAGAAAGCACATTTGGCTTCACTTGAGAACTCTCTTCTCAAACTGGAGGGAAGAAGGGGGGAGTCTTTGCCTGGAATGGGCAAGAAAGCAGGGATATAAAATGCCATTTTCAATACCATTGATATTTGGTTCTGCTTCAGTGTTTGCCTATCTGTAGATTTTAAATTGTCTTGAAATGCTTTTTATTGTAAGCTTCTTCCAGGGCCCTTCCAGACTGGCCCTATATCCCAATATCTGATCCCAGGTTTTCTGCTTTAAATTGGATTATATGAGTCCACACTGCCAGATAATCGAGGATAAACAGAAAACCTGGAATCAGATCCTGGGATATAAGGCTGTCTGGAAGGGCCCTGAGTCTCCTTGTGGAGAGAAAAAGTGGGGTATAAATAAACATAATAATCAACATAGCGATGATGATGATGATGATGATGATGATGATGATGATGATGATGATGATGATGATACTAATAATAATAATATAGCAACTTGGAATACTTTGAGAGGGTGATGTAGAAGGCCCCCTCTAGGCCCCATCTACACTGCCAAATACAATCCAGATTATCTGCTTTGAACTGGATTATATGAATCCACACTGCCAGATAATCTGGGATAAACAGAAAAATCTGGAATCAGATCCTGGTATATAGGGCCTGTCTGGTAGGGCCCTGAGACTCCTTGTGGAGAAAAAAGTGGGTTATAAATAAACATAACAACAAACATAATAATGATGATGATGATACTACTAATAATAGTAATAATAATAATAATAATAATGATAATAATAATAATATAGTAATTTGGAATACTTTGGGGGTGATGTAGAGGGCCCATTCTAGGCCCCCATCTACACTGCCAAATAAAATCCAGATTATCAGTTTTGAACTGGTTTATATGGCAGTGTAGTCTCACAGAATCCAGTTCAAAGCAGATCCTGTGGATTATTTGCTTTAATAATATGGATTATATGGCAGTGTAGAAGGGGCCGAAGTTGTCCATGGAAGTAGTGGTTTGAGTTTGGACTATTACTCCAGTCTTCCCTGCTCAGCTGTGGATACTCACTGGATGACCTTGAGAAAGTCACACACTCTCATCCTCAGAGGAAAGCAATGGGGGAGGATTAAATAAAAAGGACCCTCTGAATACCAGTAAATTCTTCCAAGAAAACCCTATGATAGGTGTGCCGTGGGTCTCTTTTGTGGAAAGAAAAGCATAAACATAATAATAATAATAATAATAATAATAATAATAATAATAATAATAATAGATCAGAAATGACTTGGAAGCATTATATAACAAGCTGTACTGGTGTGTGTTTGAATGCTTGTTTTGTTGGCGTTAGAAGGTGAGCAGAAAGATGTTTTGTCAGATATGTTAGGGCTTTTCCACACAGCCATATAATCCAGAATATCAAGGCAGAAAATCCACAATATCTGCTTTGAAGTGGGTTATCTGAGTCTACACTGCCATATATTCTGATTCAAAGCAGATAATGTGGGATTTTATTCAGCTGTGTGGAAGGGGCCTTAGTTTGTCATACACCCTATCAAAATTTCCTCCAGTATTAATCTTCCTCCAGTATCATGAAAAGAAAGGATAAGCTAGGCATACCTACTGAACAAATTATAACACTTCAATAATTGTCAAGATGATGATGATGATGGTGGTGGTGGTGGTGTATTGAACTCACTGGGGCTTGCACCTGACAAAAGAACATTAAAAAAACAAAAACAAAATTGGTTTCATTTCTTAGAACACATGCAAGTTTGAAAGCTCCCATCTTGTTATTATTTGCCTGCATTTCTTACATCTATTGAAGGAAAGGCAGGGTAGACATCAGGTGACTGCAAATTCATAATCATAATAATTTTAAAAGCTGTGTTCGAGCCAAGAAGTTTAACAAAGTTGGGTGTGTTATCAGATGTGTTTGTCTCCTCAGACAGAAAACACCACTAAATCCAATGGCCCTTGCTGTCTTGGATTTGCATAGGATTCTAATCTTGGTTTATATCTGCCCTCTTTACTGCATCCATCAACACTCACATAAGTGAAACAGCACAGACTAGCTTTGTCTGAGTAACATATACAGTTGAGCAAGGGTTTTTACAAAACAGAGGGGGGTTCTACAATACTTTTTTGTGACTGGAAATCTACAATTTACAATTGAGAGACAGAAATAATAATAATAATCATCATCATCATCAACTGCAAAAGGCCACCCTACTGGGATCTGCGCGCATCATCCGAAAATACATAACACAGTCCTAGACACTTGGGAAGTTTTCGACTTGTGATTTTGTGATATGAAATCCAGCATGTCTATCTTGTTTGCTGTGTCATACAATAATAATAATAAATATCACACAGTCCTAAGTACTTGGGAAGTGTTCGACTTGTGATTTTGTAATACGAAATCCAGCATATATATCTCGTTTGCTGTGTCATACTATGTCTTTGTGTCAATAAAATAATGATGATGATGATGAATGTATTACCTGCCTCTCCGAGGTAGGATACAACATCATTAAAGCAAGAGATCAAATACTATTAAAAGACAAGATATACAGAGTTAAAATACAAGTTAGAATCCACTAATGAAATGCAATAATAATAATAATAATAATAATAATAACAACAGGAAAAACTCAGCCGCTATCAGGACCTCAAGATTGAACTTCAAAGACTCTGGCAGAAACCAGTGCAGGTGGTCCCGGTGGTGATGGGCACATTGGGTGCCCTGCCAAAAGATCTCAGCTGGCATTTGGAAACAATAGACATTGACAAAATTATGATCTGCCAGCTGCAAAAGGCCACCCTGCTGGGATCTGCGAGCATCATCCGAAAATACATCACCCAGTCCTAGACACTTGGGAAGTGTTCGACTTGTGATTTTGTGATATGAAATCCAGCATATCTATCTTGTTTGCTGTGTCATAATAAAATAATAATAATAATAATAATAATAATAATAATAATAATAATAATAATAATAATTGTAGACGATTAATAAATGTAGAAGATTAATAAACTCAAGTGCATTACAGGGTGCACTATATAATGAAAATAGGAAGTTTTTTTTCATGACTGAGGCCTCTTCTACACTGCCATATAATCTAGTATCTGAACCCATATAATCTGTTTTGAAAAGGATTATATGTCAGTTTAGACTCATATAATCTAGTTCAAAGCATATAACCTGGGATCAGATACTGGATCAGTGTAGATTCAACTTGTTCAAGAAATGATATCTTCCTGTAAATGTTTTGTTTTCCAATTCAACCGCCTTCTCCCTGATCACCTGCTGGAAACAAATCTCTGAGGTGTGGCTCTCAAAACTCCTATCCCTGGGGGCAGCTCACCTGATAGACACCAAAACATCACAAGTGTTCACTGGTGGATAAAGGGGGAGGTGAACCTGCCTGGAAAATATAGCTCGGTGAAATGCTCTTTGAACACAACTGAGATCTTGCTGAGAAAGGATCTTTGCTCCCTCTTGTAACAACTAGGAATCTCTTTTCCAGCCTGGCTGGGGATGATGGGCATCTTAACCCAAGGCATCAAGAACAAAGCTGGAGGTGGCTATTAGGAGTTCACTGTAAAATGAATGAAGTTTGACTCCACTTTGACTGCCATGGCACAATGCTATGGAATCATTGGAGTTGCAGTTTTACAAGGTCTTTAGCCTTCCCTCTCAAAGGATGCTGGTGCCCCACCAAACTACAACTTCCAGGGTTCCATAGCATTGAGCCATAGCAGTGTCCAAATGCATTCATTTTATTCTGTAGATGCACCTTAGATAGCATATTTTTCATATATTTCTCAATGCAGCTTCGTTGGTTCAGTATGAGACCTCATCTGCACTGTTATATAATGCATTGAATTGCATTATATGGCAGTGTAGACTCATATAATGCTGTTCAATGCAGTTAAACTATTATATGTCAGGGTAGATGGGACCTAAGCCAATGTAATCCTGGCTCAGCACAGGAAAGAAATTGAACAAATTGCCTCCCCTTTCAGTTTCATCAAGTTCAGAATGCTCTTTCACTAGCATAGGTTAGTGGCCCACTAAACTACAAATCCCAAGAATGCAGCCATGGTAGTTGAAGTAGAATCATACCACTGTAACTGTGTGGTATGAAAGGGCCCCAATATGCTTTTGACTCCTGATGTTTACAAGCATGTCTAGGACTCTTTTTAGGCCTCAGTCTCTTGGTCTATAAAATAATAAGTGCTACAAACAAAGTCTTGGAGGTTTGTTATTGGTGTTTTGTAAAAACAAGTAAGACAATTGATTTAAAAGTGTGCTGTGCTGATACTTTTTCCATCTTAGGATCCATCTATGCTACAGAATTAATGCAACTTGACATTTAAATTGCTATAGCTCAATGCCACAGAGTTCTGGGAGTTGTAGTTTTATAAGGTATTTAGCCTCGTCAAATTACAACTTCCAGCATTCCACAGTGTTGAGTTATGGCAGTTAAAGTGGTATGTTGTCAAAGGCTTTCATGGCCGGAATCACCGGGCTGTATGGCCATGTTCCAGAAGCATTCTCCCCTGGCGTTTCACCCACGTCTATGGCAGGCATCCTCAGAGGTTGTGAGGTCTGTTGGAAACTATGCAAGTGGGGTTTATATATCTGTGGAATAATGTCCAGTGTGGGAGAAAGAACTCTTGTCTGTTTGAGGCAAGTGTGAATGTTGCAGTTGATCACGTTGATTAGCATTGAATAGCCTTCCAACTTCAAAGCTTGGCTGCTTCCTGCCTGGGGGAATCCTTTGTTGGGAGTGTTTGCTGACCCTGATTGTTTCTTGTCTGGAATTCACCTGTTTTTGCATGCATAATTGCATGAATTTTACAGTGTAGATGCTCCCTTAGCCAGCATGTGTTGGGCCCCTTCCATATTGCCATATAATCCAGATTATCAAATCAGATAATCCACATTATCTGCTTTGAACTGGATTATATGAGGTTTGATCTACACTGCCCTATATCCCAGGATTTGATCCCAGATTATCTGATTTGAACTGGATTATATGAGTCTACACTGTCAGATAATCTGGGATAAGGAGAGAATCTGGGATAAGCATCCTGGGATATAGGGGAGCGTAGACAGGGCCTGAATCTATATTGCCATATAATGTAGTTCAAAGCAGATAAACTGGAGTTTATATGGCAGTGTAGAAGGGGCCTTGGTTTTATGGTACCTGATATATTTATTCTCAATGCACCTTTCACTCTATAATGTACCATAGAAGAGTCTTTGGTGGTCTTCCTATTTTGGTTCCCATTTTCCTCTGAGAGGAAACTCCATTTCTAACTGCCTTTGCTTATAATCACCTCTGTTCCTGCTTTTCCCCTTGACATTTAAATTGAAAGTGCCTCCAGGTATAGCCTTGTTGTCTCTCTTGCACTGCTGTGTAAAACTATCCTGCAACTTGCCAGTGCATATAAATAGATTCTCACATGAAGACAAAGTCGTTTAAGCCACCCAACAAGTTTTATGGCAGGTCTTAGGTTGACATTCTAGGGCCAAGTCCAATCTGTTTCCAATGTGGTATGGCCCTTAACCATGTGCAGAGTATCTTTCTTCATCATGTGAGACTGACGTGTCTTGATCTCCCTTTAATCGCTATGGGTGCATCCCATGGGATTCATAGTTTGGTGAGGGCCCTAAAATACATCTGCTATGATGAGTTGTAGTTTAACAAGATATTTAGATTTCTTTGCCAAAGAGTGCTGGTGCTTCTCCGAACTCCAACTCACATGACTCCATAGCAATGAGCCATGGCAGTTAAAGTGGTGTCAAACTGTATTACTTCTACAGTGTAGATGCACCCTATACCTATCTTTTCCCCCTCCCCCTCACTCATGTACTTGTAAGTTGGGTTGCTATGAGTTTTTCTGTAGGGCCATGTTCCAGAAGCATTCTCTCCTGACATTTTGCCCACATCTCTGGCATCCTCAGAGGTTGTGAGGTCTGTTGGAAACTAGGCAAGTGGGGTTTTTATATCTGTGGAAGGTCCAGGGTGGGAAAATGAACTCTTGTCTGTTGGTGGCAAATGTGAATGTTGCAATTGGCCATCTTGATTGGCATTGAATGGCCTTGCAGCTTCAAAGCCTGGTTGCAAGGCCATTCAAAAGAAAGGAGGAAACAATGAAAATGAACAAAATCTGGCCACCAGTATTAAAGAATTCCAAAATCAGGACAGTAAATAAAGAACAACACTAAAAAAGCAGGGGAATTACAGAGAAGAAACAACCAGTGCTAGCTAACACCTCCAACAAAGGATGCCTCCAGGCAAGAAGCAGCCAGGCTTTGATGCTGCAAGCCCATTCAATGCTAATCAAGGTGGCCAGTTGCAACATTCACAGTTGCCTCAAGCAGACAAGAGTTCTTTCTCCCACCCTGGACATTCCACAGATATATAACCCAAACTTGCCTAACTTCCAACAGACTTCACAACCTCTGAGGATGCCTGCCATAGATGTGGGTGAAATGTCAGGAGAGAATGCTTCTTGAACATGGCCATGCAGCCCGGAAAATTCACAGCAATCCAGTGATTCTGACTATAAAAGCCTTCCACAATACTTATAAGTTTTTTTGCCATTGGTTTACCAGAATAGGGCCTCTTCTATAGAGAGAAATACTGTCTCTGTTTCTATTAGGAGCATTTCTGTCTATTAACATTTTGGTCTGGAAAGAGAAGTCTTGCCTACATACTTAGATTCCAGCACTTTGTTGACACATCTGATGGTCAATTTTCCTTCTCATTTCTCCATCCCAAACCCTTTCCTCCTGCCATACTATCCAGGGATATCGTTGAAACAAGTCCTTTAGGAACTGATCCCAATGATTCTGGAATTGCATGTTGCCAAATATTTCAACCCCAACCCCCTCAACCCCTGTCCAAAGGGTAGCATTTTAAATAATTTTGACAAAATCCAGATGTTTTCTCAAACATCGGGGCAAACTCTGTGGAATCCTTTAATGGGAAACGGCTTGACTTTTTGTTTATTTTTTTTTTTCAAAAACGCATGCAAAAAAATATTAATATTTCCTTGGGTCGTTTTGCATTGCAAATGGGCATTGCAAATGGGCCATTTTGAGGTTTGCTTTGCATAGAGTCCCCAACAAAAATTGGCTTTCAATTGAGATCCCAACAAAATTTTATTTTTTAAAAAATGAAGCTGTCTTCTGAGACTTTCTGAGAGCGGCAAAGCCTGATTTGTGTGCCTTGTTTGTTTTGGGGCCTGCTGTGTTTCGAAAAAATTATTATTGGATTTAAGAGACGCAATTGATCTTGAAAAAACAAAACCAAACATTTAAAGCCGCCCAATGGTCCCGAAATGGAAAACACATGAATATTGTAACTCAAAACATTTTCTTTTGTTTTGATATTTTCCCAAAAAAAAAAAAACCTGAAAGGGGAAATGCTAGCTAAATATATACATGCATATATGAAATTGAATTAGGAATAGGGAAGAGAGGGCCTCCTGTAACTCTATAGTTTGGATTTCTGCAATCCTATAGTTTGAAATGATTTCTATCTTTCCAAAGCAGTCCCTTTTTCCATATAGATCAGGCATGGGCAAACTTTGGCCCTCCTGGTGTTTTGGACTTCAACTCCCACAATTCCTAACAGCCGGTAGGCTGTTAGGAATTGTGGGAGTTGAAGTCCAAAACACCAGGAGGGCCAAAGTTTGCCCATGCCTGAGATAGATATATTCTTTCCATTCTTAATGGAAGAGAGTATTGGAAGTTATAATTGTACAATGACCCTTTACCTATAGAGATTGTCTTGGTATCAGCTATTGGATGTATATAGAACCTCTTTGGCCCCTTCTACACAGCCATATAAGATCCAGATTATCTGCTTTGAACTGGATTACAGTCTGCACTGCCATATAATCCAGTTCAAATCAGGTAATCTGGATTTTATATGTCGGGGCCTTAGAAACAAGTCTTTTGATCAATAGTAATGTGGATTTAAAATTGATCCATAATCCAATTGGCTTTATCAAAACAGACAATATAAGCACAACATACAGTATACATCTAATCCATAATCCATGTGAAATGAAAATCCCTTTTGAATGGTTGACTCACCAAAAATTGAAATACAGTAACACATTAACATCAAACTTCAGAGGAGTCTTTAGTTTGACTTAACTGGGCTGCTATTAATTGCGGGGTTATTACCGTATATACTTGAGTATAAGCCGATCAGAATATAAGACGAGGCACCTAATTTTACCACAAAAAACTGGGAAAACATTGACTCCTGTATAAGCCTAGGGTGGTAAATTTCAGAAATAAAAATAGATACCAATAAAATTACATTAATTGAGGCATCAATAGGTTAAATGTTTTTGAATGTTTACATAAAGCTCAA
The DNA here is from genome assembly GCF_035594765.1 of Anolis carolinensis. Taxonomy (NCBI): domain Eukaryota; kingdom Metazoa; phylum Chordata; class Lepidosauria; order Squamata; family Anolidae; genus Anolis; species Anolis carolinensis. Next base: position 25,200,732 of record NC_085846.1, on the reverse strand, counting down.
ATTTAAGATAAGACTGTCCAACTCTGATTAAATCATTATTCTCATTTTCTTCAATGTAAATGTGCTTATGTAGCCTTTAAATAATAATAGAGTAAAATAATACATGTAATAATAATAATAATAAATACAGGAAAATAATACATATAATAATAAATAGAGTAAAATAATAAATGCAATAATAATAATAAGATCAGAGTGAAATAATAAATGTATTAATAATAATAATAATAATAATAATAAAATAGAGTAAAATAAATGTAATAGTAGCAACAATAATAGAGAAAAATAATAAATGTAATAATACCAATAATAATAGAGAAAAATAATAAATGTACCATATATTCTTGAGTATAAGCTGACCCAAATATAAGCCAACCAGGACCCTCGCCCAAGTATAAGCTGAGGGGGGCTTTTTCAGTCTTAAAAAAAGGGCTGAAAAACTAGGCTTATACTCAAGTATATATAGTAAATAAATTTGTATGAAGCTGTCCAGTTCCTAAAACATAAGTCGTTTTCTGTTAGCCTGTTCAGGGCCAATTCCCTTGCAAAATATTGTCATGTTTAGAATTGTACTCAGGAACTGTTCTTACTCTTTGGAAAATAGGGATGAAATTTGAACTCGAACTTTTGAATTGCAGCTATTGATGGGTGGCAAAATGGGGGATTGCCTCCCCTGAAATTTTCCTATAGTTCTCCAATTTCCAGCATTGTAGAATCGAAATTTGGTGTTTCTTCACTGTAGAATTAATGCAGTTTGATGCCACTTTTAACTGCCATGGCTCAAAGCCATAGGATCTTGGGAGTTGTAATTTTAAAGTGCCAAAGTGTATTGGTGCCTCACCCAACTAGAAATCCCATAGCATTGAGCCATGGTAGTGCAAGTGGTGTCCAACTACATTCATTCTCCAGTGGAGAGATGCACTTTTAGATCTTTATTCACATGTATTCTATTAGCTGTTTATTTATTTCTTGTGTCGGAAGTGAACTGGGGGTACGAGCTGTAATATATTTGAAAACACAAAGATTTTTTTTAAAACTTGGCATTAATATTAAATGTCTTTTGCCCAGTAGCTGCCCACTTGGACTGCCTCTGGTGTTGCTATTAGAAGGTGCATTGTGCATGTGGCAGGGCTCAGACTGCATTGAAGTAGGTGGTTTGTGGTTTGCTCGCATGTATGTCGTGGACTCTACTTTATAACCCATTTCTTAAGGTTGGCTCTGCAGCTTATGGTGCCAGAGTGCAGTCTGTTCAGTGCCTTCCAAGTCTCCCAGTCTTCTGTGTGCCCAGGAGGGAGTCTTTCACCTGGCATCAGCCACTGATTGAGGTTCTGGGTTTTAGCCTGCCACTTTTGGATTCTGGTTTGCTGAGGTGTTCCTGTGAGTATCTCTGTAGTTCTTAGAAAGCTATTATCTGTGATCACATTCCCTTGGTCATTTTTGTCTTATCCTTCTTCTGGCCTAAATAGTTCTTTCTAAATACTGTACTAAATACTCCCTTAGGGCCCTTCCACACAGCCATACAACCCAGAATATCAAGGCAGAAAATCCCACAATATCTGCTTTGAACCGGGTTATCTGAGTCCACACTGCCATATATCCCAGTTCAAAGCAGATAATGTGGGATTTTATTCAGCTGTGTGAAAGGGACCTTAGTACAGTGTTAAAAATTTGGTGGCTGAAGAAGAAAAATAATTTGCTGCCCAAGAAATCTTATTGTGGAGCAGCGCTCTCATTTGGCCTGTCCACCAGTTAGTTATACTCCTGGTATTTTTCCCAACTAAAGGAGCAAGAAGAGCCTTTGAACATGTACAGAGTGCTCCAGGGCCAATGTCAACTGATTATTAGAGCTTTGGGACATCTCTTTCCAAAATTTGGGGCCATTATTCCAGCTGTTCCTGCCCTTTTACTTCAAAAAGAGTGGGAAGCCTGACTGATCACCCATGGCTTCCTCCAAGTGTCTGTTTATATCGCTGAATCCCAGCCACCTTTCTTTGTAATTGACACCTGTCAAGATCAGAGAGATATAGGTGATGTCTTAATGATCTTGGAGGCCAACTGCAGCAGCAAGAGGAGGAGGAGGGAATCTATGAAAGCGATTGCTAGTCTAGTCCCTTGGCTGAAAAACAACATGTCTTTATTACTCTGAGTAGGGAACCACAGCAATGACTAATTATTCTTGGAACAGGCTCTGATTCCAAGAGATGATTGTTAGGGGCGCATCTACAAGGTGGAATGAATGCAGTTTGGTACAGTTTTAACCACTATGGTGCAATGCTATGGACATAATGAAAGTTGTAGTTTTCTTAGGTCTTGAGTCTTCTCTGCTGGGACTTCGCCAAAGGACAACTCCCAGGATGACATAGCATTTGAACCAGCACTGATATAAAGCAGTGTCAAACTGCATTGATACTCCAGTGTGAACCCATAGGTCTAAGATGGCACTAGGATGGGGTCACAAACTTTTGTTACACAGCAGCAGTTATTATTTTTGGGTTGCTGTGAGTTTTCTGGGCTGTATGGCCATGTTCCAGAAGCACTCTCTCCTGACGTTTCACCCACATCTATGGCAGGCATCCTCAGAGGTTGTGGAAACTAGGCAAGTGGAGTTTATATATCTGTGGAAAATCCAGGTTGGGAGAAAGAACTCTTGTCTGTTGGAGGCAAGCGTGACTGTTGCAATTGGCTATCTTGATTAGCGTTGAATGGCATTACAGCTTCAAAGCTTGGCTGCTTCCTGCCTGGAGGCATCCTTTGTTGGGTGGAGTTATTATTATTACATTTACTATTATTATGTTTATTTATACCTCACTTTTCCTCTCCAGGAGGCTGGATCTACTCTGCCATATAAAATCCGGATTATCTGCTTTGACTCGGATTATATGGCAGTGTAGATTCATATAATCCGGGTTTTTTCCGTGTCAGGAGCGACTTCAGGAATCAGGTTCAAAGCAGATCTACTTTGTTAACTATCTCTGCTTTGATTATATGGATTATATGGATGTATAGATCTAGCCTGTCTTTGACTTCATTGAACTCAATTTTTTTATGTATCAGAAGCGAATTGAGCCAAGTCGCTTCTGGTGTGAGAGAAATGGCTCCATCTCTCTAGTTATTATCAGGGCTTGTGGCTTTGATAATTCATTAAAATGTATATATTTTGAATTATCCTGTCCCGGGCATCCCCAGATCTACCTGGGGGAAAAATACCCTTCGAAACGATTCAAAATGCAGCCTTTGTTTGGACTCATCTCTGCTGCCGTTGCGAATGCTAATAATACTAATATTACTAAGAATCGGCTAGCCAGAGGGGTAAGACTGTTCATGAGCTTGACTTGAAAGGCAGCGCTGCCATTCCAGCCCCAAATGCGACGCCTTGGCAAAGTCAAAACCAATGGGAATCCAAACGATTGTATGAAAACATACGCCGTTTCGCTTTCTTTGGTGGCTCCGGATCGAGGCGTCGTTGCTTTAATTTCTCAGGATCTTTGGGAGGCAACAAATAAATGGATTTATTCAAAATCGAAAACCGGGGGAGGCCTTTTTTCCCCTCCCCCCGTACACCTTTCCTAACGAGTTTTAATGGGTGTCTCTGAAAATAATTTTCACTGAATGCGCCCGACTCCCCCCCCCCCCCCCCCGGTATCTTTGTTTAACATTTCTCCTTGTCAATCTTCCATTCTATTTTATTTTTTGTTATGTTATTATTTTTGGGATTTTATTACAATATATTTAATTTTATATTGATATATTTTCATATAATAATAATAATAATAATAATAATAATAATAATAATAATAATAATATATTTTTCTTGGTGGAGGAAATCGGAGGAAATACAGGCTGAAAAATGTCAAACAAAGTAAGACACAAGTATAAAATGTACACCGGTATAAGATTATATTACTGTATATTATATATTATTAATGTGTTGTCGAAGGCTTTCGTGGCCGGTATCACTGGGTTGCTGTGAGTTTTCTGGGCTGTATGGCAATGTTCCAGAAGCATTCCCTTCTGACCTTTCGCCTGCATCTATGGCAGGCATCCTCACAGGTTGTGAGGTCTGTTTGAAACTAGGCAAGTGGGATTTATATATATGTGGAAAGTCCAGGATGGGAGAAAAACTCTTGTCTGTTTGAGGCAAGTGTGAATGTTGCAATTGGCCACCTTGATTGGCCTTTCAGCTTCAAGGTCTGGCTGCTTCCTGCCTGGGGGAATCCTTTGTTGGGAGGTGTTAGCTGGTCCTGATTGCTTCATGCCTGGAATGCCTGTTTTCAGAGTGTTGTTCTTTATTTACTGTCCTGATTTTAGAGTTTTAAAAAATACTGATAGCTAGATTTTGTTCATTTTCATGGTTTCCTCCTTTCTGTTGAAATTGTCCAGATGCTTGTAGTATAATATAATATAATATCAGAGGAAATCAGAGGAAATACAGGCTGAAAAATGTCAAACAAAATGAGACATAGGTATAAAATGTACACCGATATATCATTGTGTTGTGTTGTGTTTGTTGTGTTGTGTTGTATTGTATTGTATTATCTTGGCGATAATAGGAAGTAATAGGGGCTGAAAATTTTCAAACAAAAGGAGACACAGGTATAAAATGCACACCAGTATATCATTGTGTTTTGTTGTGTTATGGTGTTGTATTGTATTATCTTGGCGGTAATAGGAGGTAATAGGGGCGGAATTTTTTCAAACAAAATGAGACACAGGTATAAAATGTTCACCGGTATACAGTGATTCTCCTTTGCATAGAGTTACTTTTTTATTTTCAACGACAGGCAAGTTCAGGGTCTCTTCGGAGTTGAGTTTCCTCCCCCCAGAAAGACAATAATTCCAGGGTGTTAAATATCAGGTTAATTTGACTGGTTCGTTTCTGCCGATTCTTTAGTGATCTTTTTTTTCCCCGTCTGGTTGCCTTGACTTTCGTGATTAATTTCAAGTCTAAACTCCGTTTCGAGTCTTTTCAACCGTGGTTCATTAAAGCCTCGTTTGAAATAGCCGGTAATTGACAAAGGAACTCTTCTCTCGATTTGGGTCTTCTTTGGAAACACTTTAAACCAGCTTCAATCCGAACTAGTGTCGTTGCTTAAAAGGAATCGAACCTAAAGTGTGTTTGTTGGTTCAAAACTCTTGTTTGTCGGTTCTCTGCCATGTGCACTTTGTCCTTCAAGGCTTCTCCTTCAAGAATCGAAATATTTCTAGACTGGGAATGAATCGTTGTTTCCGAGAAGGTTAGGATCTTGATTTTTCAAAGCTGGAGTCATTCTTTGGATGTTGAATTCGGGCTGAATCCGAATTAAATCCCCCTGTGCTCATTTAATACCCGCTCCTTGGAAATACGCGCAAAATGGGAAAATTTATTTCAGGTGTGGGCTTGTTGAACTCTTAAAGAAATACATACATGCCTTGTGCATGTATAGATTTTTGTATATGCATGTGAGAAAGACATATACATCACATATATTTGAATGTGATGTATCCGTGTGCTATATATATATATGTCTGTGTGTGATATGTGTGTATGTATATGTGTTTATGTGATATATAGATGCACTGTTTGTGTGTGATACATATGTATGTATGCTCCATAAATATAGACATGAGCATTAGATATATGTATGTATGATATATATAAATGTCATGTGTGTAATATATATGTGTGTGTGTTTGGGCACTATATTTGTGTCTGTGTATATGTGTGATATATAGATATTAATATATACATGTGTGTGATATGTATGTGTGATATGTATGTATGTGTGAGATGTTTACATGTGTTTAATATACATATGCCTGTGTGTGAGAGAGATGTTTGCATGTGTTTTATATATATTCCTGTGTGTGATATGTGTGTGTGTATATTTGTTTCTGTGATATATAGATATAGATGTAATGTTTGTGTGTAATATATGTGTGTGCATATGTATGTGTGCTCTATCAAAATATATGTGTATGATATAAAGATGTAATGTGTATGCATGTTTGATTTATAGATATAGATATAATTGGTGATATATGTAACAAATATGTGTGTGAGATATATATCTGTGTATATAAGTGTGACATATAGATATGAGTGTGATATATGTAATCTATGTGTATGAGATATATATCTGTGTATATAAGTGTGACATATAGATAATGATATGAGTGTGATATATGTAATCTATGTGTATGAGATATATATCTGTGTATATAAGTCTGATATATAGATATAGATAGTGTGATATATGTAATCTATGTGTATGAGATATATTGTGTATATAAGTGTGACATATATAGATATGAGTGTGATATATGTAATCTATGTGTATGAGACATATACCTTTGTATATCTGTGTAACATATAGATATAGATGACATGTGTATGGCATCAGGTGCATCTCACTGTAGATTTGATGTAGTTTTACAGTATATCGCTCAATGCCATGGCAGTTAAAGTGGTGTCAAACTGCGTTAATTCCCCAGTTTAGATTAGTTGAATGCCAGTCTTGGGTGAAAATTCCATTTAAGCCCATGTCAGCCCTGATTTCAATCAAATCCCATTGATTTCAAGGGGAATGAAAACCAATTCAACCTCCCTTCCCTACACAATAATATTATGGCTTCGTTTTCCTGGAGGGTGTGGTGTTCTTTATTTCTTCTTCATTATCATGATTATGATTAAACTCCTTGTGGGTTATTGTTCTTTTCTTTTTTTTTAGCTCAGACACTGCGACAGGCGTCTCCGGTTAGTTTTTTTAAAAATGCTTTTGAAAAATTAAATTATTCCTCAAGGGCTTGGTCCTTTCATCTTTTCCAACTCGCGGATGCCTCGTGGATGATGAAAGTCTCCTAAAATCTGCCCTTCCAGCCTATTGAAGGGAACATTGGAGTGTGGGGAGGGGAGGTAAGGTGCATCTACACTGTGGGATTAATGCAGTTTGACATCACTTCAACTGCCATGGCTCAATGCGATTGAATCCTGGGAATAATGGTTTTACTAGCCTTCTCTGCCAAGGAGGGCTAGTGCTTCAACAAACTATAAATGCCAGGATTCCATAGCAGTGAGCCATGGGGTCAAACTTCATTAATTCTGTAGTAAATCCGGCTGAGTTCAGTGGGCTTGAAACCTGGAAAAATCTGGTAGCAAAATTCCCAGGGTTGTTGTTGTTGTTGTTGTTATTGGTTGCTGTGAATTTTCCGGGCTGTATTGCCATGTTCCAGAAGCATTCTCTCCTGAAGTTTCACCCACATCTATGGCAGGCATCCTCAGAGGTTGTGAGGTCTGTTGGAAACTAGGCAAGTGGGGGGTTTACATATCTATGGAATGCTCAGGTGGGAGAAAGAACTCTTGTCTATTGGAGGCCAGTATGAATGTTGCAATTGCTTGATTAGCATTGAATTGCCTTGCAGCTTCAAAGCCTGGCTGCTTCCTACCTGGGGGAATCCTTTGTTGGGAGGTGTTCTTTCTCATCTCAATGGAGAGAAATTCCTTTGCAAGACCTGTGCTTCTTTTGACCCAAATGGCAAGTCGTGGATTTGACCTGGGGAAAAAGGTTTTGCAATGGGATTTTTCTTTTATGGATGTACAGTATATGAAAGAGGAAGGCATTACACCCCACTCCCCCAAAAGCCTGGAGCATGTTAATCTCCTTTCCTCCAACTCAATACAACTACTTAACTTAAATTACTCAATTTCTTTGTTGAATCTAGTGAGAATTTTTTAAACGGAGTTGACTTCAGCCTAGTCACTCTGAGCTTTTTTTAAAAAAAGGAGAATAAGGGTGCATCTACACTGTAGAATAAATTTACTTTGACACCACTTTAACTGTCATGGCTCAATGCCTTCTTTGTCAAGGAGTCCAAGCTACAACTGCCACGATTCTATAGCATTGAGCCATAGCAGTTAAAGTGGTGTCAAACTGCATTCATTCTACAATGTAGATGCACTCTTGGAGAGAAATCACAGGGCAATGGAACTCAAGTTTGGTAGGTCTACTCAGAAGTAAGATTCCCAGATTTAGGACCCTTCCAGACAGGCCCTATATCCCAGGATCTGATCCCAGGTTTTCTGTTTATCCCAGATTATCAAGCAGTGTGGACTCATATAATCCATTTTAAAGTAGAAAAAACCTGGGATGGGATCCTGGGATGAAGGGCCTGTCTGGAAGAGCCCTCAATTGCACATTCTTTTGAGGGAATAAATCCCATTGCATTTCTTCTGTCTCATGCTCTATGTCTGTGGTTCTCAACCTGTGGGACCCCAGGTGTTTTGGCCTACAGCTCCCAGTAATCCCTGCCAGTTTACCAGCTGTTAGTCTTTCCCAAAGTTGGGAACCACTGGTGTAGGAGGTTCATCTTAAAAGTCTCTGCAAGGTGACCCCAATTGAACTGGACAAAGGGTGCATCCATATTGTAGAATTAATTCAATTTGACATCATTTCAACTGCATGGCTCAATGCTATGGAATCCTAGGAATTGTAGCTTGGTGAAGCACTAGCACTCTTTGGCACAGAAGCCTTGTAAAGTTAAAACTCCCATGATGCCATTGAACCAGAGCAGTGAAAGTGGGATCAAATAGCAGCAATTCTACAGTGGATGCAATCATTTTGGGAAAAAAAATCAAATCAGTTAGAGTTTATCTATTCTTAATTTGTTTCAAACTGTCACGGATCCTATGCCAAGAAAAATACATTAAATTAATGGATAAATTAAATAACAAATTTCCTGAATGAGTCCCCAATCTCATGAGACCACAGACTATGCTATTTGGTGATATTGCAATTCATAGTCCAAAGACTGCAATCTCCATTTCCAAGTGCCTCTCACTTGGTGCCCTTCCGAGAGATTGGACTACAGCCTCCATTATTCTGGTTGGGGTGATGGGAGTTGTAGTCCAACTTACCTCCAGGATACAGGTTTGAGGAAAGCTGGGAGCCAATTGAATAGAACTCAACTAGATAAATATCCCAAAGGATTAAAATGGCATGGCTCTTGCTATTAGAAAACCAAGATTAGGAAATAGAATGTGTTCCAGCTATATATTCTCCTGTAGGGATTTTTTTTTAAGTTGGCAAGCACATATTGCAAAAGGATCCAATCCAGTTCAAGATGTCTGTCTTAAATATTACAATCTGCTATTAAGTTGTATTACTAGTATGATTATCATCTGTATTTGTCATATTTATACACACAAAGAGATAGTAATCATGCTAATAATAATTTTAGCATAATACATAACACTTTTGATAGTTAATAACACTTTTACTCAATGATCGTTATACAAAGGCATACAAAGGTGATGTTGTACAGATAGAGAAGGGAGCAGAGAATAATTGCTTGCCTGAGGTTGCAGTCCTATGCAGTTATTTGGGGGTGACTCATGTTGGGCTGTTGTTGTTGTTGTTGTGCGCCTGCAAGGCATTTCTGAGCTATGACGACCCTATTGCTGGGTTTTCGTGGTAAGATTGGTTCAGAAGAGATTTGCCATTGCCTTTCTCTGAGGCTGAAAGAGTGTGACTTGCCAAAAGTCACTCAGTAAGTTTCATGGCGGATCGGAAATTGAATCCTGGTCTCCAGAGCTATAGTCCAACACTCAAACTATTTTCTGCTTCATCAGTTAAACAGATTATATTCCATTAAGATGTGCTATGTCTAGGGTAACACAGATCGGTTACTGAGACAGCAAACTATATTAACAAAACTTTACTTCTGTCTTGTGGAATAGAAGAAATGAACAGTATCATTTACATTGCTTTTATAGTCAATATTTACTGTCTTTGTAGTTTGAAGCATGACAAATGCCCACATTGCCTGTCTAGCTATCAACTCTGGCTGTTCAGTGTGAGTGCACTCCTGTTTACTAAGGAGTTAGGCTGTATTTCTATACACATTCATCTACACTGCAGAATGAATGCAGTTTGACATTACTTTAGTTGCCATGGCTCAATGTCATGTAATCCTGGGAGTTGTAGTTTGGTGAAGCACTGGTCTTCTTGCACACATATACACACACATATATTCTAATATCCCACCCTGGACATTCCACTGATATATAAACCCCACTTGCCAAGTTTTCAACAGACCTCACAACCTCTGAGGATGCCTGGCAGAGATGTGGGTGAAACATCAGGAGAGAATGCTTCTGGAACATGGCCATACAGACCGGAAAACTCACAACAACCCAGTGATTCTGGCCATGAAAGCTTTTGACAACAGGTTAAAGATGATGATGGCAATGATATTGAATTCATGTATATCCCACCTTTTTACCAATAACGGTACTAAAAACATGTTAAAAACAATATAGATTAAAATTACTGTATACAAAAACATCAGTGTAAAGTATAGATGATAAAAGTTACTTGGAAGACGTTTTTAAAATCTATGAAGTTAACATCATTATGTTGTTGTGTCTCCTTCTATTAATCTCTTTGCCACCCCGAAATCTCACAGTAAAAAGGAAAGGCATTTAAAAAATAAATAGATTGCTAATCAACTTTTCAAAGGCAGCAGATAAATTTTTAAATATGACATTTAAGGAAGCAGCATTACAGTGGCCCATGCATTTTGCAGGATTTTTCTTAAGCAAAGAATATTCAGATATGGTTTTGCCAGTTCCTTAGTCTGAAATATAGCCTACATCATATGGCATTTGTTGGTGGTCCCCCATTCAAGTACTATCCAGGGCTGACCCTGCTTAGCTTTCAAAATCTGGTAGGAATGCTGCCTCTAGGATTTTTAGGGTAGATTTCAACTATTTTCCCCCAATGACTTGCGAAAACGTTGTCTCCAGCAACTGTTATCTTCCTTATTATGGCTTCTATGGAAATACAGGGCTGTGGTAGATTAAGGTGCCTGGGGAGTGTTCTTCGTTGAGCCTAACAGCTTGTCCTTTGCTTTGCATGTCAATTGAACTTCTTAATTAAAATTAATCCCATTGAGAATTAAGTACAGCTGAGGGATCTCTCCTTCCCTCCTTTGCCCTGACACACTTTCAAGCCAAGATGAGGGATAACAAAGCCTTTGATTGGTCAACATTTCTCTTCTGAAATTGTTTGCATTTTGCAGGCTGGCTTGCTTCAACTCAATTACCTCTCATTGGAGAAGAAGTAGTGTGGGTTTTTTTTTTTGTAAACAACAACAAAAATAATGAAGAATTCTTAATGTAATGCAATAAGTCTGGAATTTTGAGAAAATTAATAGAACTGGAAATTAAAATTGGGGCCCATTAGAAAAACACAGAAGTTAGAACAGTGGTTCCCAACCTTTTTTGACCAGGGACCACTCTCCAACATTAGTACCAAAAGGGTTACGAATAAGTTTTTGAGTCAACTTTAGATTTGGTTTGGTTATTTGGGGTGCTGATTCAGAAAATTGCATTGGATAGACCACATCAGCTTTAGTTCCTGATACAGAACATATGCCTTCTAGTAGTCGCCAATGTGGTCTATCCAATGCAATTTTTTGAATCAGCACCCCAGATAACCCCAGGAACTAAAATGAAGACACCAAGGCACCACCGCTTCCAGGCGCCATATAGAACTGCTCCGCTCAGGGGGAGGGAGGAGGAGGAGAAGCAGCAGTCAGGAGACTTGTTGTTGTGCCTTTCGTGGGTAGTCAGCCTATCCCCTCCTGATATCCCCCTTCCCTGTTGCCTTGCACTATAAGAGGCTTTTGCGAGACCAGTCACTCTCGTTGCAATGGTGTAGTAACTATGAGGCTGCGGACCATATTTTAGATCTTGGGGACCACTGGTGGTCCATAGACCACAGGTTGGAAACCACTGTTTTAGAATATCAATGTCCAAAATGGAAAAAAAGTTATCCAACCTCTAAGTTTTTAATCTTAGCATAGTGAATTTCTCTGTCCAGGGCCCAGTGCTATTCAGCATCTCTATCAATGATTTGGACAATAGAATAGAAGTCATGCTTATCAAATTTGCAAATTGGGAAGGCTAACCAATACCTCAGAGGAGAGGATTAGAATCCAAAATGACCTTAACAAATGAGAGAGCTGGGCCAAAACTAACAAAATGAATTTTAATAAGAAGAAATGTATGGTACTACAATTTAGGCAATACAAATGAAAGGCACAGAGATAGGGTGAGTGACAACTGGCTGGAAAACAATGTGTGTGAAAAGGATCCAGGCGTCTTAGAAAACCACAAGCTGAACATGAGTCAACAGTTTGATGCGGCAGCTTAAAAAGGCAATATGATTCTAGGTTGCATCAGTAGGAGTATAGCACTGAGATTGAGGGAAGTCATAGTTCCACTATTTTGGTCAGATCTTACCTGGAGTAACATTCAAGGTGGATACTGACAAGCTTTCTACATCAGATAGCTCCTGTTTTTAAAAAGAAATCTGGAAAAATTAGAGATTTAATGATGAAATATGGGTTAAATGTAAGTTTGATTTACCCATCAGAATTGGATATTATCTTTGTACGCACACTTTTTGGTGACAAGAACTGTCAGATGATCTGCATCAAATCTTTACAATAACCTATTTGGAAAAGGAAATTTTATTCTGTTTGTACTATTGTATACACGTACATGCATTTCTGTGAGAGGAAGTATTGTCCATATTTCCCCATTGCTCATGTCTTTAGATGTTGTCGTTTGAAGCTGCTTCTTGTAGTCCTTGTGATCACCATTAATCAGGAAGGATTTGGACATCATCATTACGTTGCCATGTTACAATGTTGTCATGTAGACGAATGGAGATGGCTATGTGATGACATCAGAAAGCCCATTCAGAACAGTGGCATTGTGACCTGTCTTCACTCTGCATTCTGAACTCCAATGTCCTTGTTTCTTTCAAACATAACCAGATCAGGTAGTTTTGGAGCTTCTCACAGGTTGCCCCTAAAGCATTCTGCGATTTGGTTTTTCTGTGGAGTTGTTTCAGCCAAATAGAGCTTTAAAACTCAAATTTCTGCTTCCTATATCATCAATTGCTCACAAGTATTTCCAGGAAATTTACTCGCAACATATTTTCCAGAAAATTCCAATTATGCATGTTATTGCAGAGTACCAGTTGAGATGCTCTCCATCTGCCCTCGTTTCTGCATTAGATATTAATTCAAACTCAAGATTGGTGATGAAAATCTAGAGTGGCGTTTAAATATTTCTGCTGTCTTGAGTAGGCATTTATTTAAGAAGCAGCTTGAAAAGAAATGTATGCCTCTGATGTAATGGGCTAGGATCCCATTAGGATTCCTGGAAATGGTAGTCTGGTGAGACTGCAAATTATTATTTCAGGATTAACACATGCATATTCCATACATTATATTCGAGATCAACTACAAGAAATTGATAAGTTTCCACACATAGCCAAAGTCTTAGTTACTTTTCCCAGAATGTATGAGCACTCAAAGATGTTACTGTTATAAAGGCATTTTAGGGTTAAGTACGTTATGCCCTGGTCCTAAATCTATATCTTAAGGCCTAGATCTATTCCTGTTTGTATACTTCTCTTGGAATGATTGTAGATATATATATATTTGCAAATAAATAATTAATGTAGATTTCTACCCCATGGACCTGGGCATGAAACCTTTAAGTGGCTGGTAACATTTCTCATGCTTATCAGCACCTACTTTTCCCCCTCTGGGTGCATCTACACTGTAGAATTAATGCATTTTCACACCAATTTAAATTCCAAGACACTATGGCCATGGCAATGTTGATTCACGGATCTGATTATGCCCATCAGATTATTGTTCTACTTGTGTGAAGCCTTCATCAAGATGTCTTCAATATTGTCCATTCTTTTGAATGATATCTGGGGGTCTATCTTGAGAGTCTAATACACAATGGACTAGATGCAGATGTTTCCTTGGAAAGTCTTGTGAAATATTGGTGACATGATGAAAAGCACAGCTAGCTATATTTGAGACAGACTATGTTCCATGTTCTTTTCTCAAAAGATCAGAACAGGGATCATCTGGTTAAACTTGGAAGCATTAATTAGATGGGCACACCAGATCCATCAGTGGTTCCGCTAGTATGCAAGCTTTAGGCCTCTTCCATACAGCTGTGTAAAATCCACATTGAACTGGATCATATGGCAGTGTGGACTCAGATAATCCATTTCAAAGCAGATATTGTAGATTATCTGCCTTGATATTCTGGGTCATATGGCTGTGTGGAATAGAATAATATATTTAGAAGAGACCACATGGGCCATCTAGTCCAACCCCTGCCGTGCAGGAAAAGCACAATCAAAGTGGAAGGGCCCTTAGTTCTCAAGTCTTGAACTTGCATCTCTTTTGTACTGTGTAATCCTAGGAGTGTGATTCCATGTTAATGGTCATGGCAAAATCCTATGTGATCCTTGGGTTTGTAGCTCAGTAAGGCACTACAGTTCTCTGGTTGAAGTTCTGAACACACAAATGTTTTCAAGTCACCTGTAAAGTTATGGTGGCCCCATGAATGTCACAGGGTTTTCTTAGGTGATAGGTAGTTCACCATTTACTTCCTCTGAAATATTGCCAACATTATCTATTATGATCCTATCTAAGTACTACTCAGGGCTGAATCTGCTTAGCTTCCAAGATCAAACAGGATCTGTTGCCTTTATGGTATTTAGAGTATTTAGTATCCTTTGGCTATCACTCCTCAAACAGAAAATCTCCATGTTGCTTTCACTTTTTTTCCCAGATGAAAAAACCCACAGCCCATGTACTAAGACAATACAGAGTCCAGCAGTTTGCGGCTCCCTCTTTGGCACAGGATATATTCAGAGTTCTGCTTGTACAAAAATATGATAGTTAAAGCAAAATATAGCACTGTTATTGTATAGACTGAATAGGCCTCTGAGGTGTGAGCATCAGAACATAAATAAGTATCAACATTTATGGGTTTTCTATATAAGTAATGGTGGTCTTTTGTTCTTGTTACTTTTCAATCCAAAAAAGGTGTTTCTCCCTTATCTTATTCTATATCAGATTGTATGTGACCATTCTTGAAATTTGCCCACTCATAAAAGTTCATTTTTTTTTTTCACGTCAGGAGCGACTTGAAAAACTGCAAGTCACTTCTGGTGTGAGAGAATTGGCCATCTGCAAGGATGTTGCCCAGGGAACACCCAAATGTTTGATGTTTTACCATCTTTGTGGGAGTCTTCTCTCATGTCACCACATGGGGGGCTGGAGCTAACAGAGGGAGCTCACCTGCTCTCTTTGGATTCAAACTGCTGACCTTTTGGTCTGCAGTCCTGCTGGCACAAGGGTTTAACCCATTCCTCCACTGTGGGAACCTATAAAAGTTCATGATATCAGTTTCATTCCCTTAATATGTTTGTTTATACATAAACTGAAACAGTAAGTTATCCATTAAGGAAACTTGCAGGGTAGGCGATTTCACTTTCAAATCTCTCCATTCAGGTATTTTTGTTCCTAAAGAGTACCCATGGTAATTTATTTTGTCTGAAGATAAAAGATGTTGGGAATCTTTAATAGTTTTTGATTAGAGATATTTCAGTAAGGAAAGTGAGATGGAGCATATTCTCTTCTGTCCTTTGTCCTCAGCTTACTTCAGTTGCTGCAAACTGATTTAGAAGTAAAAAAGTCCTTTATGCTCAATTAACTTAGCAAAGGAGAGAAAAGTGGAATCTTGCCCTTCCCAAAAGACTCAGGCAAAAGCAAACTACTGCAACATCTCCCAAATCGTCTGTCCATTTTCATTCATAACTTTTGCCATCGTAACCACACTCTGATTTTGCTTGACCATACCTGTCCTGGTTTTAATCTATGAAATGTTGGAGGGCATTCCAAAGTGCAATCATCTTTATGGGGAAAATAGCTTAAAGGGATCTCACATCCATTGTGACTCAACTGTCTCCTCCCTTCAATGATGTTATCTTATTAATGAAATAAGGAGAATTCTGTATGTAAGTTAGAATTAAGAAGTATAAACTGTTTTCAGAAGTGATCCACACATTTGAGAGAATGGTTCTAGGACTAAACTAAAACTTAACATGATGACATAGCGTAGCGTGGAGCCAAGTTAATCTTTTGTAGACTATTGATAAAATATAAAATATGATAGGACTGATGTATCACCTGGTGCACATGGACGCTGTTGAATGAATGCAGTTTGACATCACTTTAAAGCTATGGCATAAAGCTATGGAATCCTGGGACTTGTAGTTTGGTGAGGCACTAGTACCCTCTGGGAAAGAAGTCTAAAAGTCTTATAAAACTACAAATCCCAGAATCCCATAGCATTGAGTCATGGTGGTTAATATGGTGTCAAACTGCATTCATTATACAGTATAGATGCACCCTTGGACTTACACCATCATTATATTCATTTTTTAAAATGACATTAAGTCAAGTTCTGTCCAACTCTCAGGGTTGGTGCTCATCTCAATTTCTAAGACACCTCCTAGGTCATGTGGCTAGCATGACTGCATGGAACGCCGTTACCTTCCCACCGGAGCGGTACTTATTGATCTACTCACATTTGCATGTTTTCGAACTGCTAGGTAGGCAGAAGCTGGGGCTAACTGCAGGAGCTCACTCAACTCCCCAAATTCGAATCACCAACCTTTCAGTCGGCAAGTTTAGCAGCTCAGTGGTTTAATCCACTGCACTACTGGGGACGCCTATTTTACTGTACATACATTATATATATCTCTTTGAGGACAATAAAGATGTTGAGATACAGTTCTCATACAGAGTCTCATTATCTTTGATTCATATTATTCCAGGGTCAAGGGGCTATGTTTTCTATTTGTTCCAGTGCTCAAACTACTAGTATTTTAAACTAAACCTCTGAGATGGGGACATGGACTAAGAAGGTATTCGGAAGCCTACTTTAGAGTATGACAACTCCTTCACAGACCTGTCAAAAAAGGGGCATCATTTGTATTTCTAAAGCAATGGAATAAGTCTGACTTAAATGGGATCATAATAAGGGATAGGAACAAAAATGAACCCCTTGTCCGAAATTTGTCTCTTGAATGCTTTAAGTGCTTTGCTACACATTTTGATTATTACTATCTTTTCTTTCTTTCCAAATTCCTTTTCTTTTGAAAAGAGTTTGAGAAGTCTACCATCATTGAAAACGGGGAAATCCGCATCAATGGGAAAGGGAAGAAGATCCGGAAACCACGCACCATCTACTCAAGTCTCCAGCTTCAGGCCCTCAACCAACGCTTCCAGCAAACCCAGTACCTAGCCTTACCTGAGCGGGCGGAGTTAGCAGCACAGTTGGGCTTGACTCAAACCCAGGTGAGATCAAAAGATACCTTGGCACTTCCTTCTGTTTATTCATTACTTAAACATGATTTGGAAGTAGGGAGTTACAAGCCACACAGTTGCCTGAAACAATGGGTATAAAGAGGAGAGGCGGGTAACAAATATTATTATTATTATTATTATTATTATTATTATTGACACAACGATGTTGTATGACACAGCAAACAAGATAGACATGCTGGATTTCGTTTCACAAAACCACAAGTCGAACACTTCCCAAGTGTCTAGGACTGTGTGATGTATTTTCGGATGATGCGTGCAGATCCCAGTAGGGTGGCCTTTTGCAGTTGGCAGATCGTAATTTTGTCAATGTCTATTGTTTCCAAATGCCGGCTGAGATCTTTTGGCACGGCACCCAATGTGCCCATCACCACCGGGACCACCTGCACTGGTTTCTGCCAGAGTCTTTGAAGTTCAATCTTGAGGTCCTGATAGCGGCTGAGTTTTTCCTGTTGTTTTTCATCAATGCGACTGTCACCTGGGATGGCGACATCAATTATCCAAACCTTGTTCTTTTCCACAACTGTGATATCTGGTGTGTTGTGTTCCAGAACTTTGTCAGTCTGGATTCGGAAGTCCCACAGTATCTTTGCGTGTTCATTTTCCACGACCTTTGCTGGTTTGTGATCCCACCAGTTCTTTGCTGCTGGCAGGTGGTACTTGAGACATAAGTTCCAATGGATCATTTGGGCCACACAGTTATGCCTCTGTTTGTAGTCTGTCTGTGCAATTTTCTTACAGCAGCTGAGGAGATGATCAATGGTTTCGTCAGCTTCCTTGCACAGTCTGCATTTTGGGTCATCAGCTGATTTTTCAATCTTGGCCTTAATTGCATTTGTTCTGATGGCTTGCTCCTGGGCTGCAAGGATCAGGCCTTCTGTCTCCTTCTTCAGGGTCCCATTCGTGAGCCAGAGCCAGGTCTTCTCCTTGTCAGCTTTTCCTTCAATTTTGTCAAGGAACTTTCCATGCAGTGTTTTGTTGTGCCAGCTGTCAGCTCTAGTTTGTAGTGTGGCTTTCTTGTACTGGTTTTTTGTCTGCTGTGCTTTGAGGAGTTTCTGATTTTTGACTTCAATCAAAGCAGGTTCTTCACTTTGCTTTACATATTCTGCCAGGGCATGTTCTTCTTCTTTGACTGATTGTTTTACTTGTAAGAGTCCTCTGCCCCCTGATCTTCTAGGCAGATATAGCCGGTCAACATCACTGCGAGGGTGCAGTGAGTGATGAATGGTCATGAGTTTTCTTGTTTTTCTGTCCAAATTGTCCAGTTCCACCTGTGTCCAGTTTATAATGCCAGCAGTATATCTTATGACAGGCATGGCCCAGGTGTTTATGGCCTTGATGGTGTTGCCTCCATTGAGCTTGCTTTTGAGAATTTTTCTGACCCTTTGTGTGTATTCTTTACTGACCACAGTTTTCACATATTCATGCTTGATGTTGTCCAGCTGTAGTATGCCCAGATTATTATTATTATTATTATTATTATTCCCCAGTAGTTACTTTTTAAAACTTCTTATAGGACATCAAGTAAGTAGTTTAACTACATACTAGTAATAACTAACATGTTACCAATTGGGTTGCTGTAAGTTTTCCGGGCTGCATGGCCATGTTCCAGAAACATTATCTCCTGATGTTCGGCCAGATCTATGGCAGGCATCCTCAGAGGTTGTGAGTTTGTTGAAAACTAGGCAAGTGGGGTTTATATATATCTGTGGAATGTCCAGGGTGGGAGAAAGAACTCTTGTCTGCTTCAGGCAGGTGTGAATGTTGCAATTGATCACCTTGATTAACATTGAATAGCCTTGCAGCCTCAAAGCTTGGCTGCTTCCTGCCTAAGGGAATCCTTTGTTGGGAGTTGATTAGCTGGCCCTGATTGTTTTTTGTCTGGAATTCCCTTTTTTGAGTGTTGTTCTTTATTTACTCTCCTGATTTTAGAGGTTTTAAATACTGTTAGCCAGATTTTGTTCATTTTCATGGTCTCCTCCTTTCTGTTGAAATTGTCCACAAAATTTCTTTCTCTCACCCTGGACATTCCACAGATATGTAAACCTTACTTATGTAGTTTCCAACAAACGTCACAACCTCTGAGGATGCCTGCCATAGATGTGGGTGAAACGTCAGGAGAGAATGCTTCTGGAACATGGCCATATAGCCCGGAAAACTCACAGCAACCCAGTGATTCCAGCCATGAAAGCCTTCAACAACACATGTTAACAATTATTTTTAAAAGTAACTTTCTAGGCTGTACTCTAATAATAATAATAATAATAATAATAATAATAATAATAATAATAATAATAATAAATTAGACTGAAATACTACACCAGCTAGGACACAGAATCAGTTAAATAGACCTATAAAATCATATATATTATTACAGTAGACTCTCAGTTAACTTGAACTCTCAAGCAACTGGCCAAAAAAAATCTAAGAAATACAAGTAATTTAAAACAAATTTAAATTAAATTAAATTAAATATGAGTAATTTAATTTAAAATATGTCGTTATTTAAATTAAAATATATGTATAATAAAACTGTGTTACATAAAGTTAAGTTTGTCTTTATTTGCTTATAATTACTGAATTTCAATATCAAGTCAAGGCAGAGTTTAGGGTATGGTATAGTATGGGATGTTGTATTAGGCTAATGTTTAATATTAACTCTTAAACAATCGGAAACTACATTTATCCGGCATCTAGCAATCCCCATGGGTGCCACTCAGCAGAGAATTTACTGTATTATTATCATTATATCTATTGTGTCTCACTTTTTCGAGACCCAAAGTGGATCACGACCTTTTTAAAAAAACTATACAATTTAAAATCCTAAAAAATAGAAATGAATTCAGTGTTACAGTTTTTTAAAGATTTCTGTTAAAATATCCCTAAAACAAACAAATTAAACCTGTTGATAAACAATTCAATACATAGTAGAAAGAATCAACCCATACTATAAAACTCAGGATTTAAGATAATTTTCTCTGAAGACCCTGTTGCTTTGTATGCCAAACTCAATTCAGTTTCCCCTCACACTAACCTTGTAAGGTTGGCCAGGTGGAGTGGTACGTATAGTACGTAACCTGCTTGAGGCCATCCAGGGAGATGCATGTGACATTACTCACATGTGTCCATTCTGGCTCCACCACGCCAGTATGCAATTTTCAGTGGGAAGGTAGCATGGATTGCATGTGTGTGTGTAGGAGTGATCTTATCATTTTCCCCCCGGTCTCCCGGTTTCCTACCTCCAACTGGCTTTTTCACCTTCTGATGATATGAGGCAGGTGAGAAATATAATATATTTCTCCTATGGGCCCCTAGACTGATAGAAGTGAGTGTTCATAGACAGAAAGCTGAAGACACCCTTCCCAAAATCCATCCTTCTCAATAGAGCAGTCTTCCCTGAACCCAATGCCCGCTGAACGAATTGAGTAACAATTATCCCCATCCCCATCCAATGTGGTCCTATTGGCTGGAGTGGGAATTATAGTCCATCTGGAAGGCGACAATATTGAAAGAAGCTGTTTCAAAATCTTTCCCCAGGGATGTCGCTCAATATTAAAAACAAAGAAGAAAAGCTGGCCTGGATGAGGAGACAATAGACTTGACAAATGCCCTATGAAGTTGTACATGTGTCTGAGAAACCAAAGTGGCTTACCACATTTGAATAAGAACAGACACTGTCAGGATAAATACATTTAAAACAATGAACTCACACAATGAATGAAAAAAAATAAATAAAGTACGATGCCCTTTGTGTTTCTTTTAAAGAGAATTTTAGAAAGTGGGGCCACCAAGGCTGGTGACCACCAAGGCTGACACACAGGCAACCTAGAGACACCTGTATAGCAGATGCATGGATAGAAATGGCTTTCTGCAAATGAATATTTTTGCTCCACATTGTGCCAAGATGGAGATGTACTTTGCTCTGCATTAGTTCTGCATTCCTCTGCAGAAGCAAAATTGTGTTGCTGAAAACCTATCCCAACTCTGTCTCATAGGCCACAAATTCCATTGATGGAACAAACGAACCAAACAGTTGTCAGACTACAGAGAAGCCATTGAAATCCACAAGCATGGGGACAATTTCAACAGAAAGGAGGAAACCATAAAAATGAACAAAAGCTGGCTACCAGTATTTAAAAAAAACCCTCTAAAATCAAGACAGTAAATAAAAACCAACACTCAGAAAACAGCAGAATTCCAGACAGGAAACAATCAGTGCCAGTTAACGCCTCCCAACAAAGGATCCCCCCAGGCAGGAAACAGCCAGGCGTTGAAGCTGAAAGGCCTTTCAGTGCTAATCAAGGTGGCCAGTTGTGACATTCACACTTACCTCCAACGGACAAGAGTTCTTTCTCCCACCCTGGACATTCCACAGATACATAAACCCACTTGCCTAGTTTCCAACAGACCTCACAACCTTTGAGGATGCCTGCCATAGATGTGGGCTAAACGCCAGGAGAAAATGCTTCTGGAACATGGCCATACAGTCTGGAAAACTCACAGCAATCCAGAACCAAACAGTTTCTTGGGGAAATCATTTGACTTGGAATAATCTAGTTCGTCCCTCCTAATCTGAATGCACAGCTGATTAGAAACAAACCAAGGAAAGACCCTTTCTTTTTTTTACACCTGAACTGAGAAATAGATGCACTCTTCCAAGAAAAATACCCATTTTACAACACCTAACAAGTTTTGAATGCCCCCCCCCCCCAAATCTTCACCATCAAGAATTGACAGGTTTTTACTTGACTTGCTCCCTCTCTACCATAAAAAACCCAAATCTTTTTTATGCCTCCGGCTGAGGACTCACCCCTGACATCTGTCTGTCTCAAGCAATCAGGTTAAGCTGTTCAACCAGCTGTAAAGGAGGCTGCTGGATGGGAGGAACGTAACTTCTGACAGTACCGATTCCCTTGCCTTGCCACATCTTTGCAAACTCTGGACATTCCTCAGCTTGAGGCTCAGGAAGAAACAGGAGCTGTGTAGGACCACGGGTGTGCTACTGATTTTACTATCTGATCTTACTCATCCCATATTTTCTTTTTTCTTGGTTTGAAAAGATGTGAAATATACATGCATACACACAAACCCAGATACATATCCAGATATACTAATCGGTACCAGCTAGTGGACAATATATACACATGCATACAAACCAAGAAACACATATCCTGATATACTAATCGGAAACAGCTAGTGGGCAGGGCCGGCCCAAGGAAATTTTCAAGTGTAGGTTCACAGAATTTTGGCACCTCCCCCCCCCCCCCCCCCAAAACCAATTAGGCATCGGATTGTTGCCAGTTGTGAGGCCACCCTGGGTCCTCTTCAGGGTGAGAAGGGCAGAACACAAGTATTTTATTTATTTATTTACATCACTTTTACCCTGCCTTTCTCCCCGAGGGGACTCAAAGCGGCTTACAATAAATAGGCAAAAATTCAATGCCTAAAAACAATTAATATAAAACAATCTACAAAACAACAATTCATATAAAACAGGTACCATTGCAAAATAAAATCACATTATATAAAATTTTAAGCATGTCCAAGATTAAAATCCATTCAGTATGGTAAATAAATAAATAAATAAATAAATAAAATCAGGACAGTAAAAAAGAACATTCAAAAATGGGAATCCCAGACATGAAACAATCAGGGCCAGCTAACACCTCCCAACAAAGAATCACCCCAGGCAGGAAGCAGCCAGGCTGTGCTCCCACCTAGGTAGGCCGCTCCGCGCCATTGCCATGGAGACCGAAGTCCCACCATTCCCCCACCACCCCAGCTGCCAGCGCCAGCACCGTTTTCGCAGGAACAAAACGGTGCTGGTGCTGGCGGCTGGGGTGGTGTGGGATTGGTGGGCCTTCTGTCTCCATGGCAATGGCGTGGAGTGGCCTACCCAGGTGGGACCCGTGCTCCTGCCTAGGTAGGCCGCTTCGCGCCATTGCCGTGGAGACGGAAGGCCCAACTTTCCTGCACCACCCTGGCCGCCAGCGCCAGCACCGTTTTCACCAGAACAGAACAGTGCTGGCGCTAGTGGCCGGGGTGGTGTGGGAATGGTGGGCCTACGCGGCCGGGCCCAGGCCGAAGTTGGGCCCAGGCCAGGCCGAAGGCCCAAAGGAGGATGAGGCGGGTGGGTGCGCGCATGCGGAGGCGCCTCAACGGCGCCCCAGGGATTATGGCGCCACAGGCAAGTGCCTAAATGGCCTCACGGTTGAACCGCCCCTGCTAGGGCAATATATACATACACATACAAACCCAGATAAATATCCAGAGATACTAATCGGTACCAACTAGTGGCATCCATATCAATGGAGCAGCGAATCTACCCTGGAATTTAGTTCAAATTTTAAAGCGTGTATCCAAGCTCTTTGGGGTATAGGATTTTGTACTTTAAACATTTTCATTAAAGTTTTGACTAAAACCTGATATTTGCTTGTTGTGTGCCTTCGAGTTATTTCAGGCCCTTTCCACACAGCTGAATAAAATCCCACATTTTCTGCTCTGAACTGGAATATATGGCAGTGTGGACTCAGCAGATATTGTGGGATTTTCTGCCTTGTTATTCTGGGATATAGGGCTGTGTGGAAGGGCCCTCAGACTCATGGTAATCGCAAGGACACCCTATTATAGGATTTTCTTGCCTCTTCAGAGGGATTTTGCCATTGCCTTCCTTTGAAGCTCGAAGAAAATGACTTGCCCAATGTCATGCAGTGGGTTTCATGGCCAAGCAGGATTCAGACTCTGTTATCCAGCGCCCTAGACTTATGCTGAAAACACTATACCACTGTTGGCCCCCAATAACATGGGTTCCCTTAGTTATTATTCATACCCATATAAGCATGACCTTACATTCTATAAATGCTTGTTTCTTGACTTTTCATCAGGACCAAAACTCTTCCGTAAGTCCGAAAGATGCATTGGTAGATCAGCATTCAGAGCTATGTGGAGATGAGTGTTAGCACAAGCACAATACTTCTAAACACAACACCAATTAATTTGCCTTTGGATTGCGCCTTGTCTTCTAAATACACTTGTGAAAGGGAAGCAGAAAAACAAACAATGGCGAGTGTTGTTTTTTCAAAAGAGAGAGCTGGAGGTGGTTTCAGGGAGGCTTTGCTTCTCCTGATGCATGCACTTTTTTAAAAAAGTCCCAACCTTCCTCCTGGACACACAGGTTTTGCAGGTTTCCGAAACAATGCCAAGGCCTCCAAAACCTGTTTTCTGGTGACGAAAGTGAGATGAGTGTTCACACAATGAGCTGCAATCTTATCCGCTCCAACATTTCTAAGATGCAAACAGGGAAACATGTGGCCAAATAATCAGTGTGTGGTCAGGATGGCAAAAATTATTAATGAGGAAAAACTCAAGCTAGTAAAGGCTGCCACAGATTCCTTTTGCCAGTGCCCACTGGGGAGGGTGAGATATTTCCTCCTCTCCTTTATTTATTATTTTACATCTTTAATGCATATGTTGCCTTTCTCCTGGAGCTGGATCCAAAGCAACAGTGTGAAATAATTGCAAACAACTTTTGTATTTTGAAATCAGTTTGCATCAATTGAGCTAAGCTGAGGACACAGTCAAAGGGAGGAAAGAGGCAGTGTAGGCTCATATAATTCAATCTAAAGCAGATAATCTGGATTTGGAAACTAGATTATATGGCAGTGTAGATTCAGCCTGGGTGACCTTAGGCAAGTCACCCTTTTATGGCTGGATCTACACTGCAATATAATCAAGTTTCAGAATGCAGATTAACTTCATTGAACTGAATTATATGGCAGGGTAGACTGAAGGCCCTTCTACACAGGCTCTAAAACCCAAGAGAAACTGGGATAAAAGTGTCTGTGTGTGCAGGGGGGGGGGGATTGGCTAGATGACGCTTGCTGAAAATGAGCACTGGATCACATCAGAGGCTGAAAAACACGGGTTAATAACGTATGCTTAAAATCTGAGATTGGACAAAAATGTGAACATTTGCATAATTGTATATCCCTGCACTCACACACACACACACACACACATATATATAGGAATTTTTGAGATACTCTGATGTGGACTGCTCTAGTGCATGTGACTCCATCTGTTTACAGCTGATGAGAATCACAAACACACAGGTGGCTGAACAGAAGCACAAATAGAAAGCATTTTCCATGAGAACACTCTGCAACCATTCCTTTGTTTTTATGTTTATGAAATTAAACAGAGCTTGAATGTACACAGTGGGCACCAGCATAGCAGGCAAGTGACTCCAAAGGGAAGCAGGATTCAAGAGGGCAAACGTGAAGGCAGCAGGAGGATGAGAAGAGATTATAATAAATTTGCTCGTGTGCACATTCATATACCGCATCAGCACTTATGAGGTCCAATGCATCTCAGAGAATCCATTTTTAAAAATTAAAAGAAAATTTCTGGTGGATGTCCCACATCCATCTTGCGAATTTCTAAAATCCACTACAAACAAACCTGTCAGGGCACCAGGGGACTATTTGCCAGGACCGACAGCTCCATGTTTGGACTTGCTTTCAGGTACCACAATTTTTTGCCCCACTTCTTTGTCCTGGATTATGAGGTTGTCTGGAAGGGGCCTCATATAATCTAGTTCAATGCATTAAATCTGCATTCTGATTATGTGGCAGTGTAGATCCAACCTTAGAAGAAGGCAACAACAAACAGTCTCTGACTAAATCTTGCTAAGAAAACCTTTTGATAAGATTGTGGTAATGCAGAGTTGACTTGAAGGCACACATCAACAATCAGGTATTAAATCTGGGATGTTCTTCAGGCATTTGCTGTACCACGAAGCTATGGCTTGGTTTCAGCCACAGTTTTAACCTTGAGCTGGGGTGGCTTCTTGTGTGTGAGACAAAGAAAATGCATTATCAACAGAAATGAGGTCAAAGAAGACATTGATTTGCATAAAATTAGTCTGTGCTAATGTATACATATAAATTATACATAACTGGAGTTGTCTAAAAAAATATTTTTTTCCAAGCTGAGATCTAACACTATTTGTTTTGTTTTCACATGGTGTAGGCTTTTTTCACCATTTGCATTTCTCCTACATTTAAAACTATAATTCCCTATATGAAACTATCAGAGAAGATGAAATGACTTCGACATCCAAACTTTTGTGGAGAATGAAGTCCTAGTTTTTTTTAATGACCTCTTCCTCTGGTAGTTTTCCACTGCTACGAAATGCCCTGAAGATCAATGTTTACGTTTTGGCCTTTCTGTTCTTTCCACAAATGCCATTGCACAATCAGCATTTTTTTTTTGTTGGGGGAGCAGGAGGTATTGAGTGAGAAAAGTTGAACTTTTGGAAAGGTTTAGTAGGGGTCAAGCGGCAGATGAGTGCAGTAAAAAGCAAGTAAGGGCAGGTTGCTCAGACATTATCTCCTAAAGTCATTCTCCATAACTTGAGAAGTGTTGTCATCCTTTATTATTCCAAGAGTTTTGGAAGATGGGACATTGTTATTCCCATTTTATAAATGAGGGAATTAAGACAAATTGAGGAACCCCAAAGATTACCATGTGCCAGGTCAGACCTCTGTTTAAATGGCTGCTCAGTCCAAACCCAATTTCAAGGTAAAAATCCATAAAATGATAGAATAGAGAACCATTAAAATAACATTTAACCATCAATACAACACTAAGCATCTGGTAATAGCCTTCTCTACTTTTGCATTACTTTCGACATTTTCATTGATATGTTTAAATATAAATTTGATGCAAATCAGTATACAGTGTTCCCTCACTTATCGCGGGGGTTACGTTCCAGGACCACCCATGATAAGTGGAAATCCGTGAAGCAGGGACACTATATTTATTTTAATATTTATACATTATTTTAGTAGTTATACACTATTTTAAGTCTTTATCAACCAATCGTATGTTGATAAATCGCCTCCTTCTCCTTCCGTTGCCTCTTGGGCTCCTTTTCTCTCCCTTCAGATTCTCCTTCCTCCCTTCCTTAGGCTGTACATTTTTGTGATTTATAATATTCTTTTAGAGTTTATTGAAAAACTGTGAAACAGCGAATCTGCAAAAAGTTAACCATGAAGTTGTGAGGGAACACTGTATTCTTTTATCATCTTTTGGGGTGATGCATAGATTCCTAATTCCAACAGTATCCATAAATGGAACTTCTTCTGTTTTTAAGTCAGAAAAGTATTATTTCTGCAAGTAATAATGTCTGATGAATTTGTTCAGTTCCTCCCCACTGTCTAATTTTTTTGTATTTCCACTTATACCTTTTTCCTTTCTTTTCTGCAGGTCAAGATCTGGTTCCAGAATAAACGTTCCAAGTTCAAAAAGATTATGAAGCAGGGCTCCAGCATACAAGAGGATCACCTCCACAATTCCTCATCTCTGTCTCCCTGTTCCCCCAATATACCCCCACTCTGGGACATCCCCATGGCATGCAAAGGAACCCCCCTCCCTGCTAACAGTTACATCAATAGCTTTGCACCTTGGTACCACCAGCCCCAACACCAAGACACCATGGGGAGGCCTCCAGTGATGTGACAAAAGCAGACAATGTAATTTTGGCCCATATGCTGTGCCTCTTTTCCTGAAGCTCTAATCAGGAACCCCGACACAGGACAAATGGGGGCTATGGCTGGAGGGCTGGCATTTCTGAAGGAATCACCAGCATTTCTCTTTTGACGAGAAGCTCTCCGGCAGGAAAATGTGGAGATGGACTTCCCCAACCTGTTCAAGAACCAGCTCGTAATAGCAGCAGCGGAACATCTGAGGTGGAGATAAGGAACGGCATCGACAACCACACCATGAAAGTTGAACTCAGAACTCCATTCCAAGTGCTATCACTTCATCTTGGGTTGACAAGAGTGGCATCTATGTTCTTCTTTCATGGCATGGACGAGTGTTGGATCTAGTTGTGCTAAGTAGTTGCCACGGGTTGGCTTGGTTTCAGTGCCTTAAACAGTTTTTACCGTAGCAATTAAACAGGTTATATTTTTTGCAAACATGGAAGTTCAGACCATGATGGTTTTGTGTGATATATTTATGCCTGTCACATGGCTGCTAAAGGCATTAGAGCATTGGGTCTTTATTACCACTGAAACCCGAATTAGGATGGTGAAGTTCTGAACTGGATAATATTCTGCATCAGACAGATGTGGGAGGGGAGGAAAGAATGCAGAGTTCAATGGAAGTTGAATAAAGACATGAACTTGTGCCGCTACAGCAGGCATGGGCAAACTTGGGCCCTCCTGGTGTTTTGGACTTCAACTCCCACAATTCCTACCAGCTGTTAGGAATTGTGGGAGTTGAAGTCCAAAACACTAGGAGGGCCCAAGTTTGCCCATACCTGCTCTACAGCCATTGGACTCTAGCTCCCATCAGTCCCAGATAGGAATAATAGCAAGTAGAGTCTAGTAGCATCCAGAAGACCACACTTCCTCATTGGCATAACCTCAATATGGGCAGGACAAAAATACTTCTTAACCTGGAGAAAATACCATCTCTTTCCCTGGGATTAGAACTGGCAAGACCTTGTACCCAATGGATTCAATATGCCGTACTCCCGCCTTAAAAAAGTGTGATTATAGCTGTAACTAAGCCAATATCCATACAGAGCTCCAGTTTGCTCACATTATAAAATAGGATTTTTTTACAGAGCCAAATTTGCTTTCCTCTGTGTTACTAATACGCATTTGTTTGGTTTTTTTAAAAAATGTCATAAATACAGGATTATGTTTACATTTGATGAAAAGTTTGTGGAATGTAATCCCCATTTCTCCTCCCTTTCCATTTTTGAAAAAGGCAATTCGTATTTCTTACATGAAGTCCCCACCCATTTTTGAGTTTATTTAACTAAACGATTTTAAAACTAATTTAACTTTTTCTCTCTCCCCACACATTGCCAAGCATACTGATAACAAATTATTTATTAAAGTAAAACTTTTGGTATATTGTATTGTTTTCTCTTTATAAACAGAATGTAAACTGATAAATATTTGTTTTGTACAAATTATTGGTGTTGTGCTCTTTTTATGGTTCTCCTAAAGTCTGAAGTTAAAATTGAGACACTTAGTAAATTGATAATTATCTAAAGTCTTGCCAAGTCAGTTAAAATACAGTAGGGATGGAAAATTAGGTCCTTCACAAGTTACCAGGCTCCAACAGACATCGCTTTCTGCCAGTATGAACTAGGGTTTGGAAGTTACTACAACTCCCAGCAAGTCCAGTGATCACGTTGTCTAGGGAGTTATAGAATCTGTAGTCCAAAACATTTTTTCCCAAGCTTCTGTCATGGGCATGGATATGGGGTGATGGTGAGTGTCACCCAACAACATCTGAAGGGCACCATTGCTTTCACCTTCAAAGTATGGTATAAACTTTGAATCCACATCAAATCACATGGTGTTACTCATTACCAAACATTTAGATGCTCAAAGGCCCCACAGCAAAAGCATCTAAAAGTTGGTAATGAGAAACCTCATGTGATTTGATGTGGATTCAAAGTTTATACCATTAGCATTAAACTTTGGTTTGGGGCGAACCACTTCATGCCCTCTAGCACTCACAGATGAAAACTAGAACATTTATGAACAATCAACACCAAATTGTGATCAAGATGGTAACAGTTATGAAAGCGGAATATCTAGGAGAGACTGTAGCGCTTTGCTCTTGCCTGAGCCAACAGGGAAGGATAAAAGCCCATTCTCTCTTCTCCCTTCCTGTTGAATAAATTGAGTTCAACATGCAGCAACTGAACTAAATAGGACAAAGGAGGAAGTGGGAAGAGAGGAAAACAAGGATATTTTAAAAGATGTAAAAAGCAGCAGCGGACTAATCAGGTCTATCCCTGCCAAATCAAAAAAGTTGAGGGGTATGCGACCCTCAACAACTTCCTAGACCAACAATGTTTCCCTAAACCTAACATGCAGAGTACTCATTCAAGCATCAGGCTACTACTCTGGATACAAGGACTTAAATTCCCGCTTGGCCATGGAAACCCACTGACTGACTTTGGGCAAGTCATACTCTCTCAGCCTCAGAGGATACCCCTTCTGAACAAATCTTTTGCAGCCCCATTTGGATATTGCCAGCTGTGCTGCCTTTCTCGTTTGTCTCATAATAACATTTCCATGACTTTCCCTGGGAATGTTGCCTCACCGCACCTTAGACTTCAGGATGTAATTACCCTAATCCCCTCACAATGCCCCAGGAAGACACCGGAAATCACACAATGAGCTTGCACAAGGGCCCAGGGGTCTTCTTCCTCTTCCTATCTGATACGATCAAATTTATTCCTGGTAACTCTTCCTTATAGCTGTCCCCAATCCAGACCTTCCCCTGGGGTTCCCATTGAAATGACCAACTAACTCCCTAAGCGCCTTTTGTTTATCAGGACCGACACCATTGTATTATTTAGCGCTTGAACCCATTTCAGCTCATTATTGCATGACCTGCCACATTCTTCCTGAATAATGCTCCTCTCAGAGTGGATCACTAAATGGATGCAAGCTTCAAAATAATTCAATGACTGTTTATTAAAATCTCCCGCCATGATGGAGACCAACCAGCAATGATGTTGGAGGGAATCCTGAACCAACCATGTAGCAGATCCTAGACGGACACTTTCAGAAGCAATCAAAAGCTAGCATGAGAGTCATGAATAGCTGTCAAAATGTAATAAATATGCTCTGTATTCACAATTGAGGTATGCCAGTTCTTTGGAGTGCTGTCTCCACTGATTTCCTCTCTGGTCATCTGGGTGTCCCCTGGGTAACGTCCTTGCAGACAGCCAATTCTCTCACACCACAAGTGACTTGCAGTTCCTCAAGTTGCTCCTGACATGGAAAAAAGAGCAATAAACCTCTAAATTTTGCCTTCAACCCATCTATGTCTCATTTGGCCTTCTGGAATGCTAGACATGTTGGACTCTGAACCTACGGTTCTTGTGGAAGCTGAAATCATATAACATTCTAGTTTCCAGAATTTCCAGGGTAGCACAGCTACTGGCAAGGAGATTTGGATGAGGTTGCACTCCATAACAAGAGTATTTTTTAACATCTGGTTCACTCTTTCATGGATGGCGCTTTGTGACAGCAATGCTGAATACAGACGTTTAAATTTCCTGCAATGCACTCGAGTACAAGGAGATAAACAACATAAAAAAATCCAAGTGTTAGTGTTTCCGACCTCCGTCTGGAAGCTGCTTTCCTGTCTGTTGGGTTCTTATACTAGGTCTGTGACCATATAGTTCAAGACATTTCACTGCCTAAGGAAGAATAGCAAATAGCACACACTACCCAGCTTGAGTGAAGATGCATAGTCCTCAATGCTTGACATATCCCAAAACATTATTCACATAGTTTAGGAAAACTATTGTTTCAGACTTTGTCTTCCAGAATTCCCCAGCAGACAGTGAGTAATGCTTCTCTAACTTTCTCCTACCTCCTGTTCAATAATAACAAGTTAAGGAATTATTTGTTGCCATTCTCTCATAGTGAAATATTTGCTCCTTGAGGTGACTGCCTCATTATTGAAATAGTGCAAAAAAACAAAAACAAAAAAGACCCCTGATCCAGTCAACTGAATAACCCTGAATTGTCTTGATTTGGCAAGGACAGTCCTCTTTTACATCACAGCATCTTCTACAAAAGACAACTGTATTTTCCTTTGATTTTATTCTAAATCATGGACTCATTTAGCAAGCAGTCAGCCCTGCATATCCTTAGATTCTGCATCTGCAGATTCAACCATTCACAGCTCAAAAATCTTTATAAAATATTCAAAGATCTAACCTTGATTTTGTTTTTTTGTTTTATATAAGAGAAATGTTGTATATAGTGGGATTTGAGCATCCATGGATTTTGTTAGTCATTGGATTGAGAGAACTGGAACCAAACCCTAGTAGAGACCAAGGACCCACTGTAATTCTTTTCCTTCTTTCTCATCCCTTTCAAAGCTATTCCTCAATGTACCTCACTCACATGACTCTATTAACATATTAAGCCAAAGATAATAATCCTTTTTTTTTAATTGTCCCTCTTGGTTTTCTGAACCTGGCTCCTGGATAGTTCTACTATTGGTTTCCTGAGCCTTGCTGCTTCTGGGTGTTGGCCCCACAACTCTTGAACACCTGCAGGAACTGACCTAAGAGCATCTTAGCCTCAGCATCAAGGGAGGTGTTATGTGTAACACCAAAGCATAGACAGAGTGAGTCACTAACACATCCTCTTTCCACACTTCTGGAATCTCAGGTCAACAGGTATGACCAAGCCGGGATCAAGATATTTTGCTGCCTGAGGTCTAGGATGAGATGGTGACCTCTCCCCATCCCACATACAGAAACTAGATTGGCAGTTGAAACTTCCTTCAGTACTGGTTATGTGACAATGTTTTCCACCACACCTGAAGCAGAAGGCTTGGTTAAGCTGATCTTAGGACTCATCCTGTTGTAGGCACAGCTTTGTTCTCCGTTGGAGGGAAATAGCCTGGAAGATGAAGAGGAACATCTCAGAGGATGCCTCTGTTGCTTTGGGCACTTGCTGCTTGGGGCAACTGCCTCCTTTCGCCTAATAGCAGGGCTGGTCCTTTGAATAATGTTTCGCCAGTTTCCACACCACCTCTATTATTAGAAACTCAGAAGCATGAAAAGGATGGGGGTTGAGTGGGGTGAGCTGGAATAGTTAACTTTGCTGCGTTTGCCTTTTGGAAGGGCCTCTGGATTGGCTCCTTTCATTACCCCCAGGTCAGAATGGACACCTTAAAATGATCTCGACTGTATAATTAACCCCCATTGAACTTCACCAAGGTCATTAGGAACCTGTCTTTCCTCGTCCCGCTCCCTCTTTAAAGGCCTCCTAAAATAAGAAAGACCTTTATACTCTGAGCACAGTCCCTGTTTCTTCTCTTTCCCCTCCACCATGGCCTCTACGATTACCTAAAGAGGGGCATATATTACAAACAACACTGGGGCTGCAGTTATATGGGGGTGGGTGGGTTAAAGAAAGGGGGAGGAGGGAAAACCCTATTGAATTCAGCTATGGGTTGCTTTCACCCCCATGGCCTCCCATGTTTGATATGGAACCACTGAACAAGTTAATTATTTCAAGATCTGAGTTAAAAGCAAGCAGACATGCAGAAGAAGAAAACAATAGCAACGCAAATTGGTCACCAAATAGAGATTCAGTCCTCTTCCAACTTCAAAGTTGCCATAGAAAAATATGGTCAACTACAACACAGCAGTTGTAGTCCGTCAGTGGTGTAAACAGGTGATCTGCAGTGCTGGGAGGAGAGAGAGAGAGAGAGAGAGAGATAGAGAGAGAGAGAGAGAGAGAGAGAGAAAACAGCAGTTGCCATGAGGATGAGAAGGCACCTCATTTTGCAGCTGTGGTGAGTGGTGAGCCACATATGTCTTGCCTCTAGGAACACTCATGCACGTAATTTATTATCTTTTAGACTTTTTACTTTTATATTGAGGAACATATTTCTAAATGCTCCATCTAGACAGCCAAGGTTGGGAACAGGAACTCAACAAAAGAATTATAAAGAAAAAATACGCTTTCAGATAAGACGTTCAGGGGAAAACTTTTACATTTACCCACAATTTGAACAATATCAGTGTCTTTTATATAAATGGCAAAACCAAAATTCGCTTTTGAGGGTTGGGGGAATTTTTGGATGGTGGATGGTTGAATCCATGGATATGGAATCCATGATATGGCAAGTTGATTATGTTTTATTTTATCTGTTTGTTGTTGTCTTGAAATGTCATGATAAAAGAATGTGATACAAATATTTTAATAAATAAAAACTGAAATGAAACCAGTGCTTTGCTGTTTTATTATGCCCTTATAAGTCTTCCTGGAATTTCCAGGCTATTTAAAACAATAAGTGGTT
The DNA here is from genome assembly GCF_035594765.1 of Anolis carolinensis. NCBI lineage: Eukaryota > Metazoa > Chordata > Lepidosauria > Squamata > Anolidae > Anolis > Anolis carolinensis. The sequence continues at coordinate 25,166,607 of NC_085846.1, read as the reverse complement.
CCTATTAAATTGTCAGAATGTCTCTGATGGATTCTGTTGCTCCTACAATAAAATACAAGACAATTTTGTATCATAATGCTCAGGGCATGGTATGGGGGCAGTGAAAACATTAGCTCAGTTTCGTTTGGCCTCGCTCAAGTCAAATATAAAGATAGCTAGCGATATTACCTATGCCCTTATTTGAGACATCAGTGAGACATAACATAGTCACTTTAACCACTGTCTTTCTGTCCCCCTGCACATAACAACACATTGTACTAAATGTAAAATGAACACGCCACATCCTTCAGTTAGTTTTCAACCACACATACACACAATCATACGAGGAATGAAAAGACTGTGAAATTTGTTCCAAGTTTTTGGATTGAAAAACACAATAAACGCCAACTAAGCAACCACTAAAGTCTCTATGTCCCCTTGCAAACTACAAGGAATGTGTGTATTTGTGTACCTCTGCAAACTGCATGGCAGAAAAGTGTTTTTGTGGCAGTGGAAGCCATTCTTCCTTCCTATACTGGTGCCACTATATATTCAAGAGATAATTTTAAAGCTTTAAAGTACAGTAGAGTCTCACTTATCCAACGTTCTGGATTATCCAACACATTTTTGTAGTCCATGTTTTCAATACATTGTGATGTTTTGGTGCTAAATTAGTAAATACAGTAATTAGTACGTAGCATTACTACATATTGAACTACTTTTTCTGCCAAATTTGTTGTATAACATGATGTTTTGGTGCTTAATTTGTAAAATCTTAACCTAATTTGATGTTTAATAGGCTTCTCCTTAATCTCTCCTTATTATCCAACATATTCGCTTATCCAACATTCTGCCGGCCCGTTTATGTTGGATAAGTGAGACTCTACTGTATATCAAAATAAAAACATTAGGAGAGGAACAATAAATATTCAATTAAAACAAGTCTGAAGTATAATATTGAGAAAGTTTTTCAACTGGCTGGCATAATCAGATCTGGAAAGTCTGGGCAAAGAGTTTATTGTTAGCAGGCACACAAAGCATGCTTGGAGATAGGAAAGTTATCTCATTCAGATGCATCTATTTTAGGCCCCTTCTACACTGCCACATAATCCTGTTCAAACCAGATAATCTGAATTTATATGGCAGTGTAGAAAGGGCCTTATAAGAGAGAACATGGATGAAAGTTTAAGTTGAGTTGTCATTTAACTGTAAGTTAAATGAAGATCTGTGAATTACTTCAGATGAACTTTGCTAATTAAGGTTGGATCTACACTGCCATATAATGCAGTTAACTGCATTGAACTGCATTATATTACACTGACCGTATAATGTAATTTCAAACAGTATAACCTGGCAGTGTAGATCCAGCCAAAGGCAAAATTTTTGATTAATTTTAATAAAGATTGGGAACTGTTCTTTATTTTTAACAACAATGATGGGGGCATTTATTGACATAAATAGATTATGTGTTTAGATTTCTCCAGGTAATTTCATTATGTACATATAATGAACATATGTTGCCAAACATAGAAGTGAGGTCACATTATCATTTAAAGGGAATAGATTAGAAAGGGATAAACCTATCTGATACAGATAGGAAGTTTGGAGCATTATTTTTTTAAGTTGTTAGTTGTGGTTTAGTTGTAGAGGAGAATGTGTAGTTTTATTGTTTTAATAGTTTTGTTTAATGTAGTTGTATAGTTTTGATAGTTTTGTTTTTATGCTTACATGAAAAGCCTTGCCACAGTGAAGCTGAAAAAGACTACCTTCTATTTTATCTCAGTTTTGAGTTCAGGAAAGAAAGGAACAGCAGCATTGTTTGTTTGTTTGTTTGTTTTGGAAAACGTCATCTCTCATCTGCTCCACCGACCCTCTTCTTTTAATTTCCCCTTCTCTTTTTATATCCACTTCCTATTTTCTTTGATGTGCTGATTTCCACACTGGATCCCAGATTTATTTGTTTTTAATCATTGGATTAGAGCTTCAAATCCATTTTCCTTGGGTAGGTGTGGTGTATAGGGTAGAACACTGGTTGTTAATTTAAAATCTTCTAACTTTGGAAGTAAATAAAGGTTTTGAATTCTAATCTCCATACATAATAAAAGTGAAACTTTGTTTGTATGTGGCTGGGATGCCCACTTACACAGACAATCTCCCACTTCCACAAATGGGATCCACAGTGCTGAGGAGCCACCAAAGGCCCTCCTTCAATTATATTGCAGATTATAGCAAGCACCATGGACATGTCCAAGAGCCCTGCCAATGTTCTCCACAAACACAATACTGCCCACCACCCAAGGGAATGCAGAGACAATTTCACCCTAGAGTTTATTTGTTTCCTATACCGCAGACATCTCAGTGTTTCTTACTCTCTCCATTGGTGTGTAATTTGCATGATCCCACCCACTGCCTCTCCCTTAACCCTTTCCTACTCTTTTCTATGGCGCACTGCAAACAGAACGGGATTGATCAGCTTTGGGAGACTGACTCAACATGATGGAAGTTGTAGTTTACCCTGCATCAAGACAAAGTGCTGTGACCCCCACCGACAATGGACCTGGATCACATTTGGCACACAGAATCTCCATGGCCAATGCAAAATACTGGAGAGGTTTGGGAGGAATCGACCTAGATTTATAGGAGTTGCAGTTCACCTACATCCAGAAAGCACTGTGAACCCAAACAATGATGGATCTGGACGAAACCTGGCACGCATACCCCGTATGTACAAATTTGAATAGTGATGCGGTTTGGGGAGAATTGACCTTGAAATTTGGAAGTTGCAGGTACTGGGATTTATAGTTCACCTGCAATCAAAGAGCACTCTGAACTCCACCGCCGATGGACCTGGACCTAACTTGCCACACAGACCCCCCCCCCAATGACCAACTGAACCTACTTGGGGAGGGGGCTTTGGGTGGACCGACTCACCATGGTGGGATCTGTAGTTCACCCTGCCACCAGAGAGCTCACTGAACTCCACCAATTACACATCCAGTGCAAACTTGCCACACATGCCCAACTTTAAGTACCGATGGAGTTTGAGAGAGTTAACCTGTAGTTCAACCACAACCTTATGCATTTTCTAAAATAGAAAAAAAATGTCTTTTTCAAATAACCTGGGCATTGCCAGGTACCCAAGCTAATAAATGAATGAAAATAAGTGTTTGGTTTGGAACTTGTGACTGTAATGTTGTAATTCCCCAGCCCTGAAGGGCTAATAATTTTATTTTATTTTATTTTATGCAAAAATCCAACGGAACTAGGTTTTAGGTAAAGAACCAGCTGGGGAATGTAAAATTTCTTGGCTCTTTAGCACCGTGGCTTGTTTAATTAGTTAATAACTTAATTAGCAATGTGGTTCCAGAATTAAAGTTGATGTTGAAATTCCAATTTAAGTCAATCAATTATAGTGTGCATTTAGCGAGTTGCCTCTTTTAATTAGAAAACTGCCATTTGAGGTCCTAAGCTATTTAAATTGTCAAATGTTATCAGCACATCAAGGGTTTTCCTGGAAGCATAATGGCGGAAATTGCAATTCCTTTACAAGGGGTGCTACTGTGGTCCCTTGCTATCCCATGGGCCTCCCTTAAAAACCAAATTATGTGGATGGACATGGATTGCCATTCAAGCACATACAATGAAAGAGTGTGAGAGATAACAAGAAAGTATTTCCTTTCTGGAAATTAAAGCAGACATCTGATCTTAAAAGGGCAGTTCCCAAATAAAGGTGAAATAAAGGGACGATTCCTTCTTCTCACTTATCTAGGAAGATTAGATAAGAAACAATTAATTCAGTTTACTTATGTTTATACAGAAGACGGATACTGAGCAGCAGGTAAATCCTGGTGCCACAAAGCTTTGCTGGAAAAGAGGAAGCTAACCTCATAAATATATAGACCCTCCTATTGCAGCAACAAATCAATAACATGTATATGTGCCTTCAGCTCACCCATCAACCCCATTAATTTCATAGGATTTTCTTAAACAAGAAATACTCAGCTTGTTCTTTTCTTTGAAATATAGCAGCCTACAGCACTTGGCGTTTGTTGAGTTACTTTGAGTTTTCTCGGCTGTATGGCCATGTTCCAGAAGCATTCTCTCCTGATTTTCGCTCCCATCTATGGCAGGCATCCTCAGAGGTTGTAAGGTCTAGTGGAAACCAGGCAAGTGGGGTTTATATATCTGTGGAATGATCAGGGTGTTGGGAATCCAACAAAGGGTTCCCCCTGGCAGGAAGAAACCAGGCTTTGAAGCTGCAAGACCATTCAACCAGGCTTTGAAGCTGCAAGGCTCTGGAACTCCCTCCCTAATGAGACATGATCGGCCCCCTCCTTACTAGCCTTTCATTCAGAAATTAAAATTTTTCTGTGGAGCCAAACCTTTCCAGACGAATGATAATAGGCACTGCCAGTTTGATAAATATTTTGATAATTCTTGACAAATAAGTTCAGTGGTCAGAGGTTACAGATATCTTTAAATGGTGCTTGCTGTAAGTTTTGAAATAGTTTTATTTGATATGTTAATTGGGTTTTTTATATCAGGTTGCAATCTTTTAATTGATTATATATTGTGTATTTGTATGATTGTTATATGCTGTACACCGCTTTGAATTCCACCCATGGGAGAAAAGCAAGATAGAAATGAAACCATCATCATCATCATCATCATCAAGCTGGCCAATTGCAGCAGACACACTTGCCTCAGACAGACAAGCATTCTTTCTCCCACCTTGAATATTCCACAGATATATAAACCCCACTTGCCTAATTTCCAATAGACCTCACAACCTCTGAGGATGCCTGCCTTAGATGTGGATGAAATTTCAGGAGAGAATGCTTCTGGAACATGGCCATACAGCCTGGAAAACTCACAGCAACCCAGTGATTCCAGCCATGAAAGCTTTCGACCACACACTTGGTGTTTGTTGGTAGTCTCCCATCCAATTACTAATCAGGGCTGACCCTTCTTAGCTTCCAAGATCAGATGGAATCTGGTGTCTTTAGAGAGTTTAGCTATCAAGGCCTTACACATTATAGCGATATGTGCTGTAATGGTTGAAGTAGAGATGTGCACACAGTTCTTTACACTCACCAAGAGTTGAATTCCCTACCCCAAACCGGAGAACATGCATCTCATCTCCTTCCTGAAGATAACCCATGAATACTGGAGACTCAAGGCCAGTCCCTGAAATCTGGCAATCCCAATGGGAACTCAGACCTGGAGCCGGCGGCGCATGGGATAGCTTGCACTGGCAGCACTTTCACCAAGTATTGCTTAAACAGCAACCTTTGCCAAGCATTGATCACCTGCCTGGGAATAAGGCTGGTCTCTAGGAAAGTGCTTGCTTGTCTGTAGCATCGCTTCCCCTATCTCCTTGGAAGCCAGCCTATGAGAATGGCATCATTACCATGGCGTCCTATTTGTATGTGGAGACTGCACCCTATGAATGCCTTGTCATTTGATTGGATTGGATTGCAATGGTGCAAATGCCCTGCCTCTGTGAGCTGACTGGGGTAGTCAAATGAGTGCATTCGTTATGATGAAATTATGTAAGTGGTGCACCAGGCTCAATGTAACGATTACCATTAGGAAAATGTGTTGTCGAAGGCTTTCATGGCTAGGATCACAGGGTTGTAGTATGTTTTCCGGGCTGTATGGCCATGTTCTAGAAATATTGTCTCGTAATAAGACAATACTTCTAGAACATGGCCATACAGCCCGGAAAACATACAACAACCATTAGGAAAGATTGATTTGAAGCTTCTTTTTGAAGTTACTATTCATGAGAGTCAAGGAATACTTCACTATCCCAGACCACTGAGTCAGCTTGGATGAACTGATACCTACACACTGCATGTAAAATTCAAAAACATTGCCATATCAGTTTGGAACATTTAGTATTCAAAGGGATCTTGCAGCATATTACAGACTAGATGAGTAGACAAAGTTGGTAGCATAAACTTTCATAATCTCTATGAAAGGTTATGTTATCAACTTCATTTTCTCTAATAGCTTCTAAGCTGCTACAAGATGCCTTTGGATACTACCTGGCATGCAAAATCTAGCCATTCCCTCCAGGAATTAGTCTAATTTTTCTTGCAGTTCACATGTTTCTCAGCATTTATCCCTCTCCTGGGGCCTATCTACATGGGCACTTTGCTCTTTTTTTCTGTTTCTTTCTGTTCCAGGGTGGGAGAAAGAACTCTTATCTGTTGAAGGCAAGTGTGAATGTTGCAATTGGCCACCTTGATTAGCATTGAATAGCCTTGCAGCTTCAAAGCCTGGTTTCTTCCTGCCTAGGGGAAACCTTTGTTGGGAGGTGTTAGCTGGCCTGATTGTTTCCTGTCTGGAATGCTGGACCACTCTAACAACCACCATGTCAGACTATACAGAGAAGCCATTGAAATCCACAAGCATGTGGACAATTTCAACAGAAAGCAGGAAACCATGGAAATGAACAAAATCTAGCTACCAATATATAAAAACTATAAAATCAGGACAGTAAATAAAGAACAACACTCAGAAAACAGCGGAATTCCAGACAAGAAACAATCAGGCCAGCTGAGCTAATACCTCCCAAAAAAAGGAGCATCCCAGGCAGGAAGCAGCCAGGCTTTGAAGCTGTAAGGCCATTCAATGCTAATCAAGGTGATCAATTGCAACATTCACACTTGTCTCAAACAGACAAGATTGCTTTCTCCCACTCTGTACTTTCCACAGATATATAAACCCCACTTGCCTAGTTTCCAACAGACCTTACAACCTCTGAGGATGCCTGCCATAGATAAGGATGAAACATCAGAAGAGAATGCTTCTGGAATATGGCCATACAGCCACGGAAAACTCAGCAACCCAACTCCTGGTCATCTCTCATTACCTTTGCTGACACTTTTAATAGTGTTGGTGTGATTCAAAGAAAGGGGGAAAGGAAGGGTAATCTGTTCAATTGTGTGCTTAAGTTGTGCTTCAGACTTTGTATTCTACTTTTCAGCATTAAGATGGGATTTCCTATCACTATAGAATATCTCATAGCAGTATTGGCTTTCCTTTCAGCAGATCAATGAATCTATTTTGGATTGCAGTACGAAGCTTCTTGGAGTTATCCAAGGTGCTGATCATCCTCCTCCAAATAAGTTTGACCCCCTTGCAAAGATCACACAAGGTGAAATAAAGCAAAAGCATGCAGTGTTTGTGTGTTCAATCAAGCATAAGGCAGGCAGCCCTTACATATTATTAAAATAGATATCTTTATTTAACTGTTATGATAAATGAAGTATGCTTGCAACATTTTTTTCTTAAAAAAACCCAACACTGCCTGCAATTGGAATAGTGTAGTATCAATTTGTCTTTCTGTTGGAGAGATTGTTTACTGTAGATAGAGATCAGTGTTAAGCCATGTATTTGTGATGTATTCCCTCTCCGACATGGGATGATTTAAAAGAGAAAATTATCTGATTGAGTAACTGAATATAGAACCAAATGCAAATTTTAACAAGCGTATCGGGCGTTGAATGTGCAAATAATTAGCCAGCAGTTGCAGCTGTTGAGAGTTTATGGCAGTTGCTGCTGGAAGTTGGATTCTGAAAACAGGCCGATCTTGAGATAATATAGGTAAAGGCAAAGGTTTCCCCCTGACATTAAGTCTAGTCGTGTCTAGTCTGGGGGTTGGTGCTCATCTCCATTTCTTAGCTGAAGAGCTGGTATTGTCCATAGACACTTCCAAGGTCATGTGGCTAGCATGACTGCATGCAACGCTGTTACCTTCCCACTGGAGTGGTACCTATTGATCTACTCACATTTACATGTTTTCTAACTGCTAGGTTGGCAGAAGCTGGGGCTAATAGAGGGAGCTCACCCTGTTCCCCTGATTCAAACCGCTTTTAGTCAGCAAGTTCAGCAGCTCAGTGGGTTATTATAGACCACCTTAAAAGTGGGAATGTGGAAGGGGGCATCTCTTCTACATTTAGGAATTCCCTCTGAGTGGGTCAGATCTTTCCTTCCTTGCTGTCTGTTTGGCAGGAAACAAAGTCTTTTCTATTCAGCAGGCTTTTGGAAAATGGTTAACAAGGGAAGGGCTTTTTCTGGTGCTGTACTGTTTTTAATCTTTGTAAGATGCTAAATGGCTTTCATAATGTTTTTAGCTGAATGCTATTTTAATCTCAACTGTAGCATGCTTTTTAACCATTTGTGTAGGAAGAGTGCAGGGCAGAATGAGCTTTGCATACCATCCAACTGTCCCAATTTAGCAAGAAGAGTCCTAATTAATCTTCTGTCATCACATCTTTTCTGCTGCTTTAAGAGTGTCCCAGATTCTTGCTCTACCTCCCACTTTTCTCCTCCATCTTTGCTTTACTTCAGTTGCTGCAAATTAAATTCCCAGTGCAAAAAGAGGGAGAAGGAAGCCATGAAGACAAGGGGCCCTTCCACACAGACACATAACCCAGAATATTGAGGCAGAAAATCCCAAAATGTTTTGAACTGGGTTATCTGAGTCCACACTGCTATATATTCCAGTTCAAAGCAGATAATGTGGGATTTTATTCAGCTGTGTGGAAGGAGCTGAGTAGACTCAGATCAAAGCAAACAGTTTTGGCTAGCTAGTCTGTTCTTCCTCATTACAGTAGACTCTCAGGCCCCTTCTACGCTGCCATATAATCAAAGCAGATAATTCACATTATCCACTTTGAACTGGGTTATCTGAGTCTACACTGCCATATAATCCAGTTGAAACCTGATAATCTGGATGTTATATGGCAGTGTAGAAGACGCCTCAGCTTATCAGAACTTGAGCAACTGGCAAAACAATAAAAGAAATAATTTAAATAATAGTTTAAATAGTTTAAAATAGTTTAAATTAAAATACAGTTTTTATAATACAGTAAAACTGTGCTACATTAAGTTTGTCTTTATTTGCTTCTAATTACTCTATTTCCATATTAATATCAAGTCAATACAAAAGTTTATGGTGTGGTGTATTATGGGGTATAATATTAAAGATAAAGGTTTCCCTTGACATTAAGTCTAGTTGTGTCCGACTCTGGGGCGGGGGTGCTCAACTCTGTTTCTAAGCTGAAGAACAGGCATTGTTTGTAGACACCTCCAAGGTCATGTGGCCGGCATGACTGCATATAGCGTGATTACCTTCCCGCCGGAGCGGTACCTATTGATCTACTCACATTTGCATGTTTTTGAACTGCTAGGTTGGCAGAAGCTGGAGCTGACAGCAGGATTCAAACCGCCAACCTTTTTGTCAGCAAGTTCAGCAGCTCAGTGGTTTAACCTGCTGCGCCACCAGGGGGCTACGGTATAATATTAGTTTTGGTGTATTTTTAATAGTGACTCTCATGTAACCAGAAATAACACTTATCCAGTATCTATCAATTCCCATGGGTGCAGATTACATGAGTCTACTGCAATAACTTTTGCCATCTATATTGCAGAATATGTCTTTAATATTTTGGACACTATCTCTTTGATGGTTGAACCTATTGATTACATTAGCTGTTAACTTCTCAATGTGCGGATGTTGCTTACTGTTCAAGTTCTGTCTCTAGCAGGTCAAAAATTATTCCTCGCTCTACTTGTGCTGTGAAACAAATATGGTGGCAGGTTGGGGTAGGCTCGGCGCTTTCATGTTGACAAGCAATACACACACATACACACACCTATAAAGCAGGGACAACAGGGAAGGGAATGTCCTGAATTTGGCTAACCACACCCTGGGCTGTCTCTGTGTCTCCTTGGGCCATAGCCACCACCCACTCCGACCCACCGGTTTGGTTAGAAGTCACTGTTCGACCTAGTCAGCAAAACAAGTTGGGCAACTTCTTTCGGCACGTGGCTCTTCCAAGGAGGGTGAGGTGAGCTTGGACTGTCATCCCTGGGCGGAAAATGCCTTCCTTCCCATGTCATAACAGCTTCCTGTCATGGCAGGGCATTGGGAAGAAAGGGAATGAGGAGGAGGAGGAAAAGCTGAAAGGATTACCAAACCGAGTGGCTCTACCAGGGCAGAAAATGCCCTGTGGTTTTGCACAATTCCCATCTCTCCTTCTGCCATCAAGAAAATACATTTTAAAAAAAATGTGAAAAGGTTTTGGGTGAAGTATTTTTTGTAAATACCCCAAGGCTCCAGACCTTGTCTGATTTTGAAAGCTAAGCAGGGTCGGCCCTGGTTAGTACTTGGATGGGAGACCACAGATTCTGTAAGCTATATTTCAGAGGAATCATAGAGTTGGGAGAAACCACATGGATCATACAGCCCTCAGATCTGGTGTAGCTGATTCAAACCACAGACTTTGCTCACATTCTTAATAAGGAGGTCTTGATTGAATCTATACTAAAGGTAAACTGTACTCAGAGTTATTTTTGATTTGGGTCAGTCCCTTGCATTGCCACACAGGGGCTGAAATCTAATGGCCTAAAAATGCCACATATACAACTCCCACATGCACTGTTGAGTAGTTTCAAGCTTGCCACAGCTGTTCCATAAAATCATAGAATCCTAGAGTTGGAAGAGACCCCCAAGGGCCATCCAGTCCACGCCTTTCTGCCATGCAGGAATACACAATCAAAGCACTCCCAACAAATACCCATACAGCCTCTGTTGAAAAACCTCCATAAAAGAAGGGCCCACCTCACGCAGGCCCCATCTACACTGCCGTATAAAGTCCAGATCATCTGCTTTGAACTGGATTATATGACAGTGAGGACTCATATAATACAGTTGAAAGTAGATAATGTGGATTAACTGCCTTGAAAATGTGGATTATATGACAGTGTAGATCTAGCCTCAACATATTCTACTATTGAACAGCTTTTACTGACAGGAAGTTTCCCACAAAGATGGGATCTGTTGTTCTATGTCTTAATCTCTGGAGCAGCAGAAAACAAAGAACTTGCAAAGCCACTCCATTTTGACAAATATTATTCAGATGATTATTGTTTGTGTCTAAGGCTGAGAGAATGTATTCATCCAGTGGTTTTTCATGGCCAAACAGGGTTTCGAATGCAGGCTCAGCACTCAAACTACTAACTAAACCATGTCCTGTGATTGTAACTTTACCAGCTGGTGTGTTCATTGCTGTTATGCGCGTTGTGCCGAAGATGGCTGTATCAAGTCCAAACATTGACTTATTTTCCAAAATATTTTTCCTCTTTGTTTGCTAACAGTAATGTGAAGGTAAATTCATCAAGTGGCTTTATTTCTGTAGCTTTTAGCCAAACTTTGTGCCATAAATGTGTCCATCATAATGTTATCAATGGTACTACCAAGACTTCAAAGGACCTGCTGCATTGAATTGAAAGCCTGGGAAGAAAAATACTTTTTTATATATACACTACAGTCCTGAATTCCCACAGTTGCATTGGTTGCATCGGCTGGGGGATGTCCAAAATTGCAGTCCAAAGGAGTAACTTTTCCAAGCTGTGCTGACATGGAAGAAGGAATGGAAAGGGATTCCTTAACAAGATCCATTCACTTCCCCCACATTAACCAAATTATACCCCAGCTTAGCCTTCTAAGCCAAAGTAATGTCTTCTGGCTCCCCCATTATTTGGATTTTTGGCTTCAAGCAAGTGACTGGCTGGTGTGTAGCCAACATTTTGTGCTGTATTGTATATTGTTATGGCTAATAGCTTGGGCTATAAAACTGAACTGATCTGACGGTTGCGGGCACCTCTTGGAAACTGTGTGCTCTCTAATTGCTGGTGGATAAAATATGATACTGATCTCTTTTTCTGAACCTCGTATACTGTGTTTTGAGGGGAAGGAGAGCGTTCTTGTCCTATTTATTTTTATGATGTACTTGTAAGTATATTAAACACAGGACCAGAGGGCTTTCTTGGGTTGGTTGGTTGGTTGGATTGCCTTGAGCTTTTTTGAAAAGTAATTTTCCCCAACAACAGCTTACAGTCTTTTAAAAAAGGCATGATTGAGGGACAGCATTTCTTGTAAGCGTGCTTTCTTGCCAAACCACTGGAAGACAAGAGATAAATAAATAAATATCAAGAAAAAGTGGCCTCTCTATAAAAGAAAACTATGTAGGAGATACAGAAGGAAGCAAAAAAAGGAATCAAGTTTTAAAAGATTTTAAAAAGCAAACTTCTCAATTTTGAAAGTTTTTAAAGTTCTCGATTTATGCTATGGAGAGAGTTCCAGCAGTTCTCAAAGTATTTAATTTTTAGATTGCTACAGGTCTTTGCAGTGGGTTAAACTGCTGAGCTGCTAAACTTGCTGTCAAAAAAGTTGGTGGCTCGAATCCGGGGAGTGGGGTGAGCTCCCGCTGTTAGCTCCAGCTTCTGCCAACCTAGCAGTTTGAATACATGCAAATGCGAGTAGATCAATAGGTACCACTCCAGCAGGAAGGTAATGGCACTCAATGTAGTCATGCCGCCCACATGACCTAGGAGGTGTCTACAGACAACACCTGCTCTTTGGTATAGAAATGGAAATGAGCACCAACTCCCAGAGTTGGAGACAACTAGACTTCATGTCAGGGGAAAACCTTTACTTTTACCTTACGGGTTTTTGTAAAGCAGTTTTTATTCTGTTTTACATATCAACGTTCATGCATAACTCAGCGTTGTTCTTTCTAAAAATATATTTTTTTCCTTCAGTGCTGGTGTCATCAACAAAACCAATGCCATGTTATAAAAATCCAAGGATTTAGGACAACTCACAAAGAAGGAGAGTACTTTTTGGCTGGTTAATTAATACGGGAAAATTTAGACTGAGCCAGTATTCTGTCATGAAAATGATGGACCCTAGGCCATAGCATAGATATCCTCTTGAATAAATCAGTCTTGTTGAATACAAACAAGTGCAAATATTCTTAATTGTTCCTCAGGTTGGATCTACACCGACATATAATCCAGATTAGCAAATCCGATAATCCAGATTATCTGTTTTGAGTCTACACCGCCATATAATCCAGTTCAAAGCAGATAACTAGGATTTAATATGGCAATTTAAAATGGCCTCATTCTTTCAGTGAAGCACTGGAGAAGACCTCATACTGTAGATCAATAATTCAACAGATCCCAGTTTGGACTCATCTCATTTGCACCATGATCAAAGGCAAATTAGTATCTGCTTGTGTAACTCTGGGCCAAATTCTTTAACTGTCATAATTTGACAGTTGGTGCATCCACACTGTAGAAATAATGCCATTTTATACCACTTTAATTATCATGGTTCAATGTGATAAATTGTGGAAGTTGTAGTTTGGCAAGGCATCTTGGGTAACAACTTGGGTAACCACCCCTCCCTGATGATATCGACATATCTTGCACTTTTGGCCCAGCTCCTTTGGATCCAATCCAAGATTTTATCATTATATTTTTGTATGTGATTTTTATGACTTGTTTTTATTGTTGATTGATCTGTTTTATAGCTTTGTTTTTATATTGTTGTTGTCTGGGCTTGGCCCCATGTAAGCCGCCCCGAGTCCCTTCGGGGAGATGGGGCGGGGTATAAGAATAAAATTATTATTATTATTATTATTATTATTATTATTATTATTATTATTATTATTATTAGGCACCAGCACTCTTTGGCAGGGAAGACTATGACCCCTTCCAAACAGCTGAATAAGATCCAACATTATCTGCATTGAACTGGAATATATGGCAGTGTGGACTCAGAAATCCCAGTTTAAAGCACATATTGTGGGATTTTCAGCCCTGATATTCTGTTATATGACTGTGTGGAAGTGCCCTAAAAACCCTATAAAACTGCAGCTCCCATGATTCCACATTACTGAGTCATTGCAAATACAGTGGTGCCAAACTGCATTTATTCTGCAGTGTCATCCCATTTTTCAACTGCTTTTAAAGTATTCTTATTATTATCACAACCTCGAATTTCTATCTCAAAACAGACTCAAAGACACTAACAATGCTAAAAATGCATACAAAATACAGTAGAGTCTCACTTATCCAACACTCGCTTATCCAAGCTTCTGGATAATCCAAGCCATTTTTGTAGTCAATGTTTTCAATATATCATGATATTTTGGTGCTAAATTCGTAAATACAGTAATTACAACATAACATTACTGCATATTGAACTACTTTTTCTGTCAAATTTGTTGTATAACATGATGTTTTGGTGCTTAATTTGTAAAATCATAACCTAATTTGATGTTTAATAGGCTTTTCCTTAATCCCTCCTTATTATCCAATATATTCGCTTATCCAAGCTTTTGTCAGCCCATTTAGCTTGGATAAGTGAGACTCTACTGTACAATTTAAAACCTACAATATATAATCTCTAAAATCAATTAAACATGAAATTATTAGAAATAAATAGTTAAAACCATTAAAAATGATTTAAACGTACCCATTTCTTTCTCATCTTTCCCCTTTGTCCTCGGTTTACTTCAACTGCTGCAAATTGTATTCAAAGTGGAAAAGGAGTTTGCACTTAATTAATTTAGCAGTAATGAGAAACGAAGAGAGAGCAAACATTTGTTCTTTCCTGTAGGTTCAGGCTAAAGTAAACCTCTGCAGCCTCTCCTTGCTTGTCTGTTTTTTCTCATTAATAACTTTTGCCCTTTTGTTCATAATCTAATGCTGCTTGTTTACATGTGTCCCAATTTTCACCTGCGAAATGTTAGACAGTATGTTTTGGACTATTTATAGTAAATCAGTAATGGTTTTTAGTCCGCAGTTATGACAAGGAGATGACAACAACATCTTATTTTCCCTTCTAAACTGTTTGCAGAAATCTAGAAAGCAGAGAAGAAAATAAAAGGAGATCTGAGTGGGAAGAGACTTGCATAAAACATTCTGTCCTGGTAATGAGATGAATACATGCTCAGGAAAAAACTTCTTTGTTTGTTCTTAACAGCCATGAATGGAGACGACATGGTTGATACCAACCATGAATGGAGAAGACACGGTAGAAACCAACCAAAAACTCAACACATTGGTGGCTGAGCAATTCTTTTTTTTTTGGACTACAATTCCCAGGATCCTTCAGCCTTCATATTCCAAGTTGTGTTTTGCAAACATTCTTGTCAGCAGCAGAGAAATGAGATTCATCTTCCACCTCTCAATCCAGTTTCTCTACTTGGAATGGAGAGAGCGACCATCTTGTTCTTTGCCTCAAGCATCAACATGTCTTTGGCTGGTCCTCAAGGGGTGAGACAAAGTTTGGATTCAGGTTTTTTTAAGTTTGGTTTTTGGTTGATGTGTGTGTATATATACATACATACACACGCACACACATCTATATATATAAAAGAGTGATGGCATCACGGCGACCCACAAAACAACAAAACTACAGGCCCCCCAACCTCGAAATTTGACAACACGACCCATCATCCATGCCTCTAGGTTGATACAACAAAAAGAAAAGAAAAATAAAGTCCTAATTAGAGGGAGAGCAACAATTGTTTTTATCCAATTGCTGCCAGTTTAGAGGGCTAATCTCTGCCCACTTGGTCTCCTAGCAACCGACTCAGCCAAGGGACAGCCAGGGTTCAGTTAGGGGATAGGCAGATTTAGGCATCGCTTAGGCTTCTTCCACAGATTATCTAATTGGCACTAGATTATATGGCAGTGTAGACTCAAGGACCTTCCACACAGCTATAATCTTATAATCTTATATTATCTGCTTTGAACTGGATTATTTTGACTCCACACTGTCATATAATCCACTTCAGTGTGCATTTTATACAGCTGTGTAGAAGGGGCCTCATAGAAGGGGGCTTAATGTCAGGGGAAAACCTTTACCCTTTACCTTAACTTCCACCAATTCCTCAATACTTTATTTCCTATACAACCATCCTTTGCCACAGCAACGCGTGGCTGGGCACAGCTAGTATACATATATATGTGTGTGTATATATTTCAGGTCATGGCAGAAGTACAGGAGCCAAGCTGTTTGCCAGCCAAAGTCCAGCATCTCCACGAAGAACTGATCTGCATTTCCAAAGTTCAAGATCTGAGATGGTGATTTCCACATGTATAGTTGACGTCTGTGCCTCTTCTCATCCAAATTCACTTTGGCTTGAGTCCAAGGTGACAGCCTGGAATAAAATAGTATATTATTAGGGCTTTTGCCTGCTCAGCACAGCTTCTCAGGAAACAAAATGTAAACCAGTCTTCCTCAACCTGCTGCTTTCCAGATGTGGTAGCCTACAACTCCCATTTTTCCACAGCCAGCATCAATTGTGTAGGAGGGTATTTGGTTGGGAAGACACATTTACACTATCTTTTCATGACTTTCCTCAAGCATTGAGTGAGATGATTCATGGGGATTTTTTTCTGACCTGGTGAATCTCTCTCCACTACACACTTGTGACAGTTTGATGCCACTTTAAACTGTTATTGTTCCATCTAATGATATCCGCATCCTGTAATTTGTAGTTTGATGAAGGACAAAAACTTTCTCGTGTGAGAATTTTATTTCATTCCCCTGAATTAAAGCTGTTTAGCAGAAAACTCAAAAACAAACTGCACATCCCAATTGGAAGCATAACCATTAAAAACACAAATCTGTTCTACGCTTTCCTGGAATCCATCTGATTTGAAAGGTTCGAATTTCTCTAACTGGTGAGTCAAAGCAAGAGAAAAAGAAACACAACTGAAGGGAATCTTTCTGCGCATACCCAGAGTCAGTGTCTTTGCCATAACTTCATACCTAGCCTTGAAAATAGCTTTTAGAGCTCAACCCTGCCTATATGCATTATTTGAGTTATTATACGAGGGTGAATGAAAAGTAATGCCTCCACCTTCGTTACTTTGGATTGGATGGGAATATTTTAATAAATCAAACGCAAAAATAATCCTTAGATTGTGTTCTTTAACTACCACTATTCACTTTTCCACATAATCACCAGACAATTGGATACATTTCTGCCAACGATGAACAAGTTTTCTGAAGCCATCACGGAAGAAGTCAACACTCTGTTTCCACAGCCAGTGTCTCACAGTACCCATTGTACACAGATCTTCCGATAGCCAAGCAAAGCAATAATGTGACCCACACGTTCTTGTGAAATACCAATTATGCTTGAAATTTCTCTCTGAGTGATATGACAATTGTCCTGAATCAATCTGTCAATCTTTTGCTTGTGAAACTTGGTGGTTGCTGTCACAGGACGTCCAACTCTTTGTTTGTCACGCAAGTCAGATTTCCCACTTTAACATCTTTAAACTTACTTGCCCAATGATGCACAGTACTCAAATCAACACAATCACCATAAACAGCTTGTATTCTTTGATGAATCTCTTTTGGGGTGATACCTTCTGCTGTCAAGAATTCAATGACTGCACATTGCTTAAGTCACATTGACTGACCGTCTGTGCAGGGTTCCATACTTCACACTTTAACAACACAGCCATTCAATGCTAAGGCTTCCTGCCAAATGGAACTGTAAAGGAGAGTCTACTGAACAAGCCAGTACCTGCCGCATACCAGTACTGCCATCTGTTGAGGAGTTACGAAGGTGGAGGCATTACTTTTCATTCAACCCATATAATATAATATAATATAATATAATATAATATAATATAATATAATATAATATAATATAACTAGCTGTGCCCGGCCACGCGTTGCTGTGGCGTTGTCTGGTGGTGTTGGTGAGAAATTGTTGAGGTAGTGGTGGTATTGAATGTCTGTTGTATGGTTGTCTTTATGTTTAATATGCATTTGGTTGTTTGTGTACTGTGAAAGTGGTGAGGGTAGAGGACACTGTTTATGTTGGATTAGTGAGACTCTACTGTATATTTGTAATCTTATATTATCTGCCTAGAACTGCCCCTTCTACACAGCTGTATAAAATGCACACTGAAGTGAATTATCTGGCAGTGTGGACTCAAGATAATCCAGTTCAAAGCAGATAATATAAGATTCTAAATGGGTAATATAGCTGTGTGGAAGGGCCTTGAGTCTACACTGCCATATAATCCAGTTAAAATCAGATAATCTGTATCTTATAGGCAGTGTGGAAGAGGCCTGAGGTCTAACTGTGCCTGTCCCCTGGACTGAGTAGGTAGCTAGGAGACCAAGTGGGCGGAGCTTAGCCCTCTAACTTGCAGCAATTGGATAAAAACAATTATTCCTTTCCCTCTAATTAGGACTTTATTTTTCTTTTCTTTTTGTTGTATCAACCTAGAGCCGTGGATGATGGGTTGTGTTGTCAAATTTCGAGGTTGGGGGGCCTGTAGTTTTGTTATTTTGTCCGCTGCCCTGATGCCATCACTCTTTTATATATATAGATATAATATAATAATACTTTATTTGTATTCAGCCCTATCTCCCCGAGGGGACTCAGGGCGGATTCCAGCATACATAAACATAAAGGCAAAAATTCAATGTCTAGAAACAACACTTATATTCAACTCTCATACCATTTCATAGAATCATAGACTTGGAAGAGACCACATGGGCCATCTAATCCAACCTCCTGCCATGCAGAAAAAGCTCAATCAAAGGTCCCCCAACAGATGGCCATCCAGCCTCTGTTTAAAGGCATCCAAAGGAAGAGCTTCCACCACACTCCAAGGCAGTGAGTTCCACTGTTGAACAGCTCTTAAAGTCAGGAAGTTTTTCCTAATGTTCAGGGGGAATCTCCTTTCTTGTAATTTGAACTGATTGCTCAGAGTCCTTTCAGAAGTTGCCTAATAGCTTGTGAGACCCTTGATCCAGCTAAAAGTACACCTTCTACACTATAGAATGAATGCAGTTTGACACATCCTGGGATAAGCACAAACACCCTTTGGCAGGGAACGTAAAAGACCTTGTAAAACTACAACTCCCATGATTCCATAGTATTGAGCCATGCCAGTTAAAGTGGGGTCACACTGCATTCATTCTACAGTGTAGATACACTCTAATTTATTATCGCCTACACTGTCTGGCAGCAGCTCTTCAAGACTATGGACAGAGATTTCTACCTAATTCATAATGTGGGCTGCCAAGGATGGAACTTTACATGCAAAGCACGCACCCAGCACTGCTACTCCCACTTTAACAACAACCATAGATGCAACACAAGTAAGTGTGTGTGCATATGTGTGTTTGTGTAATTGAACCCTCCAGCATGGGTTTAAACATGCCAGTCAACACCCTCCCCTTTTTTATTTTTCTCTTTTATTCTCTTCCCCCTCCTCTTTCTCTCATTTTTTTTTTTTTTGTTGGCAGCCATAGTAAAATGCTGCTGTCTCCACATTGTCTGCCCACCCGCCGGCACAAGGATCCTGTTTGCACGCAGCCCTAAAAGGAGAAAGCTGTGCAGAACCTTGGGCTGTGTGTCTGCATGGAGTGACGACTCGGGTTAACTCCTTAGGAGTCCAGGATCTTCCCTTTCTGCAAAGGAATCGAGGGTCCTCCTCTTTCCTAAATCAATTGTATCCCAAAACAGGAATCAGTTTGGAGGAATCTGGTTTTGGACAGCAAGCTCAGACCACAAGTACAGGCAGTCCCCGAGTTACAAATATCTGATTTAGAAACAATTCATAGCTAAGACCGGGGTTAAGACAAAATGAAGTGAGAGAAATCCACCCCTAGAAAGGGAAATTCACTCCTGAAAGAGTTATCATGGGGTAATGGTGTCTCCACTGAAGCTTTCTCACCAATCCCTGTTTTTATAATAAGCCAAAATTTCCAAAATCCAATTCTCATAAAGACAGAAAGTGAGATGAAATCTCCTGACCAGGGGCACAGGCAACAAAACAAATACCAAAGGGATATTATCCCTTCCCTATGCTATCCAAAACGCACATGCACACACATATATGACTGGAGTTAGATTTAAAAATTTAGCTTCCCTTAGCTCAATGCTATAGAATCCTGGGATTTGTGTTGTAACCTTACTATTAACTTCAAATCCTGTAAGCATTCATTTCAGCTATCCCTCCACATTAGTGGCTTTGACTTTTCACAGATTTAATTAAAAATATTCTCTTTTAAAGTCTCTAAGCCCTCCCATATGACTCCCCTTCTAGACATGGTTGAAAACCTTGCGATTTCTTGAGAGAATACCTCTCTAGGAATCTGTAGGCCCTCAAATTCAATTCCAGCAGAAGGTAAACAAAATAACAATTTAGTTATTCATGGGTTTTCACTTTCACAGGGGTCCTGTGCCCCCAACCACAGCGTATGGAAGGTTGATTGTACTTCCATGCTGTCTTTGGTTACTACTCTATGTACCTAGTGGATAGAAAAAGCAGGGTATATATAAACAACAACAACAACAATAATGGTAATAGTTATTATTATTTGATACACAACAAGATTAGTACATAGCACACATCGGACACTTCCCAAGTGTCTAGGACCATGTGATGTGTTGGCAAATAATGTGTGCAGATTGGAGTAGGGTGGGCCTTTTGCAGCTGACAGAGGGTAATTTTGTCAATGCCGATTGTTTAAAAGTGCTGGCCAAGGTCTTTAGGCACTGCATCCAGTGTGCCGATCACCACTGGGAACACCTTTACAGTCTTGTGTCAGAGTCTTTGCAGTTTGATCTTTAAATCCTTGTATCGTGCCAGCTTTTTCAGTTGCTTCTCGTCAATCCTTCTGTTGCCTGGGACTGCAACATCGACGATCCATAGTTGGTTTTTCCCCA
Organism: Anolis carolinensis; assembly: GCF_035594765.1. Classification (NCBI taxonomy): domain Eukaryota; kingdom Metazoa; phylum Chordata; class Lepidosauria; order Squamata; family Anolidae; genus Anolis; species Anolis carolinensis. The sequence continues at coordinate 25,146,046 of NC_085846.1, read as the reverse complement.
TGATCATGAGGTCAGGAGTATTGTGCTCCAAAACTGTCAGTCTGAATTCGGAAGTCCCAGAGTAACCTGACATTTTCATTTTCTGTAACTTTTTCAGGCTTGTGATCCCATTAGTTCTTTGTCATAGGTAAGTACTATCTGTGTCACAAGTTCCAGTGGATCATCTGAGCAACAGTATTGTGCCTTTGCTTGTAGTCCGTCTGTGCGATCTTTAGCAGCAGCTGAATATGTGATCCATCGTTTTGTCTGCTTCCTTGCAGAGTCTACCCTTGGAATCTCTAGTCAACTTTTCAATTTTGACTTTGATGGTATTTGCTCTAATTGCTTGTTCTTGGGCTGCAAGAATCAGGCCCTCAGTCTCCTTTTTCAAAGTTCTATTTGTGAGCCACATCCATGTTTTTCCTTTGTCAATTTTGCTCTCAATTTTTTTCCAGGATCTGCCCATGGAGATTCTTTTGCCAGTTTTCTCTTCTGCTCTGCACTGTATTTTACATTATTCACTCTTTGTCTTTTGCACTTTAAGCAGTTTTCTGCTATTGACTCCCAATCAACGTTGGTTCTTGAATAATAATAATAATAATAATAATAATAATAATAATAATAATAATAATAGGAAGGGCTGGCCATGCTTCTTTCCCCATACAGGTTCAGCATCATTCTTCATTGGGACATCTATAGATTGCAAGGTCATTGGCCATGCTGGTTGAGGCATTTGGGGAGCCCTAGTCCAAGACAACATCCCTTCCCAGTTCCATTTAGATATCCAACATTGTGATCAGAGCCGATTATACCTTCCAAAATCTGAGAGATGAGTCTTCCTGTGCTTGGCTTCTGCACAAGGACAACTTTCAAAGAGTTCAGTACAGCCCAGCAGCATTGCAAAAATTACATTGCCAAGTAAATGCAGACAGGCAGCATCATGCCAATTGAATAAATCGCTCACTCAGCAATTGGCAAAACATGCAAAACCTGGCTGTTATAACTGCAGATCATCCTTGTCTATGTAATTTTAATATTTCAGTGCAGCTTTTAAATCTATCGATTTGATTTAACCATATTTATTTGTCTGGTGTAGATCTGAATGCCTCAAGGTGCTGTTTTAAAATGTATTTAACATGCTGCTTTCATGGTCTGTTGGCTGCAATAAAGTAATGGAAGAATATTTTTTTAAAGGCAAGCTTCCTATGCGAGACAGTGGAAATTGGGTTGGCACCATAAACATATAAAGAGGAGTTAAAAGAGGGTCCTGAGGACAAATAAAGATGGGCTTACATTACTTGCCAAATAGGAATATTTTTCTCTGCTTTCCATACTCAGCCAATACTCATTTTATCTGCCCTGTTCCTTTTTTTAAAATCAAATCTTTATTTGTATCCTGCTTTTCTCCCTAAATGGGACCCAAAGCGGCTCACAACATTATATAAAAGACAATACAGAATACATATGTAAAGCATTAACCTATAAAAATAAATGTACAATAAGAAATAAATAAACATATTTGAAAACAATTATATAATACAGTTATTGCAGGCAACTCGACAGATGGTAAAGTTAGCACAACTCAATAAAAGTTAGCCTTCCTGTCAATACAATTAAGTGTCTTCATCAAAAGCTGGCATGAACAGGAAGGTCTTTAGCTGCTTTTTAAAAGATGTCAGGGAGGGGGTTATTTTAACCTCCTTGGGGAGGGAGTTCCAAAGTGTTGGAGTGGCCACTGAGAAGGCCCTCTCTCTCATTGGCACCAACTGCATTTGTGTTAGTGGTGGCAATGAGAGGAGGGCCTTGCTAGAAATCTTAATGTTTGGGCAGGTTGGTATGAGGAGATGTGGTCAGATAGGTAAGTAGGACCTGAACCATTTAGGGCTTTAAAGATCAAAACCAACACCTTGAATCGGGCCCGGAAAGGAATTGGCAACCAGTGCAAGTGCTTTAGCAGAGGGGTAGTATGCTATCTGGGTCCAGCACCTGTTAATAATCTGGCTGCAGATCTCTGAACTAATTAAAGTTTCTGGCTACTCTTCAAGGGAAGCCCCACGTAGAGCTCATTACAGTAGTCTAAATATGATGTAACCAAGGCATAGACCACCATGGCCAAGACTGGTTTCTCAAGGTACGGGAGTAGCTGGCGCACAAGTTTTAATTTGTGCCAACACCTGGGCCTCCAGACTTAGTGATGAGTCCAGAACAACACCCAGACTGCGGACCTGTGTCTTCGGGGGAGTGTGACCCCATCCAGAACAGGTTGCCTTCCAACTGACCAGGAGGACCTCCTTCTTGTCTGGATTCAATTTCAATTTGTCCTCATCCAGTCCACAACAGCTGACGGGTACTGGTTTAGGGTCTGGGCTACTTCCTTGGCTTTTTGGTGGAAATGAGTAGTAGAGTTGTGTGTCAGCTGTGTACACATGGCAACGAACTCAAAAACTCCTGATGATCTAGTGCTCTTTTTCACCTCCATGGTGGTCTTCTTCTTCCTCCTCTTGTTGTCCTCCTTCTCTTCTTCTGCTTCACATCTGCTTTCTACTTCCACTTCCTTCTCCTCTTCCTCCCTCTTACTTCTCTTCTTCTTTCTTCTCAGTTTCACAATTTACTAGGCATTCCTAAGTGGAATTCTAGACAGCTAATTATTCTGTGTTGTCGAAGGCTTTCATGGCTGGGATCACAGGGTTGCTGCATGTTTTCCGGGCTGTATGGCCATGTTCCAGAAGTATTCTCTCCTGACGTTTTGCCCACATCTATGGCAGGCATCCTCAGAGATTGTGAGATACCTCACTTCCGACATATTGGCAGACCCATTTTTCATAATGGGGTCATTGTGGGTCTCCCTTTCATAATTTCATTGATATTTGGGGATTCTGTCCAGAAAACCTGAATTTTTGAGGGGGGGGGGGGAGGTTGTGATTGTGGAGGAAGAGGAGAACTTTAAAAAAATAATGGTTATATCATATTTCATTGTTATCCTTCTGTGCCCTATGAGTGGCTTCCAGTGTTGATAGTTCTATCCTTGAGAAGTGCAATTCCTAAGGAAATTAGATAATTTTGAGGTTTAAAAGAAGCCAAATGAAATTACTAAGTGCCATTGCAAAGATCATGTACATTACAGCGGTTTTTAGATCTATTATTTCTCATTATTATCTCATTCATATATCCAATGGTGTAACCAGTGCTGGCTACTTGAATAAACCCGATTGAGAGGTCCTTCTTTCTTCCTACCCCTTCCATCACTCAGGGCTTGTCTATACTGGACCTCGCAACATCCAGGGACTTTCAGCCCATAACATGGGGTAAAAATGGTTTTACCCTGTGTTAGGAAAAGTTGGTGAATGCCCTGGAGTTTCAAAGAAACTCCAGAGTAGCCATGCACTACGGAATTAGTGTGGCCAGCAGGAATTATTCTAACTCAAACTGTCCACAAAGACAGTGACAGGAGGATGACATCCAATGTCACTGTCATGTTACCGTGGCTGTCATCATCAAAGGTGCCACATGACAGATCCATGGTGGTCTGGGAATGCAGACAGGGGAGCTCCATGGTCAGGCGATCATCCAGTCATGCCAAAATGCTTTTGGCCCAACTCGATGGTCTGGACTTCTTTTGCACTTTAAACTCAGTTTGCAACCATTGAATTAAACCAAGGCCAATAGGGAAAAGTGGGAGGAAGATAGAGGAGTTCTCACTGGAAAAGTGGAATGACAAAGGAATAATTGGCACTGTCCAAGCCAAATCAATACAGTTGAAGGATATGATCAGACTTTGAAGGAAGCAATGATCAAAGTTGGCAGCTGGATCTTCTAGGGGTGTTAATGGCTCAACAACTCTTCTCTTAGTGATGAACTTCTCCTTTGCCATCCTTCCATTTCCTTTCCCTGTCCCCTAATCCAGGTCTGCCCAAGCAGGCTCAAGAGTGGATAAACAACCTTCGTTCCAGAAGGAACCTGCCTTTTCTCCAAGTGACAGCAGCCCTTCTGTGGGGCAAGGTTGGAGTGCCTCCACCATGAGTCACAATCCACAGGCCTCCCCTTAGGTGCAGGAGGACTGAACATGAGACATTGGCCACCTCCAGATGTTTGGGCACTCTGTTTACGTTGTGTCAGCCTTGTCGGAGTCACAACACCCTTTCTTCTGGCAAGGCCTTGAGGGCTTTCACCTACCTGGAACTGCTGCATGGCCTCATCCTGCATGCAGGGCAACTGGGGACAGGATCAGGCCCCAAAGGAAGGTGAAGACCATTACCACCAATAACAACAAAAAAAAAACCAAAAAAAAAACCAGAAAAGCACATTTTACATCTGGTTTGGTTACCTATCACCCTCACCCCCTTGATTTTCCCCATCTCTAGGCAAAAAGTAGAAATGTGGCCTGGATGAAAATTCATGAACTACTCCATGATTTGAATTCTGGAGTTTTAATTCTTCATTTATTAATTTTTTAGCAGATTTTAACTTCTCGCTCTCTATATATATTTATTCTGTTAATGTGATAGTTTTGTATTTAAAGAAAGCATGACAGCTTTTCTATTATGTTACTTTTTTTATCCATGGGTAACCAATAACCACATTATTGGTTGTTTTTAAATAATCATACAGAAGCTGTGCTTTTTGTCCATAGAGTACTTTTTGTTTTAATACAAATATAACTAAATAAACACATAAATAAATAAATTGTTATTTTAATCCACCCTTCCATTTTTCCCCTCACAACAAGCCTGCCAGCAAGTTGGACTAAGATTTACCAGTTGGTCTAAGATTACCTAGTCTGCTTTCTGGTTCATCATAGATTTGAACTTGAATTTCATTTACCTATGTCTAATTTTCTATCACTGAGAATAGGACCTCCCCTTTAGATCTACATTCTCTCTGTCAAGGCTTATCTGGATCCATGATCCTGTAGTAGGCATGACCACAAAAATGTAGGTAGATTTATAGAAGCTTGGAATAATTCGTTGGGACTGTAGTATGCGAACTGTTTGGGATTACAATTCCCAGTATACAAATAGCTGGGTATGTGAACAGTGGTCACTCCAAAATATTTTTTTTCATACTCTGATGACTATTCAGCAATAATACAGAGGAGGGTGAAAATATATTTACTTCCATTCATTCCCTTTCCTTAGCATGTGAAATATTCCCTTCAACACCATTGTAGTTATAGACCAGGACCTGAGAGAACAGGGAAGTATTCTAAGCAGAACTGAAGGGCAGAACATTGTTACATTATGGCTGGTTTCCTTTTTGGGAGTTGTTGTTGTTGTTGTTGTTGTTGTTGTTGTGTGCCTTCAAGTAGTTTCTGAGTTATGGCGATCCTAAGGCAAACCTGCCACAGGGTTTTCTTGGCAGGATTTGTGCAGACAGGGTTTATCATGGTCTTCCTCTAAGGCTGAGAGAGCGTGACTTGCCCAAGGTCTCCAGAGTTGTTGTTCAACGCTCAAGCCACTACACTATGCACTTCATCGTAAACCAACTTAAGTTCTCGTTAAGCTGAATTAGGCCATTGCACAATGCTTGTATTCTCACAAAGAGAGTGAAGACATAACAATGCCATTGGGACCATGCGAAATCAGATCATTGAGCATCATTGTGCAGTAGTCCCAATGTACCATGTGTCCTATTGTATAATGGGAGTCCTTGTTGCTCAATGGGGCATTTTATGTGTTGCCTGATTGGGGTGGAGGAGGACATCTCAAGAGAAAGAAAGAATGTTTATACTTTGAGCTACCCATTTCAGTCCAGTCTTCTTCAATCCTCACTTTCTTCAAATGGACTACAACTCCCATCATCCCAACTGGTCCTGCTTGATGCGAATGGTGGAGATTGTAGTCCAATCTATCTGGAAAATATCAGATTGGAGAAGACTATTATTGTCTTATAAGAGCTCTGTGAAAGCAGGTTAATTTGACCGTTCCTTGCCAAATGGACTTTCCAATGCCTTTATCAGCCACAGCGTAAACTGACATTGCACAGGGGAAATCTTTCCTAGCATGCATGCAAATGAGGCAATAGGGCAAACTCTATGTGCTGCGTTTTTGCTTGTCACATTGCAGTGGAGAATTGCCAGTAAAGAAAGGAAGCCGGCAGACCTGCTTAACCAGGACCGTCATAGTTGAAGAGAGATCTGAAGCTGGGTTTATTGCAGCCAAGCCCAGTACTCTCACCACTGCACCATGCTGTGTCCCCTATTTCTGAAGATAAAAAAGCCCTTGTATTTCTCACCTTAATGCAAGTTTCCAGCTTTCTTTGTTCCAATGATATTGGACAAATGGCAGTAGGTAGAGATAAATGTATAGCCGTAAACAACCAACATGGTGTAGTGATTCGAGCATTGAACTACAACTCTGGGAACCTCAGGTTGAAATACTGGTCGTGCATGCAAACTCATTGGATGTCTTTGGGAAAGTCTTTCAGCTTCAGTGGAAGGCCATGGCAAATCTTGCTAAGAAAACCCACTGACAAGTTCATCTTAGGATCACCACAAGTCAGAAACTACTTGAATGTACACAAGATTTCTTGGGGAGCTAATATAGGTTGGCTGTCTACAATTGTCCAGTCTTGTAAGGGCTTTCTGGCTGTCAGCTGAATTTGGTTGTCTAATGTAACCTTGTTAGGATTTCAACCAATGCTACCAATTGGAGCAACTTCCATGCTGCTTGGGTGCTGTCCAATGTCCTAAAGTTCCTAATCATTCTCTGGCTACTGACCAGGCTACCACATATCTTGCTACCTGTTAGCTATGTGCTTCACCCAACCATTATTTGAATATTGCCATAAGTCATACAGACAAACCCCTAATGTAGAAAGCTAGTATAAAAGGTCAAAAGCTACCCAAGCTAAAACAATTTCCCCATGAATATTCTCACATACCTTGATTTGTAGTGTATATGTTCTGTAATATCTCTTTGTAGAGTTCTGTCTGCCTATCAGGTTCTCACTGTTGCTAATCACTCATAGACCCCAGGTTATTAGAGAGGTTTCCCAGTGTTGACCCTGCTTAATTTCCAAGGCCAGATGGGATCTACTGTCTTTAAGGCATTTCAGTAAATAAACTAACCATAAAAGGTCTCTTTCTGGGGAATGTTCAAAAATTATGTCTTCTTTCATGACATACTTGTTCCTTACAATAGTCCTCAAAGCTTGGCTTTCTAGCTTCCACAATGCTCATGCTGGTTAGGAGCTGACAGTCAAAATATATGGAGAGCCAAATGTTAAGGGAAACATTATATTTTAGATAACTCCTAAGGTGCATTGACATTAGACATGGGTGTTTTGGACTTTAACTCCCACAATTTCTGACAGATAGTAAGCTGGCTGGGATTTCTAGGAGTTGAAGTCCAAAACACCTGGAGGGCCAAAGTTTGCCCATGTTTGATCTATACTGTATAATACAGTTTGATTCTACTTTAACTACTATGGCCCAGTACTGTATAATAATGAGAGCTGTAGTTTTAAAAGAGTGCTGGGGCCTATACAATTCCAAGATTCCATAGCACTGAGCCATGGCTGTTAAAGTGGTGTCACCTTCATCAATTCTATAGTGTAGAATATAGATGCACTCCTAGTATATATAAAAAAGTGAAAAAGAGGCCAAAGTATGTCTTATGTCCTACATTCAGCCCCGTGAGTATTGCTGCAGCTTCCATCCTTCTTAAGGTCTCTTCTAGCTATTGAGCTGTTTGAGGTAAATTGAGGCCACTGTCTTTTTAGTAGTCTGACATACTCATAAGACACACACACATACATACACACACACACACACACAACTATGTGGGTAGAGTTGTTTGCCATCTGTGTTTTGCTTCTACCCAAGTTACAAATAATGAGTTATTTGTAATTCCTTCATTCTCCCCAGTAACTAAGGTCAGCTTGTGGATTGGTTAGGGATGGCTTATGGGCAAACTGCCCCACCATTTGGATGAGACGCTGCATCTTGTTCAGTCCAACAAGCAGGGCTTGCCCATAACAACATTTAAACTGCCATGCGCTTTGTTTATAATTTAATGAGGGACAGCTTTGCTTAACTGTAATTTTTATAGGAATGGGAGGGTGGCTTGGCTCAATGGCGGAGGAGGAATAACTCAGATGGGCTGGAACTCTGTGGATGCGTTCAGCTAGGGTAAATGCTGTTGTGCAAGGAATTGTGCTTTTTAGGACATTGTGCAAGGGTCATATTCTAATCAGAGTTGTGCAAGTACAACAATGGCTTAACCCACTTAGGATTGTGTTGCTTAGGTCATTGTGCAAAGTCAGTCCCCAGCACAGGCCAGTGCTATGCAACTACACACAGCTTAGTTTTCAGATTACTGCACAATAACACAGTCCAGTGAAACGGCAGCATAACACTGGCATAGCATTACCATACACAATTAATTCACATGATCCCATCCTTGTTTCCAACCTTGGCTCATGCTGTGTCTTATGCCCTTGAATGAAAAGCGTGGCAGTTTGAAAAGAAGACATAAAAGGTAACTACTGTACAAGTACAATGTGTTGTCGAAGGCTTTCATGGCCAAAATCACTGAGTTGTTGAGAGTTTTTCAGGCTGTATTGTCATGTTCCAGAAGCATTCTCCCCTGATGTTTTGCTCACACTTATGGCAGGCATCCTCAGAGGTTGCAAAGTATATTCGAAACTAAGCCAGGGAGGTTTATATATCTGTGGAATGTCCAGGGTGGGAGAATGAACTCTTATCTGTTGGAGGCCAGTGTGAATGTTGTAATTAATCACCTCTGAGGATGTCTGCCATAGATGTGGGCAAAACGTCAGGAGAGAATGCTTCTGGAACATGGCCATTCATCCTGAAAAACTCACAACAATCCTATATATGTAGAGTTGACTTGGCTCATCCATGGGTAAATGTGAGTGCTGTAGCTTAACTCTTAACAAAAAAGAAACCATCGTTGAGTGGAATGGTGAAAAGTAAAAGCTAAACCCATCTTGGGAGTACTTAAAAGAAGCACTGACCCTCTTTCTCTAATCTTGGCACTGCTTTTGGCCTTTTTGAATGCCAGGGATGTAGGGCTGATATTGTGGAATGACCCTTATTGTGGAATGACCCTCAACTATTCCACAGATCAATCCCTATCAAATATCATACTCCCCCCGCCCCAAACTGCCCTCGACTTATACACGAGGTCAATTTATACACTAATATATATTATACTTCAGCTACTTTTTTAGAAATGGGTAAGAGTGATATTATTTTTAAGATTGTAACTATTCTGGAATGCTACTTGTAAACTCCGGAACTATAACAATAACTTAATCCCTTTTTAAAATAACCTTTTCAACTATTCTCTTGCTTGATAGACAACAGTAGGCCATCTATACAACTAGAGGAATTGTAACCCACATTCGGTTTTGTAGGATATCTGCTAGCTTTATGGAGAGGGGAGTCCAAATATTTCAGGACATCTGTGTCCAAGCAACATCTGACTATGGTGAAAATGGCAAATTTTATTAATGAGGAAGAACATGAAAACCAGGAGAGGTTGCAGCAGTTTGCTTTTGCCTGAGCTTAATGGGAAGAGCAAGTTGTTATCTTATACTTTTTACTCTCTAACATTTCACAACAGGGTCACAGCTGGCCAAATACCAGAGAGGATAAAGATGGCAAACATTATTAAGGATGAATATACAAGCTAAGAAGGGCTGCCGTGATTTACTTTTGCCGGAGTCTACTGGGAAGGACAAGATCCCATTAGCTCCTCTCTCCTATGCGGAGTTGAATGCAAATTACTTTTGTAGTGATTGATGCAATCTAATGACAAAGGGAGAAAGAGGGAGGGAGGAAGACAAACTGGGGCATTTTAAAAGCAGCTGAAAAACTGGGATGGCAAAGGATTAACTGAGACAGTTGGGAGGTGTGTGTATGAGAAATTAAATACAAAAAACAAAGTGTGCAACATACTGATCATGCTACTTTCCCAGGCTTCATTTATACAGCTATATCAAGTCAGTGTAAAACAGGCATGGGCAAACTTCAGCCCTCCAGATGTTTTGGACTTCAACTCACACAATTCCTAACAGACTCAGGTCCTTCCTTTTCAAGAAAAGTTAAATGCAGTGAAGCTGCATTATACAAGTCTACACTGACCATATAATGCAGTTTAAAATTGCATTATATGACAGTGTACATAGAGCCCAAGATTATATGTAAAGAGAGTTCTCCATTCTTCCAATTCCAGAATAATAGCCATATAATCCTCTCTCTGCCCCATAACAACATCTGTCTGCAGAAGCCTATCAAGAATCAGATGTCCAAAGGCATAATGTTATTTTATTAAATTAGAGGTGTGCAATTTGGCCAAAGGTATGCTGTTTTGGGGTCCACTTTCAGCTAACCTTTGATTCTGTTTACCGGGAAGTTACTCAAATTGGGGAGAGTGTTGCAATCTTCATTTGGAAAAGATTCAGCCCATTGGCTACAATGGGAAACTTTAAAGGCTCAATCTTCAGTCATCTGCATGAAACCTACCTCAGTTTTAGACCCCTTTGCAACTGCAGGCCTGCCAAGTTACAGAACAATTAACCAATCTACGATTTTTAAAGAATTATTTTAAGTTTTTGCCATAACGTTTTAAAAAATAAGACAAACTGCAAGAGAGGGTTCTGGGAATTGTAGTTGCCAGTTGCGTCCATTCTCAGCCAATCAAAGCATGGAAACACTCAGGTTTTTTATTGGCTGAGAAAGAGAGAGAGAGAAAAACTTTAACTCCCATCATGCTCTGAGAGGAACTCAGAGACTTTTCACCCCATGCAAGTGCTGCTGGGAAAGAGAGTTCCCAGCAGAGCCCTCTCTGAAGGCGGAGCCTAGGGAACTTTTCTGCTTCAAACTACAGGAAAGGAGATTCCACCTGAACATTAGGAAGAACTTCCTAACTGTGAGAGCTATTCAGCAGTGGAACTCTCTGCCCCAGAGTGTGGTGGAGGCTCCTTCTTTGGAGGCTTTGAATCAGAGGCTGGATGGCCCTCTGTAGGGGCTGCTTTGAATGCGATTTTCCTGCTTCTTGGCAGGGGGTTGAACTGAATGGCCCACGGATTCTCTTCCAACTCTATGATTCCATTATTCATGCTGTGGATATTGAAAAGTCACTGCAGAATTTTCTCCAGGAGCCCTGTGGTAGATGCCTGCCTCAGGTATATATAATGCAGACTTAACTCCATCCTCTTCTATAGCCAATAACTTCGGCTCTCTTGATCCGTTTTGCCATTTTACCGATCAGAGTCTTTCGGTTCCCCCTCCCTGTTCTGTTTCCAGGGGATTGCACAAAACGGACCACCAAACATTACAAATCACTTTCGGTCAAACTGATTCGGGCCCAAGTCTAGTAGAAATGATATATTTGGAATCTTTTCTTGAAACCCATCTCTTGTGAAACTGAAGTTTCTTTATCAAGAATAAGTATATGCACAGTGAAACAAAGAATGCATGGGGTACAATTGTTGCACGAGAGTTACAGAACATATTCTACAAATCAGACTTCTCCACACTAGACTCTGCTTGTTGGGGAATTATGGGGACAGTAATGTCTCAAAGTCATATTTCTAAGTTCTGGCCAGATACCAATATGTATATCTGTAAATACAAATATACAAAATCCACATGTTTCCAATCACAGCAGTTGGAAAGAAAAATAAAGGCTTCTCCTTTAAGGTTCAAAATATTTTATTAACATTGTACAGGAAGTTTTTCTTCACTAGTAAAGCAGAAAAGGAATCTCAAGTAAAGTTTTCATCTCAATGAGATGCTTCTTGTTTTTTTTCTCCTAAGCCAAGATTTTTTAAAAAAGAAAAAAATAACATTTAACTTTTGAATGAAGCTTTATACAAACCAGCCATATGTACATCCCCCACACCCTGCGCTCCTTATAATAATACAAGGCAACATAAATAGCAACCTTGACACTGTACAACATCAGAGAATGCTCTTTCCTTTTTTGAAAAATGCACCACACAGACTTTTATTTAAAAAAAATAGCCAAGGTGGATTTGTTCCTGCTTTTTTCTTTAAAAAATAAGCCTTCCTCTTTGACAATAGCTTAAAATGACATAACTAGAGCAACACGCAGATCATTTTCACTTTCTTAAAAAAATAACTTAAATTATCCCCCAAGTATTTTTAAATATGTCCCTAATTTTTTAAAAATAAACATTTCTTTCTCCCATCCAACCCCTTAAAAGTCCTAAATGAAGGTCAAATTCTCAAGTGGTTTAAATTAACATCAGATGCAGCCCAGAGAATGTGAATTTTAGTTAATTTTAATACCAGTTCGAACACCTTTTGTTTATAATTGGAAAATGAACAGAGCTTGACAGTTTAAGGTTCAGAATGTTTCTTTCCTTTCCAAGCTGGTATTTTGTTTTTGTTGGCCTATATGTTGAAAGAAAACTGGCCTCTAATAGTGCAATGCAAACCATGGCAATCAAAAAGTATGCTTCTATGAGTCCAGTGGGATTTACTCCTAGGAGAGTGGATGGACAATCTACAAACTGTAATCTGATTGATGAAAGAGCTACTATAGATTGACAGCCGGAAAAGGAAATTAAAATCTTTCATTTCTACCTTCTCAGAAACCTTTTCCTGTTACGAAACTTGCAACTGGGAGAAGAGTTTGGGCCCTTCCAGACAGACCCTATATTCCAGGATCTGATCCCAGGATTTCTGCTTTAAACTCGATTATATGAGTCCACACTGACAGGTAATCTGGGATAAACAGAAAATCTGGGATCAGATCCTGACTGGAAGGGCCCTTTATGTCTCCTTCTCCTTGGGTTTCTAGTGTTAACCTGAAATAGTCACCACCCAACCCCCATTTAGTACTTTCCATGATTCTTTGATCTCATCTGTATTTGAGGTGACCACACGTTCTACAATAGCATCACATTAACACCATACACTGTCCAGTTTTGTATAACTTCTCCATTTCTAAGTAATGATTTCAAATCTAATCTGATTATAAAATATTTATGGTCTGGTGCCAATGTCTCCCTGCCCCTTCTTCTATCATTTCCTTGAATTATTTTAATGGCTCTTAATAGGATGGATGTAGGAAATGTGCGGTACTCTGAAGGACTGCAAATCTGAACACCACATCCTATTGGATGTAATGGCTAGGTATGATATGAGTTACAGGTCAACAAGCTCCAGTCTGTGCTTAAGGTGATACCAAACTTTTTGTTCTTCTGACAGTATATGTGTCAAAGGAAATGTATAAAAATAGAGAGAAGCATATTTCCTTCACTGCCTTCCTATTCCTGAACTTCATGGGCAAGTAAACACACCAATCCTATGCCTACCATTGAGTGCATTGATGGATGCTGGTAGCCCTGCCAAATCTTATCAAGCCCTCCAAAAAGGTGCCTCCTGAAACCACTTTGCTTGGGGATATTAAGAAACCAAAATAAAAATAAGCCCAACAAATGAGAAGGATCAAGACAACCAGTTGTATAGTTTCTTCCTGGAACCTGGAGTTGTGCCACGTGCCTTTTGGCTTTTTCTCCAGTCAAGCCAAGAGCCTCCCAATTGCACATCTTCTCAACAAGAAGGAGAAGAAGCCGCCCACAGATGGACCACGCAGGAAGTCGAGCTTGGTAAGGTAGTTCTAGGTGAAACCCATTTAGTTGAGATACAGCATGGACCACAAACCTCCTCCCTCCCACCCACATAACCATCAACCCACCCACCTTTCCCTTTCCGCTGTCCTTAGAAGATTTCTCAATTGTCTTTATCCTGCTGCAGTGCAGTTCTTCCTGAGATGGGATGGAATGCGTACTTTGTCCTACCAAAAAAAACATCAAAGAGTTTTGACTTGTCTCTGTCTGTTGCTCCCTCTCTCTCCCTCGTGCCTTTTTTCCTGCTCTACTGGTTTCATTGAGGAGGCAAAAGAGGTTAATATACTGCTCCAGGATTGGGAGGAGGCCCTGGAGATGGGTGATGCATAGAGCCAGAAGTGGGCGGAGGTCCTTGCTGTTGTATGTGAGGCCCGCTCAGGTTCTGATGATGGTACCAGGAATTGTGGTCCTCCAGGTAGCTGGGCGGAGAGTTATAGGAGAGTGGCTGAGGGAGCTGGCTCCTGTTGGCTGGGTTGTTGTGGGTATTACTGTCCCAGAGGGTGGGAGACGGTGGAGAATTGCAAGCCATGGAGTCACTGTTGTTGGGGCTGTGTTCCAAGGGGACCTCTCCATTTTTGTAGAGCTTCTTAAACTTGGACCTTCGATTCTGGAACCAGATCTTCACCTGAGGAAAGAGCAAACCAAACTTTAAATATGAACTTTCTGGGTTGCATTTTAAGTAATGTCTTCCATGGCAGTTCTAAACCCTTTGGTTGAAAATTAAAAACAGGCTGGACTACCCAAGAAACAAATAAACCTCTGTTAGTGGCTCTTGCTTTTCTCCCATAAAGAGATCATAATTCAATATTACAGTCATACTCATCCCTGCCATTGTATTTCCATTTCCTATGTGTGATTATGAATGCTGAAAGGTGAAGGAAACTGAAAGGAAGAATATCAATTCAGCCAAAATATGGTGCTGGAGGAGAGTTCTATGAGCATAAAAGATAGTGAAGAAGACAATTGATCTGATACCTACACTGAAGCTATCAATCCAAGATACCTACACCAAAACTATCATACTTTGGACTCACCACCCATTGGAAATGAAGAGAAAGTCAAAGGCAGTAGGAAAATACCATATTATGGTTGGATTGGTTCAATGAAGGTAGTTTTCAGGATCTGAACAGGGCTATTGAAGTTCTCATTCATAGGTTTGCCAAAAGTCAGAGTCATAAGGAGTGTAATTAATAATAATAATAATAATAATAATAATAATAATAATAATAATAATAATTTATTTCTAGACTACCCTCTTTCCCCATGGGAACTCAGGGCGATTTACATACATATATTATTACTCCATCGATGTATAAATATTATTTCACACTGAGCACCTGCTTTGAATGACATCTGCCTAAAACTCTGGAGTGCTGCCACCAGCTCATATACACAAAAATTAACTACACAAATTTAGTGGTCTTATTCATATTAAGGCAGATTCCAGTGTCTAATGGTTACTGATTCCAGATTACTGAATCAGGCTCCTTGGAACTGGAAAGAAGGCTAACATCACTGCCAAGGCAATGAGCTGTCATCTGAAATGCATGGCGTGTTGGCTCCAGGGTTAGTTATACACAAAGTAAATCCAGTGAAATCAATAAGACTTACATTACTCATAATATATGTATATGTATATGTATGTATTGTTCTATGGAGTCTGATCTTATTAAAGTTTGGTCCACCTATCAAATCTATGAGCCAATACATCATTTTTATGAACATAAACCTGGTTGCTTGCAATTCTGTCCTGACTGCAGCTCTGGTGCTTATGTGAACTTTTGGGTGGTGGTGGTAGTGGTGGTTGAACAACACTTTTTGTGTGGAATGAGTAACTGAACAATTCAAGAAAAAGGGGCTGGGGAACACTTCACATGCCACATGATGCCCACATGGTATTCTAGAATTTCCTAGTAGGCCCAGGACTTACTAACATTTTTGAGAGGTTAATAAATCCTACACTTCAAGTCCATTAATACTGCAAATATTACATATATATTATTGCTCAGTGGGTTGAACCCAACACACACACACACATATTACACTCAAGGACTGGAACCCAACACAAATACGTTCTAGGACAGACCCATTATGAGAGTAGAGTCAGGGTTTAATTCAGATCTTGGTAACAGTGAGTTTGAGTGGACCATGGATTCTGGGAACTGTAGTCTAAAAAGTCAGTTTTCCGAACTCTGAACAAGCCCGGGCATCACAGTTCTTCCTTCACAAATGTCTGGATGAGACAGGCTTGTTCTGAATGACACAGTCTTCTTAGTGCTTCCAAAGCTGGGAGGACGATGTTGATGACAAAATTTAGGGCAGGGCTGAAAGGGTTGCCCTAATAAACTGGAAATCTTTAGATAGATAGCGCTGTGACTGCATCTGGCAGACTGAACACACGAAGAACAGAAGAAAGTGGGTGGTGGGTGGGAAGAAAGAAAAAATGGAGAAACAAAAGACAGGGAGAGAGAAGGGAGAAACTGCTTGTAATTCAAACAAGGAAGTAGGAAGAGCAAGGAGTCAGTTGAAACTTTTGTGTTTAATTGGGAAGGAGCCAGATTTTTGGGGGGAGGGAAAATGTTAATTTCTGATTTTGGCTATTTTTGGTTACTTTTTGGGGGGGGGGGGTGTGATAGATTCTATAATCACACAGCCATAGATCTGCAATTCAAAAAAGCAATTTTCCCCTTCCAGGCCCTGGGTAATTAAAGCAAAATAGCTGGCAGCATGACACTATGAGCCAAGTCATTTTATATACTAAACAGTGAGTTTAAATATGTGTACCCTGGTTTTGTTTTTATTAAGCAGTGAAACGATGAAGCAGAAGGGTGCAAAAGAGTAAACAGATGTCCCAAAGTCAGCCAAAGTCCTCATAGGATATACAGGGCAACAATACTCCATGATCCACAGCCAACATGGTAGACCTAGAGAACACCATGTTGAGAGAGGTTGTAAGGGGGTGTCAAGGGAAAGAAGAGTATTGGATCCAGACTTAATTAATGCAGTTTGACACCACTTTAACTGCCTTGGCTTAATGCTATGGAATACTGGGATTTGTAGTTTGGTGAGGCACCAACATTCTTTGATAGACAAAACTAAAGACCTTATAAAAGTGCAACTCCCATGATTCCATAGCATCAAGTCATGGCAATCATACAGTAAGTAGACCCAGAGGAGCTTTAAGGAATTAAATGAAACTTAGATAAAATGTCATATATTTCAGTGCTTCAATAGGCCTGCTCTAGTGGAGACAATCAGTGGGATTTAAGAGGAAGTTTGGCTATAACTCTCCGTGTCACAGAGTTCAGTCTTGCATTATTTAGATAATATTCAAAAGGTACCTCTTCATAGGTTCTGCTATGGACCACAGGGCACATTCCATCTGTAATATCTCTTGGCAAGTCCCACTGAAGTGAATGTGAATCATGCTAAGGAAGTGCCATAGATCATGCGCTCATAATGCCCGTTTACACAACCAACAAGGAAGGAGTTTAGGAAAGGATGGAATTATGCCAAATCACTTTTTCTTTTTGTTAAAAAAACAGTTTCACAAGAAAGCCAGAAATAAAAAATACAAAGATGGAAAGTGGAGGGAAAAAATAGTAGAGCCTACTGACATTTTCCTCAAGCCGTAGTTTTGAAATTGCTCAAGATTAAAGGAATAGCTCCCCCTCATGTCCAAAATTTTTTCAATTGCAGCAATTTTTCCTCAGCCCTTAGAAAAAGTCTGTCTTTAGAAGAAAAGTGTGATACCTATAGTGTACTTTAGCCTGTTTTTACCATGACGGTTACATTTAAAGAGCATCTCATCTCCTACAAGGAGGCGTGCAATACTCTTGTTATACCTTTCTCCAGCATAACACCTCTCATCCTCGTAAACACCCTGCAACTCCCAACCCATAAATCCTTGTGACACTCAGAGGAAATAACATTTGGGCAAAAACAACACCCAGCCTTTTGACTCTAGTCTGGGTTGAAGAACCTGTAGTCCTCTAGATACTGTCATACCACAACCTAGCTTTATTTCTGACCACTGGACCTGCTGGTTGAGATTAATGGGAAGTGGTGTCCAACAACATCTGAGAAACCACATCCCCATCCTATAATATTTTGATGAGCTTATTCTATTTTCTACTCTCTGTAGTAGACCCAGTGGCTCTTTGCCTTTGACCCCACAGCCAGGCCTGTAGTTTTTTAGGGGTTCAACCCCCCCTCCCATTTTTCAGGTTTAAAAAAAACCTGGTTTACTCATGAATTTTAACTGGTTAACCAAATCCCCATAATAAGTCTATGCGACGCAAAAAATTAAGATAGTCCCTCCAGGCACTATCTCAAGCAGATATTAACTGGTCTGTAGCCGGAGGGGGGGGGGTTAGGGGTTCAAACCCCCCCCCCCCCCAAATTTCAAAACCCTCCCTGAAATTTTTTTCTCGCTACAGCCCTGCCCACAGCTGCTTTGGACTTTAGTTCCCAAAATCTCCTGCCATCTGAGACTTCTGGGAGTTGGAGCCTGAAATGCCTGGAAAATCCCAGTTTGAGACTCATTGATCTAAGAAATAATAGGTAATATTATACCAGAAATTGGGAATCTCTGGCTCACAAAGTATTTTGAAATATACATTCCATCAGTCCTGTTCAGCATTGTCAACGGTTTATTTCAGTGTGGTCCAACCTGTGGCCCACGGGCCACAGGTGGCCCACCAATTCATTTTTGTTGGCCCTTGCCTGTCTTACTGGAAAAATATTTTAATTTAACATTTGGAAAAAAACGTTTACCCTTCTTACTGCTTTAAGTTTTTAAGAAACTTTCTTTCTGGAATGTCTCTGGCCCTCATATTCTTATACTAATTTGATTGGCCCTCGGGTAACTAAAGGTTGGACCACACTGGTTTAGGTAATGAGAGTTGTAGTCTACAGTGTTTGAAAAGAGTATAGGTTCCCCATGCCATCTTACACAATCATAGGCTGCTTGTAGAACAGGTGGGAGATGTATCCTTCAGATATTGTTGAATTGCAATTCCTATCAACATTAAACTAGTAATGGTGAGGGATGATGAGAAATGCTCTTCAACACTTTGATGGCCGCAAGTTTTTCATTCTGGATCTGCCTATGGATCCTCCTTACAAACTCACTCTACTCCCTGCAATCGGTCTATGTCAATCTGACCAGACTTATAATCACTAGGTGTTTTAGATTTCAAGGCCATCATCCCTAATTTGTTGACTGGTGCAAACTGGGGCTGATGGGATGCTAGGTCTACTGTACTGTATTATAGAGGAGTTTTCTATGTAGTTCCAACTTGGGCAAAGAACTGGTTCATGCAGAGAAAAATTGCCCCAGGTGACTCACGGAAGTGAGCCAAGCAAAGGAGAAGACAAGTCTCTCCTTCAACCACCATTTGATCTGTCCTTGGGGAAAATTCTTGCCTTGACAAATCACATGGACAAGATGGTCATTATGAACAAAACTCCATCCTGTATATGGCCAAAAGCTTTAGATGACTCAGACCAGTGAATCAAACACTACACATCAAAAATACCCAGGGGGTCACTTGCTGATGTGACCCTAAGCGGGAAAAATACCTTTCAGACCATCTCGGGACTGTCAGTGGCAGCATGAGAGAATGGGGGGAACTAATCCACTCATCCTGAGAACATCTTTACTAAGTAACATCTTCAGGTGATGGCCACCACGCAACATTCTCAGCCTATCTGAACCCGGAAGCACGCCAGTCTACTGCCTTATTTAGAACTGGATAATTAAGAAGCCTTGTTGTCGTCAGTGTGCTTGACCAGCTTTGCATTCCATCCTAGCTTCTTCAACACTCCCTTCGTGACCTGCTTAGGAAGGAGGGCCTATATTCAGTAGAAGGCAAACAAGCAGGCTTTGTAGCTGAATGTAGGCGGCATCTAACCATGGTAGAAATAGAAGAGGCTATGTTGATCCGCCAACCAGAGATGATTAGCAAAAATCTAACTTTTATATATTCTTCCATTTAATCTAGGCTTAGGGATAGTGGGAGCTGTTGTTCAATAAAGTGGCTTTTTCTAAGATCTTTTTTTATTTACTTCTAATCATTGATGTTAAATCTAAACATCAACAATTCAATATGAATGAGAGCCAACATGGTGTAGTGTTAGATTTGGAGTATGTAAGGCCAGAGTTCAATGCCCCACTCAGACATGGAATCCCAATGGGTGACCTTGGGCAAGCTACATTCTGTAAACCTTAAAGGAAAGCAGTGACGAATCTCCTCTAAACAAATGTTGCAAAGAAAAAACTCTAGAAAGTGGTCTCCATATGTCAAAGCCAACTTGAAGACATAGAACAACAAAACCCAATCATATTGGATATGTTCAATATTTTAATTTACATGGTGTGTGGGTGTAGGAGTAATAGCTGGGCCTTATACACTACAGAAGTATAATACAGTACTATGATTCCATTTCAAATGCCGTGGCAACATTAGGGAATTTTGTGATTTTCAGTTTAAGGAGAGACCACAGAACAATAGTGTCTCATCATATTGCAATTTCCAGAATTCCACAGGATGTAGCTGTGGTAGTTAAAATGGAATGATAGTGCTATAGTTGTGTAGTGTGAAAGGACTAGCCTTGTGATATTTCACAATTTATTGTGGTAGAATCTTTTTTGGACTGTAGCTCATCAGTGTTTAAGCCTTTAGTCTTTTAAGGCATCTTAGGATTCTTTGTTTATTTTCAGAACACATCAATGAGCCTTGAACTTTAGTTTAGTTTAGAACTCTTTGTTTTTTAACTATGTATTATTAATATTGAGATAAATTTTCATTTTGGCTGAGCCAAAACTGAAACACATCTCTTAGCCAGCCTTTTAAACCAGCTCCCCAATCAGTTTATCTCAACCTTGGCATGTATTTACCAATTCATATACATTGTTTTGTAATTTGTAAAAGTTGTTTTTTTTTAATTTAAAGCCCCCTAGAAAGGAACTTGTTGACCACTTGTTTGAGTGTCAAGGTAAAAGTAACAACAACAACAACAACAACAAGCCCCCTTCAAAGCTCTGACATTGAGAACTGATTTTTGATTGACAATTTATCCAAGCTTTTGTTAGACATTTAAAACAGGACAAACTAGCAATGATTATGCTTTTCAAGTGTAGCCAGATCTTCCTCTCTCTCTCTCTCTCTCTCTCTCTCTCTCTCTCTCTCTCTCTCTCTCTCTCTCTCTCTCTCTCTCTTTTTTTTTTTTTCCACCCTGGAACATCTCTGAAAAGCAGGTTGTACTAGGATGAAGTGTCATCCCTATATGTGGGAATATATATGTGACAATAATATACTCTAGTAAAAAAAAATCCGGAAAGAGTCCACTCACAGTGAAAAGTAACTGTAGAAAATGATCACACAATTGGATCCTGAATTGTTAGAATAAGAATGAAATCTTCTCCTCTTTACCTAAAGCAGTGGTTCTCAACCTGTTGGTCCCCAGGTGTTTGGGCTTACAACTCCCAGAAATCCCAGCCAGTTTACTAGGGATTTCTGGGCGTTGAAGGCCAAAACATCTGGGGACCCACAGATTAAAAACTAAAGGATGGTGGTCAACTGTCACCCCCATGTTTACGTTTTAAAAAGATGTCATTATTCCCATCTGCTTGATGGCTCTAGTTACAAGTTGTGTGAGAGCAAAGCAATAGGGTTGCTCAATGGACTTAGGAAAGCACTCTGGCATTGTAGTTTGGGATTGCAAAGGAAAGGTTTTCCAGGGCTGTTTTACTTGGCAAAGGCAATGAAAGAAACTGTTTCAGACTTATCAGGGTATCATCTACACTAGAGTGAATGAACGAGGCTAAGGGGAAGGGAGATTGGCTTTACTTTACATCACCCTGTTTTCTCCAGCCTGAGCATCACTGCCTTCCAATCAGTTTGGTGTAAACACTACAGCGGATGTTGCGATACTGGTGTGACTACATCTTCTTGTCCCTGCCTCCTCCAGCTGTGTCAGAAACAATCAGGTCAAATTGCTTTGGGAGGTGAATCTTCCCCACACGGAAGAGAAACTGATAAAATTTCCTCTGGCTGACATGAGGGGGTTGCCAGATTCTGTTCCAGAAAATATATAGAGAAGAACAGAACCTCTATAAGCAATTCTATGACCAGGTACTATCCATATCCCAATCTAGTTCAAGTAGGGATGAAGGTCCTATGAGCATCCATATATCATTTCCATCATGCCTGATCTTTAGTCATGCTCGATGGAGTAGGTAGGAATTGGAGTCCAAAACATCTGGAATATGTCAGGGTCCCTCCAAAATTATATAAAAGATTCAGAATTTCATAGAATCATAGTATCATAGAGTTGGAAGGGACCACAAGGTCCATCCAGTCTAACTCCCTGCCATTTCTCCATATTTCCTAAAGAAAACAATCAAGGAATAACTTGAACTTCTCTCCTAGCCCTTAACCTGGTATGTTCTTACAAACACTTATTTGGAAGTAAGACTCATTGTTGGATGGATCCAGTCTTGATGACATTTTGACTGTTGGTATCAAGGGGCCTGCTCTAAGTCTGAGTAAGACTGAAAGCCAGTGAGAATTTCTTCTGAACAAACATGCAAATGATCACATTGCTATGCTTCACTGAAATTATCAACAAGCTTTATGACCAAGCAAATGTGTTCAGGATAGGAAAAGGTTTCCAGAAAGAAGTTTCAAGCATTTTCCATCTCCACTACCTTTTGGTGGAACATTATCTGGCTAGGTCATTTTCTGTTCTACAGAAAATATTTTATTTCAAATGGGATATTATGAATCTAGCATGAGTCCTTTAGATCAGTAGAAGGATTGATCTGGAAGGCCAGCTAGGATGATCCCACCTTTCATCAACAAAGTGAACAAAGTTATCCCCATTCTCTGTTCCACCTAAAATAAGTGAGGTAAATGGAGGAAATCTGGAATAACCAGGACAGGACACTTGTGGCAATGGGATAATGAGTTCAATTGAATTGAGTTGACCCAATCTGGTATAGTGGCTTTAGAGTTATGGAGATTAAAGCCCCCAACTTTTTATACAATATAGTTAAACACAGTCGTATGCAGTTTGGGACTGGCAAAACAAGGGCCCAAGTGTCAAAATGTACCACTATACTTTCAGTTGAGTTCTTTGGGGATACTAGTAAAATATATACAGAAAAAAAAACTTTTGGAAAAATAGGTTTTGGATGACAACTTTGAACTCTGCTAGCCAGATTATCACTATAAAAATTACTACAATATTTTAAACAATATGACTCAAGTCCTAGAAAATTTACATTTACAGACCTATCTATGTTTCTTAGAAAAATGTATTAAATGGTTCCCAGGAGAGTATGAAAAAGTCATTGACCATGTTATTGGGATAATTTTGGAAGCCTCAGTTTAAAAAATGACTAACCCAAGCTCTACACTCCATGTCTCTCTCAGCCTTGGCTCCGCATTCTACACTGCTAACAACAATATGCTATTGTGTAGCTCAGAAAAAAGAACAGAAACTTTTGTTGTCTAGAAAAGCAAGATGCAAAGGATGAACATCTTGGATAATACACCTTCCATGGTTTGACATCATCTATTGCACAGCAAAAAATCAATAAAAATCAACCAGTTTTCACATCATCACTTAATTTATCTCTCATTCACATTCATTTAGAACAGTAGTTCTCAACCTGTGGGTCCCCAGATGTTTTGGCCTACAACTCACAGAAATTCCAACCAGTTTACCAGCTGTTAGGATTTCTTGGAGTTGTAGGCCAAAACATCTGGGGACTCACAGATTGAGAACCACTGATCTAGAACATAGGTGGAGGGTGTTCTACTGCAATTCCCATCTGTTGTCACTACTAGTTATGCCGGCTAGGGCAGATAGGAGATTATGTCCAACAATATCAGGAGAGCGAGATGGCCTCTATTTTTGCTGTAAAGATGAACGATATCAACCCACTGACCCCTCTAGAAGTTTCCTCCTCACAATCACCATGTCCGTCAAGCTTAAACTCCTGTTCTTTTAACTTTAGAAGAAAGAAAGAGTTGCCAAAACACATCAGATGCATCACTCCACCCACGCGCTTCCTGTAACAATTCCCTTCCAGCTCTCTGGGCAGTCAGCATACCATTCTGGATCTTTGGTCTTCTGCCAGATATGAGTTGGCAAATGGCAGGGAAAAGAGACACGGCCTCCACTTTTGGACTCTCATATCATGGTCTACATGGCGCTACCTTTAGAAACTGTTCAAAAACAGCAGGTGTCCAAAATCCTGTGGTCATTATGGGAAACATATAACCTCCTTGTTGAAAGGGCATCATTGGTTGCCATCAGGTCCAAACTCTCTGCTATATTGTATATATGCACCTACCAGAGTAATGTTTAATTTATATATTTCTTTTTTTCTTCCCCACCAGAATCTTAAGACCCTAAATAAAGGGCAGAGTTCTGTTCTCATCATAACTACAGACATTTTGGGTGGATGATAATGATGATGATGATAAGCCTTCTTGGTGGCTGCTCCTATGCTGTGGAAGTCTCTTCCACAGGATGCTAAACTGGTCCCCTCTCTGCTCCCATTTCCCTGGCAGGCAAAGACTTGTTTATTCAAATAAGCATTAAATGATTAATTAGTTACGGGAGTATTTTTAATAGGGCATGTGCACTTTTTAAATAGGGCATGTATATTGCATTTTTATCTGTATTTTTACATTTCTAATGAGTTTACGTGTTTTGAAATCTAATGCTGCTTTAATACTAGAGCTCATTAAACTTTTGGACAGTATTATTAGGTTTTTGGTGTTATCCTATGTTACGACTACTGAGAGTTGCCTTGTAGGGTAGGATAGGAATCAACTGAAATAAAATGAATGAATACCGATCAGTGTGTATCCCAGATTGCTCCCTGTGGTTCTATCAGTATGATTTCTGTCTACAATGACATATGCTTTCTGCAGGATCACTGCTATCATAATACACATTCCTGCACATCTCTTCTAGGGTGGCATTTCTAATCCTCCATCACTTCTCATTAATCCTTTCCATCCCAATCCACTGCTGTAATGACACAGAATGCAAACCAAAATCCTTGCTGCTGACTTCTGAAGTTGAAAGGGCCTCACCTGGAACATCAAAAATCCATGCATCTTCAAAAGCAAGAGAGGTGAAAAACTGGTTTGGTGGGGATTAAATAAATACCGAAATGAAATTTCCTGCACGAGTAGAGATTGGAAGCACTGGGACAGGAGTGTGAATAAGCAGAAGAAGGGCTAAGGCAGAAGACAGGGAAGAAACTTCACACAAAACCACACAATGAAAGGAGAGCTGTAGAATACTAGGTGCAGGTAATTCTGGTTGCAACTACATTGTAGAATTAATTCAGTTTGACATGACTTTACTGCCATGACTCAATGCTATGGAACCACTGCCATTGTAGTTTCACAAGATCTTCAGCCTTTTCTGCTAAATAGTTCTAGTGCCTCAACAAACTACAAATCTCAGGATACCATAGCATTGAGCTACTGTGGTTAAAGTGCATTAATTCGAAAGTATAAATGCAGCCTTAGTTTCCCCCCAAAATATAAAAAACATTCGCCCAGTCAGTTGCAAGAAGCTATTTTTGTATATTTGATCAGCCTGGAAAACCAAGAGGTAATCACGAAATCAACATGAGAGGACTGCCTCAAGATCAAACAAAACTATCTTAAACACCTATTATTATTTCATCTATTTTGTGTTTGCTCTTTTGTAAAAGTCCTGCTAGTCATACCACCTCAGAAGGGGGGGGGGAATGCCTGTCTGAAGGCTCATTCAATGCTGCCTCTCCCTGAGATTTTGTTTCCCGAAACAGAGACGGAAAGGCTAAGCAGAAATGTGCCTTCTCTGCTTTGTTGCTGGAGTTGTACCTGAGTCTGGGTCAGTCCGAGTTGTGCGGCCAATTCTGCCCTCTCTGGCAGTGCCAGGTATTGTGCCTTCTGGAATCTCCTTTGCAGGGCAGCCAACTGGTAACTGGAATAAATGGTGCGCGGCTTTCGGATTTTTTTGGGTTTTCCATTGACCATCCGCACTTCTGGCTCCGGTTCTTCCTTCACTGAAACTGCAGAGTCAGGGAAGGGGAAAGAGTGGGCAAAAGGGGTAAGCCAGGGAGGAGAGAAAAGGAATAAAGAGACACCATGAGATTCAAAAACCAGACCAAAACTATTATAATAGCTGGAGAAAAGAAACTGCACTCTTGTTTTCATATACAATATTCAGATGGTCACATCATATTGCATGTGCAGAAGAATACAAAGTTTAAACACTCATCTGCTGGAGATGAGAATGAATGAAAATGTGATACAAACAACGACCAAATAGAAAGTTTCCAAATGTTGATGCAGAACTATAAAAAGGACTTTTTATTTGAGGATGGCGATGTGCCCTAACTCTACCATAATTGTGATCTTCAATTTCAGTTCACTTTTATATTTTTCCTGAAGCATGAAAATTTGCACTCCATGTAGGCAATTCACTACTAATGTCTGACCATTCAGATCGACATATCAAACCAATCTAGGACATGAAATAGATGTTTGGTGTCATTGCCTAATTTTTTTGGAAAAGCAAAAGTATCTGTACCGGAAAATAAACAATTAAAAAATTCTGAAGCAAAGTTATGGGTAGGGAGGTGAAATGAGACCACTGACAACCCCCATCCAATTTCACCCAAATTTCTAGCATTGTAGTAAGTTAAAATTACAACTGAGCATTTAAACATGTAATTTAGACATCCAAAGAATGGAGACAGGCAAAGTAATGTAGGGACCATGAACACAGCAAATATGAGTTCTATAACTAAATGATTTTCAATGTTTCATTCTCTGGAATTTCAGAAATTTCAGAAATTTGTTGGTAGGACAAAACTCCCACCTTTGTCATCCTATAGCCACAAATTGTTTTTATTAGATCACAAGTGCATTATTTTTTCTTGGCATTTCTATAGCATGTGCCACAACCTCCGATTCTCACCCAATTCTCAGCAAAATAAAAGTAATGCTGCCTTGAAATCTTTTGACATACGATGGAATCGAAACATTTTAATGAACACTGCAAATAAATGACAGCAAGGGATGGAAGCAATTTTGTAAATAAATAATGCCAATTGTTTATGATCAGATCTGTAGTGTTTAAGATCAGATCTGTAGTGCAAGGTAGAATCTAGGATTGAAAGAGAGGTGTCTGGAGTATATCTTGGGTGAAAGGTGTAATCCTAAAAATGTCTACTCAAAAGTAAACCCATTAACTTACTCCTACATTGATGGTTTTGTCTGAACAATGAATTTCCCCCCATGGAGTCGGTACCTTAACAAATAGTGTACTCATATGAGATATAAATTGGTTACGGACATAGCAAACGGTACTAAAACTACAATTTCCTGCAAGGTACAAGGCATGTAATTTTGTCAAAAGAAAATATATAATTCTGATTTCAAAAAACACAAAAATTAGCTTATCAGATATAGTTTATCACTTTTTAAACCAATGTTATATGGCTTTTTGTATTTCAATTTCCTTTGCAAATACACACACCAATTTAAAAGCTGATCTTTTAAACACTAACAAGCCCCAGGTTGTCTAGCCGAGCCGGCTTAGTTCATTTGTGTCACAGATATGACGCTCGGCATTTTGACCAAGCTTGGCTTTTTTTTTTTTTAAAAAAAAGAAAGGTGTCCATCATTTCTCTGATGTATTTTCTTTTTCTCTTTGGCAGGAAGCATTGTCCGGTTACGTGGGGACAGTCGGAACCACACAGCCCCCGTGTTCCCTTCCTGAAATATTTGTGGAAAGTGAGGGCGTGAATTTGAGGCCTCAAATGCCCTGCCAGCATCTCTGGCCTCTCAGCTTTCCAAACAGGCAGGCTTAGGTTTGTTGGGAGATTGAAACATTTCTCACCTTTATACCCTCAAATGCAAACTATCTATTAGCAAGCACGCACAATTGTCTTCAGTTAACTCCCCACCGCATGCAACTGTCTGTACGTTCCACACTTTCATGGAAAGCAACTGATCATCTTGAAATCTTTTATATCTTTCAATATTTCAATTTCGTTCTGCTCCTTATTAAATTAAAAACCAAACAGGGTGCCCCCACAAATAGACATTTTCAAATAGTGGAGCGTGAGTGTTTCAAGATTTTAGGAGGTGGAACGGCAAATCTGGGGAGTCTATTTTTTGCACGAGTGGGAGAGAAGGAGCTTCTCACAGGAAGTAAATGTGTAGAAACTTTGATGAGAGACGGTCTCAGAATAAATCTGTGGGTTTTTGAAAAGAAAAAAAAAGAGGCAAGTATATTTTTTGCCTTGAAAACAAAGTCTGCCAAACTATTTTGTCCAAGCAAGGAGGGGAATCCAATTCTGTTGAGCAAATGGTAAGGAACTTTTGCCAGATTGTAAGGAACTTTTGGTTTTTTGTATAAAAAACAAGACGTCAGTCTAAACTCAGAAAATACCTCAATTTTAAAGAAGGGAGCAGCATAAATGCTTTGGAACTGGGATTTACTGGACCCTTGGTCTCCAAAGTAGATGGAAGAAATTAACTGTGGCCTCTTCCACACAACTGAATAAAATCCCAAATTATCTGCTTTGAACTGGGATATATGGCAGTGTGGACTCAGATAACCCAGTTCAAAGCAGATATCGTCGGTTATATGGCTGTGTGGAAGTGCCCTGAGAAACAAAGGCCGAGTCCCCATACTTTTCTGAACCTCCTTTCAGAACTTAGAAATGTAGCTCACCCTTCCTCCTCCTAAAAGAGTGTATGCACTGAAAATGCTATCTCTCTCTTTTCGGAAGCAAGCCTGTTGAATTCAGTGGAGTTTACTCCCAGGTAAGGTGGGATCAGAATTACACCCTTTATTATTTTAGTTGGAGAATTGTGCTCTCAGCTTGGAATAAAAGTTGCAGGAATCTCTTTGACCTGTGAAATCCACAAAAGATTAAGGAAGGTGCCATTCCGTCTCTTTGATCTGGCAAGTGGAAGGAAAATGAAAGTGCAAGACAAATTCAACATCCTCTCTGCTACATTTGTGTCTCAGTTGGGGATTGGGCATGCGTTTTTCAAAGTCACAAAACTAGAAATTCACTTTCGATACATTTATACTGAGGGATGAGCACATTGATGGGGCAGGTGACATGTTCAAGTGGTGTCCAAACACAGAACAATAGCAAAGCCCCTAAAGGCATGTGACAGGAGTGGATAAATTATGAGATGGAGGATACGCACGGGGTCACGTCTGACCTTGTACATTGGACTGTCCAGTGCTAGTGCAAATGTGGATACTGTGTCTTTTTTCAGCTTTCTAGCTAGACCAGTCCTTTACCTTTGGTGACAAAAAGTAATTAAAATAAGTAAAAATAAAAATTAATCATGCAGAGAAGAGAAGGGAAAGGACCGTCTACATAACAAAAGCTTTGTGGGCTCTAGGAAAGACAACACCATCAATCCCAAAATCTTTCAGTCCTGTTTCTTCCAAATGTTCGGCCATATAAACTCTTGGATACATTTCTAGGCTGTTAAGAAAGAAGGGGAAGAAAATGAAAACCTTACCTGTTTCTTGACTGGGCAATTGTTGGTCCCGGAAAGATCCATATTGCCTGTACGAGGTGCTGTAAGAGTAGTCAGATTTAGGGGAGTAGGTCCCAGCACCCCCAATTCCATTGAGGTTAAATTGGGGGTGGTAGGCATAGTGATTCATGGGCTGGGTGAACGCTTGGCTGGGGTAATATTCGTGCTGGTTGTGCGGGGTGCTGTAGTAACCCAGATCCGTGATGGACGACTCGGGGAGGGTGGGGGAATCCTTGGTGGCCGCATGGCAACTGAGGTTGCTGGAGATGTCTGTCAAGATGCTGGTGATCTTCTTCTCGAAGGAGCTGCTCATGATGAGAAGCTGAAAGGCCCCGCCAGGGGAAGGTCCCAAACGTTGGACAAAGGGAAGCCAAAGAAAAAGTGTGCAAGGTTGCAGAGAGTTGTGTGCTGTTTTTTGGGGGAGGGAGAAAATTCTCCACCTCTCCTCCTCTTTCTGAGTCGGCTTACTCAGTCATGGCTCCAGCCATAGCTGCTGCTACTGCTCCTCCTTGCTGCTGTCCTCCTCCAGGGAAAATGTGTAAGAAATCCAACCTAGCCAGCTTGGTTAAACCCTTTAATTAAGGAGTAGGGAAGGGTGGATGCTACATTCCGATTGGCTCCAGAAATATTGCCTCGCAGGCAAAACAGCCTCTTGTTCCCCCCCTCCTTTCTTTCTATCACATATATACATATTTCTGTGTGCGTATATTTAAAATATATCTATTTTAAAACAAGAGCACATTGGAAAATAAAGGAATATATTCTCTTACACTTATAGATACACACTCACAAGCACCAGCAGTTTTTGAATATATATACAAGTATATACCGCATATATCTCACATATGGCACACACAATATATTTAGTATAAAGGTAAAGGTTTTCCCCTGACATTAAGTCTAGTTGTGTCCGACTCTGGGGGTTAGTGCTCATCTCCATTTCTGAGCTGAAGAGCCAGCGTTGTCCATAGACACCTCCAAGGTCATATGGCCGGTATGACTACATGGAGCATTGTTACCTTCCTGCCGGAACGGTACCAATTGATCTACCCACATTTGCATGTTTTTGAACTGCTAGGTTGGCAGAAGCTGGGGTTAACATTGGGATCTCACCCCACTCCCAGGATTTGAATCACCGATCTTTTGGTAAACAAGTTCAGCGGTGCAGTGGTTTAACCTGCTGCGCCATTGGGGGCTTCTCTCTCTCTCTCTCTCTCTCTCTCTCTCTCTCTCTCTCTCTCTCTCTCTATATATATATATATATATATATATATATATATATATGCTATATCTAGACCTCCCTCATCTCTAACTGACCCCCAACTCAATCAGTAGATCAGACAGGGGATCGACTGGGTTAAATAAGGTGGGTACTTTGGTTGGAAAATGGGGTAGAGTGAACAAAAGTAGGTAGATTAGCTGTCCCTATGGATGATCAGTGAAACATTTTGTTCACTTACTTTAAGGTGCATATTTGTTGCCACTTTGAAATTCCTGTGAGATGTAATGCTGTTAACTGAATGGTGCGATCTGAACTTTTAGACTTGTCTGAATACTTTGAGGTTTCATATAGTGCTGCTTATCCCTTTTCAAAGGCTTCATAGATCTTTACTGCCCTGGATTCTTTTTGAAAACAGAAAGCAAAAATCCAATTAAAATTATATGTAAATCCACTGAAAGTAACAGGAATTGGATTTGTTGTGACTATTTTGTTTGTGTCTTGGCTACGTTGAGATGCTGTCATGACTAATTTTTTGGCTGGATCCGGGCCAGAGTGTGTTTCCCGCCCCCTAATGATCACCTTCTCAGGTTGAACACTGTTCTTCCCATTTCAAAGATAAGTGACTGAGATCAACAGGTAATGCATGAAGGGGATTCTTGGTTGAGACTGTGTTTGGATTCAGTTTTTCCAAGGCTCTTGTCCCATAGGGATAGGTAAATGAGCCCAAATATTACTGTTCCCAAATGCAGTTGATAGGGGCACATATAAGACATACCACTTTCACATTGCACAATCATACATTACCTGTTTCAGGTTAGGTCAATATGATACAAGACGAAACAAACTCTCATGCAAATTCAAAATCTAACAACAATGGGAAATCTGAATTTAAAGAATGTCCTTATTTGACTTTCAAAAAAGGTGTATATAACCAAATCATGAGTTGTCGAAGGCTTTCATGGCCAAAATCATTGGGTTGCTGTGAGTTTTCTGGGCTGTATGGCCATGTTCCAGAAGCATGGAAATGCCAGGGGAGAATGCTTCTGGAACATGGCCATACAGCCCAGAAAACTCACAGCAACCCAAATCATGAGTGTTTGAAATTAGAGTTCTGATATGTTTCTACCATTCACCTGGGAAATGTCAGAACTTTTCTGAAATTCCTGTATGTAATAAACAAGGGTTCTGACCTTTCCCACAATGAAGTATATTCACATTAGGATACAAATCAAGCATTTTAAGGTATCTGCTTAAGATTGTCCCATCAACTGCTATCATCTGTCATCCTAACAATTTAAGTATATCAAGGATGGACTCAACTCCTCTGCTTTTGAGTAAGCAGGCATTATGCTAAGCTAAGAATGTGTCTTCAGTCTCCTAGCTATCTCTTGGACTTCAACTCCCAGAATCCCTCAGCCATCATGATCTCTGTTTGCAATATCACTAGTTATGATGCCTGTGGGATTCTGGAAGGTGTAGTCTTAAAATAAACCTTCTCCAAATAGGCTGGAATTTCTTGGTTTTGAAATATGGGGTAAATTGAAGTCTTTCTATGTACATTGCCCTGGGCATAACTTTCAGGGATGGGGAGAATAATTATCAGGCCCTCCAACTGACCTGATTTGGCAGGAGTACCTCAGATTAATCCTCTGTAATCCCATTTTTTAAATGTCCCAGTTTCTCTCTGCTCCTCTGTCCTCAGCTTAGTTCAGTTGCTGCAAACTGAGCTCAAAGTGCAAAAGTAGTTTGCATTCAATTAATTCAGCAATGGAAAGAGCTGAAGGTGTTTTGTTGGGGTCACAACAAAGGAAAATGGCTAAAACCTTACCCCCATGTAACACAGTTCAGCCCTTCTTCCATGTCTCCCCAGAAGTTGCCATTTCATACAACTTAAACATGCTAATGCCCAATATATAGTTGCCATATAAAAATATTCATAATGAACTGTTTGTTCTCCCTCCCCTTTCTGAAAAATAGTTTTTTGTTAATTACATGAATATTATTATTTGGGCTTTTGGACTGCCTCCTCTTACGAGTTGGTGTGCATGTTGTCATCTCTATCTCTCTTATTTTGAAGGAGCGTTATGTGTGGGTGTGCGTACACAAGCTCACCTCCACTTTCAGGATATATTTGCCTTTGTGCAAGAAGAGCTTGCAATCCTTTGCATGATTCATGACTTCTAGCATCCCAAGCCCACAGATACTGAGGCCTGGATTTCCGAGGCTCTGTGATATGCTTCTCCTTGCAGATATGCAAATAATGCGGCAGCTTTGTCATACGCTGGTTAAATGCTTAGGATATGACTAGAAGGTTTGTGGGTGGAGATAAAGGTTTTTCAGATATACGGTGTACTTGTGTGTGTATTTGTTTATTTTATATGGACAGAATGTGAAAAGATGTTTGGGA
The DNA here is from genome assembly GCF_035594765.1 of Anolis carolinensis. NCBI lineage: Eukaryota > Metazoa > Chordata > Lepidosauria > Squamata > Anolidae > Anolis > Anolis carolinensis. Next base: position 25,113,216 of record NC_085846.1, on the reverse strand, counting down.
GTGGGCATCAAGGTTGATCAAATATATATATGTATGTGTGCTTGTATAATCTGCTACATGCAGAGGCTGAAAAGGTTACTTGGGGGACTACACTAGCCACTTTGGCTCTTATAGCTGGTGGATTTGGGGAGTTATAAGTAAAGGTAAAGGTTTTCCCCTGACATTAAATCTAGTCGTGCCTGATTCTGGGGGTTGGTGCTCATCTCCATTTCTAAGCCAAAGAGGCGGCGTTGTCCGTAGACGTATCCAAGGTCATGTGGCCGGCATGACTGCATGGAGTGCTGTTACATTCCTGCAGGAGCGGTACCTATTGATCTACTCACATTTGCATGTTTTTGAAGTGCTAGGCTGGCAGAAGCTCGGGCTAACAGCAGGAGCTCACCCTGCTCCCTGGATTCGAACCGATGACCTTTTGGTCAGCAAGTTCAGCAGCTCAGCGGTTTAACCTGGTTGTGCAACTGGGAGCTCCTTTGGGAGTTATGATTCCCCCCAAATTTTCCAAACACTCACTCACTCTCTCTCTCTCTCTCTCTCTCTCTCTCTCTCATTCTTTCTCTATCGTAGAATTAGAGTTGGACAAGACCCCAAATGCCAACTAGTACAACCCCCTGTAATGTAGAAAAACACAATTAAATCACTCCTGACAGATGGCCAAGCAGCCTTTGTTCAAAAACCTCCAGAGATGTAGATTTCACTGGACTCCAAGGAAGCAAATTGCACTTAGCATCAGGAGGTTCTTCCTCATAGTGAGGTGGAATCTCTTTTCCTGCAATTCGAATCTATTGCTCCATGTCCTAGTCTCCAGAGCAGTTTGCCTCCTCTTCAATGTGACATCATTATATATATATATATATATATTCATAGAAATAAGCAATTCATTTTTCTTACGCTATGTTCATCTACCTTCATAGCAAACATGATGCTCAGGATCATAAGAAAGTCTCAGAAAGTTACCTCATTTGGAGCACTATGTTTCTAGCATATAGTAAGGTACAGGATCGGAGATGTTTGGTCATCTTTTGATTTCCCACTATCCTTCCTAATGGGCTATGCTGGATATGAGGCTGCTGAGAAAAGTGACACAACAACATCTGGAAGGCTTCCAACCCTAGCCATAACAATTTTTATTTTTGTGTCAGGAGCAACCGGAGTTGCTTCTGGAGTGAGAGAATTGGCCCTCTGCAAGGACGTTGCCCAGGGGATGCCTGGATGTTTTGATGTTTTACCATCCTTGTGGGAGGTATCTCTCATGTCCCCGCATGGAGCTGGAGCTGATAGAGGGAGCTCATCCGCGCTCTCCCCGGGTGGGATTTGAACCTGGCAGCCTTCAGGTCAGCAACCCAACCTTCAAGTCACGAGGCTTTTATCCCCTAGGCCACTGGAGGCTCCATGGCCGTAACAATGATAAAAGCAAATAACCTGGGTTAAGAGCTGGGAGTGGGCAGGTTGGATGTCCATCTGCCGTTTTGTGTGGCACAACACAGAGATGTAAGACAGCCCCAAGTTGCACGATGGCTAAGAATGTGAGGACAGCACTTGTGTAGGTGGGTATGTTTAGGGTGTAGATGTCTGCGTAGGTGTGCATTTGCACTACAAGACGTGTGAGGGCAAAAGGTTTGGCTCTGAGTATACGGCAGAGATATGTGTGTAGGTCTGAGCATCTATGGGAGGGGGCTTTTTAGGGTGTGTACGTGTATTTGTTTAGAGGTGTCAGGAGTATCAATGTGTATGTGAAATAGTAGGCATTGTGTTTGGAACCAAAACATATTGCATGAATCCAACAATGAATGACAATGAATGAATGTTTGGAAATGGAGTGCAATATTATTTTCTTCTTGACCAGTTTTTGAAAAACACAGCCTTGATGATGGATCCCAAAACCATCCTGTCCTGTCCGGTCTTTTTCCACCTTAAATTTCTATCTGAATCCATAACTTATTACGATGACCCTACTCCCCAAAAGTGAAATTAGAATGTGATGTATGTTTTTTAAAGGATTAAAATAGAGGGAATTGGCTGGAGACTCCCTTCTCTGTTTCTGCTGCTATATATTTCTCTTCTGCATGTTTCTGTCTACGTCCATTCATCTTCAGTGGGGTTGTATGTATTTGCAAAGTAAGTTAAATGGATTTTGTCAGCTTAACCTGTTTGCAAGTTTTGGGAAATCCAGTGCGGATCTGGATCTAGTGGTTGATCACTGGGTGATTTCTCTTAGATTGGCAAGGATTCCCAACTCCCACTTTAACCATAGGAGCAAGAAAATGATTACTCAGCCACCCTAAATTTTACTGCTGAAATTAAGAAAGTGTGCAGCAATCCAGGATGTAGATTTTGGGGCACAGAAAAGCTGATGAGCTGCGTTCAGTTGAGTTAATAAACTCCTTGGCTCAAAATGCTGAAATTCGAAGGGTGATGGACTAAAAGGCAACTGTTGGTCCCCATTATAGCAGATACATGGAGCCAGTGGGGATTTGACACGTCAATTGTTGCTTGATTTTCATTTATTCAATGAGTCTGCAAAAATTGGCTTAGCCTTTTCTCTTCTCTAGTTGGGAGAACTAGCAAGGACATTTTGCCAGTTGAACAAGAACGACAAGTTGCCCCATACTTTCATTCCAGAAGCCAAAATCCCATCAATTCAGCCTTATTTCCTATGCCTGAGGGTGGGCAGACAGTTTATAGGAGCTTAGGCTGTCATTGCTGATGCTCTGCCCCTGGGTTCTACTATAAAAACAACAGCAACTACTCAGATCCTGCAAAGTTGAATTCTATTCCTAATCTAGTACATCTATCCCTTCCAGTGTTTTCATTTCTGCCAATGTCAAAGAGACCTATTGGAAACAGGCAGTCAAGTTCCTGTGTGCTTTGGATAGCCATTGTCCAATGCACACGGAAGCCTGATTTTTTGTATACAACAATTCCTTTAAAAATGGGGGAAAGGCTTTTTTTGTTCATGGTTTATTTGCCCACATTTCTCCATGTCCTGAATACACAGCAATTGTGTCCATGTTTGGAAAGGAAAAGCTATGGGGCATCTTCTTGTAGTATTTGGAAACAAAAGAACGGCTAGATCAGAGTTACTTTAGCTTTAGCACCTTAGACTTTTATCAAATTAGCATTAAACTCAGCCTGTTATCCAGCCCAGCTAGGTATGACAATGAGTTCTCTCTCATCTCATGATTTCAGTGGTATTATTTAACTTTGACAACTAGCATGGTATTATGGGTACATGATCCCAATAATACTTGTTCACAGAGCTGTTCCTAAGTTAAAGTGGTTAAGTTAGGGAAGGAACAGAACTCATTGGAGGAAAAGCAGGATATAACTAAAGTAGTAGGTAAAGATTTTCTCTTGACATTAAGTCTAGTCAAGTTCGACACTAGGAGGTGGTGCTCATCTCCATTTCTAAGCCAAAGAGCCAGCATTTTCCGTAGATGCCTCCTAGGTCATGTGAGTGCTGTTACCTTCCCACTAAAGCGGTACCTATTGATCTACTCACATTTGCATGTTTTTGAAATGCTAGGTTGGTAGAAGCTGGGGCTAACAACAGGGGCTCACCCTGTCCCACGGATTTGAACCACTGACCTTCCGGTCAGCAAGTTCTGCAATTTAGTGGTTTAACCTGCTATGCCATCGCGGCCCCTTACGATATAACTATAATACAGAAATCATTAAAAATGATTCAAGTCACTGAATGTGCTTGAAACATTCAAACCAAGCCAAGCCCCAGAGCACGTGCAGAGTACAATCCCGTAACTCAGTTCTAAAAAAACCTGAGATTAGAGAAGTTGCATTAACAATATTATATCTAGGGAATGATTTGGACCTTGGAAAGCCCCATATGAATGAACAGCTGCTGAATGTCATATTATTTCACATGGACCCTGACTATTTTCTAAAAGTTTATCTTTTTGGGGGAGGATAGGCTTGGCCACCTTCCAGGAAAAGTCCTCCCAAGGTAGATTTTTCTATAAATTCATATAGCACATACACTTAAAAAGACTTTAAAGATGGCATTTTTGGGGCTACAATGTTATTTTAGATGACATTTCCAGCCAGCACGGCCATAGGAGTTGTAGTCCATTTTTCTCCCTAAGATTACTTGATTTGAAGCCCAGATTTTATTATTGTGTCAGAAGCGAATTAAGAACATACTGCAACTCGCTTCTGGTGTGAGAGAATCAGCTGTCTACAAAGACGTTACTCAGGGGATGCCCGGATGTGTTACCATCTTGCTGGGAGGCTTCTCTCATTTCCCCACATGAGCTAGGACTGACAAATGGGAGCTCGCCCTGTCTCACGGATTCGAACTGCCAACCTTCAGGTCAGCAGTCCAGCCAGCACAGGGGTTTAACCTATTGCACCGTCACGGCCCCATGAAATCCAGATGTCATCAATGTATATCTTATCCCTTTTATATACATTAACTAATAACCTAGCAATGCATTTGCTATTAAATCCACTGCTTTCCTAGATAACCAATTTGAAGTTTCCTTAAACAAACATACATGTCAATAAAGAAAGTTTCCCAATCTTTTTCTTATTATTTCCACTAAATTGCACTTAACAGCTTTCCCTTAAATAGCAGTCATTTCTAGTTGTATTAATATAAGCAAACCAGAACTTGGGAAAATACTTTTTAAAATTCAACTCCCAAAATTATCCAGCCAGCATAGCCTCTAGGGGATTCTGGGAATTATAACAGACACACACACACCCAAAATTTGAGGAAATCCAGTATGATTGACTACTATGTCCTTTCCCTTAATCCCATGTTATATTTAAAAGAAAACTTCAAAGAGGATTGTGGGTAGAAAAACTCAGTAGAATTCCCAATATATGGCTGGCGAAGTTTCAGAACAAGGTCTCCCAAATATATTGGGCAGTAACTTTATTTAGTGCAGTGGTTCTCAACCTGTGGGTCCCCAGGTGTTTTGGCCTACAACTCCCAGAAATCCTAGCCATCTGGGAATCTACAGGATGAGAACCACTGATTTAGCCTCTTTGTTGACTTTGTTCTGCAACATTCAGTTTAATTGTGGGACATATTGATAACTGACTCCCAGAATTGCTTATCATTGGCTATATTGGGCGAGGCTGATGAGAATGGAGGTTTGAATAGATATGAGATCAAAGGTCAAGGCATTTCCATTTCTGCTATAATGTATGCCTGGTTAAAGAAATCTATACCTTTTAACATTTCGCAGATGGAAATGAAGGTATGTGGCAGCACAACATTTGAGTATGGTCAAGAGTACAAAAGTTATTAAAGAGAAAGAGCACCCCAGTTAGGAGAATCTGCAGTAGTTTGCTTTTGCCTGAACCTACTGGAAAAAGTAAAAAGAGCAATAATCAGCTGCATTGAGTACACATTTTGCACTTCGAATTCAGTTTGCAGCAAGAGAGGTAAGCTGGGGACAAAAGTGGAAAAGAGGAGAGAGAAACTGGGATTTTTAAAAAGCAGTGGACAAAACTGGAAAACAGGGAATTAATTGGGACTGTCCCTGCCAAATCTTGATACTTAGAAGTCAGATGTGTGTGTGTGTGTGTGTGTGTGTGTATGGGGCACCATTTTACTATGCCATTGTATATAATGGGACTTGAGCATCCACAGATATTAGCATCCATGGCAGGTTCTGGAACCAAACCTCAGCAGATGTACCAAAAAGAAAGTTGGTTCCCTTTCCCAGTGTAATATCACTTAATATATCACCTAGAAACAGAAGCTTTTGATGTGACTTCAGTTGGAAAAACCCCTTCACCCTTAAAACTACCCTGGTGTTCGGCTCTTGTTGCCGAATGATCTCCAGTCTTCCTGTTCCACCACTGTTTGCCACTTAATTTTTTCCCTCAAAAGCCCCTACTCATTGCTGATCCTAACACTCACTCTTTTCGGACTCTGCACATATTATGTGTGCACATATAACCCTGGACTTCGTTGCTTCTCTTTCCTAGTGTTTAAGCTTTTCCTTGGTGGAACAGCAGTGCCATCTACTGGATAATGTAACCAAGTTAGATGTCGCCTCTTTTGACCAATAATAACACTGTGTCAGGTTATAATGTGCCAGTTGCGCACATACCTTGGGAAGTCAGACTTGGCCATGGTGGTCCATGCTCTAGTTACATCCCGAATAGACTACTGTAATGTGCTCTATCTGGGGTGGCCTTTGAAGACTGTTCGGAAGCTTCAAGTAATCCAATGCATGGCAGCTAGGTTGCTCACTGGAGCAGCGTACAGGGAGCATACAACCCTTTTGTTGCATCAGCTCCACTGGCTGCCTGTCTGCTAGCGAGAAGAATTCAAAGTGCTGGCTTTTATAGGCTTTAGCCTATAAAGCTCTAAACGGTTCCGGCCCAGCTTATCTGTCCGAATGTGTCTCCCGCTACGACCCACCTTGAAGCTTAAGATCATCAGATGAGGCCCTGCTCGCGGTCCCGTCAGCCTCACAGGTGCGGCTAGCGGGGACGAGAGACAGGGCCTTTTCAGTAGTGGCTCCCCGCCTATGGAACGCCCTCCCCAGTGAAGTCAGGCAGGCTCCCTCCCTCCTATCCTTCCGTAGGAAGGTTAAAACTTGGTTGTGGGGCCAGGCCTTCGAATAAGAATCAGCAGCATTAATTACTATTATGTACGCTGGAACTCAATTGACAGACCCAGTCTTTTAAACTTGAACACACCTATCTGTATTTTATAATGTGTTTTATGAATGTTTTATGTAAGTTAATTTTTAACTGATTTATAGTGTATTGTACAGGTTTTATATGTGTGTTTTATTGTAAGCCACCCTGAATCCCCTGTTGGGTGAGAAGGGCGGGATATAAATGTTGTAATAAATAAATAAATAAATAATTTAGTCTGTAAAACCCTAAACGGTTCTAGTCCAGCTTACTTGTCCAAACGCATCTCCCATAATGAACCAGCTAGAACATTAAGATCTGTCGGGGAGGTCCTGCTCTCAATCCCTCCATCTTTGCAGGTACGAATGGTGGGGACGAGAGACAGGGCCTTCTTGGTGATGGCCTGTCAGCTATGGAACTCCCTCCCCACCAAGATTAGATTGGCCCCCTTCCGTCTAGCATTTAGGAAACAATTTAAGACCTGGTTATTCAAGAAGGCATTCGGTGAATGACAGGAACATGGAAACATGGAAGTAGTTAAATATAACTTCAAGATCGATGCAAGCTCTAAATGTTTTATGTAGTGTTTGTTTATAGTTTCATACTTTTAATTGGTTTTAATATATTGTTATATGTGGTTGATTTGATATGTGATGTTTTTTATGTGTAAGGCATTGAATTTAGCCATTAATTGTGTTGTGAACCGCTTTGAGTCCCCCTAGGGGTGAGAAAAAAATAAATATTTTTTCCAGCATCCTCAGGTAGTATCATAGATTATTATTAATCACCCGATGTTGTACCATTCTGCGACACTTTAGTAAATGGAAGTGACGGCTCGTCATTCTGGGGTATTCTGAGAAATGTAACTGCTACCTCATCAATCTTGGGTGTTCTGGGAAACGATAAGTAGCAGCTCATCTGTATGAATCATTCTGAGAAATGCAAAGTCTAGCTCACTCCTGTCATTGATGGGAGCATGACTGCCAGCAATTGCTAATGGGTGAGCTCCCTTGGGAAGAATGGGGGTCTCACCCAAAGGGGACCACCATCTCTGTGAAGTGGGGAGAGCAGGCAAAAACACAACAGAAACACAAGGATGATGATGATTATTATTACATTTATATCCCATTTTCCTCTCTTAAACAGGACTCAAGATAGACAATCTCTATACAAATCAAAGGCCAACAGCTTACCATTTTTATTAGGCTAACAGCCAGGGATCCCACAATCTGTCCAAGGTGACTAAAATGATCAAGGGTCTGGAGAACAAGCCCTATGAAGAGTAGCTTAAAAGGCTAAGCATGTTTAGCCTGCAGAAGAGAAGGCTGAGAGGAGACATGATAGCCATGTACAAATATGTGAGGGGAAGTCCTAGGGAGGAGGCAGCAAGCTTGTTTTCTGCAGCCTTGGAGACTAGGACGCGGAACAATGGCTTCAAACTACAGGAAAAGAGATTCCACCTGAACATTAGGAAGAACTTCCTCACTGTGAGAACTGCTCAGCAGTGGAACTCTCTGTCCATGGGTGTGGTGGCAGCTCCTTCTTTGGAGGATTTTAAACAGAGGCTGGATGGCCATCTGTCGGGAGTGTTTTGAATGTGATTTTGCTGCTTCTTGACAGGGGGTTGGACTAGATGGCCCATTTGATCTCTTCCAACTTTATGATTCTATGATTCTATGTTCTCTTATGCTGGTCATTGTCTGTAATAAAGTGAACTTAAACTTATGCAAACCTCTTTCAAAAGCATTAGTGCAAAGGAACTTTCCATAGTAACTTCTTTCTGTCTGGAGACCTCTGAATGTGTTGAGCTAAAATTCCCATCACCTCCAGACAAAGGAAGACAGTAGTAGCCCATCAGTTATGTATAGTTGTTGAGGCAATGCCTCATCTTTGCTGTCTGCTAGGGATTGGAAAACACAGGGAAAACACAGGAAGGCCGAACAGAGTTTTTAATGGTGATTTTTTTTGCTTATTTGGTTATAGTGTCAGCATTTTATGACCAGCATAGCCACTGATCCTTTCATGTTATGTAGTCATAAAATAACTGTGGGTGGATCTACTCTGCCACATAATCCAGATGATCAAAGTAGATAATTCACATTAGCTGCTTTGAACTGGATTATATGAGTCTACGTTGCCATATAATCCAGTTCACATGAGATAATTTTGATTTTATATGGCAGTGTAGATGGGGCGGAAGATTCCCACTTTAACATCCACGTCTATAACCTATGGAATGCTGGAGTTTGCACTTTGACAGTACTAGAGCTCTCTGGCTGAGAATTCCAAATACTCTTCCCTAAAATTGCAAACCCTAGAGCAGGGGTCCCCAAACTAAGGCCCGGGGTCCAGATGCGGCCCTCCAAGGTCATTTACCTGGCTCCCGCACTCTATTTTTATATCAGTTTTAATAATATAATATACAGTAGAGTCTCACTTATCCAAGATAAACGGGCCAGCAGAACCTTAAATAAGCGAAAATCTTGGATAATAAGGAGGGATTAAGAAAAAAGCCTATTAAACATAAAATTACATTACGATTTTACAAATTAAGCACCAAAACATCATGTTTTACAACAAATTGACAGAAAAAGCAGTTCAATACACAGTAATGTTATGTAGTAATTACTGTATTTACGAATTTAGCACCAAAACATTGCAACATTTATTACAAAAACAATGACTACTAAAAGGCAGACTGCCTTGGATAATATAGAACCTTGGATAAGTGAAGCTTGGATAAGTGAGACTCTACTGTATTGTATATACATATAATATTGATAAAAATATTATAATGTTATACAATAGAATACTAATAATAATACAATATAATAATATTAATTATATGTTATATATTACATATAATATTACAGTATAGTGGTATAGTTCACTATAGTAATATATAATGCTAATATTGTGCTATGCTAATAATATAATATATTGTATGTACATACAGCTGCTCTGAGTCCCCTTCGGTGTGAGAAGGGTGAGATATAAATGTAGTAAATAAATGTAGTAAATAAATAAATAATTAATTTTAGACTCAGGCTCGGCCAAACTCTGAAATGACTTGAAGGCACGCAACAGCAACAATCCCAATTACCTTGACTATCTCATTGGCCAGAAGCAGACCCACACTTTCCATTGAAATCCTGATAGGTTTATGTTGGTTAAGATTATTTCATTTTTAAATATTATATTGTTCTTTCATTGTTGTTGTTGATGTTGTTGTTGTTGTTTTGCACTACAAATAAGACAAATATACAGTGTGCATAGGAATTTGTTTGTATTTTTTTTCAAATGATAATTTGGCCCCTCAACAGTCTGAAGGATTGTGGACTGGCCCTCTGCTTTAAAAGTTTGAGGACCCCTGCCCTAGAGTTTCATTGGATGTTGCCATGGCAGTTGAAATGGAACCATATCCTTATAACTGTGCAGTGTGAAAGGGCTTCTGACCTTCAAAGTTCTACTAGGCTTGTTTTCGTGTTGCTTTTAGAAACCCGGAATAATAATATATTAGGGAATATACTGATTTTTACCTTGTAAATATTTAATTTTAAATGTAACTTTTCTATCCTGTTTCAATTTTATGCCTCTAGAAGTCAAAGCAAATCTCGTTGGCTGTGAAGTTAGTCCAAGGCAGCGAAACACTGGAAGCCAGTGGTTTTAAAGTCAGCAGGGTAGTGACTCTGGTTTGGGGATTGGATCTCTTATTTAAAAACACAGTTTAGAACAAGCATGGGAAAACTTGGGACCTCCAGGTGTTTTGGACTTCAACTCCCACAATTCCTAACAGCCTCAGGCCCTTTCCTTTTACCTCTCAGCCGCTTAAGGTAGAGGTAGGTGTCAGTTTAAGAGAATATATACTTTGGGTGAGTCAATTGTCATTGGGAATTTCCTCCAAAATTTTGGTTATAATCCTCTAGTGGCCACTGCGTGGCAGTGTAACTTATAAAATGTCACAGGGCAAGGATCTCATTCAAATCTGCCTTGAAGAACAGTTTCTACATAACTTTGGAGTTGTCTATGCAAACTAAGGTGCCCCCCCCCCCCCCCCCCGATGGCACAGCAGTTTAAACCGCTGAGCTGCTGAACTTGCTGACCAAAAGTTCAGCACTTCAACTCTGGTGAGCAGAGTGAGCGAGCTCCTGTTGTTAGCCAGCTTCTGCCAACCTAGCAGTTCGAAAACCTCCAAATGTGAGTAGATCAATAGGTACCACTTCAGCGGGAAGGTAATGGCGCTACATGCAGTCATACTGGCCACATGACCTTGGAAGTGTCTACGGACAACGCCGGCTCTTCAGCTTAGAAATGGAGTTGAGCACCAACCCCCAGAGTCGGGCACGACTAAACTTAATGTCAAAAGGAAACCTTTACCTTTACTTTACACAAACTAAAAAAGATCCTGATACATGACATCCATGAGTGCATTTACATTAATGGATTAATGTGGTTTAACACCGCTTTAACTGCCCTGGTTCAATGCTATGGAGCTTTTGGGGTTGTCATTTGGGAAGATACTAGCATTCATCCATACCTCACAACCTCTGAGGATGCCTGCCATAGATGTGGGCGAAACGTCAGGAGAGAATACTTCTGGAACATGGCCACACAGCCCGAAAGACATACAACAACCCAATGCTAAATGACCTTATAAAGCTACAACTCTCATGATTCCATAGCATTTAGCCATGGCAGTTAAAGGGGTGTTGAACTACATTTATTCTACAGATTTACCCTGTTATTATCCTTTTTGCAATGGGTTCTTAAGGGCTTTAACTCATTTCAGACCTCATTGATGCAATGGGTTAAACCCTTGTGCCAGCCGAACTGCTGGCCTGAAGGTTGGGCTGCTGACGTGAAGGTTGTTGGCTCGAACCTGCGAGACGGGGTGAGCTCCCATCTGTCAGATCTAGCTTGCAGGGACATGGGAGAAGCCTACCAGCTAACATATCTGGGTGTCTCCTGGGCAACGTCTCTGTAGACAGCCAATTCTCTCACACCAGAAGAGACTTGCAATATGTCCTCATATCGCTTCTGACATGATAAAAAAAAAATCTCAGAATTTTACAGAAAATTCCTTCTGGTGATATCACTTTGCTGTGTTGTTTTGGACTAAACTGGATGGTAGGAGGTGAGCTTTCCCACAAGGAAGTGATTCTGTCTCAGGTGGAATTTGAAGAAAAAATGAAGAAAGTTTGTGCATGAGTATAACTGTATATCAGTATTAGTGCATCTTCATTTAACAGAAAACATATTTATTCACATGTATGATGGAAAAAAAACCCAGAAAATGTGGAACATCCTCATAATGGAAAACCATGCGCTGAAAATTATGCAAAGCTAAGCAGGGTCAGTCCTGATTAGTACTTGTATGGGAGACGGTCAATGAATACATGGTTTTGTAAGCTGGAAGGAACCAGCAAAGCAGCTCTATTTCTTGTTTCTAAATAAAACATAGGATTCACGGGGTTTCCATAATTTGACAGGCAACTTGAAGGCACACAGATACATAGAATTAATAAGAGATAGAGGAGTTGTTTCCTTATCAACCTTGAGAAACTCTCCCACACAGGTTTCCAAGATGACCCAAACCATTGCTTTAAGGGGTTTCATTCACCTTCTTCCATCCAGAATAATTTTGGACCTGCTGGATTTATAAACAAAACACTGAGGGATTTTGGAAGCCTTAACATGGCAACTGACTTCACCAGTGTAATCTGCTGTTTAAGCCAATAGCTTAAACTGGAAGCTGTGCCGAGTAAAATAACAACAGTAAACAGGTGCTGTTCTTGATTTGTTGCTCTTTCCAAGTGTTAAATGGGTGTTTTATTCTAAACAGTAGCAGCTGTCTATTTTAGGGAATCTTGCTTTTACTCCAGAAGAGGTCTGGATGCTGTCAGAAAAATGATATCTGGCCCGAAAGCCGGTTATGCCTTCTTTAAAAGATGGTGAGTGAGTGGCTAGGTAGGTCCTGGGAAAGAAACAGAAGTGAATAGGTAAAACTAGAAGAAATACAGCACCACAGGGAGAGCCCAGCTAATGCATCTTGGCCAAGGTACCAGTGTGGTGTAGTGGTTTGAGTATTGCACTAGAACTGGAAAAGCTGGGGTTTGATTCCCCATTCAGCCAAAGAAACCAACTAGATGACCTTGGACAGGTCACACTGTCTCAGCCATAAAGGAAGGCAGTGGCAAACCTCCTCTGAACAAATCTTGGCAGGAAGGGCCTTCAGGTTGACTTGAAGGCACCCAACAACAACAACAACAACAACAACAACAACATTTCATTATCAAAGCTACTGGACTGAGCTCTATTTAGGCCTTTTCCACACAGCTATATAAAACCCACATTGGATTGGATTATCTGGCAGTGTGGACTCAGATAAACCAGTTCAAAGCAGATATTGTGGATTATCTGCCTTGATATTCTGGGTTATATGGAAAGGCCCATAGTCATGATTGTAATAATAGACGTATTGTTTACAGCTTAAGATAAAGGTAAAGGCTTTCTCCTGACATCAAGTCTAGTTGTATCCGACTCTGGGGGTTGGTGCTTATCTCCATTTCTAAGCCGAAGAGCCAGCATTGTCCGTAGACACCTCCAAGGTCATGTGGCTGGCATGACTGCATGGAGCACCATTACCGGAGCAGTGCCTATTAATCTACTCACATTTGCTTGTTTTTGAACTGCTAGATTTGCAGAAGCTGGAGCTAACAGAGGGAGCTCACTCCGCTCCCCAGATTCGAACCGCCGACTTTTCAGTCAGCAAGTTCAGCAGCTCAGTGGTGTAATCCACTGTGCCACCAGGGGCTCCATGTTTCCATCTTACATTTCCAAATTAAAACATGCTTGCCACCATAGCCATCACTTCTGCTTTTTGTCATCCGCTCATATCCTTTTTGACCTGTACTGAAATACCTGCCTTCCTATATTTGCTCCCACATGGTTTCAGAAATCCCAGAAATGGTAGTTTCATGATGGGTTTAGAATTCTCTGCCAGAGACCTCTAATGTCTCAACAAACTACAAATCCCTAGATTTCATTTGATGAAGTTACGACAGTTAAAAGACTGCCAGACAACTATAGTTCCGCAGTAAGTATGAAGCCTTTCTCTTTTCCCCCAACAACAGTAGTCGTGAGAACTCATTGCTACATCCAGAAGTGACATTTCATCTGTTTTGGAGAACTATGGATTTTATAGGCTCCCTTGCTGTCGCTTAAGAAAAAGAAGTGAAACTGACCAGAGAAAGTAATAAAACTATTTGGTTGTTGCTGCTACCAGACAGGAAGTCAAACAAAGCTGCATCTGTTGAGCTGTCCAGGACAAACCTGAACTTTAAAAAAGGCTTTCTCACTGAAATGCAGAGGTGAGCAAAATGTGGCTCACCAGATATTTGTTGTACTGCAAGTCTCATCAAGTGCTTCCGGGAGCTGCAATTCAGCTTTACCCATCTCTCATGTAATATATGGTAGCATCACAAATGTGTTTATGCATCTTTACTATTGATAACTGCACTGTATCCATTGGTTTTCTTTTTAAACTGATAATCTTTGCCTGATAAGGATGATATGTAGTACTGAAAACTCTAACCCTTTCCTGTTTCCCAGTCAAGCTCACTGAGTCAAAATGGCATATATATCCCAACTGTCCCAATTTGGCAGGCACAATCCTCTGTCATCCTACTTTCAGCTGCTTTTGAAATATCTGTTTCTCCCTCCTCTTCCCAATTCTCCTCTTTGTCAACTGTGAAAAATTGAGGTCAAAGTGTAAAACTAGTGTGCATTAAATTAACTCATTGGGGAGAAGGTGGGGGAAAGCTTCTCTTCTCAGTAGGCTCAGGCAAAAGAAAACTGCTGCGGTCTCTCCTAACCCAACTGTTCTTATAGTCTACTATCATCACCATGTTCTAATGTTGTTTGTCACGTGTGTCCCATATTTCATCTGTGAAATGTGGTAGGATGGGAAAGAAGGATTTACTAAATATCGCAATTGATTTATGGAACTCACCATCACAAGATACGATGTTGTCCACTAGCTCTGTCTTTAAAATGATATTTTTAAAATGAAGGAGAGATTCAAAGTTCAGCAACGTGACTGTGGATTCTGGGAAGCATAGTCCAAAAATGTAGCATTTCCAGGTTTGGAGAGAATCTATCTAGAGGCAGTCCCCTGAATTATAAACAATGGGGGTCAGATAACAGGAAGTGAGAGACATCTATCTCTCGGAAGGGAAATTCACTCCAAAAAGAGTTATCATAGGAGAAAGGTGTCTCAACTCAAGCTTTCTCACCAAGCCATTTTTTCCAAAATTCTATTATCATAAGAACAGAAAATGAGGTGAAAAATTACAGTGAAACAAACTCTACAGGGGTGTTAACCCTTTGCTATTCTATCATACACACACACACACACACACACACGACTGGAGTTACACTTAACTCCAGCCCTGCTCCAACTTAACAAATAAATTCAACTCAAGAACAAACCTAGATTTATAGAATCAGAGCTGGAAGAGACCTTGTGGACCATCCAGTCCAACTTCCTGCCAAGAAGCAGAAAAACCGCATTCAAATCACTCCCAACAGGTGGCCATCCAGCCTCTGCTTAAAAGCCTCCAAGGAAGGAGCCTCCATCACACTCTGGGGCAGAGAGTTCCACTGCTGAACAGCTCTCACAGTTAGGAAGTTCTTCCTAATGTTCAGGTGGAATTTCCTTTCCTGTAATTTGAAGCCATTGTTCCGCGTCCTAGTCTCCAGGTCAGCAGAAAACAAGCTTGCTCCTTCCTCCCTATGACATCCCCTCACATATTTATACATAGCTACCATGTCTCCTCTCAGCCATCTCTTCTGCAGGTTAAACATGCCCAGCTCTTTAAGCCACTCCTCATAGGTCTTGTTCTCCAGACTCTTGACCTAGCGAACCTATCTTGTTCGTAACTTGGGGACTGCCAGTATATCTATTGGCCACAATAACTAAGTAAAATTTTCATGTTTGGGGACAGCTGTGAGGCACATAGGGAGATGGATTGCCTTCATGCTACATTTATGGATTTCTCAAAGGCATCCTGCAGTGAAACTCAGATGTCTCTTTAGAGCTCTCAAACTGAGCCCTGGGATCCCTGTAGAATTTCTTAAGAAAAAGGCTTTACTTGCTGTCTTCACCTACTTCCAAATGATTCTGAAAGGTGGGTGGTAATGGCCTCCCTCCCACCCATCCAGCCGCATTCTTGGTGCCAGGGAGCATCATGTAGGAGGGATAGATCTTCATGTCAAGTGAGGAGGGGAGTCCTGCTTTTGCATCTAGCTGTCACGTTCTTGGAATTCCAGCTGTATGAGGGAGGGAGGAAGGGAGGGAGGTCTGGCTAGAAGGAGATGTTAGCTTTGTAAAAGAGGTGTGTTTCTTAAGTCACTTTTGATAGCCTATGTTGACACGTAATGTTTAACTAGAGCTGATGGCAAGCAGGAACATTGGCTGCCAAGGATGCAGCGCACACCCTTTTTCTCTTGCTTATAACTATTACAGAAGTCTCCCACTAAAAAGGCTGCCTGGTGGGGGTTCCCATGTCAGCGGGGCAGTGAATCCATTTTGGATTTTAGTCGGAAGGTCAAATATGCTATCCAAGGTCCTGAACTTGCTTTGGCAATAAGTGCACAGTAAGGTGAATTTGTTGCTCCATTGCATGAAAACTACCATCTACCTGGGATGCTACCTCAAAAAGCTAGTTTCCAGCATGTTTTTTCCCCCTATACATTACCATAAACGGAATGAAGGCATCTACCACATTGGAGGGAAAATTGAATCAGTACTGTAATAATCACAACAGGACTTAGAGGCAGAAGTCTATAGGTGCACTTGATAGAAAGAGCGGGAGAGTTCTTATTTAAGCAAAGTGATCCATTCTGCTATGGTATTTATTTAAAAAAGCACTCTAAAGCATCACAAAACAGGACATCAGATTGCAAGAGAGCATAGGACATTTGTCTAAATTTGTCCAAGTGCATTTCAAGTAGAATGAAGTTACCAAGAAAAGAAAAGAGTTAGGCATCCTAAACAACAGTTTTCTATACTAATATATTTTGTTACATTTTGTGTTGTTAAATGTTGTCATTTCGTATAGCCAGAAATAATAATAATACTAATAATCCTAATAATAATAATAATAGGGTAAACGTAAAGGTTTTCCCCTGACATTAAATCTAGTCATGTCCGACTCTGGGGGTTGGTGCTCATCTCCATTTCTAGACCAAAGAGCCAGCTTTGTCCGTAAACGTCTTCTAGGTGATGTGGCCAGCATGACTGCATGGAGCACCATTACCTTCCCGCTTGAGTGGTACCAATTGATCTCTTATTTGCATGTTTTTGAACTGCTAAGTTGGCAGAAGCTGAGGCTAACAGCAGGAGCTCACTCCGCTCCCTGGATTCAAACTGCCAATATTTCGATCAGCAAATTCAGCAGCTCAGTGGTTTAATCCGCTGCGTCACTGGGGGCTCCAATAATAATAATAATAATAATAATAATAATAATAATAATAATAATAATAATAATAATGTAGGTTCAGCATTCCTCAACTGGAATTCCTAAATTGTCCATACGGATGGTTATGCTACTGTCACCTTTACTTTCTGATGGTTCAGTATATATGGGTTAAACCCTTGTGCCAGCAGGAATATTGACTTAAAGGGCACAAGGTTCGAATTTGTGGAGCAGGGAGACATCCCATCTGTCAGCTCCAGCTTCCCATGCTGGGACATGAGAGAAGTCTCTCACAGGATGGCAAAACATCTGGGCGTCTCCTGGGCAACGTCCTTGCAGACAGCCAATTATCTCACACCAGAAGCTACTTGCAGTTTCTCAAGTTGCGCCTGACATGAAAAAGTGCATATACGTTTTTTCTTTCATACACAAAATTATTTTTAAAATATTCAACCCATGTATATAATTAGATATATATGAAACATATATGGTTTTCATTGTTTAGACTTTGGTTCCATCTGCAAAATATCTCATTATGCAGAAACACACATTCCAAAATCCAAAAAACCCTGATCTTCCCTCGCCCTGGATATGATGGTCCAATTCAACTGGAGGGTGGCAGATTGGAAGAAAACTAATATATGGCTTGGAGATATTGAGAGAGAAAGTCAACTTCCATCCAGATTCAGGTAAAATTGATAAATTAACTGAGACAGGCCACATGAGAAAAAAACCATTATAGTCAATTAATGTGGCAGATAATTGGCTGGATTTTACAGTTTACGGGAATAGGCATGGTGGGCTTGTAAGCCTGGATAGTAATGCTTTGTTTTGCTGTTTTCCCTCTTCTTTATTTTTCCAATTTTCTTGAACATTTCACACAAATATACAAAGATTTTTAAAATCACTATCAATCATGTGTGGATTTAAAGTCTGAATGTATTTAAGCCTGGTGTACTAAGCCATGTTCTTGCTGAATGAGGGTTGCCGGCTCTTGTTTCTGAGAGATGCTTTAACAGCAGTGTAGTATAGCGTGTTTTGAGTTTTCCTGAAATTTCACACTAATTGTTGGAATGTGATTATGGAGACCAGGGTTCAAATCTCTGCTTGGTCATGAAAACCAGTTGGCTGATCCTGGGCACATCACACAATCTTAGCCCCAGAAAATCGTGTAATAGGTTTGCCTTAGAGTTGGCATAAGTCAGAAACAACTTGAAGAAACACAGCAACAACAACAACAACAACAACAACAACAACAACAACAAGGCATGGAGCCACCACATAGTCAACTCCATAGACCTTGTATCTATTGAATTTGCCCAATGTAGATGCGAAGGAACTGTGTTTTAGATTGGGCTTGAAGAGTTTGCTAAATTCACAGATTTTTTCATATTTGGAATGGAAAGAAAAAGATTAATGCAAAACCGACAGATTTCCACATCCTTCCTCAGTGACACACCTCATTTATCTCTGGGTTTACAGTTGCGTGGTGTGCAGCAGACTGGTTGTAATCTTTGCGGCAAAGGATTAAACCCTTGCTCAGCCCCTTGATGCAGTTGATCTCTTCGTCATTCTCTGTAGAGTGACTACTTATGCGTCTTCTCTCTTCCCCCACAAGGATTTGAATACATTTGTGCAAACCCCCTCTCATTTCACAGGCACCAGAGTGTAGTCATGACGGCAGAAGTTATTAATGTGGAAGTATATACTTCAAAGGAGAGGACGTAGCAGTTTGACTTTGCCTAAAGCTGCTGGGAAGGGCAAGATGCTGGCTCTTCTTCTCTTTCCCCTTCACAGTTTATTGGGTGTACACTGCATTCACTTTGCAGCAATAGAAATAAGCAAAAGACAAAGAAGAAAGATAGGAAGTAGACAGAGAAACAGGGATGTTTTAAAAGCAGCTGAAAAAATGGTATGACAGAAGATTTATTGGGATGTCCTTGGAAAATTGGGACAGTAAGAGGGGATACTTGAGCTACAGATAATGTGTATTTTCCAGACTAAAAAAGGCTCAGGATTTACTGCATTTCTTTGGTTTTAAGACATACCTTTCCCCCCATACAAACATCACTAAAAATGGGGTGCATCTTGGAATTGTGGGTGATATATACATACAGTAGAGTCTCACTTATCCAACGTTCTGGATCATCCAATGCATTTTAGTAGTCAATGTTTTAAATGCATTGTGATATTTTGGTGCTAAATTCGTAAATACAGTAATTACTACATAGCATTAATGTGTAATGAACTACTTTTTCTGTCAAATTTGTTGTATAACATGATGTTTTGGTGCTTAATTTGTAAAATCATAACCTATTTTGATGTTTAATAGACTTTTTCTTAATCTCTCCTTATTATCCAACATATTCACTTATCCAACATTCTGCCAGCCCGTTTATGTTGGATAAGTGAGACTCTACTGTATATATAAACAGATGAGGAGGGGGGGGGGGCTTTTTCTGTTACCTGTACTGAAATTAGCGTGTGTCTAAGGTAAAGGTTTTTCCCTGACATTAAGTCTAGTCATGTCTGACTCTGGGGGTTGATGCTCATCTCCATTTCTAAGCCAAAGAGCCAGCATTGTCCGTAGACGTCTCCATGTTTATGTGGCTGGCATTGTTACCTTCCCGCCAGAGCAGTAATAATAATAATAATAATAATAAACTTTATTTATACCCCGCCACCATCTCCCCAGCGGGGACTCAAGGCGGCTTACATGGGGCCATGCCCAGAACAATACAATATAACAGAATATAAATAGAACAACAAGTCATAACACATTGAACAATTCAATAAAAGATAATATACATTACATTACGCAAAATCAGAAAAACAATAAAATAAGGGCAGGCCACATGAACACTAAGTTAAAACTCGGGGTGAGAAAAGAAATAAGAGTAAAAACCACAAAGGACAGGGTCATAACGTAGTGGTGCAATCTGGAGGACAAATATTGGAGGAGAGTACATATTGATCTACTCACATTTGCATGTATTCAAACTGCTTGGTTGTCAGAAGCTGGGGCTAACAGCGGGAGTTCACCCCGCACCTCAAATTCGAACCGCTGACCTTTCAGTCAGCAAGTTCAGCAGCTCAGTGGTTTAACCCACTGTGCCACCGGGGGCAGCACTGTAAGATTGTGTGTCTTACAATCAATGAAATATTAGTCCCTATGGGGAGAAAGGCAGGGTATCAGTAAAATGAATAAATAAGTAAATAAATAAATATTAGAATCAAAGAAATACAATATATTTTTATCCAGAATTTCCTCAAGGAAGCTTTCTGCACAAACACTGGGGAACGTGGCTTAGTCATTCACTCCTGAAGGGTAGTTGAAGTGTATTGGTGCACAGCTATTTGGGGCAGCTTACACAACCTCCTCCCACCTTGCTTGTTCATAGATGTTCTGACTTGCCCACTTCCCCCGTTTTGCACATGAGCAAAAATTCTCCAAATATTATTGCATTCCTTTGTTCTTCCTTCCCAATAGCATGTCTGTCCTCCGGGCATACTTTCTTCAGGATGAGGCTTGCCTATATACTTCCTTTGTCCTTGTTATGTCTCCCCAGAGAGGGAGGCAGCCGCTTTCTTTGGGGAGGAGGCTCAACAGGGCATGGGATGGTGGTGTGTATATTTGGTAAGAGGTGGATTTGAAAAGAAGCGGGTGCATTGGTGATGAGGCATATTGGTTGTTCTGATCTTATCCCTTAAGCAGGTATATAGAGCAGATTTTTTTTCTCCCTGAAAAAAAGAGGCCAATAAATCTTTTGACGTCTTCAGGACCAGGACTGAGTCCCGGGATTTGTAGAGTCAAGGAGTTGGAATGTGTCACACTGAGTGATGCAAAGAATTCCTTGAGTACAGGCAAAATGCTTTTCTCTTACCACTGAATAGTTTGTAACATAACTTTAGGGAGCAAGGGGCAGGCCTTGGAGATCATCTCAAGACCTTGCAAGTTCCATTCTAGAAAGTAGCTTCTGCCTTTAACAAAGCACAGAAAATAAACTTTTTTGGATTTTTCTGACTGTGATTTTGGGAGATGTGGTAAAACAAGTAACATTTCAACGGTTTGGCTTTAACAAGCTGCATTCAAGAGTGTGCGTGATAATTACACCAGAGTTTGCAGCTCTGGTAGGAATATCTCTTACACACCAGCTCACAGATTCCTCTAGATATTCTTGCTCAATGGCATAGAATGTGTACAATTATGGAACGGAAAAACACTTGGTGTAGTCCAAACCTCTACAAACACAGAAAATCCATTCCTGCAGCATCCCTATCTCATGGTCATTTAACTTCTGCTAGAAAAATGTCCAACATTTCCATTTTTGAGAAATCTAAATTAGATGTAACAGGGGATGTATGTGTGAGCATCTGCCCTCAAGTCACCTGACAACTTATGGTCATACAGTTTTCTTAGGCAAAGAATACTTATCGGTAGTTTTTCCAGTTCTTTTCACTGAAGTATAGCCGATATGGTAGTGCCTTATCAGAGGAAAAATAAATTTCCTAAAGACACCAGATCCTATCTGATCTTGAAAGCTAAGCAGAGTCAGACCTGGTTAGGACTTGTGTGGGAGACCACCAACAAAGGTAAGGTGCTGTAGGCTATATTTCCGAGGAAAGAATGATCAAAAATAATCTCTGAGCATTCCTTGCTCAAGAAAGGTTCATGGAGTCACTCAATAGGCAACATGCACTCCCATTCAAGTACTAAAGAGGCCTAATTCTGCTTAGCTTCCAAGATCAGATGGGATCTTGTACTTTTAGGTTATTTAGGCCCTGTCACAGAGCATGCTATCCTTTTATTAACATTTTTAAATCTCCAAAAACCAGTTTTCAAATGCTGTAATCGAGAGCAGGATCAGGGTGCAAAAGCATGCCTCCATTGGATCCTCCCTGGTTTTGTCAAAATTGGTGATCTCCTCATATGTCCTAAAAACATGTTCTGGAAGACTAGCTAATCCTATGGAGCAGTGGGAGGCTTCCTAAAGTTTGGCACTAGATCTTGGCTTCAGAAACTTGTTAGAGGCAGACAAGTGTGTCTGAGTGCGCATCTGCATGCTCTCTCACTAGCCCTCTCTTGCCTCTGATTTGCCTACTCAGTCTTTTATTCTGTTGATTTCATACTTGCAGAGGAAAACACAGTTTGAGAAGGGTATTGGAAATCCCAAAACACATGGGTGCTCAAATCCTCTTATATATAATGGCATTGTAAAATCATATACAAAATGAATTGGAGGGTTCAAACTGGGGATGGTGGAATCCATGAAAAATATGTGAATACAGAAGGCAGACAGTCCCCACTGGCTTTCCCCTTTGGCTCAGTCCAGCTATTTGAGACTGTGAAACATTCTGGTAGGTTCCTTTTGCACAGTGAGAAACACTTAAGCCTTTCAGATTAAATAAATACTCCAGACTGATAAAGGTTAAAAGTGTGGGAGGCATTTGGGTGAGAAACATTTCTGGTTTGACTACAAGCTGGATAAGTTTAGCAGTTGCAAACAAAGCATCATTCTTTGGAAATAGTAGAATTGTAGGCTTCTAAACATTAGAAGTCAACCATGCAGAATTTGGATACCTTTCTATGCATTCTGCCAGATGCATGGCAATGCTCACAACATGCCTTTTTGGTGGCAGGCTCTCTCTGTGAGGACTAGCCAAGTTAGATAGCCAGAGGTTCATCCCAGAAAGATGCCCCAAAACTGATGATTTGAGCTTTACCTACACTGGCTCCAAATCTCACATCATGGGAATTGTGCTACTACAAGATCTTCTTTGTCAAATAGCTACAGAGCATCACCAAAGTACAATTCCCACAATTCCATAGCATTGAGCCATGGCAGTTAAAGTAGTATCAGACTGCATTAATTCTACAGTGTAAATACACCTTAAGACAGCCAGTATACAAGCTTGTTCCATAGCTTATGGAGGAATCCCTGTGTTTCTAAATTTGTACATGAATTACTATAAGTCCTATTTCTCTGTGAATTCAATAGCATGTATCCTTCTATGGCTCCCATGAGCTCTTATCTGGATGAGCATCCTTTGTATTCCTTTTTTTACTTCCGCTGACTAATAAGGCTGCTTTTCTGAAATTCCTTTCCATCACATTTAGTCATTTTCAAAACTTAGGTCATCTTTTCCCATTGCCAGCTTGTCCCATGCTCTCCTTTCATCTGGGGAAGCTGTATAAACAACATCCAGATATATGGGTTCCATAAATATCCTGTAAATATACAGATGGGAGAGGATAAGAAACAGTCGCAGGAGCTGCTATGTTTCTACGCCAAAGGGATAACAAGACAGAAAGGATGTTTTTTTCCATCTTAAACAGTTTGGAATGACAATTAGTAAATGTCCAGTGATGGTTTATCACTGGGCACAGCTGCTTATGATTTATTGAGACCCGGAGGTAGGAATCACTTACATGTACAAAAGAAACAAACAAATCCCATATGACTCTACCTATTCCCTTTCCAAGCCAACATGGCAATTTTACATGTAGTCTGAACATCCCAAGTAAAGAGAACAAGTATAGCTAGCTTCCTGCTATGACAAACTATACTGAGTAATGACTTTATAGTGGACACAAAGAAAAATGCAGGCCCAGTAGCTCCTTGCCAAGCCCGTAGCCAAGGGGTCGGTTTAGGGGTTCAAACCGCCCCCAAAATTTTCAGGTAAAAAAAACCAAAACCAAAGTATGGTTTACTCATGAAATTGTGGCGCTCATCACAATTTCTAAGCCAGAGAGCCTGCATTGTCAGTAGATCATCATGCCGTGTATCTGCAAGGTACTAGATTGCTTGAGAATAATGATTTCTAAACTTTGATTCCCCAAGCATTTTAGACTTCAACTCCCAGGATTCCTGGTCACTGGCTATTATGACTGAGGCTTTGAAGAGCTGAAGTCCAAAATACCTGGAGACCAAAGTTTGGAAATCATTGGTGTAGTAGAAGAAGCTTTCTTCATCTCCATGACTGTTCTCGGAGTCATTGCCAATGCCATGTGTCTAGAAACAATAGGGATGAGATTGGTGCCAAAACAAACAAGCCCAACCCAGTCTGCATTTCCTGCTTTCTCTTCCTTTTGTTATCACTACTTGATCCTTTCGTTGAGATTTTAATCCCCATCTCCACCACCAATGATCGCCAACACATTGCAGCAGCAATAGGAAGAAGGATCAGTCAGGAAGTCTGAAAGGTTGCCACTGACAAGTTGATAGAAAACCACAGGGCTGCCTCCCAGTTCCTAAGAAAGAAGAGTTAGGCTTAATGTCAATGACAAAATTTGCCAGAATATAGCCTGGAGTTGTTGTAATTTCCCTACACATGGGACCTGTGCCTTAAAAAAAACATGGCAGGCAAATAGTCAAGCTACCCAACAAATATGTTGGGAGATCCAGTTATGGTTCTCCCACAGAATGTATTATTTGATCAAAAGTGTATACATCAGTCCTTCATATTCACTCTGGTTAGGGGCAGAAGATTTAGCAGAACATCTCTCTCAGAATCTCTAGGGCAGTGGTTCTCAACCTGTGGGTCCCCAGATGTTTTGGCCTTCAACTCCCAGAAATCCCAACAGCTGGCAAACTGGCTGGGATTTCTGGGAGTTGTAGGCCAAAACACCTGGGGACCCACGGGTTGAGAACCACTGCTCTAGGTCCTTCAGTGCACATTTATGGTCAACTTGTATTGGAAGTTGATCACTGAATCACACTGGAGGATCTAGAGATTCCTAGAAAAACTACATTATTCAAATATACAAATATTCAAATCAGCAAAAGTTAAGCCTGTAAATATGGAGTGTCAGCTATATTTGACTTGCAAACTTTATCATTTTGCATATATTATCTACTTGGGCTGACAACAACAGCTATCCAGGATGTACCAGCCCTATCCAGAATAATGGATACTAGACCAGGACCATCTGCATAATGTCTCATATAGTTGCTTCCACTCTTGTCCTTTAGGCCACATCTGAGCAGCTTTAAATATCTGTCAAAAGGTGTCCCATGCCCCTGGCTATTTCTCCCATCTCTTTGCAGATTATCTAGAGTTCAACAGGTCAGGCGCTGCTTGCTTTACTACTGCCTGTTCCCTTTTAGGGATTTGTGACCCGCCACAAACTGCAGTTCTCATCAGCCAAAGACAGTGTCCCCAATGATAAAGAATGATTGTAGTTAGAGTACTAAAAGCTGGAGGACTATATATTACCCTTTCCCCATGCAGGTTATCTCCCAAACTAATGATAAAAGAAAAAAATATGTGTGTGTGTGTGTGTGTGTGTGTGTGTGTGTGTGTGTGTGAAGGAGTAACTTTGAACAGGGAAAAAAAGACATCAGAGGAAAGAGTTAGGATCCCCTCTCCCTCCTACTCTCTCCTGTGAGATACAGCCTGCAGAAGGCTGCTTTGGGTTCCAATAAAGGCTGATCAAACAAACAAAACACAAAAAACCTCACAAAAGAATCACAGAACTTTTAATATGTGGTTTCAGCCTAAGGGCTAACGTGATGACAGCTGGGAGCTGACAGTGTTTGCTTTAAGAAAAAAAATGGCTCTAAAAGACAGTGCCGGTTTTAATGTGTGCAATACAGTAATCATTTCCATTCAAGTTTAAAATGCTAATTTGAGAAAATCTGAAGGAGCAAGACTGTTTAGTATGCATCTTTTCCAGCCTCTTCTTGCTTGCTATTAAATCATTCATAATGAAAGCTAAGACCAAAACAAGAACACCTGGATGAACATTTTAATATCTGCACTGCATTTATCATTATATGATGGAGCTCCCGGTGGCGCAATGGGTTAAACCCTTGTGCCGGCAGGACTACTGAATTGCAAGTTTGGTTGCTGACCTGAAGGTTGCCAGTTCGAATCCGGGGAGAGCGCTGATGAGCTCCCGCTGTCAGCTCCCCATGATGGGACATGAGAGAAGCCTCCCACAAGGATGGTGAAACATCAAAACAACCAGGTGTCCCTTGGGCATCGTCTTTCCAGATGGCAAATTCTCTCACACCAGAAGCAACTTGCAGTTTCTCAAGTTGCTCCTGACATGAAAAAAAATCATTACATGATAACTAACACAAACAATCTATAAAATAATTGAAATAATGAAGTTGTTAAGAGGTTTGAAATTTAAGCTTTGAATAAGAAAACCCTTGTCTCTGCTGTTTTGTTTCCATCAAGATCTTGTTTGGTGACTTCAGAGGAAATGCTCTCCTTTATTCCCACCATGCCACCTGCATCTTGGGATAATAATACTGGCCTGGGAATGGAAAGAATATTCATTTTGTACTCAATCCCAGGTTGAAAAAATGGGGTTCTCGACAGTCGAGGGGTTGAATAAGAATCTTGCACAAATTTCTCTCAATAAGGAATGTCCTCAAGTGTTGTCACTTTAATACCTCTCCATAACTGCAACCTTGTTCCCACTCCTGGTGGGCAAATACGTTTATATGGAGATAGGTATAAGCAAGACCACAATAGACACATGGAGTGTAATTAAAACTGTATTAACAAGTTCACATTTAGGATCTTTTAAAAGCTCAGTTTGCGTCTTTCTGCTTGTTGTGTACAATTCATTTTTATTTTAAGAATAATCACTTTGACTGCTAAGAGCAGGCCTGAACATACACGGTACAGGGATCCCGCTGGCGTTAAGCAGTCGATAAGTTAACTCTAGGTGTCCATGGAATCCCATGTTCAATATCATTACTCCTTTGGTGGAGGGAAAATATTCATGCATTAAATATAAGTAAGTTATGGAGTGGCGGCAGAGGCATTCTGCACATGTTCCATGACCCCTTATTGCAACACCTGCACTTTCCAGTTTGGGATCACTTTTTCTGACCTCCATTCTATGGGATTTATGCTATGAGAGAGTGCTAGGTTGAAGGAACATGAGTGACGGGCCTCTGCTGATGATAAGCCCAGGCACGTCCTGTCCTGGGCAAGGCTTGGGCGAAAGAAGGGAAGTGACTCATTCTGGTTACAGGGCTGTGCATTCTGGACATGCAATCGACTTTCCTTTTCAGGAGGAAATTTATTCACTGCCCGACATGAAAAGCAAGGTGGGGCACCAGCAGCGAAGTTGCAGGGGAGGGCTGGAGTAGGGAAGAGGCATGAGGTGGGGGGATCAGAGCGGATATTAAAAGAGATTGTTTGCCTTGGCTCATCCCAGCGTGCTTGCCATGACAAGCATGCTGGGCTTTATGGAGCTCTGCAAGTAGCCTCCTTACGAACCTTGGCAAGAATCCAAGGGCCAAGGCTGGGAGACTCACTCCTTGCTTTCATGGTTCAAGTGTGGTTTCTTCTAACCCATCCTCCTAGAACCTTTGCTTTTTAAAAAGGAAGGTGGGGGTGGAAATCACCTGTGATTATGGCCAGGGCACAGACAGCCAAAGTGCAATTATATAATTGCATAGTGATTATTATCTGCACTACTAACTCAGGCGTAGACAAGCAAACCAACAAGAAAGCAAGCCTATTTTTGAACTGTACCACTTAATAGTGTACAGTTTCTGTTCTCAGAAGTCGCCCTTTTGTATGCTGGCTATAGTGTACACAGTTTATGGGCAGTATTCTGAGTCTTTGTTCCCTTTTCATGAATATTCTGCACATCTTACACCAAGAAGCAATTGTCTAACTAGTTAGCTTCCATGGCAACAAATTACAGGACTATTAAGATTCTTTTATCAAGCGCAAATATTACCTCTAGGCAACCCACAGGGATAGGCCACCTCAGAAGAAATCTTACAGGAAATCCATTGGGGGGGGGGGGGGAAGGATTTTCAGCCTTAAATTAGCTCTCTACCTCATTTGAAAGAGAAATGGCAGCCACTAATAAAAGTGAAATCCCAGCTGAAGTTTCCTGGAGGAAACAAGGGATTGGCCATCTGCAAAAAAGCAAACAAAACAAGGTACCTTGTCTTTACCAGTTATGGTATGTTGAAGGGCCCTTCCACGCAGCCCTATATCCCAGAATATTGAGGCAGAAAATCCCACAATATCTCTTTTGAACTGCGTTATCTGAGTCCACACTGACATATATTCCAGTTCAAAGCAGATGATGTGGGATTTTATTCAGCTGTGTAGAATGGGCCAAAGAAAGAGATTGGATGAAGTGCATTTTTTTTCGTTCCCTGCCTTCAAGTGTTTCCTGACTTACGGCAACCCTGAGGCAAACCGAGTGCAGTGTAATGGTGTGAGCATTGCACCATAACCAGGATTCAAAGTCCCTCTTGGCCACAAAAAGGGCCCAAAGCCCACCTTGGTCACAAAAAACCCACTGGGTAATCTTAGGCTTTTGTATTTATCTCCAAACTGATCCTGGATGGAGGGATTCTTTCCTTAAATTTGACCTCTCCACCTGTACTTTGTTCTCTTCTATTTTACCTTCTGACTCCTTTTGAAAGAATGTCCAGTGCCAGGAAAAGTCAGGACTAACCACCTAACCATTACACACCCACAGAGCCAGGCAAATATTTAGAGAGCTAATCAGAGATAACAAAACAGCTTGGAGTCTCAAGGGCTCTCTATGGTTCTGCTTGGAAATGCTTGACTTCTTCTAGTTTAAGTTGGGTTGAGTTGTACTATGTTTGCTTTGAGAACATTCTTAAGAAACTGTTATTGCTTCCTGTTTTTTTGGGGGGGGGGGGAGTTAGGGTTTGACATAAGGGTCCATCTCTTACACGAGAAAGGATGGGTTTTAAGAAAGTATGGGCCCTTCCACACAACCACATAATCCAGAATATCAAGGCAGAATAACCCACAACATCTGCTTTGAACTGGAATATCTGAGTCCACACTGCCATATATCCCAGTTCAAACAGATAATGTGGAATTTTGTACAGCTGTATGGAAGGGGCCTAAGACAAATTCAAGGGTGGTCAAGATATTTTGTCAACTCCACCTACTTAAAGAAAGGTTTGTAGGACCCAACACTATCATGAAAATGTTTGAGGAAGTCTGAACATTAAGTGTGGTCAAAATCATGCCATTGCTGTGCATTTTAAAGCAAACAATGAGAGAAATCTGAAGTGTGCGTTTATGAGACAACTGAAGACAGTTTTACTACAGTCTTTGGTTTGGCTTTGATTGGAACTTATTGCTCAACGTCATTCTTTTCTTGCTGGTTTTGCATATCTTCTTCCTCAATGATTTTTACTACAGCAACTCATTTTTTTTGCCATTTTGATGACACTGATATTCCTTGGCTATACATATCCTGTGCAAGATACATACTTTGGGGTTCATCCAGACATGCTAATGTCTCCTTCTTGTTTCTTGGTATCTCTAGATTCAGCTACAGTCTTTTTCATACTTAATCACCTTAGGCTCCTTCTAGACTGCTCTATATCCCAGGATCTGATCCCAGATTATCTGCTTTAAACTGGATTATATGAGTCTCCACTGCCAGATAATCTGGGATAAGAAGATAATCTGGAATCAGATCCTGGGATATAGGGGCGGTGTGGAAGGGGCATTAGTGTGCTATAACAAGGAACAATTGTTAGATTTGTCCAGCTTTGCTGTTTCTTAATTAATGCAATTGCCTTCTTCTGTGGGTTTTTTCTTCATTCTGTGGCTTTTAATGTTACATGATTTTTTTTAATGTACTCCCCCCCCTTGAGCACTTCCCCTTGCAAACCACACTAAGTGCATATTAGTAGAAGAATAAGGCAATACACATGAAAACAATAATACAAAAATCCTTTGCATACCATTTTAAGATTGCCCACAGCCTTTCAGCCACATCTTGACTGTTTCTTTTCACATTCAACTTCATTAACCTTAAAATAATTGTTTAGTTAGTCTCAATAAAGTTTTTACTCTGCTTTAGCTTCTGAAAAATAAAGATTCCAGGATAGCTTGTTGATGGAAACCCCTCAAATGCTGCAGCAAAACAGGGGTATTTTGTTAGCTCTGGAATTCAGCAGAAATGGTGAGGTTTATGAATTCACTTCAATGACCCAATAGTCTGAACAGGGTTAATCAGTGCAGAAAGATGTTAAAGTTACGGGAAGATGATTCAAAGGAATCCAGGAAGTTTAAGCTGATTAAAGGAGCAATTATAGCCAAAGACCCCGGAAAAGGAGGAACTGAAGTCCTCAAAGAGATAAGACTGGGGCAGCTGAACTCGATTGAAATGACCATGCCAAATTGGGCCACCAAGACTCTTATGTAGTTGAGCCCTCTCAAGAATTTTCATTTAGAAATGTACTAAATTCCAGAGAAAGAGAAAAGCAGATAGCTATTGCAGGTGAGCCTTGCCAGGAATGACCGTCTGCATGCATTCTATCACATACAGTTTCACCTTTGTGGCTTTGATTATTCACTGATTTAATTAATATGTTCTAATGATCTCCAGGTCTTCCAGCACAACTCTAGATGTTGCCCATAAATTCATTCTAGAAGAGGCAGAGAGGTGATCTCTCAGGTAAAACAAATAGTGCTTTTTATTCATAGTTCTTCCACTTTTATGGGCGTCCAGCACACCTAGGCCCCTTTCACAACACTGAATAAAATCCCACATTTTCTGCTTTGAACTGGGATATATTTTATTTATTTATTTATTTATTTATTTATTTACAGTATTTATATTCCGCCCTTCTCACCCCGAAGGGGACTCAGGGCGGATCACATTATACACACATAGGGCAAACATTCAATGCCCATAAACACATCAAACAGAGACCGAGACAGACAGACTCAGAGGCAATTTAACCTTCTACTGAGGGGATGTTCGATTCTGGCCACAGAGGGGAGCAGCTGCTTCATCATCCACTTTGACGGCACTTCCTCATTCCAGGTCGTAAATTAGTTAAACTTGCCTCCCTACTTTTTTTTATAAGTGGTACCTTATTTTCTACTTGATAGATGCAACTATCTTTCGGGTTGCCAGGTCAGCAACGAGCAGGGGCTATTTTTTATTTTTAATTGATGGGTGCTCACCCCGCCACGGGCTGGCCTCGAACTCATGACCTCATGGTCAGAGTGATTTATTGCAGATGCTCAACAGCCTGCGCCACAGCCCCGGCAGTGTGGACTCAGATAACCCAGTTCAAAGCAGATATTGTGGTATTTTTCTGCCTTGATATTCTGGGTTATATGGCTGTGTGGAAGGACCACTAGTGAATGTGGAGGGCTGCTTGTGCCCATTTACTTCAGAGTAAGCGATACTGAAAACATGAAGAGGACTACTTAGGCCCCTTCTACACTGCCCCAATATCCCAGGATCTGATCCCATTTTATCTTCTATTCCAGATTATCTGGCAGTGGAGACTCATATAATCCACTTTAAATCAGGCCTGATCTAACCCAACTCTCTGCAAATGACTCTCCAACCTTACACAGATGAAACCTGGAACAAGTGTGGAAAAGCAACCTCAAACAGTGATCAAGACGGCAAATGTTATTAATGAGGAAGAAGACACAATCTAGAGAAGACTACATCAACATTTATCTGGAAGGGCCTGATGACAATATTCCAGGAATGGGGATCTTGTGAGATGAGACGCATATCCTGAAGACCAAGGCAATTTTCTGTGTGCCTTTAAAGCAAGGTATACTCATGGTAATGATTAGAACAGCTGTTTTGGACACCAAATGCAAACAAGAAATGGATCATAGAGCTGAAAAGGAAGGAAGGAGAGTTGGAAAATAAGTGTAATAGAAACAAATGGGTAGTGGTAGTGTGGCACCTGCCTGGCAAGAACCGATGAAATTGGCAACATGTTTATAAATATCAAGCAAACTAGATTGAAGGAAATGTCTTCTTGCATCTCAGGCTGTGGTTTTGTAATGAGTGTGGTACATTTCTAAAAAGAGCTATTTTGAGAGATGCTAGAGCCATTTCCTTTAGATAGATCCACATACACCATATGGATAAGAGATGTTCAGAAAGATGCTAGAGCTATTTCCTTTCCACGTGCACCATATCATCAGTAGCAGTGAAAAAAAACCTTCTACACATGAGATATCCAAGATAGATGTTTACATATTTCTAAGGAAAAGGAAGTAAGAAAACATGGGTCTATATAAAAATTTGCATGCTGTAGCAGCTATTGTGTCATCCAAACATTGAGGAAGCTATCTAATGTGGTTGTTACCTGCAAGTCATTCCTAACTTATGGTGATACCAACAAGATAAACCTATCATGGGGTGTCCTTGGCAAAATTACTTAAGAGAGGATATGACTTTGCTTCACTTTGAGAGAGTGTGATTTGTCTGGTCACCCGATGGGTTTTCATGGCTGAGCAGAAAATTCAAACCCTGGTCTCCCAGCATCTTGCACTTTAGAATGAATACAGGTTGGTACTACATTAACTAACAGGTTTCCATGCTACTGAATCATGGGAACTGCAGTTTTGCAAAATCTTTAGTCTTCTCTGCCAAAGAGCTCTGGTGCCTCACCAAACTGCAAATCCCAAAATTCCATAGCATTGAGTTATGGCAGTTAAAATGATGGCAAACTGCATTAATTCTATAGTGTAGATGCACTCAGTCATTCATTTTGAAGACAACTTATCAAGTTCTGGGATGATAAGAGCAGTAGACTACCATATATATTTTTTAGACTACAGCTCTACAAATTCTCTAGGCCAGTGGGTCTCCAGGTGTTTTGGCCTACAACTCCCAGAAGTCCCGGCCAGTTTACCAGCTGTTAGGATTTCTGGGAGTTGAAGGCCAAAACATCTGGGGACTCTGAGAACCACTACCCTAGCCAGTATGGCTAGTAGCTATTGTGGCTGGGGACTGCAGGTGATGTAGTATAATAGCTAGTTTCCAAAGGCCAGCACATATATATATATCCGCCGACTACAAAGTCATCCCAATCACATAGCTCTTCTATATCAAAGAGAAGTGTGGCTGAAAGTATATTTGGCAATTGCCAATACATACTGCCACACCCGCCCTGCTAATGGCAGGAATATCCTTTGGAACCCATTTGCAGGTACCTGGATGTGCTTTGCTTGGGGCTTTCTTGACACTAAAAGCAATTAATGCTTAATACTATCTTGATGTAGTGTTTTTTATGGAACTCACTTCTTTGCTTCCTTTTATTTTATTATTCATGAAGGCTCTTTCAGAAGGTGTCAGCCACACCTAAGCTGTGCACTAAAATTTTTCAAAGCAGATGTACTTTCTGCCTGCTTAGAGGTTATACAGAGTCATCAGAATTAACGGGATGCTGACTCAGAACTTACTGGGTGTAGAAGTTTGGGTGTATCTGTTGTGGATTGACGTACTCATTTACCTTCTCAACATAACTATGCTGTTTTTACATACCTTCAAGTCAACGTCAACTTATGGCCACCCTGTCATGGGGTTTTCATGGCAAGATTTATGCAG
Organism: Anolis carolinensis; assembly: GCF_035594765.1. Lineage (NCBI taxonomy): Eukaryota > Metazoa > Chordata > Lepidosauria > Squamata > Anolidae > Anolis > Anolis carolinensis. The sequence goes on along the minus strand of NC_085846.1, from coordinate 25,079,769 downwards.
AGGAAATTTGCCCTTGTCTTTGTATGAAGTTGAAAGAATATGATATGCCCAAGATCAACCAATGACTTTCAATGGCTGAGTGGGGAATCCCACTTTGTTCTCCTATAGTTCTAATCCAAATTTCAAACCACTACATCATGCACTTTCTACCTTCATATATACATGTGTGTATGTCTTCAGGACATCTGTTGTCTTATGGCAACTCCATGAATTTCAAAGAGCTTTCTTGGGAAAGGAATAATCAGAGGTGGTTTTGCAAGGTCCTTCCTCTGAAATATTGCCTACAGCAGTGGTTCTCAACCTGTGGGTCCCCAGATGTTTTGGCCTTCAACTCCCAGAAATCCTAATAGCTTGTAAACTGGCTGGGATTTCTGGGAGTTGTAGGCTGAAACATCTGGGGACCCACAGGTTGAGAACCACTGACCTACAGTATCTGGCATTGGTTGGTGGCCATCCAAGTACTAAACAGAGCTGACCCTGTTTAGCTTCCAAGATCAGACAGTATCCAGTACCTTTAGGGTATTTTGGGAAAGGAAATGATGTCATGCAAGTGAGAGAAAGGCTAGTTTGTAAAAACCCAACAGAATGTAAAATTAACCTTATTTTTCATGCTGTTCCATTCACATTTCTTCAACCATTTCAGAGAATGCTAGGGGTTCTAAACTGGATGCTGAGCCCAGGAAGGCTAGTACATCAGACCTCACCTCCAAAAATCTCCAAACCACCATCATAAAGATTCTAGAAGTTGTAGAGCCCTTCTATTTCAAATTTATTTATTTCAAATATTTCTATCCCGCCCTTCTTATCGCGCCATTCTACACAAATAACCCAGAATACCAAGGTAGATAATTCACAATATCTGCTTTGAACTGGGTTATCTAAGTCCACATTGCCATATAATCCAGTTCTATGTGGATTTTATACAGCTGGGTGGAATGGGCCATAGTTAGTTTCTCGATCCTTAATTGGACCTCAAGGCTTTATATTTCACTCTGTTCCAACTCCTCTTTGCTCTACTTAGAATCCTGAAATTATCAAGCAGACAATGTCGATAGGCAACCATTAATGCATTCCATTCCTCATAAGAAGAGCTTGTAACATTACACAAGTCAATTTCCTGGGAACATTTTGTGGTTAAGAACATGAAAAAATGCAGATATTTACCCCTTTTCTGGCAAGAAGTCAGGTTTTGGCCACCCAAATGTGTCCTGTCTATGTCCTGTCACAGACCCTGAAGCTGAAACAAATTGGTTCTCTGATATTCTGTTCTGTGAATTTTTAATGTTGGCTATTCTCCAAATATTTTCTCGTTGCTCAAATATTTGCTATCTGTGTTTGACCAGGCCATAGTGATATATGTTAAATGCTTTGCACATTCTCAGAGTTTGGAAAAAGCCATGCTTTGGTGCTACAAGTCCCAGAATTCATCCAATAACTGTATGGCCAGTGGTGGTGTTGTTTGTGCCATCCTGGAACTTGCATACCTTCCAACATTTCTCAGATGAAAATCAAGATAGTTGTGGCCAAAAACATCAGTATTATCAAAGTAGCAAAAGTTATAAATGAAGAAGAACTGAAAAGCTAGGACAGATTGCAGCAGTTTGCTTTTGTCGAGTCTTCGGGGAAGGGCAAGATTTTGCATGCTTTTGTTCTCTGCCCATTTTTGCAAATTACTTTTGCACTTTAAACTCATTTTTCAACAATCAAAATAAGGTGAGAATAAAAGAGGAACAAGAAACTTGGAGATTAAATATGTAACTGAAGTAACTGAAAAAGTTAGACAAGAGATTAATTGAGACTGTTGCTACAAAGGGGCTACAGGCTGAGTATCCCTTATTTGAAACAATGGAACCAGAAGTGTGTTTGATTTTGGAGATTTTTCAGTTTTTGGAATATCTGTATTTCCATATATACACATAATGAGATAATTTAGAGAGGGCCTAAGTTTAAACGCAAAATTCATTTACATTTTATTTACATCTCATTACCTTTGGGCACTATTTTAAATCATTGGGTACACGAAACAAAGTTTATGTGCACTGAAGCATCAGAAAGCCTGAGAAGCAAAGGTGTCACCCATGTGGACAACTGTGGATTTTGGAATATTTTGGAATTCTGGATAAGTCATGCTCAATCAGTATGTGTCAAGCCTGCATAGGTTTAAGACCTGCTTGGCCACAAAGTTCATTGGGTGAATTTCAAGGCAATTTTAGTGAAGAATTGTGTGTCTAAATGAACACCTAGTCTTAGCTTTTTGGACACCCAGTGGATGCAAATGGGCACATTCAATTGACTCAATGAACCAAGAACACAGATTCAGATCAGAAGCGACACTCCCTAAAGTTAGTGTACAATGGCTACAATCCAACATCCTTAGTGTAGTATAAATCTTCACATGCAAAGGATATGTGAAGCCAGCACTATGAAGGCACCTTGTAGAATAGCAACATTGTGCAGCACAGGTAAGTGGCAGGTTGCCATTGTGCGATGTGCATATCCTGTGTGTAATTGTACTGTGCATTTGCAATGCATAATGTTGCAATGTGTTGTCAAAGACTTTAATGGCCAGAATCACTGGGTTGCTCTGAGTTTTCCGTGCTGTGTTGCCATGTTCCAGAAGCATTCTCTCCTGACATTTCACCCACATCTATGGCAAGCATCCCCACAGGTTGTGAGATATATTGGAAACTAGACAAGGGAGGTTTATATATCTGTGGAAGGTCCAGGGTGGGAGAAAGAACTCTTGTCTGTTGGAGGCAAGTGTGAATGTTGCAATTAATAACCTTGATTAGCATTGAAAAGCCTTGCAGCTTCAAGGACTGGCTGATTCCTGCCTGGGGGTATCCTTAATATTGCAATATGTGCAATTCTGTCACAATCAACAGCACATATATGTTGTGCTATGGTACATTATTTGTTCTGCATGTGTAGCACAAGTTATAAACGTGTACTTTACTAAAAGCTGGCCAATGTGTGTAAATCTCTATATATAAAAGAGTGATGGCATCAGGGCAGCGGACAAAACAACAAAACTACAGGCCCCCCAACCTCAAAATTTGACAATACAACCCATCATCCACGCCTCTAGGTTGATACAACAAAAAGCAAAGAAAAATAAAGTCCTAATTAGAGGGAGAGGAATAATTGTTTTTATCCAATTGCTGCCAGTTACAAGGCTAAGTTCTGCCCACTTGGTCTCCTAGCAACCTACTCAGCCCAGGGGACAGGCACAAGAGTTTGGAGAGACCCCTAAGGGCCATCCAGCCCAACCCTTTCTACTATGCAGCAGGACACAATCCAAGCATTCACAACACATGGACAACGTATGAATACTATACAATACTACACAGGGACATAGACCCCCTCTACCCTCACCACTTTCACAGTACACAAACAACCAAATGCATACTAAACATAAAGACAACCATACAACAGACATTCAATACCACCACTACCTCAACAATTTCTCACCAACACCACCAGACTAAGCCACAGCAACGCGTGGCCGGGCACAGCTAGTACTGTATACTTGCATGCTATATTTACTCCTTCCTTATCAGTTTATCTTCTTTATCACTTTTGCTCTGAATAGTAGGATTGTATCTAACAGGGAAGCTTCTGTGCAAGAAGCATTTGAATGAAAAGGCAGCATGCAGAAGATTTTTTTTTAAATGCCATAGTGGCTTTACAACTGATTTTTTTCTTTCTGTCTAACCTACCATACAGGTTTGTTGTGAGAATAACATGGGGTGAATGATGGATCAACCTCAGCCTTTTGGGTGCTGTCACTACCATAATAGTAAAATATATGTTTCAAACAGAGCAAATGTCCTCCTTTCCCAGTAGATCTCAGAGTAATGGAAGATACATCTGGTAAATCTTATGGAACCATTTTTGGTTCCAGGGGTCAGGTGAGCACCTGCTTCCTGTAGATAAAGCCTTGCAGTGTACTAGGAAAGTAAGAAAAACTTCCAAGTGTGCCCAGAACAGGTCCTTACTGGACTGGGTCCCGACTGTGTTAGTCACACTTTATCTCCAGCAAAGCTATCTGGAAAAATCAAGACTGACTTAAATCCATTGATTTCAGTGGGATTATAACATGACAGTGAGAGTCAGCATTTTGTAGTGGTTTGAGCTTTTGGACCAGGGTTCGAATCCTCACTCAGGCATGTAAATTCATAGGAGCTTGGGTAAGTCATACTCTCTTAGCTTCAGAGGAAAACAACCCCCTCTGAACAAATCTTGCCAAGAAAATTAGAAAATAGATTCACCTTAGGTTCATCATGAGTGGGAAATGCATAAACAGCAACAAGAGGTGCATCTAGCTGTAGAATGAATACAGCTTGACACCTCTTTAACTGCCATGGCTCAATGCTAAGGAATCATGTGAGTTGTAGTTTTGTAAGGTTTTTAGCCTTCTCTCTCAATGCAGCAAAGGTCAGTGACTGGTTGGAATCAAGCAACATGCAACACACCATGTGCTACCTGCAATTACAGGGTGTGTTTGCAATGTGCAACTTTGCTTTTACCACAGTCAGGAGTCAACCTCACCAAATGGCAAATCCTAAACTACCATAGCATTGAGCAGTTAAAGTGGTGTCAAACTTCATTCATTTTACAGTGTAGATACAGCCAGGACTGGAAGTCTCCACTTCCATATAATCTGGGATAAACAGATTATCTGGGATCAAATTCTGAAAATATAATTCTGAAATATAAGGACAGTGTAGAAGGGGCCTTAGCCTACACTGCCATATAATCCAGTTCAAAGCAGATAATCTGGTTTTATATGGCAGTGCAGATGGGGCCAAAGAGACAAGGCACTGCACTGCATATTAACAGTGGCAAGACTCCTATATACACAACAATGGAAAATGGGATAGGAGAGAAGCGTCTCACAAGTATGGTAAAACATCAAATATCTGGGCATCCCCTGGGCAACAACCTTGCAAATGGTCAATCCCCTCACACCAGAAGCGACTTGCAGTTTCTCAAGTCGCTCCTGACACACACACACACAACACAATGGAAAATGACAGAAATACTAACTGTAGAGGATTGGGCATTGAAGATAAGGGCACTAATAGCAACAAACAAGTTAACTATCGCATTGAGCAATGTATCACTGGACACATTCTTAAAAGAATGGAAGCCTATTTTATCCATATCTAAGGCCCCTTCCACCCAGCTGTATAAAATCCACATTGAACTGAATTATATGGCAGTGTGGACTCAGATAATCCAGTTCAAATCAGATATTCTGTGTTATACGGCTGTGTGGAAGGGTCCTAAGAGAGAGGGAAAGAGTTTATATACAGGTTTTGAAATATGAACTGTTTGGGGTATGCATTTGTTAAGGTAAAAACAAACATAAACAATTTGCTGGATATCCTTAAAAATGCTAAAATGCAGAAAAACCAGCAACAGGGAGACAAGAAATCCTCCTTGAAAGCTGATGTATGTACCATAAGTTTCTATTTCAGTTATACAGGGTGTTTGAAAATGAACTCCCTAGTTTTATTGTGTTTTAACTTAAAACTAGGGAGTTCTTTTTCAAACACCCTGTATATGTACATATACAGCAAGAGAGAGTTTAGAGAAATAGAAGTATTAGTGATGTTGTTCCATTGCCATATAATCCAGTTCAAAGCAGATAATCTGAAATTTATATGGCAGTGTAGAAAGGGCCTTTGAGCATGTGCAGAATGCATTTCCTTGCATCCCTGAGCATGTGCAGAGTGCCTTCCCTCGCATTCCTGAGCATGTGCAGAGTGCCTTCCCTCGCGTCCCTGAGCATGTGCAGAATGCATTTCCTCGCGTCCCTGAGCCTGTACAGAGTGCATTTCCTCGGGTCCCTGAGCATGTGCAGAGTGCATTACCTCGGGTCCCTGAGCATGTGCAGAATGGATTCCCTCGCGTCCCTGAGCCTGTGCAGAGTGCATTCCAACTCAGCAAGGGCACCGCAGGCGGCTCTAACACACCTGGCCTGTGATCAGGATGGATCTGGGCGGGGCTTGAAAGAGGAACGCATTCAGAGGCAACGGAGACCAATCGTGGGCCTCTCGGTGGGGAATTGAAGTGGAACCGGTTCCTCTCTCCCTCGGATCCCTGCTGTTGGGGTTTGTGTTTGCTCGCCGGGCAGGTGTCCAACCTGCCGGGGCCCCTTTAAGAAGCGGCTGTTTCTCTTTTCCCCCGGAAGAAAAGTGGCGCCCGTGGCCAGAAGCGCCCGCTTCGATTCTGCGTTCAAAGGTGGAAGAGGAGGAGGAGGAGGTAACCCAGCGCACCTCCCCTTTAAGGTCTCCATCGGGAGCTGAGCTCGGCGGATAGGCTGGGAATCGGGGGATCCCTTGACGCTACGGAGCGGGGAAAAGGCACAAGGAAGGAAAAGCCCATCCACGGCAAGGCAACGAATCAAGGATCCAACCCTCCGATCGCAACAGACATGGCTCTTCCTGGCTGCCAGCCTTGCAGAACAAAAAGTCCGCTTTGTGGGCAGAAAATACTGCTTTTTCTAGCACCCACCTGGTGGATCTCTCTCCTCGTCCTTCCCTGCGCTGCTTTCAACCTGGACACCAAATTCGTGGTCCTCAAGAAGGGCAAAACCCCGGAGAGCTTCTTCGGACTCTCGGTGGCTCTGCACCATCAAACCAAGCCGGAGAAGTACCTGTGAGTATTGTGAGCATCAGGGCATAGGCTGTAAAACTGCAGGGATTCCTGGTTCTGGAAGGGATGGGTTGGTATGAGCAGAGAGTGGCCCTTTTGTCTATAGCAGTGGTTCCCAACCTTTTTTGACCAGGGACCACTTAGACCAGGGGCCACTCTCCAACATCAGTACCAAAAGGGTTACGAATCAGTTTTTGGTCAACTTTAGATTTATTTGGGGTGCTGATTCAGAAAATTGCATTGGATAAACCACATCAGCTCTAGTTTCTGATACAGAACATATACCCTCCAGTAATCACTATCTGCTCGCACACAGAAAACCATATTTAATAATCTAGAGCTGTTTTTCCCTTCATGTCTCGAGGACCTTATTTTAGGTCTCATGGCCATGGCCCACAGGTTGGGAACCACTGGTCTATAGGGCCACTTCCACACAGCTGAATAAATTCCACATTATCTGCTTTGAACAGGAATATATGGCATTGTGGACTCAGATAACCTGGTTCAAAGCACATATTGTGGGATTTTCTCCCTTCTTACTTTCTGAACCTGGAATTTATTCCCCGGACTTCAGATATAACTTAGGGCCCTTCTACACAGCCGTATATCCCAGAATATCAAGGCAGAAAATCCTACAATGTCTGCTGTATTGTGGGATTTTTTTAGACTCTGAACGCACCAATCTGCACTTTTATAAGTGTATTTTTATGAATGTCTAATGTAATTAATTTTAATTGAATTGCAATGTATTGTATTATTTTTATATATGTGCTCTTATTGTAAGCCGCTCTGAGTCCCCTCCTGGGTGAGAAGGGCAGGATACAAATGCTGTAATAATAATAATAATAATAATAATAATAATAATAATAATAATAATAATTTCCTGCCTTGATATTCTGGGATATAGGGCTGTGTGAAAGGACCCTTAGAGTGCATCTACACTGTAGAATTAACGCAGTTTGACACCACTTTAACTGCCAGGGCCCAATGCTGTAGAATCCTCGGAGCTGCAATTTGGCAACACACTGGCACTATTGGGCAGAGAAAGCTCAAGACCTTGCCAAACTACAACTCCTGTGATTCCATGGCAGTTAAAGTAGTGTCAAACCGCATTAATTTGACAGTGTAGATGCCCCCCTTAGTTCTGGATCGCATAGTATGTGCAGAGAGTTCTCCTTAGTTTCTTTATTCCCCAGAATCAAGATATAACCCTCCTTTTTTTTTCTTTATTCCCCAGATTTGAGATATAACTCAGTTCTTGCCTGTACAATATTTTTGAATTACACAGAACATTCATACATTGAAGGTGTATCAACACTGTGGAATGAATGGAGTTTGGCACCACTTTCACTGCCATGGCTCAATGTTGTGGCATCACAAGAGTTGTGTTTATTGGCAGAGAAGGCTAAAGGCCTTGTAAAACTACAACTCCAATCATTCCATGGCATCAAGCCATTGGCAGTTGAAGTGGAGTCAAGCTGCATTGATTCTACAGTGTAGATCAGGCATGGGCAAACTTTGGCCCTCCAGATGTTTTGGACTTCAACTTCCACAATTCCTAACAGCCTCAGGCCCTTTCCTTTTCCCCCTCAGCCGCTTAAGGGCCTGAGGCTGTTAGGAATTGTGGAAGTTGAAGTCCAAAACACCTGGAGGGCCAAAGTTTGCCCATGCCTGATGTAAATGCACCGTAAGTTAAGACATTCAGGATTTGAGTTATATCCTTTACCTCGTCGTCAGCCCCACTGAATTTGATGAAGTTGGATTTTATCATAAAGATGTACTGTATAGAATTGTTCTGTAAGGCCTTCTGTCTATGATCTGTGCGTGTGCGTGTGTTTAAAGTCCTGAAGGCACAAGACAGAAAACGAGGCAAAGCCATTAGTTCTTCATTCATTTCAAAAATTCAGCCTGACAGCTCCTAGTCTGCTTTCAATTAAATGCCATTCTCATGGTTTCTTTTTTTGGAAGCGGATCACAAGTTTGAATCTCAGTCCCTTACAGTTTAATGAGCAGAGTCTTTTACCCCCTCTTAAGTGCATGCACGCAAAGTTACTGATTTTCAACTTTGCCGCTGTCTGCGTCTGTTTACATTACTCAATTTAATTTTCAATGTAGAAAGAATGTATTTCTATGTGACGAGGGTGAGATTATGAAACCTTTCATAAACTGCTAGATTATGACTCCCAGACTGCCTTACCATTGGCTGTGCTGGGACCTACAATTGAACCGCACGTGAAGAACTCTATGATTTCCATGAATGGTGATTGGACTTAATTGTGGAAATGGTTATTATCTGTCCATCTAAAAAGCACTGTGAGTTTTCCAGGCTGTATGGCCATGTTCCAGAAGCATTCTGTCCTGACATTTTGCCCACATCTATGGCAGGCATCCTCAGAGGTTGTGTGGTTTGTTAGAAACTAAGCAAGTGGAGTTTATATATCTGTGGAATGTCCAGGGTGTGAGAAAGAACTCTTGTCTGTTTGAAGCAAGTGTGAATGTTGCAACTGATCACCTTGATTAGCATTGAATAGCTTCAAAGCTTGGTTGCTTCCTGCCTGGGGGAATCTTTTGTTGGGAGGTGATTGAAAAGTATTTATTTGGCCATTTCATCCACATATGTATGTAGCCCTAAGTCTTCCCTTCTACCTTTCCAAAGAAGTTTGATGTATTAATAGTGTAGCGGAAACCAGACTTCCCCTCTTCTCGGCTTGTGTGTCTGTGCGGACGCAGTGGAAGTAGGAGACAGACAACTGGAGGTTTTTTCCAAAGAAAGCAGTTTACTAAAAGTTTCCTGCAGCTGCAGAGGTTCATCCCACGCACAACTAGATGCTGAAAAGGGAGAACCCCGCAGACAGGGTCGAGTGTCTATTTATACAATTCAGTGGGTTCAGTTTACGACCACCCACATATCAAACCATTGGTGCATATTTGTGGTGCAGTATTACATTTCATTACTTTCGTTTCTCTCAAAACACATGATTTCAGGGAAACCATGTGTTAACTCATCGGCTGTGTTCCTGGCCTGCTCGTACCTCCTTATATGGCCATTTCCTCCTACCCCTTCATTCCTGCCTTAATAGTTACATGTAAACCTTTCCTTCAGTGGCATATGCTGCTCTTTTCCTCCCTTCTTTATCCTCACAACAACCCTGCAAGGGAGGTCAGTACCTTTTATGGCCAGGTAGGAAGAGGTAGTGCTTGTAAGATTTTTTTTGTTGGGTGTGAAAATTACCAGGCCAGCTCTTGGTAGAGTTCACCTTGACTTAGTTTGGGCGGAGTTAAGAGGTTTTTTGTGAATGTGTTTTCATGGCAATAGAAAAAAGACCAGAACTTGGAAGAGTTTCCTTTTGTGTTCTACACTCTCCAGAAGTCCCTTGGTTATTGTATTTGGGAAATTTCAGGAGTTGTAGTTGGTCAAGCATGTTGATGATCTGGATTTGAATCCCCATTTAGCAATGAAAACCCACTTGGTGATTTTTGGTAAGTCACACTCTCTCAGCTTCAGAGGAAAGCAATAATAATAATAAACTTTATTTATATTCCACTCTGTCTCCCCAAGGGGACTCATAGTGGATTACAGGTACGTATATTGGCAAACATTCAATGTCATTATATAATTGACAGAGACAGACAATATATAAACAGAGACAGGCTTCCCTCTTTCATTTTTGGCATCTGGAGGCTGTGCTCCAGTTGGTCATGTGGAGGTCTTGTTGTCCCATTCTTCCACAACAAGGAGACTGTTGATCGAACTGCCAGCATGTTTTTCAGGGGCATCTTTTACCTCCTCGCTAAAGCAGTATCTATTTATCAACTCACAGCTGTTTTCGAACTGCTAGGTAGGCAGAAGCTAGGCTGATGGTGGGAGCTCACCCCACCTGCGGCTTGAACTGTCAACCTTCTGGTCAGCAAGATCTTTTGTAGCGGGTGGTTTAATCTGCTGTGCTATAGCCCCCTGGACAAATCTTGCCAAGAAAACCCTGTGGTAGGTTCGTCTTAGGGTCAGCTTAAAGGCAGACATCAACAAAGTCCAGAAAATAACCTTTTCCTAAGCGAAAGTAACATTTTACAAAGTTGCAGCAGTCACCATAGTTTTCATTATCCCAAAAATGCTTCTGGAATAATGACAGTGGTGGTTACTAAGTCCAGTCACAGTGAAGGGTTCTGCTTCCAGTCCTATCGTTCTGGTACCAGGGCTCTGTAGTTTCCATACCAAGCCCGCAGTGTTGCATTTAAGGCATATCAATGCAAGTGAGACTTTGGGAACACATCAGATTACTGAAGAGGGCAAGAACAAGGGCAAGCATTTTAAGCAAATCTGTCATTGCAACACCAGACAACACATTCTTTTATTCTGTAAACTTATTTTCATCCATATAGTAATTTTTAGCTTGTTTATTGGTATAGTGATGTAATTATTGCAGCTCCATTCCACCTTTTGTTCTGATGCAAATAGCTGACGTCCAGATTGGCCAACTAGAGAAATGCCCTACTGGTTGACTTTATGATCCTAGCTCTGTGCTTTGCAAGGAAACCCTAAAGATATATTGGGCCTTCATAAAAAACATGAAAGATAGTGCCTCAGTGTCCCTTACTTGCCTTGGCACACTTTATAAACCAAATTAATGCAGTAGTGCTGGGTCTGAGGGCCAATGTCTGTCCCCAAGGTCTCTAGGGCCACATAAACTGCTAAAAAGCAGATAGCTCCCCTAGAAGTTCAGTTCTGGATTTGAAAAAAGGACATTTTTGCTGTTAAATAATGCAGGGGAGTCCTATGACCTACTGAAAAGGCAAATGACTGCTCATGGAAATTTCAGAAAGGCAATTTTCCTTGTGGGGGGTGGAAGAAGAGTGGTCCGCCTAGTCAAAATGAGTCAATGGTCACCAAATATATCTGTGGCAGGGGCTGTACAGAATAGCTCCTCTTTCTGGGTTTGCTACTCTGATTCTTCTACTTTCCAGATGTGTTAGAAACATAATTTTTACTAGTATACCGAAGAGGCAAGTGTTAAAGAAAAATAACTATTGTCCTCTTCAATACTGTCATAATTGCTGTCTTTCTTCCTAGAGAGCTCCATGCAAGAAACTCCAGATTACAGCATGAGACCTGTATTGATTTCTTGGGGTGATGATGTGCCAGTCCAAATGAATTATTTCTGTAAATTCAGAATGCCACCATTAAAGGTCAATGGCTGCAATGTATGTGGGAAAATAGTTTAGCATAGCATTTATTAGTGGGCCTGAGCCTTATCTCAGGGAGCTTTTGGTGTGCTGTTTTCTTAGGTACTCTCATAGGCCAATGTCCTGTAATGTGTTTAGGCTGACTGTGTGTCCTACTTTACACACTTTACATATAATAAGTTTCTCTTTGAAGATTTATAGGAAATCAGTTGATTAGAAGGGTGTTCCAGTCTACATTTGAATTAAAAATTAAAAGATTATGAGAATGATAGCAGAGTCACTGATATTTTTCATGAACGTTTAGCTCTTGGACTGCAGTAGCCTTTCCAAACAGTCACTATATTGAGATTTCTTGTATTTCTGGGTTTGCTCACTCTACACAATTTCAGTACTATGATTTCATTTTAGCTATCCCATGGCATCATTCTATGAAATCCTGGAGGAACTGTGGTTCCTTACCAAACTAAAAATCTCAAGCTTCCATAGGATTTTGGCATGGTAGTTAAAAGTGTAATCATAGCACTTTTATGTCTTGTGGATGGGATTATATTAGGAATAGGTAAATTAATTCAGTGTGTGTCTCTGGGCCCTTCCGGACAGGCCCTATATCCCAGAATCTGATCCCAGGTTTCCTGTTTATCCCAGATTATCTGGCAGTGGGGACTCATATAATCCAGGTTAAAAGAGAAAACCTGAGATCAGATCCTGGGATATAGGGCCTGTCTGGAAGGGCCCTCCTTCGAGAAAGATAAAGTAGGGTATAATAATAATAATAATAATAATAATAATAATAATAATAATAATAATCTTTGAAGACTCTGGCAGAAACCAGTGCAGGTGGTCCCGGTGGTGATGGGCACACTGGGTGCCGTGCCAAAAGATCTCAGCTGGCATTTGGAAACAATAGACATTGACAAAATTACGATCTGCCAACTGCAAAAGGCCACCCTGCTGGGATCTGCACGCATCATCCGAAAATACATCACACAGTCCTAGACACTTGGGAAGTGTTCGACTTGTGATTTTGTGAAACGAAATCCAGCATGTCTATCTTGTTTGCTGTGTCATACAATGTCGTTGTGTCAATAATAATAATAATAATAATAATAATAATAATAATAATAGAATTCTAGTGACAGTCATGGCCAGTCACTTACGCACCAACTATCCTGATTTGGCAGGGACCGTCCTGCTTGATCCTCTCTTGCCACTCTTTAGGGCCCTTCCAGATAGGCCCTTTATCCCAGGATTTCTGTTTATCCCAGATTATCTGGCAGCGGGGACTCATATAATCCAGTTTAATGCAGAAAACCTGGGATCAAATCCTGGGGTATAGGGCCTATCTGGAAGGGCCCTTAGCTACTTTTAAAATGTCCCAGTTTCATTCTCCTCCTCACACTTTTCTGTTTAGTACTCAATGTGCTTCAATTGCTTCAAATGGGCTTCACAGGCAGTTTGCCATTGAGGAGGAGGAAAGATGGGTCAGAGTCTTGGCTTGCCCAGAAAGTTCATGCAAAAGCAAACCGCTGCAGCCTCTCCTAGCTTGTGTGCTTTCTCATTATTAACATTTGCAACTCCATTCTGATGTTGCTCAGCTACAGATATCCTCATTTTTGACTGTGAAATGTTGTGATATCTCCGAGCAGAGCTGCCTGGTGATGTTGCTTTGTGATTTTTAGGCTTGCCTGTTGCCTCCTGTTCTGGAGGGCTGCAGTTGGGATTGCCATATTTGGAAATGCAGAAAAAACATATCCCCAGGGCATATGAATCCTGGCTGCATTGTCTTCTTTCTTGTGGCCTTCCTTAAAGCACACAGCAAGAAGTCTTTGCTTTATCCCTCTGGGTTTGTTCTAACAAGCACATGCCCAGTCTTGCAGAAGCTTCCCTGGAGTGTGGCGCATGTCTTCTATGACTCCCGCTGCTTCTCTGTGTACTATGAAGAATCATATGGGTGATATATGGGGGGATTTAGCTGGTAGCTTAGAACTACTGGGGAACAGTTGCCAAGCAAATTGACCACCCAGCCTTCTGGACTTAACCCTCTTTTTGCCAACTTCCTAAAGTTTCTGTCTAGTTCCCATTGCGAGCAATTGCATTCCAGCTGGGTCTGTACTCAGTGTGGATGGCCAGATTTAAGACCGCTGCTTTTGCCCAGTTAAGGTTTAAATCTTCCAATTGGATTTACATTGCGACAGCATCATCTCTCCATTTGCTTATGAGGCTACTTTTCATTGCAGCAACTTATGAGTTATGTGACATATTGAACTGGATTATATGGCAATGTGGAGTCAGATAATCCAGTTCAAAGCAGATATTGTGAATTATCTGCCTTGATATTCCGGGTTATGTGGCTGTGCACCTGTTTTCCAAAAAAGATGTAAACAACCTAGGACAAACTCAGAGGTTGATCTTGGAAAAGTTCCTTTTTGGACTATAGCTCCCAATACCCAGATGCTGGTAGGGGAATTCTGGGAGCTGTAGACCTAAAAGCATTTTTTTAGATGAGGTCCTTGAGTGGCTGGCATTCTCAGTCTCAGTGGTTTGATTTTTAAACACATTCATCATTTGGATGTTTGAATCCGGCGTGACCCCCAAATGGTGCCCTTTATGCTGGTTTTGTTTTATACTTTGGGGTTTGTTAATAGGAATACTCAGAGATTCACTTAAAGCTCATCCTCAAGGCTTGAGGTATGACTTTTCTCATGAACCTGTGAACATTCTTGCAGTACTTTGCCGGATTGGCGAAAATCCTCCTGTGCTTTACAAAAGACCTTTTCAATTCACTGGTTTTTTCCTCTCGATTAACTAACTCTGAGTTTCTTTGCCCAAGCCTCCGTTCCTATGGAGACATATTATGTTGTTTAAGAGGCAATCTTTCTCTCCAAGCAACCCCCCCCTTTTTTTTTTTTTTACTTAACCTTGGTATAAATCAAGGCTAACTGTGCTCAAGTTAAGTGCACTAAAGGGATCATCTTCTAGACTGTGTTCCAGCTGGCGGTATGTCTGTCTGTGTGCCTTGTGTGTTTAACTGGGGCAGCTACATTGGCTCCTCTGCCTTTAATAGCTCCCTGGGGCCTTCCTCTACATTTAAGAGCTATCAGCCAGGTGGAAATTTAGTAAGCAAAGCTCTCAACCTATCCCTTTCTCTTTTGGTGTGGAGATCAAACTGATAGTGACAAGTCTAACTTGGGGAAAGACACAGCAGCCCTGCCAAGAACAAAAATGGCAACCCTGAATTGATTTTGCAGTCAACATTGGGATTTCTTCCGAGTGTGCCTCGTCCAAATGAATTCTGTAGTAGTTTAATTGTGCAAAGTGCTTTGGTTCATGTTTGTTTAGTGACTGCTCTAATTTTGCTGATATTGCAGAGATGGTTGTGGTTGCGTATGCAGGGGATTAGGGGAGAGAACATGGGAAGATGCTTTATGCTGAGTCAAACCATTGGTGTATCCAAGGGTGTATCTAGACTGCAGAATTAATGCAGTTTGGCACCATTTTAACTGCCATGGCTAAATTCTATGAAATCGCAGGGGTTGTAGTTTTATAAGGTCTTTAGCTTTCTCTACCAAATTGTGTTAGTGAGCTATGGCAGTTAAAGCAAAATCAAGCTGCATAAATTCTTCATTATCTATGCACCCCATCACCAGGACCCACTTCCTTGACATTACAGGGGATTATCTATAAGTCTCAAATTTTGACCTTAAATCTCAAGGACAATTCTGATCTGGTCACCCTATTGGTACTCCATCTTGCTCCATATTGTCTTGCTTCCTTTTTATTTAATTTTTATTCAGTTTTCTCAAATGTGATACATAGTTCAAAAAGAAGCTTCCTATTATGCCCCCATCTTTTCTAATCATGGCTGATGGCCTCCTGGTTGAGGATGATAGGAGATACATTCTAAACAGCAGATTGATGGACAGCAGATTATGGAAGGCTTTTGATGAAGATGGAAGGTAGGCAAGCCAGGTTGGAATTGGTTCATCACAGGGAATATTATGAAGGGAGGAGAGCTATGTGGGAGAAAGGATACAGGTTTCATATCTCATATTCAAAATGCTTGAAATCAAACATATTTTGGATATTGGATTACCTGTATTTGCAGATGTGTACATAGAATCATAGAATCATAGATATGGAAGAGACCTTATGAGCCATCCAGTCCAACCCCCTACCAAGAAGCAGGAAAATCTCATTCAAAGCATCCTTGACAGATGGCCATCCAGCCTCTGTTTTAAAAGCCTCCAAAGAAGGTGCTTCCATATATGTTCAAGATGGAGCGCACAAATCTAAACATGAAATTCATTTAGGTTTAATATATACCTCATAGATATAGCCTGGAAGTAAAATAATACAATATTAAAATCATTATGTGCATGAAACAGAGTTTGTGTACATTGAACCATCAGAAAGAAAAGGTGTCATTCAACCACCCAATATATTGGATTTTGGATTTTGGAATAAGGGATGCTTACTGTGTACAAAACTGAGGCTTTTCTCTCATAGAGGACAGATAGGGGAAATATGATCTAGCAATGGGGGAAATTCTGAAAGATAAGTGGACAGATGGCATACAGTGAAGGAGACACTGCGATAGAGATAGGACAGTCAGTTGGGGAATAACTGAATATGTTTTTAGAGAGCTGTGAATGATTGAATAGTTCAGGAGTTAATGTGTCATCTAATTCTCTATTAATAAAGTCTGCTTGTTTTTTTTTTTTTTTACAACTGGGTCTGGCTGTTCCTGTTAAGTTTTGAGAAAGAGTCTAGTCACACCATAGTAAATTAAATGAAAATCACATCCACTGAACTGTATAGGGATCACTTTTAGGTACAAGTACTAGATCTGGTTAGGGATCTGGAGGGGCAAGAATATGAGGTGAGTGACAGGAGCCCCAGATTTGGAATTGCGGAGAGGTTTGAAGGGGGGAATCTAGTACACCCATGGATACCAATAGAAATTACATTGATTCCACAAGGATCCACCCACTTTCAAATGCTACTAAGACATTAGTGTGATGAGAGACTAAATCAAGGTTTGCCAATGAAGTATGTTTTCTGGAGGCCTCGTATGGCTTGACCATGAGATCTGGATGGCAGCCATAACTTGCCAATAAAATTGCCATAGCCTGGCACTGAGTCTTTTAGTGGTCATAGACAAGGGTCATATTATACCATACTGCTGATCTCAGGACAGTTCGAGAGGAAAGGGCAAAACTCTAGCTCAGTTAGTATAGTTAGTGCTACAGCTCTCAAAGATCCAAAGGGATCTATGTATTTATTCCCCTTCCCTCATCAATGTAGCACCAAAACTCACCCTCTAGCTTAGTTAGTTTAAATATCGCTTATTCAATCACCCCTAAGCAAGTGAGGAAATAATATAATCTTCTCATTTCACTTTTATCAGAAAATGATTCCTTCAGCCAAGATTTCTAGATTTCTTTATTTCCAAACAGGAACATATTTTTTCTCCATGTGTATTTGAATGACAAGCTGTGACCAACTATGGTTGGTACTGAATGCATATTGGTTAATGATATCACCAGGAACCATTCCCAGATTTTATTATGTGACACAGAAACTTCAAGACCTAAGGCAGTCCTGAACTGACAACCCCATTGGCTGCTGCAGTGTAGTTTTTGAAGGTCTAACATGGATTGCCCGTGCCCCGTAGTTCTTTTAGTTAGGACATGAGTAAATCAAAAAAACATGAGGTGTGTTTCCAAGTGTATGTAATGTACCTCTCCATTAAGATCAGAGTAGTCACAGCAAGGGTAGACAATAGGGACATAATTTGTTTGGTGCATGGCATCAGCATTATTACTTCATCAGTGCAGGCAGTGATGGAAGGAGACAATAGGCTGAAGGTGCGGATGGAAGGAAGAACAAATGGACATTGGCTTTGTATGCCTCTACTTATCACCAATTTGTAACCCTGGATAAACTACCAACATTGATGTCATGCATCAACAAGATCCTGACCTTGAGTCCTACCTAATTAATACATTTATACCCTTAATCAGGGCCGGCCGGAGATATTTTTTGATGTGAAGCGGGGGTGCTGAAAAGCGCCCCCGCCACCGGCGCCCTGGCCCCGCCCAGCGTGCCCTGGCCCCGCCTCCCACGCTGCGTGGGAGGCGGGGCCAGGGCGAATAGTGAGGGGGGCGGGGCCAGAGTTGGCCCCGCCCCCCGCCCAGCGTGCCCTGGCCCCGCCTCCCACGCAGCGTGGGAGGCGGGGCCAGGGCACGCTGGGCGGGGGGGCGGGGCCAGCTCTGATGCCGCTCCCCCCCCCCCCCGCCCAGCGTGCCTTGGCCCTGCCTCCCACGCAACGTGGGAGGCGGGGCCAGGGCACGCTGGGCGGGGGGCGGGGCCAGAGCTGGCCCCGCCTCCCACGCTACCCCCGCTCGCCCGTCTGGCCATTTCTAGCAGGCCAGAGTTCAGCGGAGGTTCCTCCAGGCCGCGATTGCGGCCTGGAGGAACCTCCGCTGAACTCTGGCCTGCTAGAAATGGCCAGACGGGCGAGCGGGGGTAGCGTGGGAGGCGGGGCCAGCTCTGACGCCGCTCCCCCCCCCCGCCCAGCGTGCCTTGGCCCTGCCTCCCACGCAACGTGGGAGGCGGGGCCAGGGCACGCTGGGCAGGGGGGGGGGCAGAGCTGGCCCCGCCTCCCACGCTACCCCCGCTCGCCCGTCTGGCCATTTCTAGCAGGCCAGAGTTCAGCGGAGGTTCCTCCAGGCCGCAATTGCTAGAAATGGCCAGACGGGAGAGCGGGGGTAGCGTGGGAGGCGGGGCCAGCTCTGACGCCGCTCCCCCCCCCCCCGCCCAGCGTGCCTTGGCCCTGCCTCCCACGCAACGTGGGAGGCGGGGCCAGGGCACGCTGGGCGGGGGGGGGGGCAGAGCTGGCCCCGCCTCCCACGCTACCCCCGCTCGCCCGTCTGGCCATTTCTAGCAGGCCAGAGTTCAGCGGAGGTTCCTCCAGGCCGCGATTGCGGCCTGGAGGGACCTCCGCTGAACTCTGGCCTGCTAGAAAAGGCCAGACGGGCGAGCGGGGGTAGCGTGGGAGGCGGGGCCAGCTCTGACGCCGCTCCCCCCCCCGCCCAGCGTGCCTTGGCCCCGCCTCCCACGCTGCGTGGGAGGCAGGGCCAAGGCACGCTGGGCGGGGGGGGGGAGCGGCGTCAGAGCTGGCCCCGCCTCCCACGCTACTCCCACTCGCCCGTCTGGCCTTTTCTAGCAGGCCAGACGGGCCAGGGCGCACTGGGCGGGAGGCGGGGCACCGTCAGGGCGGTGCCCCGCCTCCCGCCCAGCCTGACGGCGCCCCCCCGGGCCTGCGCCCGAGGCGGCGGCGTCAGGGGCCTCATTAGTGGGGCCGGCCCTGCCCTTAATATTCCCCTTAAAAATACAGAAAGCTTGGGAAAGTTACTGGTATGGCCATGTTAGATGAAGAATTCTAAGAGTTGTGTGGCCCATTAAATCAGAGGAATTTGAGGAGATCTAGTTTATTCAAGAAACTTTCCCATGTTCTGAACTTTCCTAGTGTCTCTTTATTATCACCTGCCCCATTGCCTGACTGATTTTTTAAAGCACAGATTCTCTGGTTGCAGGTCTCAATTTCTGCTTTGAATTGAAAAGAAAAGCTGTACCATCGCCATGCCAAAAACACTAAATAGACTACGTATGGGGAAAGCAAGAGAAAAAGAACAGACTCTTACATTTCTGAGACAGCTGGAGGGTCCCTCTCTGTCTGTCTCTCTTACCCATTTAACAAGGATATCTTGTGCCCTGGAGTGGATTTCTGATGGCAGCAGCTGCACAGCTTGAAAAGCCTCTGTGGAGACATTCCAGGGATTCATTTGTAAAGCTCTCTTGATGAGGTTTTTGGGATGATCTTTTTTTCCTGAAGAGCAGCCTCCTGGTAGGGAAAGGGGGAAAAGAAGGAAGGAGGCAGCTGCAAAGCAATAAGCTCAATTTGTGTGAGTGTTTCTGCATGCTTAAAGACTGGGAGATGCTAAGAATGGTAAGTAGCATGTCAGGAAGGGTGAGATTTCCCTGCTTTCCAGGTGTTGGCATTCATCATAAATTGTGCCAAGAAAGGAACATCCTAAAAGTTTAGCTGGAGCCTGAACTTAATTCTAGAATCTCTCCCCTATGTATGTTTATACACCATCAAGTTGTCTTTCGATTTATGGCAATC
The DNA here is from genome assembly GCF_035594765.1 of Anolis carolinensis. NCBI lineage: Eukaryota > Metazoa > Chordata > Lepidosauria > Squamata > Anolidae > Anolis > Anolis carolinensis. The sequence goes on along the minus strand of NC_085846.1, from coordinate 25,059,737 downwards.
TTATTAACTTCATGGAGCCTCCGTGGCACAGCGGGTTTAACTGAGCTGCTGAAATTACTGACTGAAAGGTTGGTGGTTCGAATGTGGGGAATGTGGTGAGCTCCCAAGGTTAGCCCCAGCTTCTGCCAACCTAGCAGTTCGAAAACATACAAATGTGAGAAGATCAATAGGTACTGCTCCAGCGGAAAGGTAGTGGTGCTCCATGCAGTCATGCCAGCCACATGACCTTGGACCTACGGATAATGCCAGCTCTTTGGCTTAGAAATGGAGATGAGCACCAATCCCCAGAGTTGGACACAACTAGACTTAATGTCAGGGGAAAACCTTTACCTTTACCTATGAACTTCATAGGATTTTCCTAGTCAAGTAATACTTGGAGATGGTTTTGCCAGGCCTTTCCTCTGAAAGAAAGTCCCCATCATATGATATTTGTTGGCAGTCTCACATCTAAGTACTAACTAGGGCTGACCCTGCTTAGCTTCCAAGATCAGTACACCTAGAATTCATTTACTGCATGGCGTAGCTCTCATGCCTGTGAGCATAGTCTGAAACAGGGACAGATGAGGTAGGACAAAAAGTTGGGACTAGTCCAGGCACAAGATTTCAGCACCAAAACCTGAAATTAGAGTTGCCAATGGAAAAAATGGAGAGGGCTCCTATTGTTTTCATGGTTGTAGGGAAGATGACATTTTAGCAAGTCTTTCTTGTTACCTGGTATCATGATATACAACACCTAATGGAATTCCTTCTTCTGTACAACCATTAAAGGTCTAATAACTCTCTCTAGTTTTCATTCCTGCAAAGTGCCAGAAACCTAATAATGTCATGGTAGAAGGGACAACACTGGTGCAGTGGCACAACCCTTGTCTGGCTGAACTGCTGACCTGAAGGTTGCACGTTCAAATCCGTGAGACAGAGTCAGCTTCTGTCTGTCAGCTCTAGCTTGCAGGGACATGAGAGAAGCCTCCCAGCTAATACATCTGGCTGTCCCTTGTGCAACGTCTCTGTAGATGGCCAATTCTCTCACAACAGAAGCAACTTGCAGTATGTTCTCAAGTCACTTCTGACACAATAAAAAATTATTGCAGTTCATAGATTACAGCATTCAATCAAACACATCCACACTGTGCATCAGATGATGGGAATTCTTGTCCATGAAAGCCAATAAATAAATAAATCATAATACCTAATAGCTGACTGTATTTCCGAGCATATTCAGAATCCATTTCTATTCTTACTGTATGTGTTCTGCCAGCAGCAGTGGTCTCTAAGGAGACAACATGGACTTGGGACTTCTTGAAGGATGCTCTCTATAGTCTTGAGATAACAACCAAGGATAAAGTTCAAAAGGCAAGTCAGTCTGTTTGAGGCATGTAACCCTGGGTCTGCCCTTTGCTGTCTTCCACAAGTGCTCTTTGACCTTTGAAAAGAGATTAAGTTGCAGAAGCCATGTGCATTTTTTTAAAGAAAAGTGGCTTTTCAAAGGCAGCCTGTGAATCTTCTCCATTCTTCCCAACTGCTGTGTGACGCACACAAGTGTGTTCATTAGGTTTGGGGGCAGGGGGGTTCATCTTGTGAAATATGTACTATGCCTTTAATGCCACATACAAAAAAGTCAAGCTTCTATCTGGAGTAGATTTCAGGTTGCCCTTTTGCACAGATTCCAGGAGATTTCCACTGCTGTGTGCAAAGGGACAGTGCGAGGTTCTAATCCTTGTCACTCAGATTTGAGTCCTAAAAATAAGATATGCTGGGTATGAAGGCCCACATACTTCTCCCTTTCAAGACACGGCTATCCCTTTGCAGGACATCTGAACATTACCAGACCTAGAACATCATCTTTGTCAACTGACTGGACCAATAAGCCACAAATTCTAGCACAAAACTGCCTTCTAGCCTGTAATGAAAAGATGGGCAGTATTGTTTCACTGTGGCTGTAGGCTGCAATTTGTCTGCTCTGAACAATAAAATCTATTTTGCTTTGTCCTACAATAGACATTTTTAAAAGCTCACATTTTTTCTATTTTAGCTCAGATTAATTAAGTGTTTACCTAATCCTGCTCTTTCTTCAGGGCTGGCTCAAGAAATCCTGCTAGTTCAGGCAAAGTACAAAATGGTACATCAGCTTCATTCCTAATAGCAGTGCCAACTGGGTTGGCTGCTGTATCTTGATTCATAATTGGCAATAGGATAATGGAGATTCTGGGATTATTAGTTCAGAAAAAGTGACATTTCAAAGCTCTGTGCAGGACTCCTGTCTCCAAGTGGAAGGTCAGAATTGACCCCCAAAAGCCACATCAGCTCAACTTATGGAAGCAATGCTGCTCAAAATGGTGGTCTATAGACAAGTGCTGCAGACTAGTAGAGCACTACAGGGTTCCATCCTGGGCCTGGTTCTGTTCAGCATCTTTATTAATGACTTAGATGAAGGGCTAGAAGGCATGATCATCAAGTTTGCAAATGACACCAAATTGGGAAGGATAGCTAATACTCCAGAAGACAGGAGCAGAATCCAAAATGATCTCAAAAATTTCAGAGATGGGCCGAAACTAATAAAATGAAGTTCAACAGGGACAAATGCAAAATACTAGCTCAACAGCAGTACATTGAAAACGATCTTGAAGTCCTCATCGACAACAAGTTAAACATGAGCCAGCAATGTGATGCGGCGGATAAAAAAAAGCCAATGGGATTTTGGCCTGCATCAATAGGAGTCTAGTGTCTAGATCCAGGGAAGTCATGCTGCCCCTCTATTCTGCCTTGGTCAGACCACACCTAGAACCACACTGTGTCCAATTCTGGCCACCACAATTGAAGGGAGATGTTGACAAGCTGGAAGGTGTCCAGAGGAGGGTGATTAAAATGGTCAAGGGTCTGGAGAACAAGCCCTATGAGGAGCATCTTAAAGAGCTGGGCATGTTTAGTCTGCAGAAGATAAGGCTGAGAGGAGACAAGATAGCTATCTATAAATATGTGAGGGAAATCATAGGGAGGAGGGAGCAAGCTTGTTTTCTGCGGCCCTGGAGACTAAGACGTGGAACAACGGCTTCAAATTACAGGAAAGGAGATTCCACCTGAACATTAGGAAGAACTTCCCAACTGTGAGAGCTGTTCAGCAGTAGAAGCTCTTTCTTTGGATGCTTATAAGCAGAGGCTGGATGGCCATCTTTCGGGAGTGCTTTGAATGCAATTTTCCTGCTTCTTGGCAGGGGGTTGGACTGGATGGCCCATGAGGTCTCGTCCAATTCTATGATTCCATAATTCAATAAGTGCTAGTCTATGAGTCATCAGTCTCTGGTCCTTGGAGGGTTTCCTGGAAATAAAACAAATGCTGTAGCCAATGGGCACAAATATGGTACCCATCTCTTATACACTGGCAGAAGACAATGGCTGTTTGCCCATATCAGATAGCTCAAGAAGTATCTGTGTCCAGTATTTTGCACATTGCAAGTGCTTAAAGAGAGAGAGAGGAGTATGGTTTTGAAAAAGATGCATCTTAAATGTGTTTCTAGATTTCTTAATGTGCTTCTGAGAATATGATCCACTGTAGCTTCATAGTCTAGGCTGTTACTGGAACATGAAGGTTTAATGACACGGGAATGGAACACAGTGGCGTCTGGCTTGATTATGAACTCCTTGTACATTTGTGGTTCATATCGCAGCCCCAATTGTGCTTTGTAAAAAGAACGTAACCTTCCCAACTTTATCAAGAAGCCATTTGAGCTGTCTCTTCTGAAATTTACAGAGTATCTCAGCATGAAAGGGAATTACATTTTAATAGGATGTGATACCCAGTCCCTTGCATTGTTGAAAAAAGGACAAAACTACTGTCCAAAATTAGAATTAAACTTCTGGTTGTTTTTCATCATTGGGCAGAGAATTGGTTCCTGGGCCCACAGCAGTTTCCTCACATTGGCTCTGAAATTATTTTGTAAATAAGACCATAAAGGTTATTAACAGTGGCATAGTTTTATGTTTGAAGTGCAGGCCTTTCCAGGTACGAAAATGAGAGGAAAAGTTACATTGAACCATTAGAAAGCAAAGATGTCACTATCTCTGCCACCTATATGGACAATTTTGGATTTGGAGCACAGTTGTCCCTCCACATTTGTGGTTCTTGCAGATTTGATTGTTCATGGAGTTAATTAAATATGTTCTCATTAGGAATCTCTAGGGCCTCCAGTCTGACCATATGGTCCATATCCTCCAGTCATGTATTTGAACTTAGTAATTCCTAGAGAGATTGACCATCTAGATATCTCTAGATCCACCAATGTAATTTCTTGGTCTGCTTCCAGTGGGCGTTGACCTTAGAGTTGTGCTGGAAGACCTAGATATTACTAGAGATGTGTTATCCCAGGTAAAAAGATTCATAATGTATGTTTTTCACATTTTTTTCACTTTCATAGGGATCTGGTTCCCCAATCCTAGCGAATGGGGAGGGTTGACAGTATTTCTGATTTCAGAATTCTGGAGAAAAGATGTTCATTTTCTGTAGACTTTTTGGAGCTATCCAAGGTGCTTAACTCTATTCTCATTTAAAATTTGGACTGCCTGACTGACATGGGTTGGGAGCCACCACCATCCTATGAGTCCAGTACCGGTTTCTATAAGTCTTCTTTTAACTCTGTCATGTTATTAATTGCTGATTGTGCTTTACATTGCCTCTGGATCTCTTTCCCCACTTGGCTGGATGGCACTCTTGGATTTTTTGTTTGTTTGTTTTGCAGAGGAATCAAGCAGAGTTAAGATCTGTGTCTCTATCTTACATACAGCTGTAGTGAAAACAGAGGAGGCTTTTATGTTTATACATATGGCAGAGTCTTCCACTTCTCTTATTTGCAAAGTCAGTCCTACCTCTGACTGGTTTATTGACATATTGTGTCTGTTTCATGTCAGTTTTAGACTAGTCCTTTCCTGAAATAAACAGATATTGTCTGGTTGTGCAAAAGGGACATTGCCCAGGTCATAAATCTTGGGTATTTCTTTTAAGGCTCAGTATTAGATTTGGGATTCTTCCATTTGTAGCATCTGGGCCTTAGTTGTCTTTTTGCGATATGTGTCTTGCTTATCTGGGATAACTTCCAGAGGTGGGCTTGCAAAAGTACGTAGACCTGGCAAGGCTTACTCTTAGTGATCTTGACAGCCTGTTGCAATATGTTTAGACTGTGGGAACAAACTCTAGAAAAGGGAAGCATCATTTTATTTCAGGTAGAATTACTTCCTATTCATTAGGAATCATTGCTTATTTTGTTCCCACATGGCAATGAAAAAATATCATTTTTTCCTTCTGTGAAGTTTTTGCAGGATTTTCATTATTGAGGAGCATTTTGTGAAAATTTTCCATAGGTGTTTTTAATTGAATTTGTTTATTGTAAAAGTACAGTGATTCATTGGGGTTAGAGGAGCAAGATCCCTGCAAAAATGGAAAAGATGGGAATAGAAAAAAACACTTTTCTAAACCTGTGAGAATGTTTGTCTTGGAATCTTTAGGTCCTCCTGTGTAACTCTGAAACACCAAGGTTGCTCAAGGAGCCCCATGCTCTGCCTGGTAAATAAAACATATAATGAACGTTTGTGCTTTTGTTTGTGACTGGTTAGCGTGTAATGGAAAAGAGGTTTCCAGCTTCCTCATTCCCTGAGGAACATAATGAATCAGATGCTGGAAACTTTTCCTTGAAGTCACTCCTACTTAATAATGGCTGACGTTTTGTTGGTTAATCCCAACTAGAATATGCATCTATGATCCTTCAAGTCATCTGTTGTCTTGTGGCAATCCCAAGGCTCAGTGGTTGAATGGTGAACCAACATGTAAGCAAATCACATTGGTTTAATGGGTCTGTTCTAAAATCAGGACAAACCCAGAATTTTAGCCAATAAGTCAGTGTCAGGGTTGCTCATTTTTGCACACCTCCATATGTTTCATCCTATTTCCAGATCTGTTTGCAAATTTATTTATTTTCACCCTAACTTGTACAAACATGGCATGTTTTACATGTGTGCTTTGAAAATGGACACCCTTTTAAAAACATATATATTTTCCAGTTTATTTTGTGGTGGATCACATGTTTCCAAAATGCATAATTTTTTGTACAATATGTTCCTGATATATGCTTTGTAATGATTTTTGACTCACGAGGATCTATGTGTGTCATCATCACCATCTATGATTTTGACTACAATCACCTCCAAATAATTACACTTTTGATTTTGGGAGTGGCTTGGACTCCACAAAATCAGAGGTTTGAATTTCACATGCATCTTGCTAGCTATACTTGTTCCACTTCTTCTGTAAACCATTTGTTTGACTGGTCTGTGTTTATGTCTGCATTTTATCATGGAGTTTTTAACTGGGTTTAGATCTTTTTGTGTACAGGTACAGGTAACTATCCCCCCCCCCAAATATTTTATACAATCCCTGCTACTTAGTTATAGACTTTTCTTGGGGCCATGGGTATTGAAGTTGTCATGTTGACCTGCACCTCAAAAATTTACTGCTATGCTGCTTCCAAGGCAATTCAGCCTGCTATGTCACAAACCAAAACTAACAACATACTCCTAAAACTGCAGGCAAGTGATCTTTTTCTAGCACTTCTTTAAACAAAAAGGATGTTGTCCTCTTGGGTTTTAAATCAACACAGAACAGTCTCTGTCAGAGAAAGTAAATATTCAAGCATGTGTAGGTTACTTTGTCTAGATTATAGTTAAGTGGTGGTTAGTGGTTTCAGTAGCAGTGCAGCCATGCATCTGCTTTGGGTTTAAATATGAACTTCAAAGGAGTTGCCCAGAGCATGTGTATATGTGCCTTCATGTTGCCTATTAACTTACGACAACCTCATGCATTTCATAGAGAAGGAATACTCAGGTATGTTTTTGCCATTTCCTTCCTCTGAAATATACCCTATAGCAAAAAGGTTCTCAACCTGTGGGTCCCCAGGTGTTTTGGCCCACAACTCCCAGAAATCCCAGCCAGTTTACCAGCTGTTGGGATTTCTGGGAGTTGAGGGCCAAAAACATCTGGGGACCCACAGGCTGAGAACCACTGCATAGTGCCTGGTATTTGTAAGTTGTCATCCATCCAAGTATTAATCAGGACTAACCCTGCTCAGCTTTCAAGATCAGGTGGGATCTGGCACATTCATTAAACTCAAGGCCCACAGGCCGAATCTGCCCCATCATGCAATTTTATATGGTCCTCCAGATGCTAATGACGAGGACATCATTAGACATCATGACAAGAGCTGATGGGAGTTCCATTGCAATAACATATGGGAAGTTGTAGTTTGTTCCGTTTCATCAGGATAGTGAGGTTTGCATTTAGATACAAGGCTTGTAGATATGATGTCTGACTTTAAAATGGCCTTTAATCTTCCCCTGATCTCAGACCCACACATGGGTTGCAATTCCCATTATCCCCAGCCTTCATGGCTGATCATCTAAAGTGATGGGATTTGTCATTCAGTAATTTCTGGGGACTCAAATTGGATAAAAAACTAAAGAGCACTGACCGCTACGTAAACAAAATATAGTTGGCCTTCTGTATCCATGAATTCACTGTCTATGGTTTCAATTGCCCTTTGAAGGCTGATGTGGCCCATGACGAAAACTAGTTCGGCGTCCCTGCTTTAGAGTATTTAGGCCCTCTATCCAAGATAGGATTCAACAATTAGAATGATTCCTTTGAAGTCTGAATTATGTTCACTGTTGCTCTGACATGAAAGTTCCCCAGCTCCCCAAATCCTTACCGTGAAGATTCTGAAAGTTGTCCAAAGCAGTAAGCTTTCCGGCTCTGATGAATGCAATATACGGTAACAGGAGATGAGTCTTCAAGAGTGTTGTACAGTGGATGTAGAATAGAAAGTTTCACTCACAAAATGATCCTTGGGGGAATAAGAATATTGTAAGCCTGTCGCTCTTTTCATCTGTGAGATTGTGGTCAGTATGACTCTGTAGCCATTCAGATATTCATGAAAGGGAAATGGGACCAATTTTATGCCAAGTGACACATTTACAGTAATGTCTTATTGACTTTTCCCACTCTGTTTTGAGTTAAGAATTTGGCATTTCTTGGCTCATAAAAGATCCAGTAATGAATACTGCAGTAAGAAATACTTTATTGTGTTCACCAAGGTCAGAACTTGGAAGAAAGACCACCAGATTTTAGACGAAAATAATGGCATTCCACATATTCATTGCCCAAGAAAAGCCTATGAAATTCATAAAGGTAAAGGTTTCCCCTGATGTTGAGTCCAGTCATGTCTGACTCTGGGGGTTGGTGCTCATCTCCATTTCAAAGCTGAAGAGCTGGCGTTGTTCGTAGACATCTCCAAGGTCATGTGGCCAGCATGACTGCATGGAGCGCCATTCATGTTGTCACAATAAACCACCAAGGTGGTGCAATGTGCCGGCAGGACTGCTGACCTCAAGGTTGGGTTGCTGATCTGAAGGTTGCCAGTTCGAATCCAAGGAGAGCGCAGATGAGCTCCCTCTGTCAGCTCCAGCTCCCCATGCAGGGACATGAGAGAACCTCCCACAGGATGGTAAAACATCAAACATCTGGGCGTCTCCCTGGGCAACATCCTTGCAGATGGCCAATTCACTTACACAGAAGTGATTTGCAGTCTCTCAAGTTGCCCCTGACATGAAAAAAAGCAGGTGACTTGTAGGCCCACAAAGACATTTTGTTGTCTTTGAGAAGAAAGAATGTTGCACTGGTAAAAAAAAAAAAACATGTGGTCAAACATGGTGAGATTTCTTTGCATTTTGTGATAGCCTTAACAGTTTCATTTGCTCAGAAAATAGTGTTTTTCCCCTTGAGGTTTGTGTAAAACATACTGCTTTCTGCACAGGAATATTGTGGACTTTTAAAAATGGGAAAATAGTTTTGTGTGAATAAATTTTTCACAAAAAAAATCTGAAGCGTAAAAATAATAATAAAAAAGATTTGCAATATTCTCAGACTTGCCCAATGGGGACAAAACATTTAATGTTGTTTGTGTGTGTATATTCTTATGTGTGAGAACAAAATACGCAAAGATTAACATTCCTGCTCCTAAAATCTGGCCTGGACATCCATTTCACATTTTCTCTTGGTGCTTTCATTTAATTCTCAGCTTCTATTCTTCCACTTTGTGCCTGGTCCCAACCAGTGCTGTTTAGCTTATTTATGTGTCCATTTTCTGCTCTGGAATGCACCCAGAACAGCTTGCAATAAACATTGCATTGCAGCTATCACATTTGAAAATAATTCAGATTAACAACTCATAACAAAACATCAAACAAATTGAAATAAACAAAGATGTCAGTACAATAAACTAGTATAAATTAATATTGCAACAAAAAAACCATCCCAGATCCAACCCACAGTCCTATAAAAACCCAGCCAGTTTTAAGCATGAATTTTAAACTCGTGTCCTGCTTTTTTATCTCTTCCTGTGTATTTAATATGTATTTTATATAAATATGTTTTATATGTATCTTTTATAGAACTACATTTTAATGTGTGTTTATAGAATTTTTTAATGTTTGTGTGTTTTCCTGTGCTGTGACCTCCTTCATAATAATAATAATAATAATAATAATCCAGAATAATAATAATCCGAATCCAGACTGACAAAGTTCTGGAACACAACACATCAGACATCACAGTTGTGGAAAAGAAAAAGGTTTGGATCATTGATGTTGCCATCCCAGGTGACAGTCGCATTGACGAAAAACAACAGGAAAAACTCAGCCGCTATCAGGACCTTAAGATTGAACTTCAAAGACTCTGGCAGAAACCAGTGCAGGTGGTCCCGGTGGTGATCGGCACACTGGGTGCCGTGCCAAAAGATCTCAGCCGGCATTTGGAAACAATAGACATTGACAAAATTACGATCTGCCAACTGCAAAAGGCCACCCTGCTGGGATCTGCATGCATTATCCGAAAATACATTACACAGTCCTAGACACTTGGGAAGTGTTCGACTTGTGATATGAAATCCAGCATATCTATCTTGTTTGCTGTGTCATAATAGAATAATAATAATAATAATAATAATAATAGGTTAAGGTAAAGTTTTTCTCCTGTTGTTAAGTTGTGTCCTACTCTGGGGGTTGGCATTCATCTCCATTCTAAGCTGAAGAGCCAGTGTTGTTATCCAAGGCAAAATTGACATTCTTGCTGGTAATGATGTGTTGAAGGATCCCAATTTGGAAATACTTTGTGGCAGCTGAGGAGACCAAGAGGAACAGATTCTGTCCCAAATTGCAACCATTGTACATTCTCAGACTGAGAGCTTTATCTTTTACTCTCAATTCTTTTGTTAATCCTTAAGCATTTTGCTTCAGGTTGGACTGTGTGTGGTCCATCTGGGGAAGAAATAGAAGAACTATAAAGGCGCAGAGCTCCCTGGAAAGTAGCTAGTATGGCACAACTCCAGCCTGCTGGTGGCATCATCCCAACACGTTTACTTTTGCCAGGAACGTTAGGTGAAAGAGAATGATAACTCAGCTTCTCTGGCCTGGAACAGTTGCCTTGGGATACACAGGGTCAGCTTTACCTTGAGGCAGGGTGAGGCAGCTGTATTAGGACAAAGACTGGGGATGATGGGCGTCATGGAATAGATAGAGCTGTGTGCACCTCATAAGGAGCAAATGCTCATCTTGACAATTAACTTATCATGTAGGTAAAGCATTCTTGAAAATCGTCAAATTACTGTCTGCTTAAAGACTTCCTAAACTGGAGAGTCCACCAGCATTTGAGCCAATCTATTCCACCGTTGAACAACTCATAGGCTGGATGTACATTGATCTATATCCCAGGATCTGATTCCAGATTATCTGCTCTGGATTATATGAGGCCCCTTCCACACAGCTGTATAAAATCCACATTATCTGCTTTGAACTGGATTATATGGCAGTGTGGACTCAGATAATCCAGTTCAAAGCAAACAGTGTGGATTATCTGCCTTGATATTCTGGATTATGTGGCTGTGTGGAAGGGCCCTGAGTCTGCATTGCCAGATAATCTGGGATAGGAAGAAAATCTGGGATCAGATCCTGGGATATAAGGCAATGCAGATCCAGCCTTGTGGTCCTTGGTGGCGCAGCGGGTTAAACCGCTGAGCTGCTGAACTGAGCTCCTACTGTTAGCCTCAGCTTCTGCCAACCTAGCAGTTCGAAAACATGCCAATGTGAGTAAATCAATAGGTACTGCTCTGGTGGGAAGGTAACAACGCTCCATGCAGTCATGCTGGCCACATGACCTTGGAGGTGTCTATGGATAACGCCGGCTCTTCAGCTTCGAAATGGAAATGAGCACCAACCCCCAGAGTTGGACATGACTAGATTTAATGTCAGGGGAAAACCTTAACTTTTAATTAGATCCAGCCTTAGTTTCAAAGTTCTTGCTAATGTATAGGTGAAATTTCTTTTCACCATTAGTTTGTGTTCAAGACCCCTTCTACACTGTCCTTATATCCCAAGATCTGATTCCAGATTATCTGATTATCCCAGATTATATGGCAGTTCAAAGCAGATAATCTGTATTTTATATGGCAGTGTTGAAGGGGCCCCAGTCTTCTCTTCTCTAAGCTAAACATTTTGTGATGCACTAGAACCCTCTGGCTAGGAAGTCTAAATTCCCATTCATAAACTGCAAATTACAGGATCCCACAGGATGCAGTCATGGTAAGTGGAGTGGAATATCACTTTATCATTGATCTTTGTATTTTCCTTCCCTGCCTTGAGCAGGTGTTCTATGTTCAGAACAGATTCCCTGATGATCCATCTCTGAACATATGGTTTCGTGGGAAATTACGTTTGTTCAGAGACTGACTCTCTGAGACCTCAATTGACACAGCTTCCTTGTTGTGTTTACACTTGGCTTTCGCAGCAACATTGCGTTGTGCCAGTGTTGGCGCCAGGGAGGAGATGCCCAGGGGGTGAGGAGGGATTGCATACACTTTTTCCTGATGCTCCTGGAGTATTTTTGTTACATTAGGAAATTGAGAGATCTTGCTTGTTAACTAGGTGCATTCCTTGTCCATGGTTTGCCCTATCATTAGAGGGAAGTGGGTGCCTCAGGTAGTATATTTTAGTTGTAATTAAAAGGCAACACATTAGTTAGTTGTTTGTTTTTATAGTACTTAGCTAGTGTGGTGTAGTGGCTTCAGTATTGGAATATGACTCTTAAGACCAGACTTTGAATTCCTAATTGGCCACGAAGCCCACTGGCTGACTTGGGCAAGTCACAGTGTTTCAGCCTCAGGTGAAGGCCATGGCAAACCTCTTCTGTTTACTGCCTGATGAATCCTTTGTTGGGAGGTGTTAGCTGGCCCTGATTGAATCATGTCTGAATTCCTTTGTTTTCTGAGTGGTGTTCTTTATTTACTGTCCTGATTTTAGAGTTTTTTTAATACCGGTAGCCAGATTTTATTCATTTTCATGGTTTCCTCCTTTCTGTTGAAATCGTTCACATGCCTGTGGATTTCAGTGGCTTTTCAGTGTGGTCTGATATGGTAGTTGTTAGAGTGGTTCAGCATTTCTGAACAAATCTTCCCAATGATACCTTGAGATAGGGATGCCATAGGGTCACCATAGGTTGGAAAGAACTGATGGCACACACCGAAAACAGTTGCCAGAGAGTTGGAGGCACATGTGTGTTTGTGGTTTCCTTGTGTGCAAAATAACATCACAGCCAGATAATCTGGGATCAGATCCTGGGAAATAATGGTGTGCAGATCCAGCCTGTGAGATCACACAATTAACTATTTGGCTGTATGGTGGTTTGATCCCATTTCTTGCAACTGAAAAATGTGATTCTTTGCCCAAAATCCAGTATCAGTAGTGCAGCTATACATTTTTAAACTGCAGACTCACTTCATGACACAGAAAATCCAAAACTGCCGCTAACCATGTTGCTTTATGCAGTTTTTTTTTAAAAAGCAGTTTTATGCTTACCAGGAGTAGATCTTTTTGTAAAGATAATGGGCTTTTCCTTACTGAAGGTCAATCTACTCCACACAATTTTGCTATACATTTTGATAATGTATAAAGTAAAGGTAAAGGTTTCCCCTGACGTTAAGTCCAGTCGTGACTGACTCTGGGGGTTGGTGCTCATCTCCAATTCTAAGCTGAAGAGTCCATAGACATCTCCAGGTCATGTGGCCGGCATGACTGCATGGAGCGCCGTTACCTTCCCACCGGAACGGTACCTACTGATCTACTCACATTTGCATGTTTTCAAACTGCTAGGTTGGCAAGAGCTGGGGCTAACAGCAGGCGCTCATTCTGCTCCCAGGATTTGAACCTGGGACCTTTTGGTCTGCAAGTTCAGCAGCTTAGCGCGTTAACACACTGTGCCACCAGGGCCCCCCTTGATAATGTATAGCAACACATTATTGCTGGGAAAATCCATATTCTCTCCCTTTGATTGAGGTTGAAGACAGAGGGAAGTACAATGGGTATGTATGATTATACTTCCAACTGTTCCTGTCTTGCAGGGACAATTCCAGGCTGGATCTACACTGCTATATAATCCAGTTTATCAAAGGCAGATAACCCAGATAATTTGCTTTGAACTGTTCAAAAGAGGTATTGACAAGCTGGAATGTGTCAAGTTCAAAGCAGATTTCATATACCTATATATCCGGGGTCACATAAAAATTTCTCTGTTTTCGCAAGTGGAATAAGCCCTTTTCTACACCAATTCTCAATACAGAGAAGCTGCTAGTGTATAACCTCCTCCCACCTAATGGTTTGCAATTGGTCTTTGAAAGCTTCACACATCTCCAAACACTTCCCATCAGTTCCATTGCACCTGCTTCTGCCTTTACACTCTCTTATCTCTACATACTTCCCTGAGGAGGTCAACATTTTTGGCCCTCTCCCAAGAGAGATGCATTCAGACCCCCGGGACAAAACTGAAACCTTTCACAAGCCGAGGCATTGAGTAAGATTACCATCTTGCGTGCTGGAATTTGAATTCCACAGCATCAGAGAAGGGGTGGGTGGGAAACAAAGGCATTCTCGTCGACTGACAGTTTTCCGTCGGGATATGCAGGATGGTACAGTTACTTTTGCGACTACATTTCCCGAAAGTCCACATTTAGCTTGGCCTGTTTGGAACAGAGGCAAAAGAGAAGTTGCAGAGGAAATTTACCAGCCTGGCTACCCCAAATAGAAAGAAACTCTGAACTACATCTAGTTGGAACAAAGAACTACTTTAATTAAAAAGAGTTTTGAAATTTGTGGGTGAATCTCTTTTTTGTTTAGTAAACAATAATAACTTTTACCTTAAGAAATTGTGTTGTCGAAGGCTTTCATGGCCAGAATCACTGTGTTCCTGTGAGTTTTTCATTCATGTTCCAGTAGCATTCTCTCCTGATGTTTCGCCTGCATCTGTGGCCAGAATCTTCAGAGGTTCTGTTGCTAGTGAGGTAAGTGGTGTGTGTGTGTGTGTGTGTGTGTGTGTCTGTGAAGTGTCCAGTGTGGGAGAAAAAACCCTCCTCTGTTAGAAGCAAGTATGAAAGTTGCAATTAGCAAGCTTGATTAGCATTGAGTAGTCTTGCAGCTGCAAAGTCATCCAGTGAGGGTATTTGCATAGAGGTTGCTTGGCTGTTGTGCCTGGAGGCGTCCTTTGTTTGGGAGATGTTAACTGGCACTTAATTGTTTGCTGTTTGGAATTCTCCTGTTTTCAGCATGTTATTCTTTATTTACTGTCTTGGTTCTGATGTTTTTTAATACTGGTAACCAAATTTTGTTCATTTTCATGTTTTCCTCCTTTCTGTTTGTGGATTTCAATGGCTTCTCTGTGTAATCTGACATGATGGTTGTCAGAGAGGTTATTTATTTTATTTCCAATATTTCTATCCCGCCCTTCTCACCTGAAGGGACTCAGGCCGACGTACAATTGGCAACAATTCGATGTTGATACATCGTTAAAAACAAACAGCATATAAAATCTATTACAAACAGTTTAATACAGTATAAAATATAAAACATATGCTTAAAATCCGTTCATCCAATATCCTCGTACTTTATTCATACATGTTCAGCATTTCTGTGTTCTAAAACAATATTATGCTACTGGAACATGGCAATACAGCCTGCAAAAGGACTAGGTAAAAATCACATATTAGAAACAGAAGAAATGATCAATACTAATGAAACTGAAAATTATTTTATCTCCTTTAGTCCTCCATAGTGGCAAGCAGGCACAAATCGCTCATTCCCATAGAAAGACGTAATTAAATGAAACCAAGACTAGGAATTACCGGTATTATGAGATACTGTACATAAAATAATAATCTTATCATAATTTGTGTGTTTCTGTAGACAGCGATCCCGAAAAAAATCAGGTACAGGGTTCCAAGTTCAGTTTTCCACAAGTGACAGCTCCCAAAGTCATTGTTCAAAGGAAGAGTCTGCAAGACCAAACAACTGAGGCCTCTTCTACACTGCCATATAAAATCCACATTACCTGCTTTGAATTGGATTATATGGCAGTTTAGACTCAGATAATCCACTTCAAAGCAGTTAATGTGGATTATATGGCAGTGTAGAAGGGGCCTAGGAATGTTCATCCCCACCAGAAGCGGGTCTTTTGTAAAGTCAATGGATCCTAACAGCCTGTTCAAGACCCAAACACTGCAGGAGCCCTGTGGCTGATACTCAGACCCTTGGAGCTCTGGCTGCACCATGTTATTGTCAATGTTCACCCTCTGGGGATGCAAACAATCTGTATGTTTCTTTATAATCACTAATTCAGGGTGTGTAGGTGGATACGCATGGAATGTCATCCTCTGGAAGGTCAATGGGGAAGTGGAGCAGGGAGACCACCTGTCCTTCATGTCTGTCATCCTGTCTGTAGCGGAGGAAAAGTGCATGGCATCCCCTCCTTGCAGATGCAAGGAGAGATGTAACCCCGTTCAGGAAGCTGGCTACATTAATGTCAGCTGAGACTCATTCTAGCAATGCATGCAGATGACTGCCTCAAGCTGCTGCCTGGAAGCTGGATAGCTGCATAGTTCTGGATGAAGTTGACATTTGAGACTGTAATTGCTCTGCTTTGATCCACTCCCCCTTCTCCTCATCCTTTTCTTCTTGCATTTTGCAAGACACGCAAGGCCTATACAAAAGCTACATTTTGGATACAGCAGAGACCCTCCCCACATCTCTCTCTCTCCTTCCTTCCTCCCAGCAAAAAAAATTAGGGTGGGTTGGTACTGTTCCATTCTGGCGCTTGTTCAGAGCTATTGTGTTTTGTCCCAATGACTTCCTTGTCATGCCAGTTGGACTTCCTTGAGTCTCGCTTGCTGCAAGATTGATTGAGAGTAGAGAAAGCTGGGCTTGCTGGAAAATGAAAGGTACTTAGAAAAGCAGAATCCATCCCTCTGATAGCAAGGAAGGCACATCTTACCATCCTATCAGGGCAGCTTCAGGTTGGAAAGGTCTCCTGGGAAGAGAATGGAGCCCCCTCCTTCAAGGTTTCAGCTATTCATTACAATACTTCTATTCCAGCCTCTATTGTGAGATCTCAAGGTCCTGTACAATTTAATAAAGTTTAAAATAATTCCAGTTAAAATCAACAGAAAAATGTAAACAGGATAACAGAATAATTTAAACAGGATAAAAGCATACCGAATTAATCATAAGAATAAAACAGTTAAAAAGGCCAGAACAGTTAAAAGCTATCTACACAGATACTTTATATAAAATGCAGTTAGTGTTCCATACTTCTGGGTTTAACTTTAATTATTTTCAGATTTGATTACTATGTTATCTTTAGGAATCTTTAGATCCTTCCAAAGTTAACCTCAGAGTTGTACCATAGGAATATAGAGAGAACATTTCTGTAGGAATTTGTAGTTTATCCAGTGAGATTCTATGGTGAATGTTGACCATAGGGGTCATTCCAGAAGACCTAGAGATTCCTTGAGAGGTGCTTTCTCAGGGCAAAAAAGAGTGTATTTTTTTTTTGAAAAAATAGTTTTCATGAAGAATGAACCTAGAACAATGGTTCCCAACCTTTTTTTTTTACCAGGGACCATTTGACCAGAGACCACTTTGTCCAGGGACCACTCTCCAACATTAATACCAAAAGGGTTACAAATCAGATTTTGGTCAATTTTAGATTTGGTTTGGTTATTTGGGGTGCTGATTCAGAAAATTGCACTGGATAGCTCTAGTTTTTGATACAGAACATATGCCATCCAGTAGTTGCCATCTGCTCACCAACAGAAAACAGTGTTTAATAATCTAGAGCTGATGTGGTATATCCAACATAATTTTTTGAATCAGCACCCCAAATAACCCCAGGAACAGACCTAAAAATGAAGACACCAAGGAACCCCCACTTCCAGATGCCACATGCAACGGCCCCGCTCAGTGGAGGGAGGAGGAGAAGCAGCAGTCAGGAGGCTTGTGGTTGCGCCTTTTGTGGGTAGTCAGCCTCTCCTCTCCTGACATCCCTGTTTCCTCAGCACTATAAGAGGGTTTTGCAAGATCAGTCACTTTCGTTGCAACTGTGTTGTAACGGTGAGGATGCGGACCATATTTAGTTCTTGAGGACCACTGGGGGTCCACATAGCACAGGTTGGGAACCACTGATCTAGAAAAATGATAGTTATAGCAACAAGAAAATTGGAACCCTAAAAGTAAATCTTTGAGAAGAAACCTGTGAATCAGTCATGTAAGACAAACATTTGCCTCAGAGTTCCCTAGCATCCTAGAAGTTAACACTTTTATTAAGACCTGACCTTTGTGAACCATAGCATCTTTCGGCAAGTGTATGTAGGATTATACAGAATTTACAGCCCTGAGTAGGGTGACTTGGAGGTCTTCCATTCAAAAGGTTGCCATAAGTCAAAGTCGACTTGAAGGCAGTTAACAACAAATGCCCTCTGTGCGTACACACAGTTGCAGTAGAATTATAAACTCAGACCAAAGGGAAACCAGATGCAAAAAAAGGACCACAGAGAGTAACAGTTTGAAACCGAGTCTCTCTCTAGTTCTTTCTCAGCTTCAACCGCAAGGCTATTCTAAGGCTTGAATGAGTGACACCCCAATGTCTCACCCCTGCATTGTAGAGGAAGGGAGTGACCACAATGTGACAAAGGGCATTTCCTATCTGTCACTTCCCAAGCTACTGACAACCACAATGGAAGGAGAACAGTTTGTCTTAGTTCAATGTGTATTTGTTGTCATCTGTGGACCCAAGTACTTCCTCCGAATATTCCAGGGAGGGTCTCTAGCTGGTGGGGTGTAAAGTAGATGCTTTGTTTGGGGAGAGGTCCAAGTTCACCAACTGCAGAACAGTTCCTTTACAGGCTTACCTTCCTTGCTGCCTAATGGATGATGGCATGTTTAGTTTGACAAATCTGGAAGGCTTCCATCTCTTACTGTATTCTTTTGTATGCACAGTTATTCAAGGCAGAACAAAACCAATTAAATAACTTTTTATTTATTATTTATTATTATTTAACGTATCCATTTTAGATTGGGGTAGATTGTCAGGGGGATAGGGAAATGTGATGTATATATTCAGTTTTATCATACTTATTAACTGAATTTTTATAAGTGTCTTATTTAACTTACTACATAGTGTTTTATTAAGTTGTATCAAGAATTGTTGTTTGGTTCAGTATGGTGATATTATCTAAGGGCTAATCAATCAAATTTATTCATTATTATGTATATACATTTGAGACAACATCAAGCAACAATCAGACTACAGAAACAGAGTACCGGTAACAAGTATACATGTTTGCACAACTAACAGAAGACAAAAGGTTAAAGTAGAATACATTGAAACACTAAACACCACCTATAACACTAAATTAAATAAACAGAAGTGAAATGTTACTTCCAATTAGTATAATAATTTGACTTCTCTTTTTTAACATAATAATTCTAAGGTAAAGGTAAAGGTTTTCCCCTGAGGTTAAGTCCAGTTGTGACTGACTCTGGGGGTTGGTGCTCATCTCCATTTCTAAGCCGAAGAGCTGGCGTTGTCCATAGATACCTCCAAGGTCATGTGGCTGCATGGAGCGCCGTTACCTTCCCACCTGAGCGGTACCTATTGATCTACTCACATTGGCATGTTTTCGAACTGCTAGGTTGGCAGGAGCTGGAGTGAACAGCGGCCGCTCCCGCCACTCCCGGGGTTTGAACCTGGGAGCTTTCGGTCTCCAGCTCAGTGCTTTAACTCACTTTGCCATCGGGGCTCCTAATAATTCTAAGTTTGACTTCAAATACGGTATTATTATTACATATAATCCAATTCCACATATTTTTCCATCTCAAAGGATCACTCAGCTCCATTCTTTTTGGAATATATATATGCAAATAATGACAGTTTTACATAACATAAATCCAGTGCTACTGCACTTCATACAACAGTTGTAGGATTATTTTCTCCTGATTAGTTTTCCTTGAAGTTCAGTTATAAAATGATGAACTAACACATAAATGAATCACATTAATTCAATGGGTATATTCCAGTTGGGCTTAACAACAGAATTCAGGCCAGTGTTTTCAAATTGCCAGTTTGCGCACCCTATACTGTAGCTTCATTGCTGTTTGATTATCCTTATAGATTTAGTATTGGGCAAAAAAAACCCTTCAAAACCATGATAATCTGAACAACCTTCGTATTTGCCATAAACTTGGTATTGTCTAAGTGCAGCATAGTGCTGTTGGATAAACTAGAATCACGTAACATATTTATTAAAAGCTGAGCATGTATTTTGATAGATTTGCAATAGGATAATGCAGTGCTTCTTTATCAACAGTCCATTTGGATTGTGGATTTGTAATTGTATAACAGATACAGCAAGACCATGTACCTTCCCATATCTGCTGCCTGAGGTGTTTACCTTAATCTTCCAAAGAGTAAGGTCAACCCTAGAATGAGTAATACCTCCCATGGGCATAGGTACACAACTAGGCAGGATATAGCAGTCCACATTACTAAGAACTAGTAGGAAGGAAGGAGCGTTATCATTTAGACATTTACTTCTAGGCCTTTGATGAAATCAAAAGAGGTAAGAAGTGCCACCTCACTCTTCCTTTCTACATCCTTTGCTTGTAATAAGGCTGCCTGGAGGCAACGTCCCTGTGGAAAGCCTCTTTCTCCCATGACTCAGGTGCCATCCATCCAAGTGATAAAATATTTTCTGCACCACTCATTCAGCTCAGGCAGGAAGGCTGGTATAGGGTCATCCATGAGTCACTGAATCAGGATCTTCATGCCAAGGTCTCTTGGCAGAGTTTGCAAGGATAATGCCATAACTTGGAATGCTAGAGCAACGCAATAGCATTCACTGTTACTTTTTGAATCATAATGCATATTACTCGTAATTTTATGAGTCATACATTACTAATGTTACCTTTAGTTTTCTTACCTTTAGTTCTCTTTGCAGTAATTGCCTTGAATCCCCCACTCCCCATCCAAGATGAGAATTCTGCCAATTAATCTTCAACATATCTCATTTGTTCTGGGAAAGTACACTGAGAGCAAACTGCCTTTTAGGTTTCATTAAGACAGAGGTTTAAAAAGCTGGACATTCTACAGAAGAATAATCAATCATGCATAGAATCCATTCTAATGGATTTCTAAATGATCTTCTTCATCAGTCATTATGAAATGAAGCTAATAAGGAGCCTTATGAAATAGGAAATAGATGAGACTGACAAGTGTGGAATGCCTCCATTCCAGGACTCCTTCCACTCTGCATAGTTATATAGCACTGTGATCCCAACAAAGGCAGGAAGCAGCCAGGCTTTGAAGCTGAAAGGCATTCAATGCTAATTAAGGTGGCCAATTGCAACATTCATGCTTGCCTCAAACAGACAAGAGTTCTTTCTCCCCACCCTGGACTTTCCACAGGATATAAACCCTACTTGCTTAGCTTCCAACAGACTTCACAACCTCTGAGGATGCCTGTCATAGATGTGGGTGAAACGTCAGGAGAGAATGCTTCTGGAACATGGCCATACAACCCAGAAACTCACAGCAACCCAAAACTATGATTACACTTTCACTGTTATGGTTCCAGCCAATGAAATATTGGGATTGACAGGAGGGAGCTTTAGAATTCTCAGCCAAGGAGCTCTAAGTGTCTAATCAAACTACAGTAGAGTCTCACTTATCCAACACTCGCTTATCCAACATTCTGGATTATCCAATGCATTTTTGTAGTCAATGTTTTCAATACATCATGATATTTTGGTGCTAAATTTGTAAGTAATTACTACATAGCATTACTGCGTATTGAACTACTTTTTCTGTCAAATTTGTTGTATAACATGATGTTTTGGTGCTTAATTTGTAAAATCATAACCTAATTTGATGTTTAATAGGCTTTTCCTTAATCCCTCCTTATTATCCAACATATTCGCTTATCCAACATTCTGCCGGCCCATTTATGTTGGATAAGTGAGACTCTACTGTACAAGTCCCAAAAGGGAACCATAGTGCTATGGTTGTGTACAGTGAAAGGGCCTCGGATTCCAGACACTCCATTATATTCCTACTTGTCCCACACACTTGGTACTCCCCCCTCCACATAAGATTTCTTGTCCTTATGTAAACCTCAGCCCACACTCCCTGACTTCTGCTCTATTGTTATTTGGGCTGCTTAAGAACTGCAGAATTATGATTATTATTAGAATTGTGATTAGTACTTTAGGATTTCTTGGAAGCCCTTGTTTTTGTCCTCAAAGCTACTAATGTTTTCAATGATTTGAAGTTCTGAATGTTTGTCTACCATAATCTCAGCTGGATGTCTGTTGGTCTTATTTCTGTACAGACGGGCTGTTTCATGACTTTTGCTCTTCATATTTTCTTCCGCTATGCTACCTGTCACTATGAAATGTTCTCTTGGCGTACTTCTGTTTGTTTCTGTCTAACCCTACAATGCTGAAAAAATACAGCTGTGTTTTTAGAATGCAACAGAACACACATCCCAGCTGTTATTCTACTATGGCTGAAGAGGACACAGCTACATAGAAAAGCAAACAATTTAGGGTCAGTCCTGCCTTTAAGGAGAGGCATTTGAGAATTCCTGGCCATTGGACAAGCTGGCTATGGCTTATGGGAGTTGGAGGCCCAAACATCTGGAGGGCCACAAGTTTGACACCTCTGTATTCGATGATGGGGACCAGTGATGATGGTTACCTAGCTATTCCTTTTAAATCGTCTGGATATTCTCCTCTCTTGAAAGACAGCACTATAATGCCACCAGCTGGTTCTTTCATCTAAACCAGTGGTTCCCAACCTTTGCTCCTCCAAACTTGTGGGTTATGTGGCATATCGAACTGGATTATATGGCAGTGTGGACTCAGATAATCCAGTTCAAAGCAGATATTGCGGATTATCTGCCTTATATTCTGGGTTATATGGCTGTGTGGAAGGGCCCTAAAAGAATGAGGTGCAAAACTTGTCTGGAAATCCAGCATTCAGAGCTAGATGCCCTTTTATACAAAATATATGTGCTAGGCAATATGTTGGTTAGCTCTTTCTTCCAGACTACCACATGGGTTCCCTCATCCGTCCTTTGAGTTGACCACAGCAGCAGGAGCACTGTTATGTAGGGTGGGGTACATGTAAAGAAGGCATGAAAAATGTATACCTACTTTCCGTCTTATTGGGCTTTTTAATTCTTTTCACTGCTGTCATTTGACCATCAATATGATCAGTAATAATTGTGGGGTTGGGCTGTGAGAAGGCTTAGAAATTAACGTGGCTCCCAATTCTCAGAATTTCTCACTTCTTATTTTGTCATCCAAAAAAGTAAATGTTTTAAAAGTTAAAGGCTGTTTTATGTTATGTTATTGTCTTCTGTAATGTTATTGATTTTGTTGAGTTATGTTTTAATCTATGGTTGGTTTTAATTGCTGTTGGATTGGGCTTGTTCCCCATGTAAGCTGCCCCAGGTCCCTTTGGGGAAATGGAGGTGGGATATAAAAATAAAGTTGTTGTTGTTGTTCGGCTGGAGAAGTGAGATCTCTTCACTTCTGAAATGGTCATGTATCAGGACCACCAAGACTATACTTGAGCTTCCTGAATAACTTCCAATGACAAGCATTCTGATTTAAAGCCATCTTTGTGTTTACTGAATCTTATATATTTTCCTCTCTGTGGGACACCCATCTCTAACAGCATGGCTTTTCCTTTCTATTCAGGCTACTAAGTGGAGCTCCCCGAGATGTGGCCTCAGAGATGGACAACACGACGAGGATGGGTGCCATGTATGCTTGCCCTCTGTCTGCATCTACTGAAGACTGTAAACGGGTGGACATTAAGGTGTTAAGTACGTGAAAATGTGCGAAGGAGAGCTCCCCTTGAGCATGCTTCAGTTCAAGGACTGGATACAGGTGTAGGATAAAGCTTGCAGCATCTATAGAAACTGTTAAATTCTACAGAACAGCATTTTCCAGAGGTTTAGATGTGTTAATCTGTTGAAGTAAAAATTACATTGACTTTTCTTTCACATTAAAAAGGAGCATCATTTCATGGCATGAGTTTACTGGGACTACACAAATGGTTCTCAAGTATTTGTCCTCCAGATGTTTTGGACTTCAGCTGTCAGTCACAGCCAGCAGGGCCAATGACTAAGCATTCTGGGACCAGAAGCATTGAACAACTGGAGGACCAAAGTGTGAGAAATGATGTAGTAAAGAATATGCAGAATGATATCCTGAATGAACATAGGTATAACAGGGGGAAATGTGAACTAAGAAGACAGAGAGAGTCACATTGTGAAAAAGTGGGTAGGGTTATAGTTATATTAAAGTTTAAATATACTATGTGAAATGCTTAAGTACAGACAGTAGACAGAGAAATCCCAGTTCTGGGTATTGTTTGCAGAAATACTGTAGGATACCACCCCCACACCCCCCACATACACACACACACATACACACCACCACCATCATCTGCGGGGAACACGTTCCCAGTTTTTGCATGGATATGTGAAGCTGCAAATAAGACCAAATTAAGTCTTGCAACCCAATAATAATTTTCTTTTTACAAATGAAATTATAATATCCCTTATCACTTGCTGGATTTCTGCTTAACCTCACCAGAAATATTCCCTAACATCTATTGCATTGTAATTCATTGTAAACAAGAATAATACAAATTCTGTGTTTCCCTCCTGCATCATTCTCTGATGGAGTATATTTGTCTGCCTTCAGCAATGAAAGTTATGTCCTCTGTGCATGAGAAAGAGTGTGGAAATCTAAAACTGAAATGGGGGAAAGTGAAAGAGCAGAAGT
This sequence comes from Anolis carolinensis, assembly GCF_035594765.1. Taxonomy (NCBI): domain Eukaryota; kingdom Metazoa; phylum Chordata; class Lepidosauria; order Squamata; family Anolidae; genus Anolis; species Anolis carolinensis. The sequence goes on along the minus strand of NC_085846.1, from coordinate 25,035,473 downwards.
TCTTTTTTCCTGCTATAAAAGACGGTTGTAGAAGGATTGTGGAGCTTCTTAATAGCTTTTCCCCTATCTTCTGCCCCTCCATGTTTCTTTCAGGTGAACCCCGAAATAATATTGTTGAAGATATGTGGCTGGGGGTTGAAGTAGCAAGCCAGAGAACAGCTTCTGGAAGAGTAATGGTGAGTAGGATGCTTGTGAGTAAGGGAGGACTTTTTACTCTGCATCCCTGAAAACTCCTTTTGGGAGGAGAAGCACAATCTTGGCAGAATGGGTGCATTTCTTTTCGCGTCAGGAGCGACTTGAGAAACTGCAAGTCACTTCTGGTATGAGAGAATTGGCCGTCTGCAAGGATATTGCCCAGGTGACACCCGGATGTTTTGATGTTTTATCATCCTTGTGGAAAGCTTCTCTCATGTCCCTGCATGGAGCTGGAGCTGATAGAGGGAGGTCATCCGTGTTCTCCCCGGGTGGATTCGAACTGGCAACCTTCAGGTCAGCAACCCAACCTTCAAGTCAGCAGTTCTGCTGGCACAAAGGTTTAACCCACTGCAACATCGGGGGCTCCTGAATAGGAGATGTACAACATGGGTTTGCCATTGTCTGTAAAATTGTAAGATTGTTAACACCATGTTGTAATACCACTTATCTAGATAAATTACAATTTGGGAACAGGTTTAAAATTAATTCACTACTACTAGGTCCTTAAAATTTTTAAAAAGCAGTATGTTAACCATTAAATTACCTTCCAGCGCTTAGATTTTATGATTCTATGTATTCCTTGTCCTTCTGAAATCTCCTTTAAAGGCACAGGAGACATCTTCAATTTTAAATCTGGCCATCTTAAGTAAAAGGACTCTGGGTTGTATCCTGAAGATGCTTTACTAAATTAAGTATTATATACTACAAAAGAACACAATTAAACCTATGAGTTCTATCCTAGTGGGTAATAAAATGTGAGATGGCAGATAGATTAGGAAAGGAGACAGAACAGAAGAGAGAATTTCCTGGGAAAGTGGAACTCAGGTGGAAAGGAATACTGCAGTTGGCATCTGTCAAGCATGAGAGTCATCGGTGTCACTGGCACTTGCATTTTGTTCTCCAAGGCGCCTGCACGTCTGGCTTCCATTGCCCAGAGCTATTTCTTGAATTTCAGCTAATTCCACTAAAGATATTTTTGAAGTACTGAAAGGTGCTGATATGGCAGAGGATCAAAATAGCAACTGGGAGAGATTCAGAGAAGAGAAGACTCTTGGGTGGAAGAAAGATGTGGAGGAAGATTTAGATTTCCCAGAGCTCCAGAGTGAGTCCCAAGTATCCCAACCTGGCCCTCTTTCCAATCCACAGAGAAAGGGGAGAAAATCTAAGAGAGTTTATTGAAAAGTGTGTGTTTGTCCTTATTTTTTAACATTTTGAATGGCATACCCCATGAAGTTGTGGCTGATGATTAATGTATTGTGCTCAATTAATCCATGCTGTAGAATTAATGCAGTTTGGAAACACTTCCTCAACTATGATTCAATGCTATGGAATCATAAATTTTTTAGTTTTACAAGATCTTCATTCTCACCCTATTCCTGGGATTCCATAGCATTGAGCCATGGCAGTTAGAGTGATATTCAGCTTGCATTAATTCGATCACAGGTTTGGGCCTTGTTATCTCTACAGCTTGGGTGATATTGACCTGGCAATGTTTAGGAGGATTATGGGGATGGAGAGGAACCAGGCAAGGATGAACTACAAACTGAATAGTCTTCTAGAAGCACAATTAGGAAGACTTAGATGGGCATACATGACTATCACTTCTTGCAACACGTATCGAAAGAGAGTAGGTTTCTTACGGTGTAGTCTATTTGTAGTTTGCATTTGATAGTGATGCATTTCTTTTTTGAGATTTTATGGTGTTGTATTTGCCACTGACACATGTGGTCAATACACTACAAAAATGTGCTCTTTGTGTCGTATAAAGCCATCCAAAGATTGGAAAATGAATGATTGACTAGAAATATTTAAAACCACAGCTTCTTTGGCATAGTCAATTATAAGGAGCGAGGAAAGTGGCATTTGTTGGGCCCTGATTTTCCATCTCTGTCTTAGGTTCAGAACCATTTTCAGAGTCAGTGCTGACACCATGAAGAAGTTGTTGCTTTCATTACATTTCCAATGTATCAATGTACCATGGACAAGGGCTTCAACAAAAGAAGTCATCCCTTCCAGAGATACTAGGAATTCACCTTCTGTTTGAGTATAAATTATTTTGGGTTGTTTCTTCCAGGCTTGTGCTCACCGATATACCAGGATTTTATGGGCTGGCAATGAAGACCAGAGACGCATGGTGGGGAAATGTTATATTCGTGGCAATGACCTGGGCCTGCAGGAAGATGATGAGTGGCAGGCGTACCACAATGAGATGTGCAATGCCAACACAGACCTGGAGTCAACTGGAATGTGCCAGATGGGCATCAGTGGCGGCTTTACCCACAACAGTGTTTATTTTGGAGCTCCTGGTGCTTACAATTGGCAAGGTTTGTGGCACAGTGTGCTCCCAACCCTCCTTCATTTTAACCTTTCATTGTGTGTGGCCTCAAATGGTTTTATTGTTTAATTTATTCAGAACAAAGGTGAAGTGCTGGGGAGGATTAAAACAAAGTCATTCATTTGCAACGAATTCCACAAGTTTATATATTCTTATGAAGCCCTCGATAGCACAGCAGGTTAAACAGCTGAGCTGCTGAACTTGCTGACCAAAAGGTTGATGGTTTGAATCCAGGGAGCAGGGTGAGCTCCTGCTGTTAGCCCCGGCTTCTACCAACCTGGCAGTTCAAAAATATGCAAATGTGAGTAGATCAATAGTACCGCTCCGGCGGGAAGGTAACGGCACTCCATGCAATCATGCTGGCCACATGACCTTGGAGACTTCTACAGACAACGCTCTTTGGCTTAGAAATGGAGATGAGCACCAATCCCCAGAGTCGGACACAGCTAGACTTAATGTCAGGGGGAAAACCTTTACCTATATAGTCTTATAAGTGTGTGTGTATAAACGTTAGATGCTGTTGCATTTAGGAGACAGTACAAGTTGAAAGGTATTGAATAGTAATTACAAAACATGACTTCCAGTTCATTATCAAGACTTACACAGTTGATATAATGAATTGTTGTTATGTGCCTCCACGTGATTTCTGACTTAAGATGACTCTTTTTTGAGGTTTTTTGGGGGATGGAGAATGTGAGCTGCTCAAGGTCAAAGAGTGGGTTTCCATAGCCAGAGTCATAGACCCAACATTCAACCCACTGCACCACACCTGAGTAAAATATTAATTAAATTTAAATAAATTTAAATGAAAATATAAATTAATTTAAACTTAAATAGTGTTGGATTCAGGAGATTTTGAAAAAATCATATGAAGAGTTATCAAATTAGCAAATTGTTACTGAAACGTCTTCCAGTTGACTATCTGAGTGATTCTCAACCTGTGGGTCCCCAGATGTTTTGGCCTTCAACTGAAATCCTAACCGCTGGTAAACTGGCTGGGAGTTGTAGGTTAAAACATCTGGAGACCCACAGGCTGAGAACCACTGATCTAGATGTAAATTAACATGCAAATATGGCATGTTAAATAGAACCATTGGTCTTATTTTAAACTCCAAGTAGAAGACTCTTCAAGCAGAAAACTGACTTCTGCTGGCCTTTGTAGGTGTAGGCTCGTCTTCAACAGGAAGTTGTGTCTAACAAGGGTAGGGTATCCTCAGGAATACTTAAAGTGCTGCTTTATTGCCTCTGTCTGATGTAGGGACTGATTACGTGTTGCAGCGTGAGAGCTGGGATCAAAAGGATTATTCCTATCCAGATGAGAAGAGAAGCAACAGCTATATCGGTATGTGTAACCAAATCTCACTGTCTAATGCGGCAACATTGAGTTCTTTGTTTTTCCTCTGCTCCTCAATAGGAAAAAGTCTTAATATTTTACTAAGCTTAGTATCTTGTTTTAGCAATTGCTTAGTAATCCCAGATATAATAACTTAAACAAAGAATAAGAATATTTGCCAGGAGCAAAAAGCTGTCAAGATGAAGAAAGAGAGGACTCATATTCTTTCCCCATTGTTGCTTCTCTTATTTCCAGGATACACAACTGAAGCCAGCACTGCTGTACTGCACAAACACAGCAACACTTTCATCGCAGGAGCTCCCCGCTATAATCATACTGGGGCTGTCTTCCTCATGCTAAATGACAGCGGCACAACCCTTGAGGAGAAACTGGTGCTCTTGGGAGAGCAAGTGGGCTCCTACTTTGGCAGTTCCATTGCTCTGGCTGACCTCAACAATGATGGGTGAGTTGATTTAACAAGGGGGCTGGGGAAGTATCTAAACTTATTCATTTGTCCAATCATGGCTAGCTCTATTCTTTGAAGTCTCATAGAAACCGTATAGGTGACCCCATGGGCTATCGAGCCCAATCCCCTGCTCAGTGCAAGATTAGCAAAAGCATTCTCAAAAGGCAATTATCCATTTTGAAGATATCCAGATGTCCCGAAAAAGAGGGCTTAAGTACCCTAAAGGCACCAGATGACATCTGATGGTGTAAGTTAAGCAAGGTTAGCTCTGAGTAGTACCTGGATGAGAGATTATCAATGAATACCAAATGCTGTCAGCTATATTTCAGAGGAGGGAACTGGCAAAGCCGTCCGTCAGTATTCTTTGCCCAAGAAAGCCCTATGAAATTCATGATGTTGCCATAAGTCAATACAGGATTTGAAGATACATACACAGACATGCACATGCATTCCAGAAAAAGAGTCTCCACAACCTCTTTAGGTGATTGCTTCCATTGCCAAACTGCTACTACTACCAGGAAGTTCCTTCTAATATTCAATTGAACTGTAGCCTCCAATAACTCCAAACCATTAGACTCATGGAATGGAAAAGGCACTGTCTTGGGTTTTGTTTTGTTTTTTTGCTTTAGACAGCAAAATGTCTTCAGCCACCCCATGCCTAAGATGTAAGGGTTAGCCTAATTTCTCCTTTCTGTTATTGGTAGGTGGAAGGATTTGATCATTGGAGCACCTTACTACTTTGATCGGAAAGAAGAGAAGGGTGGGGCTGTCTATGTGTACATGAACCTTGGTGGAACTTTCCACAGCAGTGCAAATCTCACCCTGACCGGGCCCAGCAATTCCTCATTTGGTCTTGCTGTGGCCAGCATTGGAGATGTCGACAAAGATGATTTCCAAGGTTAGCCTGCTTTTTTTTCTAAACTTGACCTTGTGTTTTTCAGTTAACAATGGTGCTCTTGATGGAAGTTGGAAGTTCTCCGAAGAATGTTGTCATGATCTGAGGTGGACTAGTCATCAGGGCTCCTAAAGACCACCTAGACTTTAGTGTGACTTCTTACCTATTGCCCAAAGTGTACCCTATTCCCCAAACAGGATTAAAAATGAACATAGAGAAAAATTGATATGTACTAATAGAAAGCCAATGGGATGTCATCATTGCCTTCCTTCATAACCATTAGTAACACAGAGGTTTGAGATTTCAAATTGTAGAATCCCTGACCCTTGGCCATGGTGACTGAGTCTTCTGTATGTCAATATCCAAAGCATTTGGAGGAGCTAAAGTTGAGGACCACTGTTTTTAAGTGATAAAAGATTTCTGGGATTTGAATGTGGAAGGGTAGAGAAAATGATTTATAAACATGCTTCGGTAATAACACTGGCCAACATACATTTTGGTGCCTCAGATATTAGTCTCATTTCTGGGTATATTTGACCTGCTAATTCCAAAAAAGTCACCAGTTTTCCCCTAACAACTCTGGTTTTTATTTGTTTTGTAATACATTGTTTCAGATACTTCCATCTAACCCTTTCCTTCTCCCCCCATTTTCCCCACAGATATAGCCATTGGGGCTCCATTTGAAGGGTCAGGGAAAGTATATATCTACCACAGCAGTGTGGGAGGGCTTATTGATAAGCCCCGGCAGGTAAGCGTACCTTGCTTTCTCCTTTTTAGCATTGTAATGTTTTCCTCCTCACATACACTGAAGAAAATCCCTCTAATGTCACCCAGCATAATATCAGATATGGGAGCTTTTCTTCAGTTGAGGAGGAGCCAAAACTTTGAAACACCCAATTTCACAGACAGGGTCCACATTCCAACAGTGGCTGTGGCTAGAGCCAGAAATGGGTGAACTTGTACATGAAACTCAATTCAATAGCAAGGAGCATCCAGACATCCTATCCATAATTCAAAGTGGAATTACCAAAGAGATATAGCAGAGGTCCTGAATCAGAAGCCTTGGTCTACACTTGCTAATAGGCTATATGTTCCCATTTCCTGCTTTACAGTCATCACAGTGCCTTCAATCACCATGAATTCAGAAAGACTGGCCCAAGGCATTTTGTTTCAAAGGCAAAAGGCAAGATGGGGCTCTATCCCAACAGAACCACATGAACAGGAGGTTGAATCTTATTCCAGTAGTAGTTATGGGTTCCCCACTAGTTAGATGGGCAATATGCAACCCAATAAAGGGAAGGAGCCAGCATCTTAATCAGGAATACTCAGTTCTTGCTGTTATGTTCCAACAGATTTTGATGTCTTGTCCCAAAATCTGATGCCTGTGACAAGCACCCTATTACACTATGTAACACGACTTTTGTTCCTGTGTTATAAACGTCATTTCCTAATCATAAAAAAACATGGAAAGGGTTTATTCAACTGCAAAAACTTTGTTTTTGTGGGACATCTTGCAGCACATTTTGCTATAACTTTTCAATGAATATCTCGTAGAGTCTCAGCCAATTCAACATAGTTAGTGGCAGCCACAAAAATGAAGTTTCTGGAGTATAACAACACCTCCAAAGTAAATACCACACAATTAAAGGAACATTTTCCAATATTGTTACATAATATCATGATTGGAATGGCCTTAGACTTTGTGGGCTAGATATCAGAAGAGCTAGGCCTCACCTGAAAATTGCTATTCTTTTAGGTATAAGAAATCAAACTAGGTGGTGTTCCCTGTAGAGAACAGGCAGAAAGTTTCAAGTTCAATCATTGATATTTCCAAGTAGGGCTGATTAATGACATATTAAGATATGCCTCCAGTTTCCTCAGCTGATTTCATTGGATGCCCCTCAGTTTCTGCTTCCATGGACTAGATGGCAACCTGAAGCCCTCATAATGCTTTTGAGTACACATCATGTTACTTAGACCAATAACCATTCTTGCTAGGACTGATGGAAATTGTAGTCCAAAGCATCTTGTTTACCCCTATTTAATTACCCCAAGGGCAGCCCAATGACACCAGGGGCAATCCTCCTTACTGTTCCACCTGTATGCTTTACCGCCCTCTTCCTTAGGTATTGCTATCTCACCATTCACCAAACAAAAATCTCTCTCCCTTTTGTATTCATTCCTACTCTGCTCTTATTTGGTCTTTCTCTGCAGATCATTAGTGGGAACGATTTTGTTCCTAGCATCCCAACTTTTGGCTACTCCTTTAGTGGTGGAATGGATGTTGATGGGAACTCCTATCCTGATCTGTTGGTGGGAACCCTCTCAGAAAATCTCCTGTTGCTCAGGTGAGATGGGATGTTGCTGCTGGCATGAAGAAAGTGTCATGTGCAGTCTCATAGGGTTGTCTTCTTACTTCTTAACTAATTTAGGACAAGAACTCATAAAGTTCCTTTTCCAATGAAGTTAGCAACTATTAGAATTCCTAGTGGTGAAAACTGGTGGCTCCATGTAAGTGGGGCAGTGAATCCACTCCAGTGTTTATTCTGAACTTTAAGGGAGAAGACTAAGGCTCCTTCTACACTGCCCTATATCCCAGGATTTAATCCTAGATTATCTGCTTTGTACTGGATTATATGAGTCTACACTGCCAGATAATCTGGGATCAGATCCTGAGATATAGAGGCAGTGTTGAAGGGGGCTTAAAGAGCTTTCCAGAGTACTAGACTTATTTTGAGGAATTGATTCAGCACCTTGAAAAGCTCCCTTGAACCACCACCCTCCAAGACAGTCTGTTCTACTGTTGAACAGTTCATACTATAGAGAAGTCTCTCCTAATGTTTAGGTGGAATCTTTTTTCTTGTAGCTTGAATCCATTGGTTTGTTTTGTAACCTCTGAGCAGTAGAAAACATGCTACACCAGTGTCTATATAATGTTCAGAGTCAAACTTTAAAGGGGCTTGTTTGTTGTGTGTTTTCCGGGATGTATGGCCATGTTCCAGAAGTATTCTCTCCTGACGTTTTGCCCACAACCATGGCAGGCATCCTCAGAGGTTGTGAGGTCTGTTGGAAACTAGGCAAGTGGGATTTATATACCTGTGGTATGTCCAGGGTGGGAAAAAGAACTCTTTTCTGCTTGAGGCAAGTGTGAATGTTGCGAGTCTGGCTGTTTCCTGCCTGGGGGAATCTTGCCTCAAACAAGTAAGAATTCTTTCAGTGTCACTAGGAATTCACATCAAAAACAAACTGAGAGCAAACTTAGCTTCTTCAAGATTGACTTTATCTGTTGTCTTCATGGTATGTCAGTCAGAAGTCTTGCTGCTACATTTTGCAATGACTAGTTTCTGAGTCCCACACAGAGTGCAAATACAATAATCTAATCAGAAGATTACTGGTGTATGAACTACTGTGCCTGAGTTACCTTTTTTACTTTTCCTCAGAGCCCGCCCTGTGATCAACATTGTGAGCAAGACTTTTACAGTTACTCCAAACCCTCTGGATCCAGCCAAATGTACAGAAGACTCCTGGTAATGGGTTCCTTCTACATCTTCTTGTATCTGGATTATTAATTCTCTCCTTCTCCTTTCCACATCCCTATACCAGGAGATGCTGGAAGGCATGTGTCAGCACAGATGGGATGGACGTATTTGACTATATTTAGCCTACTGAAAGGAAGGTGAAAGGGAAATGCATTACCAGCTTTCAATGTATTTAAGAGGAAGTCGGAAAGAAATGGGAAGAACCATTGTTTACCCTCCTCACCGGGTGCAGGAGGAGTAATAGTGCTTACACAAGACAGGGAAAGATTAAGATTAAATGTAAATAAAAATAACACATTTGGCATTGGAAAGAGAATGGCAATGCATGAGTATGAGCCAGCTGCAGAGAGAAGGGAGGGGAAAGGCACCTTCCTTGATGGAGTTTAAAAGTAAAGCACAGATGGTTCTGGGATAAGCTTCTGGTACAGGACATCCTGCCCAGAGCAAGGAGGCAAACCTGTGTTCATTTATTTTCTGTGGTACATAATGCTTCCATATCAATATGATGAGCTTTTAAGGAACTATCCAAGGCAGTAGGGTTCAGCACTCTAGACAGCTCCTTTAAATTTAATACTAAAACCCAGCACAGATTTTCCCATCACCTAGCCTCTCCCAGGCTGGATCTACACTGCCCTAGTTCCTAGGATCTGATCCCAAATTATCTGTTTGCAACTGGATTATATGAGTCTACACTGCCAGATAATCTGGGATAAACAGATAACCTGGGATCAGATCCTGGGATACAGGGCAGTGCAGATCCAGCCTCAGTTACTCACCCCTATGGCATTTCCTAAAATTCTTGTGAATGAGGAGCACAGCAGATTACCTTTTAAATGTGCAAAGCAACCTCAAGCTGTCTCTACATGCTTAGCATTTGTAGACTGGCTCTTTGAGGTTGATGGGTCTTTGAAATAGGTTTACTCCCCTGTGTCTTTGTTCAGCAAGTCGGCACCTGGATGTTGTTCTGTCTTGTTTGTGCTTGGAGACGTCTGCTCCGTCTGTGGGTTCCATTCCATGTGGTTGTACACCTCACATTTCTGTTCCCCTCTCTCTCCTTTCCCTTCCCCATCTCCTCACCAACAGTATCAAGGTGCAGTTCTGCTTCTCCTATTCCCAAAGTGCCGGAGACCCCAAATACAAGGAGACCATCAGTGAGTAGAACTGGGACGGGTTCATCAGTTTGTTTTTTAAAAGAGAAGTTTGAGAGCTTGGCCACCAACAGTAGCCAGTTGACTCTATAATTCTAGGTATGTGTGTGTGCACCTTTGGAGTGGGTGCTTTCAGCACTGAATATGCTTAGAGGCAGCATCACCCTGTTTATGTCTGCTATTGTCATAGATTCAAACTGAGCATATACCAGACTATATCATACCTGTTGTGCCTCCGCAAGATTTCTCACTGTTTACTCCTGTTAAGACCTCATTTAGTTAGAGGAGATTAATATTTTATGTATAGTTTGTGGGGTTAGTCTAGATAGCCTCTTCTTCCTTATATTTGAAACTTCCCTTGCCCTGTCCTTTAGGTCTCCTCTCAGGAGTGGAGCCTTAGCCAAGATCCTTCTAGCTCCTTGTGGAGTCAGGCAGTGTGGTATTGGAAGGTGAAGAGCAAGGAACGTGGAAGAACCACAAAATAGAACATCACATTGAAGCCACACAAGTCATACAAGTTACATAAAAGTTATATGAAAGTAAAGACACAAAGTAAAGCCACGTTGAAGATATAACAGATTGAGATCCAATTAAAGCTATATTAAAGTGACATCCAGTCAGAATTGTGGTTGTGTTTCAAGGACTTTAACTCCTCTCACAAAAACTGTCAGTAAAACTCTGGAGGAGAGGAAGTTTGAGATCTGTTATTTAATACCTAGTTGTTTTTACTTCAAATGTGTAGCATTCAATCCATTTCCTGCATCACAGACACCTTCCAAATAAATAACTAGTGTGGGGGCAGAATAATGCCCATGTTGTGAAACAAGGCTGGGGAATTTGTAAGCAATGTTGGATTTTAACTTCCATCATCCCTCACTATTGGCTAACTTGCTGAAAACTGAAGTACAGCAGTATCTGGAAGGCACATTGCCAACGCCTTGTGGTTAAGCCTTTGAAATATTTCAAAGACTTGTCTATTTTTCATCATCATCGTAGAACTAAATTGGAATTGAGCCTTACCAGAGGTTAGGCCTTACCAGCAACTTAGTTGGTTGGGGGATTCTGGGAGTTATAGTCCAAAAGAGTATGCTTTCATACACACCTCATTTTACCTGTTCAACCTTAGTCAATCCTCTACTTGTATTCTCCTACGTTTTTCTCTTTGTCTCATTTTAGAACTGAATTATGTCATAAAAGCTGACCAGGACCGTCGGCGGGTTTACTTTGCTAAGACACAGTCTGCAGTCTACAGGGGACAGTTTTCCATGCCTAATGAGAAATGCCAAACCCTGAAGGTCCTTCTACGGGTAAGAAGTGTGCTTTGACAAAAATTAAAAAAAATTGACAAAAATTAAAAAAAATTAAAAAAAATTGACAAAAAAGTGTGCAGGTGACAAAAATTAGACAACTGGGAGGGAACTCAAAGATGACCTAGTCTAGCCTATGTGCATCTTCTCCCTGAACATCCTCCTTTTGTCTTCCCTAGTGTTTTCCAGAGCTTTGCACTTGAGTGATTATAAGTCCCAGAATTTGCTCCCGAGTATAGCTGGTGGGATTATGGGATCTATTGTTGAATAAAGTAAATTTCTGAAACTCTTATGCTGGATTATTCTTACCACTTCCTGTCATAAACTCTCATCTATTCTGCAGGATGACGTGCGAGACAAGCTACACCCAATTGCATTCTCCATGAACTATTCTCTTGCTGAGAAATCGAGGAAATTCAGGTTGGGCCCACAGTCCCTTGATGCATTTCCTGTCTTGAATGAGGATCAGCCCCGCGAGAATCACACTGAGGTTTGTACTGTGCAAAAATGAAATGCATCTCTTTCCTATTTACTATTGAATCTCATTAGTCTCCGTCACAACACACACTTTAGCATTTGGGTATGAATTTAACTGCCAGTGGAATTCTGGGACTTGTAATTGTGAGAGGTATTTAGAGGTCTAATACCTCACCACATCACAAAGCCCACAATGTTGTAGAACACAATTAAAGTGCTAAGTGCATAGTCTTTAGCAATAGCTAGATTTTGCTAATCTGCCTTTCTTGATCCTCTTTTCCCTAAAGTGCAACAAGAGCCTCTTTTCCTATCACTTTACTACTCTTTCATTACTCTCACAAATGCTGCATTACTTGACACCATTCTTCATTCTCATCAGTTAAAATGTCTGTAAACATTCAGCAACAGAGGTTGCATTCTCCAGAAAACAACCATGGCATATGCTCCATGTATGCATGCATGTGTATAGGAGCACACACACATGACAAATAATATTTACTTGCAGGAAATTGTCTCCAATTTTCCACTATTAGTTACACTTCCAGCATTCAAGCTGCCAGCTTGCACCATCTACTGGTAAAGACCACTCCTAGCAGTTTTAAAGATGGAGAACAAAACATTCTAGCAGATTGACATCTTCCCTTTAGAACAGTGGTTCCCAACCTTTTTTGGTCAGGGCCCACTTTGACCAGGGCCCAGTCTCCAACATTAGTACCAAAAGGGTTATGAAACACTTTTTGGTCAACTTCAGATTTGGTTTGGTTACTTGGGATGCTGATTCAGAAAATTGCATTGGATAGACCACATTAGCTCTATTTTCTGATACAGAACATAAACCATCCAGTAGTCGCCATCCGCTTGCCCACAGAAAACCATATTTAATAATCTAGAGCTGATGTGATCTATCCAATGGAATGGTCATCTCTACAGAAAGGAGCAGAAATAAAATAAAGAGGAAGGAGGCTCGCAGATTGGATTTTTGTCATAATAAATTGAGATTCTCTGTACGCCTACTACTTGTTGGTAACAGACATCACAGACACATGCAAATGGTTTACAACCTTCATTTATAACTACAGAATTGACAGCTTCATACAAACCGTAGATCTGCCAGCATGTTGTAGTCATACCCATTCTTTATTTGCATCATAATATTACAATTTTGTGTTGTGTTTTATGTTATATTTTGTGAAATGTTCCACTTTAAGAATAAACTATATTAGGAAATGAGAGCTAATCCTTAAAAGATGGCAGTGTGTGAAGCTCCCAAAAATCCAACATCCCTCACCTACACAATGCTAGTACTCCTCCTTCACATCAAAAAATGGAGCAAACAAGATATCTATACATATTTATAAAATGCTCATAGAAGGGCAACTAAAATGGTCAAAGGTTTGGAAACCAAGCCATATGAGAAACAGTTTAGCTGGATATATTTAGCTTGGAGAAGAGATGATTGAGAAATGACACGATAGCCATGTTTAAATATGTAAAAGGGTGTCATATTGAGGAACAGGCAGCTTGTTTTCTGTTCTCTAGAAACTAGAATACAGAGCAATGGATTCAATAGAGATTCGGCCTAAACATTAGGAAGGTATTCATGATGGTCAAAGCAGTTCAACAGTGGAATATGTTGCCTTGGATTGTGGCGGAGTCTCCTTCTCTGGAGGTTTTTAAACGGAGGCTGGATGGCCATAATTGACAGTGCTTTGATTCTGCATTTCTGCAAGGCAAGAGATTGGACAAGATGGCCCTTGTAGTACCTTCCAACTCTCTGATTCTATGCCCAGAAAATACACAACAACCCTCTGATTCTATGATCCCACTTTTTCTCCAAGGAACCAAAGGTCATATATTGAGTCCTCCTTTCATCAGCTTTGATATTGACAGCAACCTAATCTAGGCTGATAGACAGTGACTGGCCCAAAGTAACCTATGAAGCTTCATGGATGAGCAGAAATTTGAAGTTGCTGTCCCAAGTCCCTGTCTGACACCTGATCCACTGTTCCTGTTCTCCTGACTTGATACTTCTGTTTTCAGATCCAGTTCCAGAAAGAATGTGGAACCGACAACAAATGTCACAGTAACCTGCAGGTCCAGGCTGTTTACTTGAATGATCAGAACCAGATGCTGCCCAGGTAAGACACTGCCACCTGCTGGTGAAAGGGAAGAGCTATCCATCACTACTCCATTATAGTGCTATTACATCCTGTGGAACCCTGAGATTTTAATTTAGGGAAGGCCATTTAGAATTCTGCCCCAGAGAGATCTTGGCCTCACTAAACTACAAACTGCAGAATTCCTTAGAAAGTGGCCATTGTAGTAACAGTGGGATATATCACAATGTACTATCACAATGTAGTGTGATAGGGCCTCTGGTTGTGGGCCACAACTAGTGAAAATGTCAGGGCTTGGCCTAAAACCATGTGAGATAATAATCAAGAATTGAGGATATGTGATAAAATTGAGAAACATTATTTGCTTATCTAATCTTAATAATGACAGTAAATCTGGTTGACTTCTGTTTGCTAAAGGTTATTCCCAGAAACATGGGGGGTGAAATGGCTCCAATTGATAGTCCACTGAAAAAGAGCCAGGAAATCCTAAGTAAATACCCAAATGGTGATGTTTCTTTGCAGGCAAACTGTGATTCAGATTCTTTTAATCCATGGGGTCAAAAACAGTCAATGATTGATTCTCAACCTGGGTCCCCAGATGTTTTTGGCCTTCAACTCCCAGAAATCCTAACATCTGGTAAACTGACTGGGATTTCTGGGAGTTGTAGGCCCAAAACATTTGGGGACCCCAGGTTGAGAATCACTGATCTAGATGGTTGGAGCTTCGACTTTAGAACATGGGGATACAATACAACATGGAGGATACATTCCAGGACAGCCTTGGGCTTCAGTGAATTAATACTGAGTGTATTGTGTGACAGCTTCAGTCTTTGGCAGGGAGTTAGCTGTGACAAATTTTTCATACACCCCCCCACCCCACCGCCAAAAAAAAATAATCAAGGTTGTTGAGTGAATGTGCATGCAACAGCTTCATCTATGAGAAAAAGTTGGCAGTGATAGCAAATGTTCCTACTTCTCCTGCTTCCAAAACCTGAGGCTGTTGTATGAATAGTGATTAAATGAAACCATGGACCTGAAATCCATGGATTGGAGGTATTACTAGGAGATGATGATGCAGCTTCAGGATCAGTTCTACCTTTAGACAGAGTGGAACCAAGCCAAAGGCAGAAGATGCTGGGAGGCAGTGAGGCCTTTCCTCTTCAGCATCTGGTCTTTCTGCTCTCATGGTAGTCAGAGCTGTGTAGGTCACTCATGCTATCCTGAACCTGTGAGCGCTGAAGAAAGATTCAGTTGCCATTTCCTTTGCCTTCTGTATGTAGAACTGGAGAGGTGGGGGAGCCTTTATCAGGTAGCAAAATGTCTCAGGGAGGATGGAAAGCCTTCCTTCAACTGTGCAATCTTTCCTGCGACAGGAGGAATGGTATGCAGATATTACAGTACAGCCGAGATGTCAAGAAACTGAACTTGAATATCACTGTCACCAATCAGCCAACATCACCTACCAATGGAGAGGATGCTCACCAAGCCCTCCTCAACATCACTTTCCCTCCCTCTTTGCTGCCTTCTTCTGTTCGGCCGGTGAGAGATGGCTTCTCTTGTATAATAATATTTCCATTAGCTCTTTCCAACTCGGTGGTCAGTGACTTGTCAAAAACCACAGAGAAGTACACAACTACTGCCTGCCAATGATGCCACTCATAGTTTTGCTTGCAGAGTTGTCTATCATGGTTGATGACCACCAACAAGAACCTTTCCCATGGTAGTGTTTAAATCTCAATATGAGTTACAGAGATAGAGGGTGTAACTCAGTTTTGCTTGTGGAAGGTTTGAACTTTGGTGTCTTCTGAAAGAAAGGATCAACATGCAGGTGCTAGAAAATGCTGGTTGAAACTCCAAAGAGCAAGCAGTTCTGGACACAGTGTATATAAAGTGGATATGTAAAGCACTCGCTTCTGTGAATTACATGGATTCAGTATCATACTTATAGTTGGAAAAATAAGAGCCACAGTGGCGCAATGGGTTAAACCCTTGTGAACTGCTGACCTGAAGGTTGGGTTGCTGATCTAAAGGTTGCCGGTTCGAATCCACAAGACGGAGTGAGCTTCCGTCTGTCAGCTCTAGCTTGTGGAGACATGAGAGAAGCCTCCCAGTAACACATCCGGGCATCCCCTGGGCAACGTCTCTGTAGACGGCCAATTCTCTCACACCAGAAGTGACTTGCAAGTCACTTCTGACACAAAAAGTTAGAAAAATTAGATTTTGAATTTTGGTGTCCAGGTTTTCACCAGCCAATATGGTAATCCAAACTGGAGGGGAATCTAGTCACTATATCTGAATGTAACTTTAAATTCCAATTTTTGAGTGCTACACTGTATGCAGCATGATACACAGGGTGATTTTGCTGTATTTTAGTGAAATAAAACAGCAACTCACCAGACTGACTTTGTCTTTTTGGTTCTTCAGAGTGGAGCCTGCACATTTAATGGAGGAGTGTTGTGTCAACTAGGCAACCCCTTCAAAAGGAACCAGCAGGTGAGTTTTTTCTGGATCTGAATGCACTTGAAAGGCTGTTCTCCAAATCTTGCTGTTATCCTTGCCTCACTTGAAGCATTAGTTGCTTGATGTTTATTGTGCAGAACACTGAAGCTAGTACTTTATATATAATTGCAATCTGGCAAGTTGGAAATGACATTGACTTGTTCTTGTAAATATTTTTTGCAAGGGAAAATATTTTGTCTTTCAATTGAGAAGGAATTTAGCTTATCACACTTCTAAAAAATAAAAATCAATCTAATATTCTCCTTGAACCTTTGCTCTCTCTTTTTGTTGCTGCTGTTGTTGTTGGGTGCCTTCAAGTTGCGCCTGACACATGGCTCAGCGGGGAATCAAACCCTGGTCTTCCAGAGTCTTAGTCCAAGATTTAAGCCATTATGCCACACTGTTGGTTGAGTAATATTAAGCTTCAGAAGGCATCATTGTCAGCAAAGCATTCTTGGTAACCAAGTTGTGCCTCTCTTCCAGGCAGAGCTAATTATTACGTTTGAAGTGATTGGGATTTCATTGTACACCCAGGATGTCATCATACAAGTGGAGCCTTCCACGTGAGTCTTGTTCCAATGGTCTCTTACATGACCCCAGTGATTCAGAATGATGGCCGAGCATCTTTGTGGCTCGCTTGTTGCTTTAGCAACCTAAGAAAATAGCTTGATAGGCCAAAACTGATGGTTGTATTATTATTGTTTTTTTTCTGACAGGTTAAGCCAGCAAGACGATCTCACTGCAGTATCAGCAGTACTTTTGGTGGACTACACTATTGATGCATCCCTGAGAATGTACGTATCTGCTGAAAGGGTGAATATGAGTTTTAAAAAATCAAAGAATTGTGGGAATAGGGTTTTCAGAGCCATGCAAGATGAAATGCTAACACATCATGTATCTAGTGCTGACATGCCACTTTCTCTAAGAGGAATACCTTTCTTTATTTTAAAAATGGACCTGTGAAGTCTTTCAGCTATTGCTAAAGCTCCCGGTGGCACGATGGGTTAAATCCTTGTGCCGGCAGGACTGCTGATCAAAAGTTCGGTGGTTTGAATCAGGAAGTGGGGTGAGCTCCCATGTATCAGCTACAGCTTCCCATGCAAGGACATGAGAGAAGCCTCCCACAGTATGGGCGTCTCCTGGGCAACGTCCTCGCAGATGGCCAATTCTCTCACAACAGAATCAACCTGCAGTTTCTCAAGTCGCTCCTGACTCGAAAAAGAAAGTTATTGCTGGCTGCAAAGTACTAATGAATTACTGAATTTATTGCCTGCAAAACTGGTGCTTTGTTATTGTTTCCACACTTCTCAACTGTGTTTTGTCTGTGACAGCCTCAACCCATGGCTCCAGTCACATTTTAGTGGGACAGTCATGGGCGAGTCAGCCATGAAGCATGAAGAAGATGTCGGCAGTCCCATCAGATTTCATTTCCAGGTAAGAGTAGAGCTTGGAAAGCTGCTTTTATATATTGGTATTTATTTAAATAAATGTGTCATTCTGAGGTCTCCCTGCTTCTACCACAAAACAGTTTCCCTTTAAAAAAATATTTGTTTAAAAAATCTAAAAACATTGAAACTTTTGCCAACTTTCTCTGCAAAATGTTACACGACTACTTCAAAGTTGCTTTAGTGCGTATCCTGGCATTTTTCTAGTTTGCATCCTCATATAGAAATAATAATGGAAGCTGTTACTGCTTGAATGTATTCTTTTATATCCTTGATCTTTCAAGGCATTGTTGAACCTTGAATTTTGTTTATTTGCCATGACTGTAGGAATGGGAAGTAACTTCATACAATGAAAATGTTGGTATTAACGTTGACCTTTCTTCTGAAGCTAAACTATATATAACATTAAGTTGCATTATATCTTTGCATTGATATTTTTAAAATCAGCAGCAGTTTTGGAAGATTTTAGGACCCTCCCACACACCCATATAACCCAGAATATCAAGGCAGATAATCCTCAGTATCTACTTTGAACTGAATTATCTGAGTCCACACTGCCCTATAATTCAGTTCAATATCGATCTTATACAGCTGTGTGGAAGGGGCCTTAGTCTTGATCAGAAGACTAGTGGGAAGGAATGATTAACTCTAACTTCAAATCTAACTCTAACTTTCCTACTACAGTAGAGTCTCACTTATCCAAGCTAAACCGGCCGGCAGAACCTTGGATAAGCGAATATCTTGGATAATAAGGAGGGATTAAGGAAAAGCCTATTAAACATCAAATTAGGTTATGATTTTACAAATTAAGCACCAAAACATCATGTTATACAACAAATTTGACAGAAAAAAATAGTTCAATACGTAGTAATATTATGTTGTAATTACTGTATTTACGAATTTAGCACCAAAATATCATGATATATTGAAAACATTGACTACAAAAATGCCTTGGATAATCCAGAACCTTGGTTAAGCAAATCTTGGATAAGTGAGACTCTAGTGTATTTTTTTAATTCCATAGACCTTGCAAGTAAAAAAGTTATGGGTAGTATAAAGAAAAAGGGAAGTTTAAGGCAAAGATCCATAAAAGTGTATATTACTTCCAACAATTAATTTTTACTGGAAAAGTTGGGTTTGCAGTATGCAAAGGATCTTTTGGGGGACTGCGGGATATAATTTGATTCTCCTCATTTCTCAGTTACAATGAAATACACTTTTATTTTTGGAGACAATGAATGATTTTGTTGTCCAGATACCGCAGTCAGTTATCCTGCCACTCTTTACACATCTAATTTTCAATGTAGAATAAATGGTGATCTATGCCCATGTCCACTCAGTTTGATTATCGTTATAGTATTTCCACCTTTGGCAGGCAGAACCCAAGAATAGGACAGCTGATTTCAACTTTCATGACAGAGCAGCAGACATTTAGGTTACTTACTCCAATGCAGTCATGCCAGCCACATGATCTTGGAGTTGTCTACGGACAACGCTGGCTCTTCAGCTTAAAAATGGAAATGAGCACCAACCCGCAGAGTTGGACAACCTTTACCTTTACTACTTTGTTATCAGTGAAAAGTACAACCCCTGTGTCCCTGGTCCCACAGTTTAATTTACCCACTTCCAACAGAATATGGCTTCTCTAGGCATTTTTTAAGTCCTCCAACACAATGCTGTGGTACTTTTTGGGCAAAAGTCCTTAATAGGATTCACTATTACCCACAATTTTGCATATCTACACAAAGTCTAGAATATATCCCCCATAAATACAGGGCTTGTGCTGCATTGCCAGTATGATCAGAAATGGGGAGACATTCTTGTAGAACATATTGCCTCCTGTATTGAAACAACCTGACTGGTTAGAAAACCATATATCCTCTTCAGGAAATATGAGGTGCTCTTGCTGTTTCTTATCAGACAAGAAAATCTATCATGCCTGCTCCACGAGAGGCCAAAATGGGCCTTTGAAAATGTCATCTTGCTTCTGTCTTTTAGGTGACCACAAAGGGTGAATCTTTGGGTTCCTTGGGAACAATCATGTTAGGCTTTGAATGGCCTTATGAAGTTAGCAATGGGAAGTGGCTCTTGTACCCCACTGATATCATGGTGAAAGGAAATGAAGAGTGGTTCTGTGAACCCCCTGGGCAGGTCATCAACCACCTCAACTTGAGCCTCAATGTCCATGTGAGTCAAAATTTTAGCCCCTCCCACCCCAGTATGTTTCCTTTTTTGTTTTCTTAATCTATCCTACATATTCATTTACAAGTCTAGAATCCTCAACTTATCCACAAGTCATATTAAAATCTATAATATTGGCTCTCAAACATGCCCTCAACTTATACATGAGTATATGGTATTCTATTTTAGACAAGGTATCACTGCTATAGTCTTGTGCTACACCTAGTCTATCATCACATTATTTTCCCCTGGGCAACAGTGGGCTTTGATCTGCCAGAGATGCATGAGCGAGCAACAGCTTGCCTTCTGATCTGACCAAGGGAGCAGATGGTGGAAGAGGTGGGACCCTGAATGCGTGCCACACCAGATGTAGATCCAATGAGAGTGTTCTGTCAGTGGACGCCTGCAAATTACTACCATAACTGCATATATGAGTATCTGTTAGTTGGCATACAAAAGAAAACATGGCACGCTGACAGCACTGGTGGCCTCTAATATTTGAGTCATGTGGGACATCTTCCCAATTATATACTAATTTGCTAACATATGAACTTTTATTAGAGCTTGGGAAACTAATACTTTTAAAAAATTGCTGGCTCTTGGACTCCTCCAGCCAGCATTTCTGTGATCTGACCATTGCAACACTTGCATATTCTATAAATTATGTAGCACAGTATTCTGGTGCAGTTTGCCCCAAGGTCACATAGGAAAAAGAATTCTCACATATCCTTTGAAGTTACTTTGCCAGGCTCTTGAGTATGCATGATTCAGAGTTTGGAATAGTCCTTTATGGACCACAGTTCCCAGAAGCCCCCCTCCCTTTTCACAGTTTGCCCAGAGACCCTTGCATGTAGGATTCTGGGGGTTATAGTTTAAAAAGGATTTTTACAAGCTGTGGCTTACATTCAGAAAAGTGACAACTTCTTTCCCTTTCTAGCAACGTAATCATAGCAGCAACCTAACAAGGAAGAAGCGTGAACTGGAGGCTTCTTCCAAAAGTGAAGTGCCCATCACACTGGCAGCAGCGAAGAAAGCCAAGTCAGACACATCACTGGTGAGCATCCAAAGCCTACCCTCCACCAAACTGAACAAACTTCTTCACTGCTCTCCACCTTATGTTGTCTTTTCTCATGTTCTTCCTTTGTCTCCAGAGCTGCTCTGAAGGAACATCTCGATGCATTTGGTTTGAGTGCCCCCTCAAGGACATCGGAGCTGTGACAGATGTAACGGTCCGAGCACGGGTCTGGAATAGCACCTTCATAGAGGTAAGCACTATCCCTGCCAATCT
Source organism: Anolis carolinensis (assembly GCF_035594765.1). Lineage (NCBI taxonomy): Eukaryota > Metazoa > Chordata > Lepidosauria > Squamata > Anolidae > Anolis > Anolis carolinensis. The sequence continues at coordinate 25,014,248 of NC_085846.1, read as the reverse complement.
TACTCTTTTGGCCAAGGGCTAGAACATCAAACCAGAACAAGGAATGCTCAAACTGAAATCCCCACTAAAGAATCCATTGGGGACTGTCACAATCTTTCAGTCTCATCTACGGTTGTTGTCAAACTAAATTAGGGGCAAAAAGACCATGTATGGCATCCTGGTTCTTTGGACTTAGAATGGAATAGAAATGTTAACATAATGTTGGTGGTGTGGTACATCAGTTGTAATGAAGAAGAAAATAAGAAGTAATTATGTGTGACTATGAGCAAGTTTTTTTCTCCCCTTACCTCATGTATGTATATATATTTCTTTGTTTGAAGGCAGTTTCAAGGCATCTAGATGTTACTTACTTTTTTTCTTGGTTGAAAGAACTGCTTCCAAATATGTGATAGCCAAATATGTTTTATAGATCAGGAAGTAGCAACTCCTGGTGTACCAGATGTTGGTCTGCAGTTCTTATCAGCTGTTAACCATTATAGCCCAGGATTATAGAAATTACAGCCCTGCAGTATCTGGAAAACTGTAGTTTGCTTACTAGGTTTAGATATTTTAATTCCTAAAATTTAAAAGAAAGCAATATATGTAGGCATCCTAAAGTTTTCTTCTTGTTTCCTTGCCTTTGTGACTTATGTTAGTTTTCTATCTCTGAGAATTTTTAACTCCGATTTTGTAGTTTGTCACAGCAGTGACAAAACATTGGTAAACTCCATAGTTCAGTGGTCAACCCCATCCTTTGTGTGCAGAAGGGCCCAGATTCAGTCCTTCATTTCTCCAATAACAGAGTCCAATGCCAGAAATAGAAACAGTTTCCAACCTGAAACCCTAGATGACAATGCAAGTTAGAAAAAGTTCAAAATATTTACTTATGAAGACTATACATCTCAAAGTCCCTCCCATCAACATGTGCAAATAGTCACTTTTCTAAACTCTACGTCGCAGTAGAGACAGTCCTGGCATATATAGAGCATGACTGTCGTCAATCATTATCTATATAAATAATTTAAACATTTCCAGGAACTGTGTGGTTACTAATACAGCTACATACATATATTGAATATTCAATAGAAGGAATGCATTGGGGGGGAAATTAGTACAGCTCATTTTAACATGTTTATCCTTTCCTGTCCACCCTCCTGGAAATGTAGGATTATCATGACTTTGACCGGGTGAAGGTGATGGGGCAAGCCACACTGTTTCTCAGGACAAATGTATCTACTATCAACATGAAAAATGGCACAGTGTGGGTGAGTACAACTGGATTCATATGTCACAGCTGCTTCCAAAAGTCACCAAATCAAGCCCCTGTCGGCTGCAGAGAAGCATCTTCCTGTAGAGCAGTGGTTCTCAACCTGGGATCCCCAGATGTCTTTGGCCTACAACTCCCAGAAATCCTAACAGCTGGTAAACTGGTTGGGATTTCTGGGAGTTGTAGGCCAAAAACATCTGGTGACTCCAGGTTGAGAACCACTGCTGTAGAGCCATGGTTCTCATATGTAGTATGGCAAGGCAGCAGCATTGTTTGGCAGAGAAGGCCAAAAATCTTGTAAAAAGACAGCTCCCATGATTCCATAGCATTGAGCAGTGGCAGTTAAAGTGGTATCAAACTACATTAATTCCAGATGCACCTAAAGAGAAGCAGTTCTTTGAAGTGGCAAGTGCTGATGGGATGGAGGATGCCAGTGCTGAACTATTAGTCTAGTTGACCTCTATATATAGAATGAGAGAGGATATCATTTTATGTTCCATGTTGGGCAAGACAAAATTATTTTTGAGCCTTCCAGATTTGCCCTTTGAATATCTATGTTGCTGATGGGTTGAAACCAACATTTTGCTAAAGGAACCAATATGGTGCTGTGATTCAAACTTTGGACAATGACTCTAGAGACAAGGGTTTGAATATCCACTTAGCCATGAAATTTACTGGGTGCCCTTGGGCAAGTCACACTCTCAGCTTCTGAGGAAAGCAATGGCAAACCCTTCTGAACAAATCTTGCCAAGAAAATACTCTGATAGGTTCACTTTAGAGCTGCCATAGACTAGAAAAGAGTTGAAGGCACGTCATCACCACCACCACCACTACATTTTGGCTTACAGCGGCATTCTGATGTCCACATCACTGACCTACATCTGGCATGCTAATACAGATCCATGGCATAGTTTACCTACATCAGTGTAAAAGGCCCCATATGATTGTAAGACATGAGCAGGAGGGAGATACCAGCTGAAATATTAACCCGCTTGCCTTTCTCTGCTGTTGGTCTTCCCCATCCATGCATTTACCAAAGATATAGAGAGGCTAAATGAAAAGCACCTCTCTTTCAGCCTCATGATTTTGCCAATCATTCACCAGTATTTACAGTATGAGAACAATAGTACTGGCCTGGTTTTCATCACTGCTGTAAATTTCTTAAATTTCTTAAATACTTTTAATGAAACACTCTGCAGACTTAGGAAATATGGTGTATACATGTTGGGAATTAACCTTCTGCACTATATCCCATCTTACCTATATGTGCAGAGCTTAGAAATTATGCATTTTTGAGACTAAACCCCCCCCCCATAAGCTTCTAGGAATTGCAGTTCAAAATAATGAGCCTTTCAAGTTGTATGTATATAGTATACATAGAAGGAAGTAGAAAAAGAGTGATATTTTTTGATCCAATCAAAAAAGCCATGGCCCTTAGTTTGGAAAACTTTGCTTGAAAGCCCAAAACTTTGTGAGGCTTCGTTTAGAGAGTCACCATGAGTTGAAGCTGATTCGTTGACAAATGACAATAATAGCAAATGTGTGATATAGTTTAAACAATGCTGGACTGCTGCTTCAGTGCTGTTTTATATTTAAACAGTTGTGTTTGGCTTCCTCTTTCTCTTATCTTTCCTCCCTAATAGCACAATTCCTTTTTGTTTTTGTGCTTCCCCTTTAGTACACTGTGAACATTGATTCTGAGTTGAGCGAAGAACAGCCGGCTGAACTTGAGCTGTGGTTGGTGTTGGTTGCTGTTGCAGCTGGACTTCTGCTTTTGGGAATCATTGTCTTACTGCTGTGGAAGGTGAGAAGAGGAGGGTTTGTTTCTTTAAAACAACAACAAACAAATAAATAAAACCAGGAAGTGAAGGCGAGGACATGCAGCTCCATCTTTTTTACCCCTTCGTATGTTTAGAAAAACTGTGCTTAGGAATGTTTTGGACAGAAACTCCCAGAATCCCCAGCCTAAGCAGAAGATTAACTTTAAAAAATACTCTAATAATTCTTGCTGTTGATCTTTACAGCAGACTTGTGGAAAGGAAAAATAAACAAAGCAGTTGCCTGTGGCAAGTCTGGATGTCAAAGCAGATTTTCAGGGCTGACATAAATCTCTTGATCAGTCAGAGGGTGGATTGATCTCTGCTCAGAACAAAATGTTCATGTATCAAGGCTAGAGCAACCTGGCCAGACCAGCTTGCAATGCAGGAAGTGTCACCTTACATTATTGAGATTTATTTAGAGTGACGTAATATCTGTTCAGAGTTAGGACATGTTTTTGGCATTGATCATGTCATTCTGGAGCACAGCCAATGGAGCACCAACAAACTTCTCTTACTTCATGGAAAACCTGGTTGGGCTGTTAGGAAACCGTATTTAGACTCGAATTAACACAGGCATCAGGTGAATCTTTGGAAAATGAGTATATGGCCATTCTATCCCTCTTCATCCTATTTGTATTGGTCTCAGATGTTAGAGGGAAAGATTTTTCTTTAATTATGATCCCAGAATTCCCCCATCATTATGGCCACTGGCTATACTGGACAAATGTCTGACCGCTCTGGGTCCCCCTGAGGGAGAAGAGTGGTATATAAATAATGTAAATAAATAAGCAAATATAAATAAATAAACTTCGTCCCTCCAGGTGTTTTAGACTTCAACTCCCATCATTTCTAACAGCCTACAGGCTGTTAGGAATTGTAGGAGTTGAAGTCCAAAACACCCGGAGGGATTAAGTTTGCCCATGCCTGTTTGTGAAGAACAGAATTTGGCAAAAGTTATTTTTGGACTAATTGGACATACTGTTTCAGGGATTCTGGAAGTTGTAGTCCCAAATTAGAAAGTTTTCAAACTCTGGGCTGGAGAGTACCTGCAAAATGTATTTGTTATCTTACTTTCTTCTATATCTTTACTACAACTGTGTTCCATTCAGAGCCAGCTCTTCCATTAAGTACAGAGAAGTGTTTGCTTCTGGCAGAAGATTTTTGATGTTGTGAAGGGTTTTCTTTAATTGTGTTAGAAGCGACTTGGGAACATACTGCAAGTCGCTTCTGGTGTGAGAGAATTGGCCATCTACAGAGATGTTGCCCAGGGGACGCGTGGATGTGTTATTATCCTGCTGGGAGGCTTCTCTCATGTACCCACAAGCTTGAGCTGACAGATGGGAGCTCACCCCATTTCGCGGATTCAAACTGACAACCTTCAGGTCAGCAACCCATCCTTCAGGTCAGCAGTCTAGCTGGCATAAGTATTTAATCCATTGTGCCACTTACTGTATTGCTAGAGATAAGTTCCTGTGAGATTATTCTGCATAGCATCTTCCAGAAATACCTAGTGAGATATAACTGGGATGGGTCGGAAAGTTTATCTTATTATTTGCAGTCATGATTTCTTTTCCTATGAAAATGGGGAAACTGCAGATGCCAGAAGGCATGAAATGCACACCACCAATACCAGGACCCCTAGGAATAATTCACTCAGTCCCAGTTGGCATGTTGCCGGTCACAGTGTATAAAACAAAGTGAAACATGAAATCAGTAGCAGAGGTGCTCTCCAAACATGGACATTTGTGCTGAATTTAGGGGAAAAAAGCCAAAATCTGATCAGTTTGTCCTTCTTGTCCTGCACACTTCATCACACTGTTTCCTTGCTTGTTGACCCTAACGTTTGACCCCTGCTTCTTCATAGTGTGGTTTCTTCCGGAGGGCAAGCACACGAGCCATGTACGAGGCCAAGGGCCAGAAAGCCATGATGAAGATCCAGCCATCGGAAACTAAGCGGCTGACTGACAGCTACTAGTTCCTGTCTCGGGGTGGACATTGCCTACCCCTTTGCCCTGTATCTTGGTAAATCTGCATGGATGGGTGGCTGGCTGGGGGCAAGGCCTGTCTTCTTCACTGTCAGCTCTCGACTTCTCTTGTCCTTCTACAAAGTCTCTGTCTTGGAGAGCTCTAGTCCAGTGTTGAGGCATGGAAAATGGAATTTATCATGGCAAGAGGTTCTAGGTGGATTCTTTATGCTTGGTTGGATTCATACCTAGTCCAGCTTTGTCTGTTATGACTCACAGTGGATCTCATACAGAGAGAGGTCTTCCCCATCTCCTCATACCTGATCTCTTTAATTGGAGATGCCCAGTGGAGATGCCCTGTGCAGAGCTTGAACTATTACATCACTTTCTACACACAAATCATGTACTCTGCATATGATCTTCTGGTAAATTAATCTTCTCATCTGGCTGAATTAGGAAGAACTTGATTCTTCTTATGCTAAAATAACAAAATTCTAAGGAAGAGACTTTTTGGTTTTGTGGAGGGGAAAGTAAAACTCGAGGTCGCATACTACCACATACTTTTTTCTAGATGAGGAGGAGCCATGTTTGGTTGTTAGGGTTTGTTCTGTTGGATTACACTGCTAGCTTTTGGCTCCAAAAATGTTCTTATATGCAGAATCAAGAAAAGCTACTGTTTTGAACAAAGGCTTTTTCAACACCAGGTCCACTGGCCACATTCCCAGAAGTTTTCTCATACACTAATTAGTATTGGACCAGGTACCTTTGTTCCCAAGCCTTGCCACCATAAAATATGTGCTTCACACAACACATTAAATGCTCTCCACCAGGTTCTTACCTTCTCGGTTTCACCTGTTTTGTGCTACTAACTCAAAAGTTTTCTTTTCCTAGACTTTAATAACCAGCTGTTTCTTTAGTGGCTTCCAAGATGGTGCTTACTTCTGTGTGACCAAAATTTTTCACTTTCTAAACTCATTCTTCCCCTGAAATTTCTGGGTCCAAATGACCATTCTGATGTGGCACTGAGATGGCAGAGCCAGCAGAGGTGGGCCAATGTGGGCATAGTCCCCATTCTCAGTAATGTCTTAATATAAGGGTGGGTAATGATATTTGTGTGTGTGGATAGAGATAGAGTCAGAGATGAGGATGCTGAAGAAAACCTCATTTCCAGTTACCAACTGTTTTATACAATCATCAATAATAATAATAATAATAATAATAATAATAATAATAATAATAATATACTTTAATTATATTCCACTTTATCTCCCTGAAGGGACTCAAGAGTGGATTACATTACACATATAGGCAAAGATTCAATGCCTTTTACACAGTGAACAGAATGACATACAATACACAGACAAGGTAAAGGCCTTCCCCTTTTTTCATATCCGGCATCTGGAGGCGATGCTCAACTCCATCCATGGAGAGGTTCTCTCGTTCCATTTTTCCATGCCGAGAAGCCTGTTGTCTGTAGACATCTCCGACCGGTTGCCAGCATGTTTGCATGGGGCACCCTTTTACCTTCCCACCGAGGCGATACCTATTGATCTACTCACATTACATGCTTTCGAACTGCTAGGTTGGCAGAAGCTAGGGCTAACAGCAGGAGCTTACCCCGACTCACGGCTTCGAACTGCCAAACCTACAGTCAGTAGATTTCCTGCAGCTGGCAATTTCATCCACTGGGCATTGTCCAGACTTTTTAAAGGACATTTTATCATATCAGTTTAAAGCCATTAAGAATATTTCTCGTAAGTAATATTAACAACCTTGCTAGAATACCAGTGACTGGAAAACATTTTTTTTCTTTCCTTGCTTTAATATATTGCACTTAATTGTGCTCTAACACCATAACACTCCTTTCGTTAAGTGATATTTCCTATTAATGTTAAAGCATACAGGAAAGTACTTTTGTGCTACTCAGAGGATAAATTTAAAAATAGCCCTGACTGTAATGGACAAATTTAATCTTTGCTGAGTGGCGAAAGGTTTGCTCCATGCTAAATCACTGCCCATGTTGAGATTAAACCTCTATGCGAAGAGAGAAGGGGGCATACACCTTATTTTACTGCACTTCCCTTCTGAGAAATGTTTTACTTTCTCCAATAAGGGTTTCATTTAGACTTTTGTCCCTGGGAGCCACTTTATTATTTTAAAAGGTATGTTATAAATAATTAGTTCCTACCAATCTCTGTCTTGTGTCTCAACCTGGCATTAAGCTGGGTTGTTGTGAGTTTTACGGGCTGTATGGCCATGTTCCAGAAGCATTCTCTCCTGACGTTTTACCCACATCTATGGCAGGCATCCTCAGAGGTTGTGAGGTCTGTTGGAAACTATGCAAGTGGGGGTTATATATCTGTGGAATGTCCAGGGTTTAATATATCCACAGATATATAAACCCCATTTGCCTAGGTTCCAAAAGACCTTACAACCTCTGAGGATGCCTGCCATAGATGTGGGTGAAATGTCAGAAGAGAGTGCTTCTGGAACATGGTCATATACCCCGGAAAACTCACAGCAGACCAGTAATTCCGGCCATGAAAGCCTTCGACAACACACTGGCATTCAGCCTTACTTCGATTTGAGTGAGGGATTGAAGCAAGAACTCGTTTTTACTCCTGAAACACCTATGGATCTGCAAGACAGAAGCTGGCTGAGTTTTTCAACACATTTTTCATTTTTTTTGTTTATTTTTATGCTCATTTTCCACCATTTTTTCCCAAATTAAAGCACATCTTTCCCATTTTTTTAACTCAAGGGGAGTACAGGGCCTTTGAGTCTCATAAAAAGATCTTTGGGGATATTTATGCTTGCAGTTATCCTTATGCTTATCCTGACAGCCTTTCAACCACCACAGGAGAATGGTCATATACATTGGCCCTCTTTGCTATTGTCTTTCTTCTCCGGACAACTAAAACCTCTCCTTCTCCTTTTTCGTCTCTGCTCTTAGATATTCTTCTCGCTCAGATACTCAGGGTTGTTTGCATATGTTTTCCTTCCTCCCAGTAATCTCTCTTTTTCCCTCTCACCCCTTCAGTGCAACTTCTTTAAGCGAACCCGCTACTATCGAATCATGCCCAAATACCACGCCATTCGGATCCGGCAGGAGGAACGTTACCAGCCGGCCGGTGGGTTCCTGCCTCAGAAGCACAAGAAGCAATGGGTGACGAATTGGCAAGAGTCAGGGCGATACTACTGATGCCTGCTGCCTGCAATCCTCTCTCCGTTCCAGGCTGCTTGGCTTCCTTTTGTAAATAGTGCCGGACCAACAGAGGAACTGTTATTTAAACCTAAGTTATATGACCTAGGTCAGTGAGGATGACCCAAAACTTTGCGCAGACCTAGCGATCTTAGGAGAAAAATAACCTTTTTGGAATGGACCTGCTAGGCGTTTGTGAAACACGAGGCACAAAGGGGCAGACATTTTATTTGCACTGATGGATTCCTTTTTAACTACCACCCGCTACCAGGGAATTGCATTTCTTTGTGGAAAAGGGGGCAGGTATGAAAATCAGCGTAGCTTTGCACTGGACATATATATATGCAAAAACACAACAGTGCCTAGGTGCTTGTGTTAGCAACACAAACGTGAAGACCTTCTTTCTTTTGGGCTGTAGTTTCTTGGATGCGATTGTGTATTTGTGAGATTATTTTTATAGGTATTATTTATTACATCAATGCCCCCTTTTCTTCTAGAGTGCTCAGAGCAACTATTAGATAGCAGCTTACCAAACCAAACCTGCTTAGCGGTAGAATTGTGTCATGTGCCTTCAAGCCATTCTCTGGGCTTTCTGAAAAGCTTTGCTGTTCATGCAAACACTTAGGAAAACTGTCTGCTAATGTCAACACATAGGAACAGAGGAGGCGATCTTACACTGAATCAAACCATTTAACTTAGTATTGTCTCAACTGAGTGGGTTTGTGGCAAGGGTCTGCCTTTCCCAGACCTACCTGGAGACGCTGGGCATTGAACCTGGGACCATTTGCACAACTGATCTGTACTCCCCACTCCATACAACTGTTCCTCAAAGCCTCTATAATATATCCACTACGTAGTGTCAAATAATGCTTTCTTGCTGACTCTGGTGCAAAATTGTACACTAAGCCAAATGCCTTAGATGTGCAAGATCCCATTTTATATGAATACTTGTTCCCATGTAAGTAACTGTGAATGTCAGTTGTGTCGGGTCACTTGCTAATGCAGATTCTATGTGTGTAAAACTACTTTTCCCAAACAGCCTTCTTTGTAATGCACAGTTCCCCCTATTTTTGATTTCATGGTTCCTCTGTTCAGCCATTATTTTCTACCTTATTCCTTTTGTCTCTTGCTTCAAATTAACACCTTGTCTTCATCCTCACCTCTGCCTTGTTACAAACTACTAATCATCACCCAGAGGCAAAATATGCCCTATTTTTACTGTAATTATTATTTCTCTCCCAACCTCATACTGCTATACAGTTCACACTGGATTTATTGCCATTGGAGCTTCTGCTCTGCTCAAAACTACTGATCCTTTTGCACCACTGTTTCTGGAACTTCCTTCATCATTTGTTCGTTGGAGGAGGTAGTATTACCACTACTGTAGTACTCTATTGAAGGAGTGCAGAAAAAAATATGCTAAGCTTGAAATGTAGGGCAGGGATAGCATTTTTGTAATGTAAATATCTATCTTACCTGAGCTAATGTGGAGCTATCTCTCACCTGTAAGGTGCCGGGGACCATGGTGAAATTGAGCCAAGGTTTTAATGCAAGGATATTTTGACAACCAATCCCAATACCTCTGTTTTTCTGTTCTTTCTCTAGTTTAGATGTAAGCATTTCAGTAGCTTGTTTGAAGAGGGATAGATTTCATGATGTGAACTATTCCTGTCGCAAACCAAAGTATTCGGTGGTTTGGTCTTGAAAGGCTTCTTTGTGGCTTTATAAACGACATGTGCCTGGAAAATGGAAACTAATAGAACAAATTTGTTGGTATACAGTATATCTATAGAGGTGCCTAGATACTTAAACTCACTTGGGTGGTGGGTGATATGTAGTGGTGGTAGGAGACATTAGGTTAGATGCAGTCCAACTTTGAAGATTCTCTGGACAAAGTGGATTAGGCTGGTCCTTTTATCCACTGATGGGTGCCGGTGGTACTTTAAGAATAATGGACAAATGGGTCTAGCTATTGTTTTAATGTCTTGTTGTGCCCCAAATTAGGACAACACTAATACATGAAAATAGCAGCTAGAGGATGCTGCAAATACCAGGCAAATACCAGTGTAGTGGAAGGTCCTTTTTTGGAAGCTTTTAAGCAGAGGTTGGATGGCCATCTGTTGGTGGTGATTTGAATGTGATTTTCCTGCTTCCTGGCAGGGGGTTGGACTGGATGGCCCATGAGGTCTCTTCCAGCACTATGATTCTATGATTTTAATTTCTTTTTTTGGAGGGGAGAGGGAGAACAACCTAATGTCGACATCAACATGAAACCTGCTGGGGCGCTTAGGTCCTGGCATTGGCTTAAGAATGCCAAGTGGTAGTAATGCAACTCTTGGCTGCTATGCTAAAGGCCCAAGAGTTTACATATAGGGAATGCTATGAGCTAAAAGAAGTCAGCATGATGTAGTGGTAGACTATGAGTATTAAACTATGAGTATTAGACAATTCTCTGCTTGGCCATAGAAACCCACTGAGTGACCTTGAGTGGTTAACACACTCTCAGACTCAGAAAATCCCATGGTAGAATTGCCATAAGTCAAAAATGACTTGAAGGCACACAACAGCAACCACAATAGGCTGGAGACCAGCTCCAGAATATGTTTCTGGTATCACTTATGACAACATGTTCTTGGCTGCATGTACTGTACACTGTCAAATGGCACCACTTTAATTGCTATGGCTCAGTGCTATGGAATCATGTGTGTTGAAGTTTCACAAGGTCTTTAATTTTATTTGTCCAAGAGTGCTAGTGCCTAACTGCCATAGCACTAAGGTATGGCAGTTAAAGTAGTATCAAGCTGCATTAATTCAGTAGTGTAGATGGCGTAGCCCTTGTTTCCAAGGTATGCACCATGCATGGGAATGGGGACAGGAGGGTGAACTTTCAGGTTAAAGAGAGCTTTTGTGTGTGTGTCAGTGGGGGGAGGGGGTCTTAATACCTGACAATCCTCATTTCAGAAATTTAAGTGCCTGTAAAAGAATGAAAAGATTGGAAGGACAGAAATAACTCTTACTTCAATGGAAATTGAAATAGCTAAGAAAGAGCAAGGCGTGCCTCCTTCACAACCTGTTCATTTCTTGTCAAAATTGGGTTGAAATGCAGGAGCATGGTATCGACTGGGAATTTACAGTTGTAAAGTAGGCAGTACCAGTCTTTCGAAGGGAGAACATTGCTTTCCATATCTTGAATGTTTAGAAGGATATGTCAAAAACGCAGCTCATTTTAAAAACTGCATGACCGTCACTCATGCGTGACTCAAAAGAGCATAAGAGTGGCAATGGGCAGATTTCCAGTTTGAGAATCCACAGGTCTACATCCACACTGTTGACCAGTTGTCTGGATTTCTTGTGTATCCTTAAATCTATCACAATCACTGTTTTAAAGGAGTGATTGCTAACGATGCAAACTACAATATTGGTTCCATGTTGAGTTAAAATTAGGGCCTAATTGGGCGATGTAAACTACTCCTCAAAAGCAGAACAAACTGCTAATATATCACAGTCCAAGAAGCTAGTGCTGTGTTAACTCATGTCTGCCTTCTGCTGCTCCCATCGCATATCCCAATTGTATATTAAATTATTAAGAATGTATCTATCTTTTATCTAGGTGTACATAAATAAATAATATATATATATATATTTGTTCTTCAATGGAATTTATCACTGTTTATGGTACTGGAGGTTTTAAATTGTTGTGCCTTGGTTGTAAATAAGCTTGAGTGGCTATTTTATGAATAAAAAAAGAAACTGATTTGTAACTTGGAACTTCAGTTTTTTTTTATTTTAAAAAAATTGTTTGCGTCCTGAATTAAATTCTCAGAACATTTCGTGTTTTTTCAATCCTCCAGGGTGAATGAAGTATGATCAAGAATTGATGCAGGAATACCCAGAACTGAATGGACTGAATTGGAGTTCAAGAATATGATACATATACATACACACACACACACACATAACACATCTGAAAAATAAGGTAATGCAGGTACTTACCCCCCAAAAAACCTAAGCGAATTATCATAACTTTGAAACATTTTTCATTTTGAAAAAAATCTGTATGGCCATTCATCAGGAGAGAAGCATTCTCTCCTGATGTTTTACCCACATCTATGGCAGGCATCCTCAGAGGTTGTGAGGTCTGTTGGAAACTAGGCAAATGAGGTTTATATATCTGTGGAATGTCCAGGTTGGGAGAAAAAACTTTTGTCTGAGGCAAGTATAAATATTGCAATTGGTCACCTTGATCAGCATTAAATGACCTTGCAGCTTCAAAGTCTGGCTGTTTCCTGCCTGGGGGAATTTTGCCTCAGACAGACAAGAGTTATTTCTCCCACCCTGAGAATTCCACAGATATATAAACCCCACTTGATTAGTTTCCAACTTACCTTACAACCTCTGAGGATGCCTGCCATTGATGTGGGTGAAACGTCAGAAGAGAATGCTTCTGGAACAAGACCATACACCCTGGCAAACTCACAGCAACCCAGTCATTCCGGTCATGAAAGCCTTCAACAACTATGATTTCTTTTGGACTCCATCAATCCTGTACACATGAAGGAAAGGATCTCACTATTCAACTGTCAAATCTCTGGACACATACTGACTCTTTCAACAAGCTTCAGTTTCTGCGATATCTATCTATCTAAAAGTCAAAGTATGTATGTATATTTGTTTGTATCACAAAGGCTCCTATATGGTTTGATGGATCTGGACCAAATTTGGCACGCATTACCCAACTTAAAAGAATTGAGGGGTTTTAACTATAAAAAATCTACCTCGCTTTGGGGAGTGGCCATTAAAAAAAGTATGTGTATATAAAAGGATTCGTTACTGGCCCATAGATATGTATGCAGTGTTCAGCTGCAGCCACAAGAGGGCAGTGTATATTAAGAAAGGATTGGCGACTGATAGACAAAATAGCTGCACCATGAAGCCTACCAGACAGCCTTGAAGGCCCTCCCCATAAGTGAGCAAATTAATGAATATTTAGATTTTGAAATGCATGTGTGCCTGCACATTGCTCTGAGCCTGAGAGACTGCAGCGTCCAGGAAAAAGTTGGTTAAAGGAAGAAAAAGGAAAGGGAGACAGATAGGGAAGAAAGAAAGAAGGAAGAGAAAGGAAGGGGAAAGGGGAAAAAAAGGGAGGGGAGGAAGGAAAAGGCTGGAAAATACAGAGAAGGGCAACTAAAATGATCAAAGGTCTGGGGACCATGCCCTCTGGGGAGTGTCTTAAAGAACTGGGTATGTTTATCCAGCAGAAGAGAAGGTTAAGAGGAAACATGATAGCCATGGATAAATCTGTAAAAGGGTGACATAAGGAAGAGGGAGCAGGCGTGTTTACTGCTGTCCTGGAAACCAGGACTCAGAGCAATGGGTTAAAATTACAAGAAAGGAGATTACACCCGATTCTTGGGGTTTATTTATTTATTTATTTATTTACAGTATTTATATTCCGCCCTTCTCACCCCGAAGGGGACTCGGGGCGGATCACATTATAACACACATAGGGCAAACATTCAATGCCCATAAACACATCAAACAGAGACTGAGAGACACACGCAGAGACAAGTTAACCTTCTTCTGAGGGGATGTTTGATTCTGGCCACAGGGGGGAGCAGTTGCTTCATCATCCACACTGACGGCACTTCCTCATTCCAGGTCGTAAATTAGTTAATCTTGCCTCCCCACTTTATAAGTGGTACCTTATCTCCTACTTGATAGATGCAACTATCTTTCGGGTTGCTAGGTCAGCAATGAGCAGGGGCTATTTTTTATTTTTTATTGACGGGTGCTCACCCCGCCACGGGCTGGCCTCGAACTCATGACCTCATGGTCAGAGTGATTTAAGGCAGCTGCTCAACAGCTGCGCCACAGCCCGGGGTTGCAAGTCCTACCACGTGTGTCCTGGACTCTTGCCCTTTCTGGTTGATCAGATGAATCGGAGGGGGAGTGTTGGAGTGGGTGAAGGTGGTGGTAAATGTCTCTTTAAGAGAAGGTGAAATTCCAACAAGTCTGAAAGAGGCTGTTGTGAGGTCATTACTAAAAAAGCCATCACTGAATCCCTCCCAAATGAACAATTACTGGCCTGTGTCAAATCTCTCTTTTCTGGGCAAGGTTCTGGAGCACATAGTGGCCTCTCAGCTTCAGGGATTCTCCGTAGAAACTAATTATTTAGATACCTACCAGTCTGGCTTCAGGCCTGGCCATGGAACGGAAACGGCTTTGGTCACCTTGGTGGATGACCTCCACAGAGAACTTGACAGGGGGAGTGTCTCCCTGTTGGTTATCTTGGATATCTCAGAGGCTTTTGATACCATCGACCATGGCATCCTTCTGGGCTGGCTCGCCAGGATGGGACTAATGAGCACTGTCTTGCAATGGCGGCAGTCGTTCTTGGAGGGTCGATCCCAGAAGGTAGTGCTGGGGGCTCCTGTTCAAACCCCTGGCCTTTGTCTTGTGGGGTTCCTCAGGGGTCTGTTCTATCCCCCATGCTCTTTAACATCTACATGAAGCCACTGGGGGAGATCATCCGGAGTTTTGGAGTGCGGTGCCACCTCTACACAGATGGTACCCAACTCTACTACTCTTCCACCCAATTCCAAGGAAGCCATTCCAATCCTAAACCAGTACCTGAGGGCTTGGAGAAGATCATGATGCTGGGGAAAATGGAAGGAAAAAGGAAGAGAGGTTGACCAAGGGCGAGATGGATGGACGGTATCCTTGAAGTGACTGGCTCAACCTTGAAGGAGCTGGGGGCAGCAACGGCCGACAGGGAGCTCTGGCGTGGACAGGTCCATGAGGTCACAAAGAGTCAAAAACGACTGAACGAGTAAAGAAGAAGAAGAAGAGGGCCATAATGGACTGGCTAAGAGCAAACAAATTGAAGCTTAATCTTGACAAGACGGAGATCCACCTGATCAGTCGGAAGGCCAATCAGGGTATAGGGTTATAGCCTGTGTTAAATGGGATTACGCTCCCCCTGAAGATGCAGGTTTGCAGTTTTGGTGTAATTCTGGGATCATAACTGACCCTGGAACTTCAGGTATCATTGGTGGCCAGGGAGCCTTCGCACAATTAAAACTTGTGCGCCAACTGTGCCCATACCTTGAGAAGTCAGATCTGGCCACAGTGGTCCATGCCCTTGTCACATCCAGACTGGATTATTATAATGGATTACTTTACATACGGCTGCCATTGAAGATTTTTCGGAAGCTTCAGCTGGTTCAAAGATCTGCTGCTAGGCTGCTCACTGGAGCACCGTTCAGGCATCAGTCAACCCCCTTGTTACGGGAACTCCACTGATTACCAGTTTACTTCTCTGCACAATTCAAGATACTGTACTGATTTTTAACCTTTAAAGCCCTGAACGGTTCAGGCTCAACCTATTTATCCAATCGCATCTTCCGATATGATCCAGCTTGAGTCCTATGATCTGCTGGAGAGGTCCTACTCTTGATCCCACCCCTGTCTCAGGTGGTGGGAGCGACAGAGAGGGCCTTCTTGGTGGTGGCACCTCTGCTCTGGAATTTTCTCCCTAAGGACATCTGACTCCCTCCCTGTTGTACTTCAGAAAGCAAATAAAAACCTATCTCTGGAAGGAAGCTTTTGGGGAAGACAACGAGTAACCATGTTAAATGACAATGGATTTCACCTATGTCAATGAGATTGAACTAGTCTTTAATGTAATTAGTTTTAACATGTTTTATCATGTATTGTTGTTTTATTTTTATTTTTTATTTATTTTGAGTCAATATTGTATTATATCTGAATGGCATTGAATTGTTAGCCTCTCTGAATCCCTCAATGAGGGAGAGAGGGCTGGATTGTATATAACACAAAGTTAAATAAATAAAATGAATTAGGAAGACCATAAGAATCATAGAATCACAGAGTTGGAAGAGACCTTCTGGGCCATCCAGTCCAACCCCCTGCCAAGAAGCAGGAAAATTGCATTCAAAGCACCCCCGACAGATGGCCATCCAGTCCCTGCTTCAAAGCCTCCAAGGAAGCAGCCTCTAGCACACTCTGGGGTAAAGGGTTGCATTGCTGAACAGCTTTCACAGTTAGGAAGTTCAGGTGGAATCTCCTTTCCTGTAGTTTGAAACTGTTGTCCCACGTCTTAGTCTCGCTGCTTCCTCCCTATGACCTCCCCTCACATATTTATAGAGTTGTTCAGCAGTGGAACTCTCTGCCTCGGAGTGTAGTGGAAGCTCCTTCTTGGAAACTTTTAAACAGAGGCTTCTTGGCAGGGGGTTGGACTGGATGGCCCATGAGGTCTCTTCCAACTCTGCTATTCTATGTTTCTATGATTCTAGGCTGGATGGCTATCTGTCCGGGGTGCTTTGATTGTGCTTTTCCTGCATGGCAACGGGTTGGACTAGATGACCCATGTGGTCTCTTCCAACTCTATTATTCTAGAGGATGTCCGCCATAGTTGTGGGCGAAACGTCAGGAGAGAATGCTTCTGGAACATAGCCTGGAAAATGCACAACCCAGACTATTATTCTGTGATTCTATGATATGCAACCTATAGTTTAGTTCACAAGATGCCATCTCTTCTACATCAGCACAAAGTGACTAAAAGTGGTAATGATGATTTTATGATGCACACGGTGAGGGAGAGGTTAACTGTCGGAATTTTGGGTGCACCTTTTCCCCGCCCCTTATGCCACGTGGCGGCATTTGCTTTCCATTGGCTGGAAAAGAGTTGTTTTTGAGCTGCGATTGGTTGGCTGGGTGCGAAGTGGGCGGGCCCTGCCGAGATTGGTCAGGTACAGTCGTAGGGGCGGTCACTTTCCGGCTGAGGTGTTTGGCGGCCACAGTCGTCGCTCAGGCCGTGGAGGGTTCGGAGGTGAGGGGGTCTTCTCCGGGGTGAGGCCTCGGGAGACCACTGCTTTCCTTCAGACTTGGGCCTAGTATCCTTCTCGGCACCATGCGTCTCCTGCGGTGCCTCTTAAAGGGCCAGTCGGCTCTGGCCGGCGCACCCAAGTACATCGAGCACTTCAGCAAATTCTCGCCGTCGCCGCTCTCCATGAAGCAGTTCCTTGACTTCGGTGCGTTGAAGGAGAGGGAGGCACGAAGGAAAGGGAGGGAAGGAGGAAGGAAGTGTTTCGATTACCTCTTCTGCTTCTCTTCCAAACTTTCCTTCTCTACCTTTTTTGGACTTCAACTCCCATAAGTCCCAGCGAGCTTGGCCAACAGCCAGGAATTCTGGGAGATGGAGTCCAACACAGCTGGGAAGACCAAAGTTTGGGAAAGAAAGGCTTGTGTTGTCGAAGGCTTTCATGGCCGGAATCACTGGGTTGCTGTGAGTTTTCCGGGCTGTATGCCCATGTTCCAGAAGCATTCTCTCCTGACGTTTCGCCCAGATCTATGGCCGGCACCCTCAGAGGTTATGAGGTCTGTTGGAAACTAGTCAAGTGGGGTTTATATATCTGTGGAATGTCCAGGGTGGGGAAAAGAACTCTTGTCTGTTTGAAGCAAGATTCCCCCAGGCAGGAAACAGCCAGACTTTGAAGCTGAAAGGCCATTCAGTGCTGTAAACTAACTCAACCAGAGAAGTCAGCCATAGCAGAGCACTTGATGAACCAATCTGGACAGAGCATATTATTTTAGAAAACAGAAATTCTGGACCATTAACAACCACCATGTCAGACTACACAGATGCCACTGAAATTCACATGCTTAGTGGTTCTCAACCTGTGAGCCCCCAGATGTTTCGGCCTTCAACTCTCAGAAATCCTAACAGCTGGTAAACCGGTTGGGAATTCTGGAAGTTGTAGGCCAAAAACATTTGGGGACCCCAGGTTGAGAACCACTGTATTAAATTGAAATTTCCCACATGCTTCTATTTAAAAACTCTAAAATCAGGACAGAAAATAAAAAAGAACACTCAGAAGACAGGGGAATTCCAGACAAGAAACAATCAGTTAACACCTCGCAACAAAGGATTGCCCCAGACAGGAAACAGACAGGCTTTGAAACTGCCAGGCTATTCAATGCTAATCAAGCTGGCCAATTGCTACAGTCACACTCAGACAAGAGTTCTTTCTCTCACCCTGAGGATGCCTGCTATAGATGTGGGTGAAATGTCAGGAGAGAATGCGTCTGGAACATGTCCATACATCCTGGAAAACTCACAGCGACCTAGTGATTCTGGCCATGAAAGCCTTTGACGACACATTGAAATTTCCTTATTTGAAATGCTTGACATCAGAAGGGTTTTGGAGTTTGTTTTTTCCCCCCTCCAGATTTTGGAATAAAGTCATATATAGCAGGCATGGGCAAACTTCGGCCTGCCAGGTGTTTTGGACTTCAACATCCACCATTCCTAATACCCTACCAGCTGATCTATAAGTTGATGCTCCCTTGTCTGATTTTTAAACTTTTGGTTACTTTCCTTGGATTTTGTACTATTTACTCACATTTACCCTCATCTGAAATGTAGTTTTGGATTTGAGTTTTTTTCCCCTTCGGATTTTGCACATACACACGTAGCGAGATATTTCGGAAGTGGGATCCAAGTCAATTTATGTTTCATAGAACCTTCTGAAGGTAGTTTCATATACAGTATTGTGATCATTTTGTGCATGAAGCAAAGTTTGATTTGGAATTTCAGTTCCTTTCCCTGGATTTTGGAATATTTGCATATATAGGTTAGCATCCCTTAGTTTTGAACGCTTGATTCCAGAAAGATTTTAGTTTTTGGGGTTTTCCTCTTCAGTTGTGGAATATGTGCATAATATACAGTATCATTTATCTGAAATGTTTGGGACCAGAAGTGTTATGAATTTTAGTTTTCGTCCTCGGAATACCTGTATTTGTATGTACATACATAATGAGATATTTTGGAGATGGGGCCCATGTTTAAATAAATGTATGCTTAATGTGCACTTCATTTACATAGCCTAAATGTAATTTTATATACAATATTTTAAATCATTTTGTACATTGAACCACCAGAACTCAAAGGTGTCACTTTCTCAGTCACTCTGGCGAACAATTTTGGGTTTTCGAGTGTTTGGGATTTTGGAACTCTGGATTTTTTTTTCTCGTGTCAGGAGCAACTTGAGAAACTGCAAATCGTTTCTGGTGTGAAATAATTGGCCTGTAAACAATGCTCAACCTGTACTCAATGGAATATCTCGGAGATGAGGTTCTATATTATAGGGTCACCTGTTGAATTATGGTTTTTCTTAGGGAAGTAATACACAAAAGTTGGTTTTTGCCAGTTCTTTCCTCTAAAATGTAGCCCGCAGCATATTGTACGTCTTGTCAGTCTCTCATCCAAGTAGTAACCAGGGTTGACCTGGCTCATCTTTCAAGATCAAATGGGATCAGGTGCCTTTAGTTTATTTAGGTCATGCATTTTGAATTTGAGACCCACATGTTAGCATTAAATTCATTTATCTTTCATAGACTCATTTTACACATAACCTGAAGGTAATTGTATACACTTTTTTTTAACAATTTAACAATAGTTCATGAACCTTTCAGAAGCACAGTTGTTACCATCTCAGTCACCCATGTGATTTATTTGGGAGCCTTTTGAATTTCCAGATAAAGGATATTCACCCTGTATTTTGTTTTTGAGCAGTCTGTGTTTACAAAGCACATGTCTACTTAGATCTAAGTTCTATTGCATTCAGTAGGACTTATTTCCAGAGAGGTGGGAATAGGATATTCAGCCTTGCTGTGTTTTTCTGATTACCTCTGTATAGAAAGGAGGTAAATGGAAATAAAAGTTTTAAAATCAACAAAAGGAGACATTTCCACTCTCTAATTTGTAATTAGATTAAACATCAATTTTCTTCCCCACTGTTTTCTTTTAAAGAATCAGCAGCCCTGCCAAAGATTCACCAAGGTCAGCTTTTTAAGGAAAAAGGAGACCTTTGTTTCAATTAAATGGTGTGATATCTACTCAGAGGCGATTCTCATGGAGCTGAATGAGAGGAACTACCAAAATTGCTATAAGATTGCAGCCTGACACTGTATGTTGTTTATTTTTGTTGACTGAATCCACTTCATTAGTAGAGACTGATATTATTCTGCAAAGCTTATAGATACGCAAGATTCAGTGTAAAACTTAACTATGTGTGGGGTAAGTATTCCCATCAGTGGTATGGTATCTATTCAGGAATTTCGTTTCCAGGTGGAGATATTATCTGCGTTGAACCCAATGTATTCACTACAGCTAGGGGCATTGAGTTATGACCTCAGATTCTCTTTCTGGCATACCAAGTGCCACTTTAATCTGATCTCCAAACAGCTCCTGTTTTGCATGTGAAAGAATGTTTCATAGCTGTATCTAATTCTCTCCTACACCCTGTTCATCTCTGAAGAAAATGGAAGGGAGGTAATCTTTTTTTTGCTGACCATATGGTTTTCATACAGAAAATCTTATATTCTGTCACAAGCATCTTTGAGGGAAAGTATCAGCAAATCATGAGAAACTTTGTACTTCTATGATTCTGGATGTTTTGGAAGGAACGTGTCTGGCACTTTTCTTTTATCAAATAAACGAAAAGTTGCTATCTCCTTATCTCCAGTGGAACTTGTTTCACTGGGTGGCCATCTGCTGGGAATGCTATGGTTGTGTATTCCTGTATGGCAGGTGGTTGGATTGGATGGCCCTTGTGGTCTCTTCCAACTCCCATGATTCTGTGGTCTTATGAATTCTGTGAGCTACTGGTGGATTTAGTTAGTTTCTGTGAGCCAGCGTTTCTCAGAAGTGTGTCCTCCCATTAGTACTTTGGACTTCAGCTCCCAGCCAGCAGGGCCAGTGGTCAAGGATATTGTTCAGAGGTTTGGAGAGTACCAGGCAAATCAATGTTTCCCAAACATCTATTTTCCAGGTATTTTGGATCTCAGCTCCCAGAATTCCTGACTGTTGGCCAAACTGGCTGGGGCTTTTGGGAGTCAAAGTGCCAAACAACGGGAGGACCAAGGTTTGGGGAATCACTGCTATAAGTTAAACTTCCCCGCTACCCAAGATCAGGGATGAGATGGACATAGAGATTCCTTTGGTAGAAATATGTGTATGTTAATAAATAACTGCATACAAATCCTTCATTCACATCATTTTTACATATAGAAAGCTGCTTCTGGTGCTACATATTTTCTTAGCATTGGTAAATAACTGAAGTTTGAAGTAAAGGCATATATAGTATCCCTCTGTTCCATGAGTGGGGAACCTGCTGTTGCATTGCATCTCCCATTACTCCCAGCCAGTATAGGTAGAAAACAGTAGTAGTGGAAGGTTGAGTCCAATGACATCTGGAAAGTCAGATTTGCTCTGTTCTGCCCATAAGACAGCAGAGCAGGCACTTGACTTCAGACTTGTCAGATAATATTGGCCACGTCCTGTTTTCTATAAAGCTTTTTTTGCTAGATTTTGCAGTCCCTCTACCCTTTCCTCTTGTGGTTTTTAAGTGCTGGTAGTGTAAGCCGAATAGAACTCCTCTTTTGAGCAGCGAAGGCATTGCGTTGTCTTTGCTGGTGTTGTGCGGTGGAATGGGGAGGAGGGATTTGATGATGCCCTTTGAAGGATATGAAGGACAACCAGTTCTGATTGGGGGAATCATTCTCAGCGTCAGAGGGCACAAAAGAACCTCCCCTAGCTTCACATCTTCCCCCCTTTTTTCTGCAGTGCTTTATCTAGACCAGGATAACTATGTTTGTTGCTCTTTCAAAACAGTAGTGCTAAATAAAGAACTCTGAGATTTTTGCCTGGTCCTTGTGGAAAATCACCAACAATACAGACCCGAAGGAGACATTTGCTTCCTCCCTGTCCCCTTCTGAAGCTGTGGCTGCCTCAGTATTTTGCCTTGTTCTTCATTGCTCTGGACAGTTTGAATAGAACAGTGTCAGGGTAACCTTAGGATCTCTCTTTCATTTTGACTTTGCAATCACCTCATCTGCTTTTTCTTGCCTGCTCTAGCTGGCAGTGCCCTCTGCATCTGACTGTGCTTCAGCTTCCATGCCAAGATAGCCTTTGTATTTATTCACTTTCTCACTGCTCTGTAGTTTAGCCTTGGACATCTTGGAAACTTCCCTGTTCAAACATGTCAGTTACTTCACTGCCAGCTTCAGGAGTAAACTGAATTTCCTGTGCTTTAATCCATTGGAACTGAAAGTCTTCTCTTGGCTGGAGTTGAAGGAGGTAGACCAGGCATGGGCAAACTTCGGCCCTCCCAAGTGTTTTGGACTTCAACTCCCACAATTCCTAATAGAGCTTTACCTACTGAATGGAGCTTCCTATCTTTATTTGTTTGGTGATCGCTAACTTTTGCTACTTAAAGAAATCAGCAGTTCTTCTGAGACTTGTTTGTGTCTTATTGTGCCGGGCTGTGGCGCAGGCTGGAAAGCAAGCCAGCTGCAACAAATCACTCTGACCAAGAGGTCATGAGTTCGAGGCCAGCCTGTGCCTGCGTCTTGTCTCTGTTCTATGTTATGGCATTGAATGTTTGCCTTTATGTGTGCAATGTGATCCGCCCTGAGTCCCCTTTGGGGTGAGAAGGGCGGAATATAAATGCTATAAATAAATAAAATAAATATTGTGGGAGTTGAAGTCCAAAACACCTGGAGGGCTGAAGTTTGTCCATGCTTGAGGTATACAGATAAAGAAGTATGCAACTTCCATGTGATTTAATGTTTAAAATAAGGCAGCAACAGGACTTGAAGAAAATTAAACCCATTTGAATCCCTTAGGATGAAATCAGCTTCTGAAAATTGTTATCTTTCTGTACTTCCTCTTGTTTTTCTAAGTCCTTTTGACCTTTGTAAGGTTGGCAAGATATGCATGCAGGCACATGTACACACAAATACAAATCCTTCAGAAATTCTGAAATTGCAAGACTGAGTAATGCAAAGTTTCTAGTATGCCTGTGAATGATTAAACTAGTACAGTTTCCCTTTGTTTCTTCATTGCTCTCCCTCACTTACAAGTAATGCTGTTTTATATCATTTTCTTTTGCCTGAGTCAAGTAAGATTTGTCATGCATTTGAAAAATCAGACAACCTGAGACGTTCCTGCCACCTATCCCCTTTTCAGCGTGTCCTCTTAAGTTATGAGATGTAGCCATTTGCTCACAGAAATAAAAACCAAGAAATGGCAAGATGCTATTTAACACTGGAGGGGCAAAATTCACTGCCTATGTAGTTGTTTAGGAGGCCTGGTAGAGAAGCAATGTGACACTAATTTCTTGGCATCCTCAACCATTCAGTAGCTATTTGGATTGAAGAGAGAGCTAAATCCATTGCCATCCAGGTTGTGCTTGGAAGAAATACATTGTGCAAGAAGGTATTGCTCTTTGGGCAATATTCCAGAAAGTATTTGACACCTCCAATTACATTAGCATAAATAACTGAGGTGTTTTAGAACACCTAAAATACAAACAAATTTAGGGTGGTTTCTTAAATGAGAACCCTTTGCAGGAAAATCAAGGTTGTAACATGCTATGGTCATTAGAATTTAAAGAAAAGAACAGTTATATCTCAGTTAAGGAAGAAGACATGTTCCTGAGCATTATTTCTTTAACAGAAAATTTTATGCTAGAAGCAGAAAAGAATAGAGAATGTTTTCTGCACCACAGAAAAGAAGGGCCGACCTATATATTTTCACAAAAAAATATGTGTATCTGGAAAAAGAAAAAAAAGATCAGATCACTCTGCTTGGCTATACCACGTCAGTTAATGGTAAGGTTTTTTTTTTTAGGGTCCAGTAATGCCTGCGAGAAGACCTCATTCACTTTTCTCCGTCAAGAACTTCCTGTCCGGCTTGCCAACATCATGAAGGAAATCAATCTTCTCCCAGATCGAGTGCTGAGCACCCCTTCTGTTCAGTTGGTGCAGAGCTGGTGAGTTCTTAGCTTGGTTCCCTTTACTGTGAATTGGGCAGAGAATGGAGGATTTCACTTCACCATGTCAATGAGGAAGATTCTATTTTGCTTTCTGCTTTTACAAACTGATAAATATCAGATAGGCAAGTTAGTTAAAAAGTGCTATTAATTATACATTTGCCTTAAAAAGCCACCTTGTGTTAATTACATTTATGTTGTAATTTAAAAAGAGAATATGGATTGCAATTAAGTTAATTCCAAGTTGGTGTTTGAATTGTGCTGTTGCACTTAAAACCATACTGTAAGATCAGTAGAATATCCCATTCATTATTTTACTTTTCTCTTTCACCTTGTTCCTGCTATGCGAAAAATATAGTTGCATGAATTTTTGAAAACCCCACTTCTCACCCTCATAACTAGCCACTGAAAGGATATCAAATGAGTAAAGTTAAACATTAAACACACAGAGGAAGGATGTAGAATCCTAAGACAAAATTGGAGATAACGCACTTCACATTCACAGTCTTAGTTACAGTCAGCCATCCACATTTGCTGGGGTTAAAGGTACAGGGCCCCTATGAAAGTGGGAAAAACATATATTAGATAAACAGTGTTTATTTTAACCTGAGAAGACACCTCTCAAGAAATCTCTAGGTTCTCCAGCATAACTCCATGGTCAACTTTCATTTGAAGTTGATAATAGAATCTCAGTGGAGGATTTACAAATGTTCTCCCTAATAATCTTTAGATCTCCAGCATGATGTATAGTGGAAATAACCATAGAATTACACTGATGGACCTAGAGATTCTTAAAGAGAACATATTAATCAAATCTACATAAGTCAAACCCATAACTGTTTATGCAAAGCAACATTAGTCTACTCTGAGCAATGCATTCCTTCATATTTTGTTTGAAGGATTAAAACTGATTAAAACCCATGTCACTGTACTTGCATATCTAAACCAAGAATGAATGCTGGCAGCTTGTCCTTCACATGTTCTTCAATGTCGAAACAGAATCAGCTGTTGCAGCTTCTCCCCCAGAATAGATTAGTGTTATTTTTCACGTGTGCTTATACATTTTTCATTTGAACTGCAATATATTTGATCCCTATTTGAATAGAATTACAGTTATCCCTCCACATTTGTGGGTCAAACTTTCACAGTTGGATTATTTACAGATAATTTGCTGCTGTATCTGATGCTGCTCTAGGCCATTTTTAATTGATATTTTGTTTAATACTGATGTCTGTCTTGAGCTGTGTTCAGTTAAATCAGGCTTAGTGATGAGATTTTTGATCACATGGTTCACTGATTAAAAGTATAAAAAGGGAGGGGGAGAAAAGGAAAGAATGTGGCAACACCTTTAAGACTGACTGGTTTTCAGTTTAGCATGAGCAGTACAGAGAGATAGATGTAGTACAGAGAGATATTAAAGACCAGGTATACAACATATTTATGCAGTTGTGGGAATGAGATAGAATATATTACAATCCAGAAAGTCGCAAATCATGTTTCTTGTAGATGTTGCCACAATCCTTTTTTTCTCTTTTCTCCTTTTTTGCTGCAAGGCATGAACATAAACTGATTAAAGGTTACATCCATTTGTCTCACTATTACTTTAAAATTCCTTGACTACAGCTCCCAGGATTCTCCACTGTTGGCTATGCTGGATGAGGTAGATTTGTTTTTGTTTTTTTGCAGATTTGGTTATTCATTGATTTAACTAATAGATTATCTCTAGCAATTTATGGGTCCTCCAGTGGAACTTCTGCTTAAAGTTAAACATAGAGACGTGATGGAGAACCTTGAGATTACGAGAGAGAACACTTCTCTAGGTTTTTACAGGTCCTCCAGTTTGATTCTGGTGGAAGTTGACTATTGTGTTGCACCAGAAGGATGGAGAGATTGTTAGAGGTAATCTCTCAGATTAAAAAATAGCTTTTTTAAATTTTTCCACTCTTGCAGGGGTCCTGCGCCCTAATATCAGTGAATCCGGAGGTCAGACTGTCTAGGAATCATAGTCTCAACATCAGGATCCTTCATGTTATTTAACATCTATCCTGAAAAACTGAGCTTGTTCTCTCCCTGTCCCTTTTCTCTTTCCCGGTCCTGACTCTTTTTAATGGGTGTGACTGGCAGACACTGTTGACAATGCTATTCTTGCTGCCTTCAGGTTTTAATATGAACAAGAACTGGAAGGAGGAAGGAGGTGTAGCCCTTTAAGGAGCCGGTGCAAACTGTGTCCTACTTTAGGCAAAGCATTGACTGACTGGTGTTTTGTTTGTCTGCTTCAAATCCCCCTGTTCTCCTGCCTTCTGCATCCCTTTATGGCTGCAATAGAATCACAAGCATAGGAAATGCACAGACTCACAGTTCCTGTAGTCAGATGAATTGTTTGAAAGCACCATTTCTCCCTCCCATTACTTCCCAGGGGCTGGCTTTGGAACCTGTCCAAACTTTGAAATTTCCTTCACAAAAGAATGCTCATTTACCTTTTTGCACTCTGAGATATAAATCCTGAAATAGTCTGTGAATGCCCATCTTTCATCACCTGGGATGATGGGGTTTGTAAACCAAGATTTCTGCAGTGGGCTTGGCTGATCGGATATCAGTTCATCTAAAACATAAAGCACTTTCCATTCCAGAAACCCTTTTCCTACCTTCACATTTATAGTGTGGTTGAGGGCCTAAATGCCCTGAAGGTGCCAAATCTCTGAAGTTAAGCAAAGTCAGGCCTGGTTAGTACTTGGAAGGGGAGTAGTTGGGGGATATTAGGAGCTGTTGGCCATACTTGAGAAGAAGAGTCTAGCAAAACCACCGCTGAGTATTCCTTGCCTAAGAAAATCATATGGATTTCATGGAGATAGGTCAATAGGCAATGAAGACATGTACTTTACTTTTGAGGGCCAATACCAGGCATGCTAAGCTGTAATCTGATGCCCACAAGCGTATTTCCACACAGGTATCCTGTGACATAATAAAAACTAATAGCTTTTTTGTGGTTGTTTGTTTTGATTAAGAAACATTTCACAGATTAAAACTGTGCAATCAAGCAACATCTTTGTGTGATCAAGGTAGCAAATATCCCCTTAGGCTACTAATGGGAATAAATGCCATGAGTTCTTTGGCTTAGTCCGTACTAATTTTTATGGTCTAAATGTGTGTGTGGAATAAAGTCTGCTTCATTAAATGCATGGTGCATTCTCAGCCGGCAGAGCAGAATTGACAATCTGAGCATACTGAATAAGAATATATCAGCAAATTAGATTATATGATTAGGGTGCAGGTAGCAGCAACATCTTTTCTTCCACTACACATGTCCATTATCACAGCAAAGTGAGGAAGATTGCCATTATTGCTAACTAATGCTGTTGAAAATCTTGCTGCTTATCTTCAATTTCCATGCAAAGGTCACAGCGAACTTTGAGCTTTGCTGTTTGCATATACCCCCCTGCTCTGGTTCAGGTATTTACATTTTTTTACCTGCTAAGGGTAATGTTCCAATATATGATAAGATGGGGTCTACTACATGAAGGATTCTGCCAGTTTTCGTCAGCCTGATGTATTGTACTACAAGTCCTATCATCCACACCAAAAATCTATTTAGTACAATGGCAAGAGATGATAATATGTACTTGCACTTATTATACGTACAAGGGCTGGTCATACTTGTACTTAACATGTTTGAAAGATGCCAGTTTGAAAGCGATTGAATTATTCCCATTTGTCCTTGCCAGTGAAATCTTTTTTTTAAAGTGCTATTGATACAGCAACTCCATGACAGTCTGGTCTAGGAAGAATAATTGCCCAAGTGGATCCAGTGGATTTCATGGCTCAGTAGGGACAAGAACCAAGATCTCCCAGATCTCAGTTTGCTGCACTAACTACTACACCACACTGGCTTGAGTTTTCCAATAAGCTTAATGTAAAGAAGCCACAAAAAGGAAAGCTTCTCCCATTGCTTCACCCCATTTAAAACTCTCCTTGACTTTTCTGAAGAGTAAGGAGATGGGATCAATTTGAGACAGAGTGGGGGGAGGCTACCAGGGTCTACAAGAGAAGGGGAAAATCACCCCCAATGTGGCTCAAACCCTAAGATAACTGAAGGAAGTTTCTCATCCCTTCCTTCTCCTCTCCCTCCCCACCCCATGCTGAATCCTGTGTTGTTTAGGAGAGCTCCTCCCAAGATCTTCAGGTTTACAGGAGGTGAGACAATGAGGCTGTGGAGGCAGAAGGAAGTTTCCCTCTTGTGAACTTCCTTATGTTTAACTTATCTTAGAAGTCAAGTAGTGTTCTGTTTTGCTTTGCTATGAACAAAAATGCCAAATTCCATCCCAGAGGAACTGAAAAATGTTCTCCTGCCACAACACAGGGGACCCAGTCCTGATCACTCTTTAAAGCAATGCCAAAAAGAAAACAAACCCAATTCAGCCCAGCCTCAAAAGAGGCTTAATTCTAGTCCCGTTCGTTGCTGTATCAACTGCTGTATCTTACACTTTGTGTGTGTAAGATCTCTGCTCTCTCTCTAGCTTTCTAAAGGCCTCTTTCCTCATTGTCCCCCAGTCTTGATTATTTGTTGTTTTGTTATTTGGCATCGAGTCAGCTTTGGCCAGTAGCAACCTACAACCATCATATTCTTTGATTCATATAACACCACAGTGTTTAATGGATTGAATTGCTTGGTTTTAAAATCTCTTTTCTCAGTAAACAGCAGTGTCCTTATCAAACAAACCTCCAGCTAGAAGAAGGACAAAAGGGAAATTTTTAGGGGATGAGTGGGTAGAAAAAGACTTGGTATAAAGGAGCTTCTTTGACAAAGGCTTTGTTCACTATATGCTCTCTACAGTCAGTGACAACCCCAGTGAAGTGGAAGCAGTTGTGCTCTTACATTTTCTGTTTTAGTAATAACCAAGAGAAATTGAAATTCGCACATACTATATTACTATATTACTCTCATTTTCTTAAACAGTTGTGTTTGTGTTCCCTGGGAAAGACAAAAGTCCTGGAGTCAAGCCAGTTTTGATATTTCATTTCTCCATTTTTTCCACCAGGTATGTGCAGAGTTTGCTGGACATCATGGTGTTCCTGGATAAGGACCCTGAAGATTCTGCGGCCCTTGGACAGTGAGTTTGGGATGTGGTGACTCCTGTTGCAAAGCCTATGTGAAGATCTTACTACGTAGTATCTTTGAAGGCTGCTTCTTTCACTACTTTTCTGCATGCGGTGCCCATAGCATATCATCTGGAGTCAGGGCAATATCTGCTTGGTTCTGTTTGTTTGGCTCTTCCCTCTTGAGGTTTGACAAAGTTGACCTTTAAACATGAGATGAATGGCATATATAGCTTTCCTTGGGAGACCTATTGGATGTGGTGCTGTGGTTTGATGTTCATTACGCCCAGCACTTGGCAACTGGCAGACAGTGAGCTGGAGAGGGTTGCAGCTGTGTTCTTTCTGACCCTTCATTGGGAGATTTATATTATATGATCCCATGAGAAGGCCTTAAATGAGAACATGACTCAGATGCAACTAGTAACTGACAATGCACATAAAGATCTAAGGAACAGAAAACTGCCACCTGCCTGACTGCCCTTTAGATCTCTCAGTCAAAATCTTTCCAGTTAGGTTGGCAGGAGGTCCTTTCCAGAATACTTTATTGTCACTCCCAAAGGCACAAGATGAGAGATGGTAACCTTCTGGGTCTGAAAATGATTCCTGTTCCCCACTTCCAGATAATCTGGGATAAACAGAAAACCTGGGATCAGATCCTGGGATATAGGGCCTGTCTGGAAGGGCCCTTAGAGAAGACTTTATCCTTAAGCCCATTTTTGGACTTGCCTCCACTGAATTTGCCACCTCGTCAGGATAGTGTGGCCTTACCTGAATATGGTTTTTACTTCTGGAGAAAAACAGGTTCCTTTTACAATACCCTTGTTTATTTCCAGGTATGCCAAATAACCAGCAAGCAAACCAGACCATCTTCCCGCTAGACAAAAAGAATGTAATCATCTTCAATTTTCAGTTGAGAATGTTTATTTGAAAATCCAGCTGAGAGTTTCAGAAATAGTTGGTTGCTTTCAAGAAGGAAATATAAAACCCAGAATTAAGTAGCTGAAACTCTATCAGGAAAATCTTTCATAGAACACAAGCTACAAAAAAAGCTTGCAGATATGTACAAGGGAACAAGGAATCCGCAGAGTGGAAAAGTCTTATTTTGACTTTGTACTTCAAAGTGAGATATTATTGCCAAAGCTATTTGTGCAGGAGGAGGGTGAAATGATTGTATATCTTTCATGAAATTCCCGCATAATTTTGCAAGTCAATGTGGGGCGAGTCCTGGGAAATGAGACTATATTGCCTTCTAGTTCCGTTTGTTGCAGAAAAGGCTGTAGTTTATCTGTAATTCACATTATGTTATAATAAAAGTGTGTGCTCCTCATATCCCTGTATGTCCCAAGACCCCCCCCCCCCTTTCATGGATATCCGAAACAACAAAAAATGGCAAGCCCTATATTTTGATTAGACTTGGGCCAGAAACATGGCATATAGAATAGCACTGGAGGACTAGTGTCAAGGCATGGCTTTTGCTCTACAAATATATAAGAATTGTTTTGGTGGGAGATAGAAACTTCATTTATCATTTGAAACCTTTTTCTGACAGCCCATCTCCTCTTTCAGATTCACCAATGCCCTGGTCACAATTCGAAACCGTCATAACGATGTAGTCCCCACCATGGCACAGGGTGTGATTGAGTACAAGGAGGCTTATGGGGATGACCCTGTCTCCAACCAGAACATCCAATATTTCCTGGACCGCTTCTACCTTAGCCGCATCTCCATTCGTATGCTCATTAATCAACATAGTGAGTTACTGTCTTTGCTTCTTACCGTTTCCTTTTTTCATGATCTGCAAGAGTGTGGCCATAGTTTCTGTAGGCTATTTTCTTGATGTGGTTCACTGGTTTGATAAGGCCATGTTGGTAGTCAAGATCCTGCTTCTTCTCACCCACACAAATCTTTACAAAGTACATGCCATCGTTTTATTGCAGGCTTCTCCAAACTTGTCTTCTCTGGGTCTGTTGAACTACAACATCTGGAGTCCTTCAGCCAGTTATACTACATAGATTACTTTAAAACATAGTGTACCATTGCTTTATGATCAACTGTGTAAGGCTGGAAGAGCTACATCTGCTCCCAAGGAGACCTTGGAAGACCTCTCCCATTCCAGCAAATTCCAGATAATTATGTTAAAAATTGCCCCCAGACACATCTAGGGGATAGGGAGGTATTGTCATCATGATTTGGGTTTCAAATAAGACTTCTTATAGGAAAAATCTGCTCTAAATGCCCCAAACACACACCTAGTAGACAGTTTGGAGCAGTTTGTAGGGCCAAGCAAAAATGGTTTTTGACTCACAAGGGACCTACAGATATGATGGAGATGTCCTTCACATCCTCTAGTGTGCATTTAGAAGCACTTTAAAGTAAAAGAAAAAATATTTTTGATCCCTGTGGCCCACAAAACCCTGAGGGCCATACTTTGTTCACCTTGCTTTGAAACAAGGCACATGAGGAATACAAGTTAAATGGAAGTCACCAATTCCAATTCACTTTGCTTTTAAACTGTATTGGCTGAAGGGTTTTGGAAACCACAGTTTAACAGCAGATGTGGGAAAATGTGACCTGTCTTGTCTTCATTTGTTTCTCCTTTTTCTACAGCCTTGATTTTTGATGGCAGCACCAACCCGGCCCATCCCAAGCACATCGGCAGCATTGATCCCAACTGCAATGTTTCAGAGGTAGTTAGAGGTCAGTGTCCTTCTTTAATAGCACGTTGGAAATTTTCAGCGTATTCATGTTGATTGTTGTATGGTACCACAAGCCAGTCAATTTAATTTGATATCATACCTGTACACATGCACGCACACATATGCACAAAACCCTGTTATCTACTGGCCTTTTATTATACTGAAGTTGTTTTCTGAGGTGGCTGTCCTCTTAATGGTAGGGTTGGCCTTGTTCTTGTGTCCAGCCTTCTAATGGCCTTTGATCTTGTGGCCAATGGACAAGGTCAGAATTTCCTTCCTTGCCACTCTGCTGGCCAAGGACAACCATGAAGTGGAATGGAGAGAAAAGGACAATCTCTAGCTCACAAAGCTGAAACATCTTCAGGTCTTTTTGTTTCTTCAGGAGGATGGGACCTGGAAGGGAAGGGAATACAGGGCCTCCATCTCCTTTTTTAACTGCTTCTCTGTATTTCTATGCATGGACCGCAAGAAGATCAAGCCAGTCCATAGTCAAGGAAATAAAGCCCGACTTCTCGCTGGAGGGAAGAATATTAGAGGCAAAGATGAAGTACTTTGGCCACATGATGAGAAGACAGGAACGCTTGGAGAAGACAATGATGCTGGGGAAAATGAAAGGGAAAAGGAAGTGGGGCCGACCAAGAGCAAGATGGATGGATGGTATCCTCGAAGTGACTGGCTTGACCTTCAAGGAGCTGGTGGTGGCTACGGCTGACAGGGAATTCTGGTGTGGGCTGGTCCATGAGATCACGAAGAGTCGGAAGGGACTGAATGAATAAACAACACAAATATATTTCTAAAAATCTATAGCCAGAGCCCTTGTTTTACGAAGCATAAGAAGCTGATTTCTCTCAAGAAGAGAGAGACACAATGTTCTGTCTGATAACCCTAGCTTTGTGTCTCTCTTTGTTGCAGATGCGTATGACATGGCCAAGCTGTTGTGTGACAAATATTACATGACTTCTCCTGACTTAGAGATCCAGGAAGTAAATGGTAAGAGAAGCAACAAAGTTTTAAGTTCAAAGTAGAAACTTAAATACCAGGGATATGTTGCCCAGGAGATGGTGGGCATTGCCGGAAACAGCTTTGGCACAGCCTTCTATCTTCATAGGTATTTTCCAAGGTTCAAAAAATATGTCCACTCCCCACCCACCCTCAGCCTGTGTTTGGGTATGCACACATGGGAATTGTTACCTGAAATTTAGCAAGAGGTTCTAAAAATGGTACACAAGTATTAAAATGGAAAAAAAAATCAGGCAGCAATTTTAATATGAGGAGTTTAATATGTCATATAATTGTGATAAATACAAAGCATGTTATAATTTTTAAATGAAATGATTGTGACTTATCTTAGTGTGTTGGTACCTGTTTGCCATAAAATAGGAACAGTGGGACTTGCTTTGTGACCAGTTTTGCACAGTCTAGCTCTTTATAAAAACTAATAATAAGATTACTGAATATGCATTTCTTCCTCTCCCCCCCCCCCCCCTCTCTCTGTGATTTCTTTAAAAGAAGTTGAAACTTCATAAAAGCAGCCTATACTATTCCTGAGGGACCTATCCCAGTTTCTTAGGATTTGGATGGGAGGCATGCACATGGGTATACAAGAAATATCAAAGACTAGCAGGCAGGCTTTATACATGACAACCACCTACATGTCAATGGACTGTCATTTTCTAGTTCATCCCGTCCCACGGGACTCAGGAATGAAGACAGTCGAACAGTATTTCAATTTGTTTTAATTTTTAATCCCTTTTTTCTAAGGATTCATATGCATTCATGTACATGGTTGTACTGATCCATTTAGTTTTCATGGCAAGAATACTGGGGTGGGTTGCCATTACCTTCTTGAAGGAGCTGGGGGCGGCAACGGCTGACAGGGAACTCTGGCGTGGGTTCGTCCATGAGGCCACAAAGAATTGGAAGCGACTGAATGAAGAAACAACAACAACAACGTGTACATGGTCCTGCCTTCTCTTCTTATCTACACAAGAACACTGAAGTAGACAGAGTTATGTGATGGTGCCTATCCCAAAGCCCTCCAATGAACTCCATGACTGAATGGAGACAAAATATCCAGCTACAGTAACTCTTGACTTTTCAAAGTGTTGCATTGCTGTTAACCTTAGATCTAACAACCCATTAATGTAGTTTTCTGTCGATCACAAAAACAAAGCGTTAAGGATGGAAGACCCAAAGCCATTACAGGTGCCCTTGACGGAGGTGGAACATGAACCCTTGAGGTCTCTTGAGGTTACAATCCATCTCCTGCCATAAACTCTGTCTCTCACCACTATTTTTAAACGAATGCAGCTGGATTTCCCAAAATGGTTTACATTCCTTCTTTATTAACAAAGGTCTGGTAATCATGGGCTGTCTTTTTTTGTGCCCTTAACCATAGGTTTAAAACATTACAATAAAACGTTGGCGCTTTTTACCAGTTTCATCCCATCCTTAGAAACTTAGCTCCAAATGACAGGATTTTCCTTTTATATGGTGTGTTTCTTTGAGAAAGACAGAGAAAGGTAGTCGGCAAAGTTCCACCATTTATGTTTTATATGGCAATTTAACTTTATGGTTAAAGTTTTATTTTACTTTTAAATGGATCGCTGATCACCTCATTTTTGTTCAAAGAACTGCCATTACAAAATGATTCCTTGGATTCATTCAATTTTGATCGGCTGGAAAATATAACAAGATCATCTAGTTTTTCTGAAATCCAGATGTTAATCCTAACTAGATCTGAATCAACTGAATGAACTTTATGTCTCAACTTCCTGTGCTTCCATTGGCCTGGGACTAAGAATGGGATTTAGGTTTTTCTGCTGGACAGTAAACTATCTCTGTATCTGTTGCAATCTTCAATGTATTTTTTCTAGGCCTCTCTTTTAAAGGGGTTTTAAAAACTAAAAATAAGAAAACAACCTCTGTCGTTTGAACTTCAAGAGTCTGTGTTAGCCTCATTCACGTTTCCCTCCTTTGATTCAGCCCCTGGAACCAGACCCCATCCATGGCTTAGTAAGTAGATAAACTGATGATTTGATAAGCAGCCAGCATACATTTAGCATTATGGCTTGGCACCAACAGCTTTGCTAGAAACCAGGCTTCATAGCTTATGGCTTCGCCTTACCTTTCAAAACAAAAGAACCTCAGCTCCTGTGTCTGACACTGCCATGGCGTAGAGGTGAGATTGAGATCAAGACCCCTCTTGATCCAGTACATCACTGGAACTGAATGGAAAAATTAGACAATGTTATTATGCTTTTTTCCCCATCACAGCTTGGAATAGTTTGCAGCAGAGGTGAGTCATGTGTAGCCCATGAGCCACAGAGTCCAAAGTCCCCTTTTCTGGCCCACGATGCTTGACTCACCTTTGCAAAAACATTCCTGGCTCAGTCTCTGGTAACATAGTTGTGCCCGAGGGTCTTGCAGTCTTATCTACTTGGGCCTCTGCCACATGGACTTTTAAATCCTACTTGGCACCATAAAGGCATGACAGAGTTAATTTGCCTTGAATACCTTGCTAGGTACTTTTTGTATTAGCTTTGCAGTTTGAGACTAGGAAAAGATATGAAGGCTGGGAACATTTATTTATTTATTTATTTACTTACGGCATTTCTACCCCACCTTTCTCACCCGAGGGGTGGGATTGGGAGAGAGAATTTTTCTCTTGCTAAACGGCTTGTGTGATTTACAGATATTGGTGGCGAGGGGATAGAAGTAATTTTGCATGTGCATTTTGATTATTTGTTTCTGAAACATTTCCAGTCTCCCTTTATATGCAGCAATGAGCAATTTAATTACTAGCCAAGAGATCATCTGGGTAGAATTTGTTTGGGGGATCAGTTCTTCAACTGATTGTGAGGAGTTGTTGGACCCCATCAGTTGAAAAGGCTGAAATGCTTTTTTGCTGTAGGCCATCCGCTGCATCATTTTCAACCAGTACTTTTTATGATCTAGAAGTAATGTGTGTCAGTTTTTGGTGCCTGGAACTACACCTCGTTCTAGGGGGTTTTGGTAAGCCACTCTGAGAACCAAATGCGGTGTGGAACTAAATGGACATTTGACAGCATGCTGACTGGAGGATTCTGGGAAGTGTAGTCCAAAATAACCCGCCTTTGGTCTGATCCAGCAGGAGTTCTTGGTCTAAAGGCAGTTGTTATTCCCAATTAGAGCCAACCTTGGCAAGTCAGTTGTTTTGTACATTCTATTGATTCATTTGCTTTTCTGTCCTTGGGATTTAAAATTAGATTTGTTACAGGCCCCACAGGCTGAGGCCTCCTGCTGTTTGGCATGAAGGAGTGGGGACATGCACTTTAGTGTATTTGGGGGGTGGCAGACATGGAGCATAGCATCTTATCTAATGCAATTATTAGCATGGGTCTTAGAATTTGGCTAAAAGAAATATATAGTTCTGAAAACAACTATCATCCAGTCAGTCTTACATCAGTACCAGGAAAAATTCTGGAGCAGATCATGAAACATTCAATTAGAACAGAATGCTAGAAGTAAACATGGTCCTTTCAAAAACAAGTCATGGCAGGCTAATCCTGCCTCTTTTTCATATAGAACCTCCACAAATAATGAGAATGCTGTGGATGTAGCATACCTTGATTCTATTAAGGACTTTTCACCATTATATTTCCTGAAAACAGGCTAGTAAAATGTGTAGAAAATGTTAGGTTGACTGGCCAAACCGAAAAGATGTTCACTAATGGCTCCTCTTCATTCGAAGATAAGTGAGTTGCATGTAACAGGCTGATAGCAAGTGGCTAAGAGATAGAGGCTGACATGCTCTTAAACACCTCTCTTCTCTCACTTCTAGCTAACCAGCTCGACCAGTCCATCCACATGGTTTATGTCCCATCTCACTTGTACCACATGCTCTTTGAACTGTTCAAGGTAATCTTCCCTTTTGGCATTAGGAGTATCATTCCTTCACTTATTCACACCAGGCAATCCAGATCAGAAATCAGAGCTGCAACTTTGGATTCATTCTTGGGGTGTGAGAACAAGAGCAGAGCTTGGGGGAGTTAGTTTTCTGTATACTGCAGTTCTCAGAATCTCTTAGCCATCATGGCTGTTCGCTGGAGATGCTGGGAGCAGTAGTCCATAAAAGTAACTATTTCAAGCTCTGATTATTAGTTTTGCTGCATTCTGTTGGGGAAAAATGGAGCAGTGACACAAAAGCCTGAACAGCTTAGGTCCCAGCTGTCTGAAAGATTGTCTTTCTATAGGAAAGCCTCCTCTTCAGGGGAGGTCTTTCCTTCGGTACTACCTTTGTCCTGGGCATATGTGGTAAGGACATCATAGAAGGCCGCCTTGGTGGTTTTTCTCTGCTCCAGGAGATCAGGTTAGTGTCTACTCTTCTTTGACATGCAACAGCCTTTCCATTTAGACAGGTATTCAGCTGTTGCATTGGAGGTTCTTTATTTTAATCTTCATTAGTGTGCTTTGAATGTTTTTAACTGTTTTAAATTGGTGTTCTTAATCAGAAAATTATCTGTTTGGATTTCACTGTCCCCCAAATTCTTTGGCCTGTATTATGTTTTTAACTTTTGTTGTAAGTTGCCCTGGGTCCTATACTGGGAATAATGTGGGATATTAATAACCTTCACCTGTAATTGCATTTGAGGAGATGTGTGTCATTGCTATCTGACCTGTGAGGGATAAACATGCTCTGTGGCCACAGAATGTTGCATGTTTGTTGAGGGGAAAATTGGAACAGGAAGGTGATAAGAAAGAATGGAATGGAGTATTGCTGAAAGTGGTATAGCTAGCGGGAAACTTAAGCAAGGAATAGTCTACACTCCAATGTTTTGCCGAGGGATGCTTGGAGGAAAAGGGGCAGAGGGAGGCCATTGTTAAACCCTAGCAGTGTCTGTATCAAATCAGTTACAAGTTCTTCTCTCACAGTTAAACTAAAGAAGCACTTCTTGGTAGCTACTCATTCTGTGCCTTTTTAATGGAAATATGATCCCTGTTCATTGGTTGCTCTTGACCAGAGCAGTGAAATGCTGTGCTCCAAAGGTTAGGCGTGAAGTTCCCCTACAGACTTGAATTATGAGCTGGCCTGATTCCTGCACTATTGATAAACTAATTACCTTAGTCCTTGGAATGTATGGGAAAGAATGCTGGCTGATTTTTCCCCATTCTATAGTTTGCTACAGGAGTGGAAAGTAGAAACATTTCCACCCACTCTTTTCTTGCATTTGTCCACTTAACATTCCCCACCACCAGATAAATTTCCATCTGCAAAGAAATTCCTCTGAAATATTGAGTAGCCGTGAAAGTATAGTAGGCCTTCCACACTTGATTATATGCGGCTCATAATATGTTGTTTTTAGAAATTTCTAGGTTTATTTGTGGTAAACTTCTATCAGACCACCTCTCTAAAAATCTCTGGGTCCTCCAGGCAATTTCCAGCAGAAGCAAATATGTCAGGGACCTAGTTGGTATATGGATGTCTCATTCATTGGGCTTTCGGAGACAAACATTCTTGTGTGTTTTTGTTCCCTATCTTTATCTCCCAGAATGCCATGAGAGCCACTGTTGAAAGCCATGAATCCAGCCCCAGATTGCCACCCATAAAAGTAATGGTGGCATTGGGGAATGAAGATCTCTCTATCAGGGTGAGTAGAATTGTGAATGCCAGAGAGGTACACCGCTGCTGATGGGCAGCTTCCAAGGCCCCTTTCTGCTCTTTCTTCCTTCTTCCAATTATTTCTCTTTAAAGGGGACTTGGATCAGACAACCCTTTAGGCCGTACAGTACAACCCCCATATCCTCAAGGAATATATTCCTAGACTTACCGTGGTTTCAGAAGAAAGTATGATATAAAATTGTGCTGGATGGGGAACCTAGAAAGTACCCAGAGAAAATACCTCTCTAGCATTTAGAAGTCCCCCAGCATGACTGTGTGGTTAGCCTTCAGCAGAAGCATAGAAAGAATTATGCTAATGGGTCTAGAAAATGCCCAGAAAGAACATCTTTTGGATGTGGGTAGGTGAAATTGCAGGTACCAGTCACATGGGAGTCCTACTCTACTGTTTTGAAATAGATGACTGTCCTCTGTATATAAGCCATTGGGCCATCCTGCTCATCTGTACTGAATGCATTTTTATTTTTCCTCCCTTGTTGGGGCAGATGAGCGACCGAGGAGGTGGAGTCCCTCTCCGGAAGATTGAACGGCTCTTCAGCTACATGTATTCCACAGCACCCAAACCAGAACTGGGCACTGGTGGGACACCCTTGGTAGGTGTTAACTGCCCTCTGGTAGATATTAACTGGAATGTGATCTGTGAGAAGATCAGGACGTTTCAGATCACAACTACATAAGGGGAGATATGAAAAATCCTGGCCAAGGACTCTGAAGTAGTTTGCTTTCAAATATAAAAATATTGTAGTATTTTTTTTGCAAAACATATATGAAGAAAAAGTGAGTGTGATTATTGGAAATCTCTTTTTTAGGCTGAAAAGACCACAAGGAGAAGAATGGTCATTAGACAAAAGAGATGTGATTTGAGAGATCAGTGATGTGAGGGCAAGGGTGAAGGGACTTTTTGTTGTATTGCTGGGAGCAACACTGCTGGGAGATGACATACATTCTTTTCCTTCTGTGGGATTTTCCTGACCTTACTTGTCTTGTGCTTAACTATGTTGCATACTGAGCAAGTGGATCATGCTTGGTTCTTTTCCCTCAATAAGACTAGTACTAGGTTTAGAAGGCAGTGTTAATCAAGAAAACATCAAAGAATTGATTGGTTAAACATTTCGAGTATAGGCCACCCCCTGATTATTTGATAAGTTAGGGACCAGGGCACTCTCAAAAACTAGGAAAGTTTGAAAAAAAACAGATCTTTTTTTAGTTTACAAATGCAAGATTGAGCACTAAATGGTGCCATGTTCACCAAGGGAGCAAAAAGTGTATGTGTTGGGGTGGGGGGGGAGGCAGTGCTTGGTCAAAAGTATGGACCATGTGTTGAAAGTGCAATACATGGATCTTACTTAGATCTTGGAAAGCAAGATGTCAGAAGGCGAGGGAAACCTGTAGTTCTTCTCAAATCAGAATTAGAACCTGTTCCCTTGTATTTTAAAGGTTTTTATTGCAGGTCCAATCAAAATTTTCCTTTTGTCCATTCCGATTTATATTATCCTTTATAATTATTGGGCAGGAGGTCAAAGGAGCCTGGGTTGGAGCGACAAAGGTACAATCAGTTTTGGAGATATAATGCAACCAGGTTTTCTCTGTCTTTTCTCTCCTGTTCAAACTAGGCTGGCTTTGGCTATGGGCTGCCTATTTCCCGACTCTATGCCAAGTATTTCCAAGGTGACCTTCAACTCTTTTCCATGGAGGGCTTTGGAACAGATGCTGTCATCTACTTGAAAGTGAGTTTGTATCATCCTCCTCCTTGCCATCACCAGGACTTCATCCTAGTTCATCTGCTTCAGTATCTCTCAGCCCCAACAGAAAATATCCCCTTTCCAGTTCTCACCTGAGTGGTCAGCTTGCTAAGGGTCATCCAATAGGTTTTCATGGCCAAGCAATGGTTCGAACCCTGGCCAACAGAGTTGTAATTCAATACTCTAACCATTGATATTTTTCAATAGTGCATCCTAAATGATTTTGTGCTTTTTCAGGCCTTGTCAACGGACTCTGTGGAGAGGCTTCCAGTGTACAACAAGTCGGCTTGGCGTCACTACCAAACTATCCAGGAAGCTGACGATTGGTGTGTTCCCAGTACTGAACCGAAGAACACATCTACTTACCGGGTGACCTAAGTCAAGCTTTCATTTGCGAGAGAAAAAGGCCTCTTCCCTTGCCTCCAAAAGAGAAACACTAAACCTTTGTGTGGGAATGGACAGACAGACAGACAGACAAAACAGTAATCGCCAGCACGAATCCACCTTGTGTTGTAACTTCTTAACAGATATTTCTTCTCGACTGGACTGACTAGTGCATCAGCCTGTCAGAAGCCTGATTACTTTCTCAGTTTTATTTTGGGAAATATGTAGCATAGATTTTTCACCATATTGCCATAGTCTTGCATGGGACCTCTCCTTCTTGTCCAGTCCTGTTTGACAAATTGGGATTTGCCTCCTAAAGATCTTTTTTATGTTTTGTTTTGCTTTCAAAAGTCATGTTTGGTGTTTGCTCACAACCTTTTAATAATCCTTAACCATAAAATGGAGGGATTGTAGACCCTGAAAGGCTGGTTATGAATCTTTTGAAAGGAATGAAGTGATTCTATAGAAGAAAACGATGGCAAAGGCTGATTGTTTTGAGCTGATCATGTTAACATTTCCTGGTGTAGACACAAAGTCCTGGCTGCAGAGTAGGGAATGTGAAATTCGGATATGTACAGACAAGTCAGTGAAAACCAAGAGACTGTTTTTGTGGGGAGGGTATCAGGAGAGAAAAATAGTGCTTGGGTATTTTTGCATTATAATCTCTATACTTTCCCAAGCACATGGAAGAATCTCCCAAATTAAAAGCAGCAGCATGAGAGTTTAAATAGTGCAATAGAAAATCCTGATGAAGTGTAAAAAGAATTGCTTTGGCCAACATTGATGCAATCAGATATTTTCCTTCTTTGAGGTTTTTTTTTCCTCTCCACTGATTGGTCTTGTTCACCATGGGCAGAAATGGCCAATTTGCCTGGCTTTGCTCAGCAGCTAGTGAGATTTATGTTGGATTGTGATACTTCTCTTTGTAACAAAGGGGGGCTGTTTGTATCCAGGAAATTCGTAGGGACAGCAAGGGAGCAGGAGTTCTCTTCATTATCATAGCCTTTTCATGAAAGGAAGTGGAGTTATTTGGGTTGGCTTTATGATGGTGAAGCCCTTTGTGATTGTCGCTGATGTTGCACAATTGTTCTTGTAGCAAGAGAGAAAAGTTGGAGTAGAAGAAATGGCGAGGTGGGAGCCAGACGTAAAGTGGACTAGCTCCCAGAATCCCCAAGTCAATATGTCTAGGCTTGTTGGGGACACTGTAAAAATGTTACTTTTTCAAGCCCTGGGCCTACTTCTTTGGGGTGGGAGATTGAGAAGAGTCCTCAGAATTCCCTACCCTCCAGTTGTAGCAGGATAAGTGGGTAAAGTATTTATGTTCTGAGGGGACTCTGAGCTATGTACCTCCAGTATTAGCAAAAGGACTGCCTACAAACTGTTTGCAGAAGCATCATATACTTTCTAGTACAGTGATGGGAAATTGAATGTGAGGCTGGGGCCAGTTTTCCTCCAGATCTCCAAAGTTTGAGATCTGGAGAAACCCCAAATACCTACCTGATATCCCCTTCTGCAGTCTCTCAAAATGGTGGCATGTTGTTTTGCTTCCTGTCACCCTTTGAGAGGGACTGCAGTGTAAATCAAATAATTCAGAATAGTACAGATTTCTGGGCTGCTCACGGGGATAGAGCATTTTCACATGCTTTCATGTTTTCTGCCTGATTGGCAGGCAAAAATTGCCCCAAAAGCCCACTGAAAATATTAATAAAAATTTGGGGGGCAGGACCATAGAAATAGGTCTGCATGTCGTGCATAACCACTGTGCCCATCACGAATATAGTGGAGGTTTTGAGACTGTAGAACTCTGCTTCCCCAGCTACTGTTGCCATTTTTCTATCTTCCTCACAATCCCCACCCCAGTGGCTCTTGCCTGTGGTTATCAGTCTTAGCAAGTGGAAATGCAAAGATGCAAGAGCAGATTTGACTCCTGGAATAGGAACTGTAGTTGATGCCTATCCTTCCAGTAGGCATCATCTGTGCCCCTAAACCCTTCACACCTCACACCTTTCTTTGGGCAGGGGAGGGGGTGGACCAACCACCCAAAACCAGCCTCTCCTTCCTTTCATCTCCTTCACCCCACTGGCATGCTCTTGGATTGTCTGGAAAATTTACCTGTACATATAAATACATATATTTTTTATTCTCTGTGTGTTCTCAGACATGTTCAAGACACAAATTCTGCCATGATATTCTTTGTTCACTGGTTGGTTAAGAAAAAATATAATTAAAGAACCATGAAACTTGAAATCTATCCATTTGTCTGGTTTGCTTAATTGGTTGTGGATTTTACCTCATTTCAGTATTATTATTTGTCCCACCTGTGCTAGTTTGGGGTGAAATAATGAGGTTACTTTAGCTCTAAGGTATGGGATGATCTGAAGGCAATTCTTCACCAGGAGAATGCTCAGAACTTATATCCACCAGCAAAAGCGTAATATAGGCCAGAGTCCTTTGTGGCTCAGCATGGCCCAATACTGCATGTAGTATTGTGCTGCAGATGGTCATTCACTACCTGCTGGAATTAATGTGGAGTCACTGTGCCCTGCTCTGCAATTCTGTGCCTGGTGGAAGGATGAAGTATCTAGCTATGTTCCTGTAGCCAGATGTGAAATGATTCCATAATCCATTGAAGTCCATCAAGGCCCTACAGAGGTCTCAGTAGATGAAAATATCACGGCCAGACAATTCTTCAATTCTGTTCTTCACAGAAATCATGTGGCGGGCACTTTGGTGGTACTATAGTAATTTGGGGGAAAGTGGTGGTGCAGGAGTTGGTCATTGAGGGAGGAAGGGGATGCCTGAATGCCACCAAACCAGAACTCTCCCTTGAAGCCAAAATGAATAGACTGAGGTTATTGTACTTTGATTGTCTGATGAGACAACATTAGAAAACACTGACTAAAGTGGAAGACAATAGGAAAAGAGAAAGACCAGGTGAATAGACACAAATCAGAACTGCTTGGGTCCTGAGCTTGCAGGACTTGAGCATGTTTGTTGAAGACAAGAGTGTCTTGAACAGTGATTCTCAACTAGGCTTGCTCAAATAATTCGATTTCCCCGTTACCCGTTATTAATTCGTTATTTTCGTTTGTTTTGAAGCAATATAGAACCTTGGTTGTCCACATGTCTGGATATCGCGGTTTCGAATCGCGAGAGGCCGTTTTTTCTTATTTCTTCGTTTTCTTCGTTAGGAAAAAAAAGCTTCTGCAAATCACCCAAACTCCTTTCCTTTTGCCCCTCAGCAAAAGGGGCGTCACGGGCTCAGCCAATGGGAGGGGGCGAGGGGGAAGGAGGCCGAGGAGGAGGAGGAGGAGGAAGACGGAGGGGGGAAATGGCCGCCGCCGCCGCCTCGCCTCAGCTCAGGCCTGGAGAGACAGAGAGGGGCCCGGCGGTGAGGAGGAAGAGGCCCGGGATGCGAGGGGGTGTGGGCCAGGCCCGTCCTCGGCTGCTCCCGGGGAGGGA
Organism: Anolis carolinensis; assembly: GCF_035594765.1. Lineage (NCBI taxonomy): Eukaryota > Metazoa > Chordata > Lepidosauria > Squamata > Anolidae > Anolis > Anolis carolinensis. The sequence goes on along the minus strand of NC_085846.1, from coordinate 24,970,123 downwards.
GGGAGGGAGGACTACGACTCCCAGGGGCCCAGATTCGCACCCTCCCTCCCCCCAATACAGGTCTCTCCATACCACGCTACATGAACTTGAATGGATACTGTGGTTGTGTTGTCGAAAGTTTTCATGGCCGGGATCACACTGTTGTGGTATGTATTCCGGGCTCTATGGCCATGTGCCAGAAGCATTCTCTCCTGACGTTTCACCCACATCTGTGGCAGACATAGAGGTTTTGACGTCTGTGCGAAGCTAGGCAAGTGGGGTTTATATATCTGTGGAAGGTCCAGGGTGGGAGAAAGAACTCTTGTCTGTGGGAGGCAAGTGTGAATGTTGCAATTGGTCACCTTGATTAGCATTGAATAGCCTTGCAGCTTCAAAGCCTGGCTGCTTCCTACCTGGGGGAATCCTTTGTTGGGAGGTATTAGCTGGCCCTGATTGTTTCCTGTCTGGAATTCCCATTTTCTGGGTGTTTCTGGGAAGGTAATGGCACTCCATGTAGTCATGCCAGCCACATGACCTTGGAGGTGTCTATGGACAACACTGGCTCTTGGGCTTAGAAATGGAGATGAGCACCAACCCCCAGAGTCAGACATGACTGAACTTAACGTCAAGGGATACCTTTACCTTTACCTTTACCTATACACACACACACACACACACACACACACATAAGCAGGGACTATATATATATATATATATATATATATATATATATATATATATATATATACACACAATATATATCACACACACACCAATTTAACAAAGTTTCTGAAGTAGAACAATGACTTTCACAGTAAAGACAACCCAATTTAACAGGAAATAAGACTTTCAAACCAGGAACAGATTTCTGCAATTATTAAAAAATGGTTTATTATAAAAGCTATGGAAATTCTCCAAAAATCAGAGGATAAGGGAAACGTTCCAAATTTTGGTGAGCTATCAGTGTTAAATGTGTTCTACCACTGTACCAAGTTTGAAGAAGATCACTCAAAAAATGAGGGTGGGAGAGTCCTGTAAAGTCCTCTCCCTCTGTGCTGTTTTTGGGAATTGCGCATGCGCGTCCGCCATTAACGTATTAATTTTGAAAATAACGAATTTTCGTTAATTTCGAAATTTTTTGGGGGCCAAATTCGGAAATACCATCAGAAACGAAAAGCTGCCCCCCTCTAGTTTTGAAACGAGTTTAGAATCAAATTTTTCATGGATCGATCAAGCCTATTCTCAACCTGTGCGTCTTCAGATGTTTTGGCCTTCAACTCCCAGAAATCCTAACAGCTGGTAACCTGGCTGGGATTTCTGGGAGTTGTAGGCCAAAACACGTGGGACACACAGGTTGAGAACTACTGATCTTGAAAGTGTCCCATTCATATTGTTGCCAAAATTTAAGCCTATTTGATGGCAGCCGACACTAAGTAGAATGCCTTAGTCTCCGAAATAGTTTCCTTTGCTTGCATTTTTTCCTCTGTAACAAGGTTACAAATAAACACAGCCCTGGCACATTATTCTGTAGCACAGATAACAGTAATGCATTTTTTTAAAACTGGGACTATCCTTAGAAGGACCTCCCTTCCTGTCCCTTTTCCCCTGAGCCTCAAGTATACTTTGCAAGGTCAGCGGGAGGCATGTGAGACACAATGTACCCTGGAGAGGTGCTGCTGCATCTCCCGTGATTGCCAGTGCCAAGGCTTGTCCAGTTGACCGCTGGCTGAGCTTTGATCAGAGCACCTTCAGTTTCCATTCTTCACTGGCACATTAGTGGTTTGGCAACACCTTTCACAGTGATTATCACATGTATGAAATTTACCCTGTTTTTCAGATGAAGAAACAAGCATTCATCACATGACCGTGCATTCGTAGCTAAGCTTGGAGGGAATGACAGTTTTCTGGGTGGAAAAAATACAGGAAGATCCAGTCCAAATTCTCCCCCCAAATCAAAGTGGATTCAACCTGCACCAGCCTACATGATTAGACTCCCAAATGCTGGTTGTGATTTTCAGTCTCTATTTCAGAACTTGGCAACACTAAGCTGCACCCTACTCTGTGACGATAAACGTCACAGTGTGGGCATCAAACGTCAGACTTTACAAAAACACATATATTAAGAATGTTACATACCAATCACACTGTAGTCTGACATTTCCAGCTCTAAAAATAAATGAGTCTGGATTTCACACTTCACTGTGTAGGCAGCAGCCTGTCCTTGTCTGTTCATAAGCAAGCTGGGGAACAGAATGATTCAGCAGAGGCGGAAGGGATAAGGCTGTTAATGGCATAAAGGGAATTATTTGCACTATGAAGACTACAGTGGAAGATCTTGGCTATGTCAAGGCCTCCTGATGCAACTCCCCAAATCCACCTTCTAAGCCATATTCCCCCCCCCCCCCCCGCCCCCCAACACACACAACATCGTCATGTCTCGGTTGTGGTAGAACAAGGGAATCCATGGGGATACACCCAGCAGTGCACTGTGACAGACATAGGGATCAACTTGGGCTGTCCCTGCTAAAGATGTACGTACGTACTTACAGCACAACATCCAACTAAAGAAAAGTATCTGGACACATCACCATTGTTTCTCCACCCACCACTCTTTCACAACACAGAAATGGCCCTGTTGGAGGTGCTGAATGGCATTCAAGGTGTCTTAGGAAGGACTTTTGGTCATTGCATGGTCAAAAAAAGAATTCTGAGCAATGCAATGATCAAAAAAGTGAGTTCTGACAACGTAAGATCAATGTATGCCATCATAGGTTGCTAGCAGCCATTATCTTCAACTATACATTTGTTTTGAGGATGTGACTTTGTTCATTAGTGTCCAGCCTGTCCATAAAAGGTGATCCTAAGGAGAGATGAAAATGACATGCGAAAAAATAGAGAAGTGAGAAAACCTTTATGCTCAAACATTCCAGCTTCTTTCCCCGCAGTGCAAAAACTGCACTCTACAAATGATTTCAAACTGCTTTTTATTCCACTGTGATTTGTTGCTGTGTATCATCAAACATCTGCAGCTCTGTCTCTTTCTCTCACACATATAATTCTTCTCATCTCAGCTACAGGTAGCCAGCCAGCCAGCCGACCCTCTCCCTCCTGCCCAGCTCCCCCAACAGGTAGGTCTAGAAAGGATGACACCTGATGCAGAATCTGTTTGGGAGGGAGGTGGCGGAGGGTAACGGATGGAGTTCTGGTGAATGACACTGTGTGTCCGCACACGCACATGTGTTTGTGTGCTTGTGGTTCTGTGGGTTGTGTTTTGTGAGGCAGCTGTGGTTCCCTCCCTCCCTCCCCACCCCGCTGTGGTTTGTAGGAATGGGACAGTGTGACGGGACACCAAATTGGCACACAGGTGAACACATCTAGGCCTTTCAAGCTGAATGGCATCATCTAGAGGATTGAAAGGGAAGTCCAAAGGGGTGGTCTGAAGGGTTTCACAAGGAGTAGCATCGGTGTACAACTTCACTACTACCTTCTGCACAACTTTCCAGGAAGAGGGGAGCGGGGAAGGCTTGCTGGGCCACCAAGAGTGCTGCTTAACAATCCTGGTGCTGCAGGGCAAGGGGCACCATTTTGCAGAGCCATCACCCACTCTGTCCTTGCAGTCTATCCAGTTGTTCTGGGTGGTGTCCAGCTCCTGCTGCCATCTTCGCCGCGCCTGGCCCCACAGCAAGCTCTGCCTTGCTGTATATGTCCCACCCAAACCCATAACCTTCCGCAGGCTCTGGCCTGCCTCCTATTCCCCCCCACCCACCTTTTCCTGGCTGTAGACCGTACCATCCCCTCTCACCCTAGAGATGCTCCATGGGTGAAGGGGGGAAGGCTGTAAGCCACGGGCACTGGGAAATGCTTGTCCCCATCTAACTTTTCTTCTGTTCCTGTTCTTTTTTCTTCTGTTTCTCCTTCTGCTTCTCCACCTTTTCCTGAGCTTTCCTCTCCTTCTCAACAGCTGCATTCAGCTCCTTCAGCTTCCTCTTCAGAAGAGATCGATCATGGGAATTGCTGACGCCAAGAGCCTGAAGGGTGGAGGGAAGAGAAATAGGAGCATTTAGAAGTCTCTATCCTCAGGCATTCCTTTCTCCCCCTTTTTGCTTGATCCACAGCTCAGTGGTAGAGCACATTTTTGCACCAAGAAAATTCCAGGTTGAATCTCTGACTACAAATTATCAAGTAGGAAGGAGTAGAGAACAACGATTATCACACCCCAAGCCCTCCATGGGTTGGATTGTGCCGGGGGCTTTGGTGCCCATGAGTTTTCCTATCAAAAAGACACACATATAGAGCAAAGCCAGGCCCAATTTCAGACTTTAGAATTTCTAAAGCTAGGTCACTTTGTTGCCTCAGGTCTATTGCGGAGGATGTGGGATAGATGAAACTAACTCTAAAGACCAAGGTTCCATTTGCAAGAGCATGCTTGTAGAAAGCATATGGGAGGCTCAAGCTTGGATCCTGTTAGTGTCGGGGTTCTAACACCTGTGAGTCCGCAGGTGTTTCGACATACACCTCCCAGAAATCCCAGTCAGTTCACCAGCTGTTAGGATTTCTGGGAGTTAAAGGCCAAAACATCTGGGGACCCACAGGATGAGAACCACTGTGTTAATGCTAAATACATGCACACATTATGTATGCAGAGTGATTATTTATTGTTGTTATTATTATATGCCTTCAAGTCTTTTCAAATTTATAGGCACTGGAAGTGTGACTAGCCTCCTTTCCCACAAAGGCAGATATGGATGACTGGTAGCAAACAGTTCTGGGTTTTGGAGTCTTTAATATTTTGGATCTGCAGATAAGGGAGACCCAACTTGTATTTACAATGGTATACCCTCTCATTGACCGTAGCCTAGAATCACTAGGTCAGTCAATATCAGTATCATATCTTCCCTGTTGACTATAAGACAATTAGAACAGTGGGAATTATGTAGTCCTCCTGAGGACAGAGCCAACAGTAAAGAGTGCTGGAACTTCCACCCAATGGCATTTGGAGGGCATGGTGATTTCCATCCTAGATTTAGAAGTTTGCCATCCATTTCACTGTCAATTAAGACACCAGTTTGGTCTTAAAAGGGGATTTTTAAGTCACATTGTTCACTTTGGTATAAAATTGGCATCCTATATCCCTAGAGTTCCTTGACTGAAGTTACATTCTTCAGTTCTCTCTTTGGGTTGATTTCGACATGAGCTCCTTTTATAGATTACATACAAGGTGATCAAATATTTTATCACAAACTCGAATATCAAAACTCTGTTTTTATATATTGAGCTTGATCTATCAGCAAGGCTCTTGTCACATCAGAGCTAAATGCATCATGAGTAATATAATAAATGTTCACCTCTTCAGGCTCCAGAAGCTGGAGAAGATGTGACCTCATAGTAATTGGCCAAGCAGCCAAGATGACATTGTGGCTTGAGTGATGGACTATGACTCTAGAGAACAGGGATCAAATTTCCACTCAGCCACAAAAACCCACTAGGTGACCCTGGGCAAGTCACACATTCTCAGCCCCAGAAGCTCCTTTGATAGGTTTTATCTTAAGGTCTCTGTAAGACCTTATCTTAAGGACTCTGTAAGGGAGACAACTTGAAGGCACACAACCACAACAATGGTCTGTGGAGAGCATGGAGATTTCACCGCTTCCCTGATCCTGCCTTACCTTTAGCTTGGTCCCATCCAAGAGTAGCAACTGCTGGCCATCCACCTCCTGAGCAGCAAACTCGGCCATGTACTGCTCCAAGTTCAAGCTCTCCAGCCACTGGCCCACTTTCTGGCTGCTCCAGGTTGAAGCTGTACTCAAAGGCTCATCCAGGAACTTCAGGGGGGATTATGGAGTTGTGGGAGTAGCGGTAAGTAGAGAGTACAAAAGAATATGATTTTACAGACTGTTCTTGTGTTCTCCAAAAGGCAAACGGTATGAATATTAGGAGGGAGGCATTTAAACCCCATGAGAATGTGTAAGACACAATTGAAATTTTCTTTTTAACCAGCAAGTAGAACTTGGGGAAATTATTTTATGGGGTCCAATTGCCAGAAATCCCTCAACTGGATAACTAAACAACTTTCCCATGGCCAGCTTGCAAGTAAACACACAGAAACTTGATATGGATCAGACTCTCCATATGTGACTATAGGTGTACCTATATTGTAGAATTAATACAGTTTGACTCCACTTTAACTGCCATGGCTCAATGTTGTGACATCATTAGAGTATTTTTACAAGGCCTTAGCCTTTTCTGCAAAAGAGTGCTGTCGGCTCACCAAACTGCCAACTTCCATATGATTCAGTCATGCAAGTTTAAGTAGTGTCAAACTGCATTAATTCTACAATGTAGACACAGCCATAGTAAAAGATTATTCCTGTCAAAACTAGGGTGTTTAAATTACAATTCTATGCATGCCTTTAATTTATTCTAAGCAACTGATAATGTTTATCTGTAACGTGTTGTCGAAGGCTTTCATGGCCAGAATCACTAGGTTGCTGTGAGTTTTCCGGGCTGTATGGCCGTGTTCCAGAAGCATTCTCTCCTGACGTTTTGCCCACATCTATGGCAGCTATCCTCAGAGATTGTGAGGTCTGTTGGAAATCAGGCAAGTCGAGTTTATATGTCTGTGGAGTGTCCAGGGTGGGAGAAAGAACTCTTGTCTGTTTGAGGCAAGTGTGAATGTTGTAATTAGTCACCTTGATTAGCATTGAATAGCCTTGCAGCTTCAAGGACTGGCTGCTTCCTGTTGGAGGAATCCTTTATTGGGAGGTTATTATCTGGCCCTGATTGTTTTCTGTCTGGAATTCCCCTGTTTTCAGAGTGTTGTTCTTTATTTACTGTCCTGATTTTAGAGTTTTTCAATACTGGTAGCCAGATTTTGTTCATTTTCATGCTTTCCTCCTTTCTGTTGAAATTGTCCACATACTTGTGGATTTCAATGGCTTCTCTGTGTAGTCTGACATGGTGGTTGTTAGAGTGGCCCAGCATTTCTGTGTTCTCAAATAATATGCTGTGTCCAGGTAGGTTCAGTAATATCTGTAATATCTTATTCAATTACATATTAAGGGAGTAAATGTTTCAAACTTGTCTATTTTTGTAGTTAGAAAATGTGACTTCTAATATGCCTGGACATCAGAAAAGAAGATACTTTAATTAAATAAATCATGGTCACTCATTTCTAAAAGGATGTTCCCTGCATATGATCAGATCATTTCATCCCTTTACTATGAATCCACAAGAGCCAACTACTAAGCATTGGTTAAGACTGAACCCTGAAAACAGCAGGTAGGTTGTGTCGATATTCAAAAGTTATATTTTTGCCTATAATTCTCAGAATCCCCCCCCCACCACCTCTCAAAAGAACCGCTGTCCAAAAAGACAAAGTCTTCCAAGCTCTATCAAAAATGTATTCCACATAAGAAACATTTCGAGTCCTCGCTGAGCATAAAATGCAACTGGAGAAAGATCCTTGCAGGTCTACACAGGTGAACCCAGATGTGTCTTTTTTTTAGCCAGGGAACTTACTTCATCAGATGACTGTGACAGTGTGTGGTAGGGATAGGAATACTTGGCCTCAGGTGGAGCAGTACTCAGAGTCTTCGGACTACTACTGGGAGGAGTGGAGTCATCGCTCAAGGTGGATTCCTGTCAAAGATCAAGGAAGATTATTTTTTAAAACATGCACACATAATGCTAGGATGCATACTATCCAATTTCAACAGTTTGGCAGGGACAATCCTAATTAATCCTCTGCTGTCCAACTCTTTCAAGAACATTTAAAATGACCCATTTTCTTTTGACCCATTCCCCCTTTGTCCATAGTTTACCTCAATTGCTACTAACCAAGTTCAAAGTGCAATAGTAGTTCAGCAGCAGGGAAAAGAGGAAAAGAAACAATGGAGTCCTGCTCTTCCCACTAGACTTGGGCCCCTTCCACACAGATGTATAAAATCCACATTGGCGGCCTGGACTCAGATAACCCAGTTCAAAGCAGATATTGTGCATTATCTGCCTTGATATTCTGGGTTATATGGCTATGTGGAAGGGCTCTCAGACAAAAGCAGCCTCTCTTAACATAAGTGCTCTTCCTCATTAATAACTTTTCTCCTCTCAACTACTACACTCTGGTGTTGCTTGGTCACACAAAATCTGTGAAAGGTTGGAAGGTATGAGAATGAAGATGACCAAATGGCAAGGCTGGGAGAGACTGGGGGCCCTTCCATACAGCCATATAACCCAAAATATCAAGGCAGATAATCCACAATATCTGCTTTGAACTGGGTTGTCTAGGAGCCCCCGGTAGCACAGTGGGTTAAACCCTTGTGCTGGCAGGACTGATGAACGTTGAGTTGCTGACCTGAAGGTTACTGGTTCGAACCTAACCCAGGAAGAGTGTGAATGAGCTCCCTCCATCAGCTCCAGCTCCACGTGAGGACATGAGAGAAGCCTCCCACAAGGATGGTCAAAACATCAAAACATCAAGGCGTCCCCTGAGCAACATCCTTGCAGATGGCCAATTCTCTCACACCAGAAGCGACTTGCAGTTTCTCAAGTCGCTCCTGACACGGAAAGAAAAAAAAACCCTGGGTTATCTGAGTCCACACCACCATATAATCCAGTTCAATGTAGATTTTATACAGCTGTGTGGAAAGGGCCGCATTGCTTCTTTCCATTTTAAGAGGGGCATGATCTGCAGGAATCAAAGACGATTCCCCAATTTGGCAACTTTCCTACTCTCATCATTACCTCACATTGCTGAGAGCAGCAGGGCCTTAAAATAGCACCAGACAGGTAGCCTACAGGCAGCTGGTGATCTCTAAAGGGCATTTTTTTATGTTTCCTACTCTCCAGAAGCTAGATGTAATGGGTAGGTAAGAGACACAGAAGAGGGAGAAGGCTGGGGTTTAGAGGCACTTCCACACAGCCAAATAACCCAGAATATCAAGGCAGAAAATTGCACAATATCTGCTTTGAACTGGGTTATCTGAGTCCACACTGCCATATATTCCAGTTCAAAGCAGATATCCTGGGATTTTCTGTCTTGATATTCTGGGTTCTATAGCTGTGTGAAAGGGCTCTAAGGCAATAGTGAGCAGCTTATGTGGGTCGGAGAGCAGAAAATTGCCCAGACTTACAAAATTTAATCTGGACTCTTCCCTACACTGAATTCAAGCCACAAATGGCTGGAGATCTGCCAGTCTGTCTGTTCATCTAGCTATCATCCATCCTGCAAGTTATTCCTTCAAGCTATTCAAAAGCTGCTCTTGGAGGTTTCCAGGAATCAGGAAAAGAAAATTTTATAGGGGGCCAGAATATTTACTGGGGAAAATGCACCCCCCCAACCCAGGCTACACCCCTTAGAGCTACCAAATTAACTGGGGGGGGGCACTTGGATGTGAAAACAGAAATGGGGGTCCCAGGTCTTGGCGGTGGCCAGGAGTGCCTTCGCACAACTAAAACTTGTGTGCCTGCTGCAGCCATACCTTGAAAAGTCAGATCTGGCCATGTTGGTTCACACCTCAGTCGCATTCTGTTTGGACTATTGCAACACTCTCTACGTGGGGCGGCCTTTGAAAATAGTTTGGAAGCTCCAACTAGTTCAGGGATCGGCAGCCAGATTACTAACTTGGGCTCCATATGGGGAGAGATCCACTCTCATGTTATGGCAGCTCCACTGGCTGCCGGTCTGCTTCTGGGCTAAATACAAAGTGCTGGTCATTACCTTTAAAGCTCTAAATGGCTCAGGTCCAGGCTATTTGACCGATTGCATCTCCTCTTACAAACCAGCTCGGGCACTGCGGTCAATGGAGGATGCTCTGCTCTCGTTCCCACCCCCATCTCAAGTACGGCTGGTGGGAACGAGGGAGAGCACCTTCCCCATGATTCCTCCCCACCTCTGGAACTCCCTTCCTAAAGAAATAAAGATGCCCCCCCCCTCCCTGCTCTCCTTAAAAAGAACAACTGAATACTCACTCATTTTTGCTCACTAGCATACGGAGAGGAGAAGGAATAGATAATGAGAGATCACTACCTGACCTCTGCTTTGAAAATTATTACTGTATTTGGGCTCTATCATTTTATGTTAACCCAGCTACCATCTCTGGCCACACAATCAACTTTATGAACCTTAGTTGGCCCTCATAAATTAATTGTGGATGTTTTATGTTTAGATTTTAAGTCATATAATTTTGTTTGATTATGTTTTGTTTGATTTATTGATGTTAGGTTCTAATGTTGTACTCATATGTGGGCTCATGCAGGATTAATATGTTGTTATTTGTTTGTTTCCTGGAGGCATTGAATGTTTGTCTTTTGTATGTGGGAATCCGCCATGAGCCCCCCCCCCCCCAGGAGATAGAGCAGAGTATAAATGCAATTTTTATTTATTTATTTATTTATTATGTAGCTGCAGAGGTGCACTTTATGGTAGGAGGAAGCAAACGAAGGTACAGGAGAGAGACAGAGAAATGCACATAGTTGCACATGAATGAACATTTACAAGAGACTTTATGAGATGGGTGGAAAGCATGTAAGTGTCACGTATCATGTTCCACAGTTGATGGTGGTTGGTGGTGGAAGGGGTTAATGTCAGTCCTAGTTCTAAAGGGCAGAGTAATCTGTAAGTAAGAATATGCAGGTGAAAGCAATTAAGGGTCGAGACATGCAAGAGATTGGATGCAGCTGGGTTTAACTGGTTATCAGGAGCTAGCATGGAGACTGATCTTTTATTCTATTTTGGCTGTGGATGCTGCTGGTCCCCCCCCCCCCCCCCCAAGTTTGTGGATTTTTGGTATCCTGAAATGTCTCCTGAAATTTTGGAACCCTGGAACCTTGAATCTCTGGGCTGACTATTGACTATAGTATAGACTCTTGATCCTTGGACTTTAAATTGAACTCTCAGTGTTTGACTACTAGATTGGACCTTTTGACTACGGTGTTCTCTTGAACTTGCATCAGCGTTTGCTATCAGTCTTTGTTTTATATTCTGTGGCTGAGTGCTATATTTATGTTTTGTATTTGGACTATGAAAACAGTCAAAGTGCTGCTTTAATTAAACTGTTTGACACAAGCTGGGAGTTTGTTTTGGTTCACCTCGGTCTCCGTACTGGCAGAGTCCTGGCATTGTGACAGTAAGCATTTTGACATGTAGAAATTATATCCAAAGTAGGTATCATGAGAGATATGGTGACAGCAAGTTTTCTATCATTTGTAATACAGTCATGCATATATTTCACTTTAGGGTGAATGTAGAAAAATACAGTGTTTCTATCCAGCCTACTTCATCGTTTCCCAGTTCTATATCTTATTACAAACTACAACTCCTGTGAATTTTACAGTATAAGGATTGAATAGTGTAGAAGGAAAATCTGCTGGACCATTCCCCAGCTGAGAGATTTGTAACCACACAAGATGGATTTGTAACCTGTGAGGCAGATTTCTTGCGGCTGAAGGCCTCGTTCTTGGGGGAAGAGCTGGGTGAAGCTGTGCTGCCCGAGGAGGCAGAACCTTTCCCACTGTCTGTGAACCAGGAGAAAGGCATGAAGGGCGAGACAGAGGAACGGCTGGAGCCCTCCATCAGCTCCCTATAGGGGGGCAACAAAAAACAAGCAGAAAGCACTTAGCAAGCAATTTCCCCAATCTACTGTACTGGTTTGCATGCTGGACGAGGACTCTGGGAAATCAGGGTTCATATCCTCATTCAGCCACAGAAACCCATTGAGTGATCCTGGGCAAGTCACACTCTCTTGTCTTCAGAAGGGAGTGGCAAAGCCCCTTTTGAAGAAATCTTGCCAAGAAAACTCTATGACAGGTTCACTTTTGCTGTTGTTGTGTGCCTTCAAGTAATCCTGACTTATAGCAACCTTATGGTGAAACTATTACGGGGTTTCCTGAACAAGATTTGTTCAGAGATGTTTATCTTTGGTTTCTTCTGAGTCTGAAAGAGTGACTTGCCCAGGGCTGTCCAGCGAGTTTCCATGGCTGAATGGATTCAAACTCTGGTCTCCAGAGTCATAGTCCAACTCACAAACCACTGCATCACACTGACTCAGGTTCACCTTAGGGGCACCATAAATTAGAAATGACCTGAAGGTATACAGGAAAAAAGCAGCTGCTTGAAGTGTAAGAAGAATGACTCAGTTGGGAAAAATGACCAGAAACGATCCATGAATTTTATTGCAAACCACCCAAATGTCTAGGCTGAGCTATAAATATTTGAACTGTTGACAACAACAAACCAATTAACGTCCCATCTTTCTGTCACTATGAGGCCCAAAGTGACTCATAATCCAGATATGATTAAAAAGCAGGCCTAAAGCACTTCTTCCAAGTTTGTCCTGGATCTCAGAAGAATGCAGATAAAAATATGGTGGCCTTGTTTTAGCAACTGAAGGAGAGAAGCCAAAACATTTTGCTTTTGAGCTATATTAAAGTTCACTCTCTCACACACACATGTGGTCTTCCAGAAGTAGCAGTTGCTGGTTCTGGTGTTAAGGAGCCATCCAAATGCTGAAAATGTTGCAAGGAGATAAGATTCATGACTTGAATAGCTCTTTTAAAAGTTTGGAATAAAACCCAAGACAATTCATAGCCACCAGTTTCAAATAACTTCCAGTCATTTCTAGTTTAGGTGGTAGTGGCAGTGCTGATGAGACGGGATGATCTGTGACAGGTCACATAGACCTGTAAAATATTGCCCACTTTAAACTGTAAGGGCATGGGGAGTATTTTGGTGAAAGAAAAAAATATTTGGCAACTGGAAGTGATTGGAAATGACTTGCTGTTAACTGTCTATTCTAGAAAATATCTCTCCCCTGGGATTAATATGGTTCAGGGATGGCCAAAGCTTTACAAAAAGTGTCTCTCATGTATCTTTGCAGGGAAAGAAATTACTGGTGGGAGCCCTAGGGCCACAAAACCAGTCCATGAGCCACACTTATCCACTTCTGCTTTAAAGGATCAGATAAGAAATGATGTGAAAGATCTCTGCCAAATACCCTAAAGAAACACTGTCAAATGAAAGTAGACAATGCTGAGCTAATGGACAAATAGTCTGACCTGGTAAAAAGGCAGTTTCAAGTAACAAACATTCAGGTCCCAGGAATTAGTCAATGCCATCTGCTGAGCTTCCCCAAGGACTTTCATTAGCTTGCCCCTTCACTACTTTCACAGTAGACGTTCCTGGTGCAGGGCGTGCCCATTTGAAAATGCCAAATAAAATCTCAGAATTCAGCAAAAAGTTACTTGGAAGGAGGAGCCACAGAAATTCAAACTGCTTACCTGTTGCCCATGGAGAGACGATTTCCCCCTTTCTCCTTCCTGCTTTTCCCAGAAGATGCTCTTCTGAGGGTGACCCTATGCAGGATGAACAAGATGGTAAGGAGGACAAGAAAGAACTGGGTGCAGCTTGGAGATATGGGAAGGGGTCCCAGGATAATGCAAAGATGAACCTCTGTCACCTACAACTTATTTCTGAATTTGCAACAACCAGCTTCTGTGACTCACCCTAAGTCCAAGAACTTCCGCCGTGTTTTCTTGTCAAGCCCAATGGTGGGGCTTGCAGGCTCTGGTGGACTCGTGTCTCGGCTGTCGTCTGGAAAAGGAAGGGAGGCTGAATGGTTGGAGGGTTGGAGAAAGCCAGCATTATATCTAAAACAGGAGTAAATGCTTGTGGCGTGAGATCAATTCCCTTCTAGGATCTTTTCATTAGCTGCCCCTAGACTGTGGGACGACCTGCCAGAAGAGATTCAACCACTATTGCTGTTAGAATTAAAGATACAACTGAAGACCTATCTCTTCCAGCAGGCCTACCCAGTCAATTTTAACCATGAATTTATTGGTGTCTGTCTTTGTTGTGTACATTTTGATATATGCATTTTAATAGTAATGTATTTGACAGTCTGTTTTAATCATGTTGTACCTTGCCTTGGGCCACAGGGAGAGACAGACAACGAATAATTTATTATTGTTGATGTTAATGTTTATCATCATCATTATTATTTATTCACATTGGTAATGTGTGCCCAAGAGAGGCCAAACAACCCTGTTTTCCTTGGCAATCTCTCTCAAAATGGTGACAAGAAATGGTGACAAAAGGTTTAGCTACTCATGTCACTGGGAGTCACCATGTTTTTATGTGGTGTTAACCAGAGATTGCAAAAGCTACTACGATGCCCCCAATTCTGGCGGAGGGGTTGGGGGCGTTGTTGTCCAAAAAAAGTGATGTTATCAAGCTCTGAAGTCCACCTCAGTGCATCAAGCATCTTCCAGGACTGCTTGAGAGGAATATCCAGCAATATCCCAGCTTGGGGTGACAAGGCATATGCTTTCTCATACTACTCCCAGGAGCCTTGAGTTGGCAACTACCTTCACTGTGCCTCTCTCTGCGTGCATAGATGGGCGAGCTGTCTGAGCTGGGGCAGGACTTAGGGGAGGAGCTGGTGGGGGTGCTACCCAATGCTTCCTGGGAGGAGGTGTTGGTCAGGGGTCGGTAACGGATGAGAGGCGAGGACGGCTGCTCGTCTTGCTCCAATGACCTCCGGGCCGTTGAGGTGTCGAACGAGAACTCTGGAGTGCGAGTGAAGGGTGAGGAACCTGAGAGGGGTGAAGAGGCTTGGAGGGAGCCATGAAGAGGGGACCTCAGGCGATGGAGTGGGCTTCCACAGGTATCACCCCCCTGGAAGGAAAAGCAAAGAACAGATAGAAAAGCCTCCAGCTGGCAAAGTTATCCTGACCAAAACAGAGCTTTCAATATGTACCCTTGTGGACCTTCCTTCCCAGAAGTCACATTACTTTTTCTAAGTTTATCAGCTGACATATATGACTCTATATCTGATAGTACCTCCAATTTTAACAACTTGCATCTGACAAAATATGACCTAAGACTTTTTTAGGTCCTCCAGGGGTTTTATTGTATGCTTCGGCCAGAAGTTACCATAAAGAAAAGCTTTCCGAATGGTGTGTTGAGACACGTTACAGTAGAGTCTCACTAATCCAAGCCTCGCTTGTCCAAGCCTCTGGATAATCCAAGCCATTTTTGTAGTCAATGTTTCCAATATATCGTGATATTTTGGTGCTAAATTCGTAAATACAGTAATTACAACATAACATTACTGCGTATTGAACTGCTTTTTCTGTCAAATTTGTTGTATAACATGAAGTTTTGGTGCTTAATTTGTAAAATCATAACCTAATTTGATGTTTAATAGGCTTTTCCTTGATCAGTCCTTATAATCCAAGATATTCGCTTATCCAAGCTTCTGCCGGCCCGTTTAGCTTGGATTAGTGAGACTCTACTGTAGTGTGTTTGCTGTAGTGTGTAGGTGTAATGCACAAATGGAACAAGAAACCTCTGAGTCTATGTGAACTAAGCAATAAATCATGTGAAGGTCGGGGTGAGCACCCGACCTTCAGCCCAGCTCACTGTCCACCTAAGCAGTTCGAAAACAGCTGTGAGTAGATAAATTAGGTACTGCTTAAGCAGGGAGGTATTTTATGGCACCATAAAAAGGAAATACCATAAATTTCTGGCGATGAAAGAAAGAAGGAAGTCTGTGATCATGAGCTCTTCGACATGGAGGATAGAGCAACAGCACCCCCTGTGGTCAATATTCAGTACAACCTCCAGGACATCGAAGAAGGGAAATGCCTATAAATACCTCTATCTGTTGTCTGTCTTGTCTGTATGAAGGCATTGAATGTTTACCATATATGTGTTCTGTGATCTGCCCTGAGTCCCCTTCAGGGTGAGAACAAAATATAAATGTTGTAAATAAATTAATAAATAATTTTAAAAATATAAATGAAAGGATTTCATGAGATATATTGTGTCCCCATACGTTTTATTATTACAGTGCATTTATATATCCGTATCTTATATAAGGGGAAGGTTTAACTTCCAGTTCTCCAGTAAAACTGAATTACTGTGTCATGAAATGATGCATATCTAAAAAAAATGTGTCACCAAAATGAAATGTTTGGAAAGCTCTACCATAGCTCCTCACTGAAGGGCCCAGCAAATTCCTAGGGTGGTTACCTTTCTAAGAATTTTATTCATCAAGACTCTATGGTAACTTGTGTCTGGCTGTTCATTTCAGTAGGGTTCACTACCATCCATGTTTTTCAGTTTCCGCAGCACATTCAGTGTTGTATTCCCTGCCGATATGGGGGTCGTACTGTACATTGATACAAACCAGGGAGCCTCATCAGGAGACACATAAGCTGTGATCTTATTGGCTATTTTTAACTATACTGGAATAGGCTGTAGGTATACTGGCAGCAGAATTAAAAAGGATGTAGCTGCAGGGGGTGGTGGGAAGCCAAGAAACTCCTCTATTGACAGAGGAAGCTGATGCTACCCACAATGGCTGGCTTTCTGAGGAATCCTTGATGCTAAATGCACTGTGGAAAGGCTTCCTCGGGAAATCACCTCTTGTAAAATTACTTTGGGACAGGCGAAGCTTCAAGGCAGCTTTCCCAGAGCACATTTAAGCAGCAAATCACCCCTGAATCAATACACTACAATGATATTCTGGTTAAGTGAATGGAAGCTTGTCATCTAGCTCCAGCTAGATCAGTGGTTCTCAATATGTGGGTCCCCAGATATTTTGGCCTTCAACTCCCAGAAATCCTAACAGCTGGTAAACTGACTGGGATTTCTGGGAATTGTAGGCCAAAACACCTAGGGACCTACAGGTTGAGAACCACTGAGACCTTAGCTGTATTTCTTTGTTATTATTCTATTAGAAGCTTTACTGCCAAGAGGAGGGGTAGCACTTGTGGGTTGTTGTGCCCCCAAATCCTAAAACGATTTGATCAGTTTTGAGTGCGATGTGCCTTAACTTTGAGAAAGGGGATCATTTGCTGCTTTGCCTTAGATATAAAAGTGACTTGTCTTAGTCGTGATCTCTCTGTCTTTGCATCCATGATTTGTACTATTCCTTCAAGGTATATATCAACATCATCCTAAGTAATTAAGAAAGTAAGCGCTTACAGCAAAAAGAAAAGAAAGCTGATTGCACCCCAGGGAAACCAATAAGGGGTTGGATTCTGTTGGCATTTTCAACAAAGGTAGAGCAGTTGAATCAGTAGGTGAGTGGTGAGTCATCACATTTGCAAATCTCATTGATTCACTGGGTCTACTACCGTTGGCATACCAATACAACTCAGCCCACAGAATCCTATGGAGTCTTAATGGCTAATACATTTATTATTGCATTCACTTTCATGGACTGCAGCCAATTTAATTGTGAAAGCAGCAGGAAGTCCTGCCAGTGACAATTCATAGGCCTGAAAAATTGAAAGTCACAAAAAGATTTTATTAATGTATGCTGGTTTTATAGGCATTTGGCACACTAAATTCAAAAACTACCTCCATCACTTGCGGTTTTTCCAGAACATGCTTGATATTTTTAATTCTTTTGAGTTGATGAGATGTGACTGAATGAAATTAGCACTGACATTTGTCATGACATTTGTGAAAATACTTGTGACGTCTGATACTTTTTTATGACATTTTCCAAATTCAGTACCCAAAAATGAATTAAAAACAGCTACAACAGTGAGCAAAGTTTTCACTGTCTTCACTGAGAGATATTAGTCTTTTACAATCCTGCTGCTACTAACTAACACACACCCCAGCATTAGAAGTGCTATGAAATGGGATTATCACATTGCCAAACCTATCACGAGGCTTTCTTGGCAAGATTTGTTGACAGAGAGGTTGCCTTTGTCTTCTTCTTAGGTTGAGAGAGTATGACTTGCCTTAGGCCACCCAGAGTCATAATCCAACGCTCAAATTTGTAAAATCATAACATAAATTGATGTTTAATAGACTTTTCCTTGATCCCTCCTTATTATCCAACATATTCACTTATCCAACATTCTGCCAGCCCGTTTATGTTGGATAAGTGAGACTCTACTGTAACTCTAATGTCTGCCTATCCAACCACATGGTGGGACCGGCCTTGGAGCTGAGTTGTGTACACAGTGTATAAGAATTAGCTAAAATGCATGAGAAGCAAGCACTTTGACTCAGATCTTGGATTTTTTTTTGATGACCCAACCAGGATACCTCTTAGTACAAGATTCGGGGAAACACAGTTCAAAAAAAGGAACATTTCCAAAGTAAGTGGCCTGGAATGTCTTCAGCTTCTTCTTGTACCTCGAAACAGAAGTACATATGTTCTTGTGTGCCTTCAAGTAGAATAATAGATTCATAGTGTTGGAAGAGACCAACTTGTGATGAATCTGTCCAAGAGGTTTCTGGGGCTGAGACAGTGTGACTTGCCCAAGGTCACTCAAGGTTTCTATTGCCAAGTAGGGAATTGAATCCTGGTCTCCAGAATCACAGACCAACACCCAAATCACTATACAGGCACGAAAGTTGGATCTACACTGAAGAACGAATGCAGTTTGACCCTATTTGAATTGTCATGGCTCAAATGTAGGGCAACATGAGAGTTGTAGTTCTCTGCCAAAGAATGCTGGCACCTCAGCAATCTACTAAGCTGAGGATTCCATGGCATTGAACCATGGCAGGTAAAGCGGTGGTTCTCAAACTGTGGATCCCCAGGTGTTTTGGCCCACAATCTCCCAGAAATCCCAGCCAGTTTACCAGCTGTTAGGATTTCTGGGAGTTGAAGACCAAAACATCTGCAGATCCACAGGTTGAGAACCACTGTTTACAGTGTAGATGTACCCAAAATCATAGGAAGTGAGAGGACATCTCCATTTCATGACTGACCTTCTTCTCTGGGATCTCATCGCCTTCTGTGGAGCTGACGCTGTCTCTCAAACGGGACCGGGAAGGGCGCTGCCGCCTGCCCTTGGCGGAAAGCTGGGCTCGGGCCTTCTGCAAGCTGCTGTCCAGCCTCTGGGTCTCTGGAATCACATCATTAAAATCTGGGAGTGAAAGAGAGAAACGGGAAGGGTGGCCGTGGGGACAGAAGGGGTGGGGGAGCAGAGAAGAAGCAGGCAAGAAAGGAAGAGCGCATGAGAGAAAGAGATTAAGGCAGAAGATGGCACAAAGAAGGAGAAGCCGAATTGCACGAGGCAGCGTGGAAGGCAGAGCAACAAGAGGCATAAAGAAGGTTGCCAAGTGACAGAGGCAACGTAAAAGTGGTAGGCGGGGAGGAGAAACGTTTAAAATGAGATGCCCAGAGTGTGGACACAGGGGAAGGGGTAGTGGAATGAAGGGTCAGAAAGGGAGGAGACACAGAGAAAGTGTTCAGAGAAGAGAGGAACACCCATCATCCCCATTACCCTTTCAAAACCAAGATCCAGAACGACCTCCCATGACAACTAGGCTACACTGGGGGTAAATGCAATTAAAATAGAAAAAGGACACATGAATAGTCTGTGAATCCACCCAACAAATGCCTGTCCCTCTGTCAAAAGTAACTGCATAGATGTGTTTGTTCTTTCCATGCCCTCTATCAAAAGGATGTGGTCCCTAGATGGGATCCTACACGAGTTCAATGCAGTGTAAATATCAATTGCCTGTTGTATATTTGGGCCCCCAAATAGAATGCCAGTGAATAATTGTTCTATGTGCATGGCCAATGGCCTGCCATACAAATACAAAGCAAAATCTGTCCAGGTAATAAGCAATCATATGCTACAGGTTGAGCATCCCTTATCTGAAATGCTTGGGACCAGAAGCATACTGGATTTTTCCAGATTTTGGAATACCTCTATTTGCATGCACAGTAGACTCTCATTTACCAGCACCACCCATGAAAAACATCGGACAAATGTAGTTTCCGGTTGCTTGGAAGATACTATTAAAATAGACCTATCTAATGCTATACTCCATACTATACCTTACCATAAACTCTGTGTTGATTTGATATTAATATTGAAATACAGTAATTAAAAGAAAATTAAATCAAAGAAAAAAACTTAACTCAAGTGTATATTTCCACTAACTATTGGTGTTATTTTTATTTTTAGCATTATTCCTCTGGATATTTTGCAAGTTGCTTAAGAGTTCTGGTTACTCGAGTTCCTGTTAACTAAGGCTCCTTCCACACAACTGAATAAAATCCCAGATTATCTGCTTTGAACTGGAATACATAGCAATATGGACTCAGATAACCCAGTTCAAAGCAGATATTGTGGGATTTTCTGCCTTGATATTCTGGGTTATATGGCTGTGTGGAAGGGCCCTGAGAGTCTACTGTACTCACAAAATGAGAAATATATTGCATATGGGACCCAAGTCTAAACATGCAATTCATTTTTGTTTCATACCCACCATATAAGCATAGCTGGGGTAATTTCACACAATATAAGTGATGTTCAATCTGTTCTTTGTGTATTTTAATGTCCACTAGATATCCCCAGGATGGAATTCCAGTGATGACCAGGACAATTATTATTTTTATTATTATTCTACTTTTTCTTGATGGAGATACAAATGGTATCCAAAATACAGCATATTTAGCTTAAATCTCTGTCAGCAATAGTCTTAGGAAATTCACTTTAACAATTTTAAATGAGGAGAGAAATCCCATTCAAACCCTGATGAAAGGAATCCTATTGGTTGAGAATTTTTACAGTTTAGGACTTACTCTGCACAAATTAACATATGATTGATTTATGCATGGGACAGCCTTTTTCTGTACAGAAAAATATTTCTCTGCAGAAATAATATTTCCTGCACAGAAGAAATTGCACATGATTTGCATAGCAAACAGAATTTTCTGCACAGAAAAATGCCATTTCAGTTTCAAAAAACCTAATACAATTTAACATTAATTCTACACCAAAAACCTGCATATGGTAAGTTCTGTACAGCATGGGAAATGCTGTTTTGTCTGCAAAAGAATCACATGCGCATTTTGTGCTGATTAAGTATCGGATTGCTTTGAAAACTGTAAATTTTAGAGGTTTTTTTCTCATGGGAAGAAAATTGCTAGAAGAACCCATTGGTTCCTTTGAAGATTAAATGAAGAGTGCATCTACACTGTAGAATTACTGCACTTTGACACCACTTTAACTGCCTTAGCTTCATGCAATGGAATCCTGGGAGATGAAGTTTGGTGAAGCACCATTATTCCTTGGCAGGGAAGGCTAAGGACCTTGTGAAATTGCAACTCCCATGACTCCATGACATTGGGCCATGGCAATGAAAGTGGTCTCAAACTGCATTAATTCTACAGCATAAATGTACCCTAAGTGAGAATTATAGGCTTGAGTGAAAATAATTTTGGGTGATTAACTAGACTGCAAGGAGATAAAACATCCCTCATCATATTTTATACCAGGAAATTGGAAAGATTTAGCAAACGAATGCCTGGAATCACAAGTGTAACATTTCAGATTTTGAAACTGGCCTGTTTTGATGGATTAAATGAGTTTATACAACATTTACTAATTTGGCAGCAAGCCACATAAAACATACTGTGAAATGTTTATCCCTCCCCATCTGATATTGTCTAACGTTGACATGCGCTGCAAATTGGCTGTCAAAAGAACCGACTGTTACAAGTCAGATACCATCCAATACTGGCTGTGACACAAATGGATCCTTCTCGCACATTCATGTGCTTCTAACAGAATAATGATACAGGTCTACTCAGGATAACTAATATTCAACCTGTAATATAATAATTATCTATCGTGTTTTTCTCCAGGAGACTCTGGTGGGTTGAGAACGCATAGGCGAATGCGAAGTAAAAACAGAAGTATTGGCTGACTCTGGGTGCATTTGCACTGTAGAATTAATGCAGTTTGACACCACTTGAACTTTTTCTGTCTCAAATGTGATTCTAGGTCATCCCTTTACATACTGACATTCAAGACTAACCCAATAATATCTTTGAGTTGTCAACACAAAAATGGCCATGTTTGGGGAACAGTGCTGCTTATAAGGTGGGTTTGGTAAGGTTGTGTTGGAAGACACATGTACAATTCCCAATGCAGGACCTTGGCCTACATTTTTACCCTTCCCCTCTTATTTGTACTGAAACAGAGAAGCATGTTATCTCTTTGACAAGTGCTCTCGCTTAAGTGTAGGCTCAACTACTGCCTTCCATACAGATGTATTTTTTCCCATTCAGATCCATGCAATTTATTTTCTCACGTAGATGTACTTGAGAAACACCATGAAATATGTGGTTCTGTTGTTGGACTACAATTCCCATGATACCCCACCATCATGGACTACATTGGCCTGGGATGATGGGAACTACAATCCCACAATGTCTGAAAAGCTCTGAAGTATATGTATTACCATTTAATAGCAGGTGAAGAAAGGGCAAGCATTGCTCCAGTTCCTGAAGGCTACCAGAGTGTGGTGGACATTGCTCAAACAGGTAGTAACTAATTACCTCTTTCAACAACATCTAGAAAGAGGAGGTATGTGGGTACAAATGCCACAATACATATTATGGTCTCCTCCCTGTTATTAGTCACATCCTCACCAATTAAAATAAACAGAAAGGGCTGCCAGCCTTTAGTACGGCCCAAAGATTTCATCATGCATGGATTACAGTCCTGAGATGAAGCAATTTAATTATACCATCTCCTTGCTTGGTACACACGACCTGAGCTCTGCTTTCTCCCCACAATTGCATACTAGTCCTATCTTCCCTACCATTTGCGATCTGTGCTCATGCATCGTTGCAACGGCACCTTCCCTGCATACAGAACAGTCGAAGACAATCATACCTCATGAATTGTTAATTCGAATCAGCTCAGCATCTTCTGAATGCAAATAGTGTGTGTGTGTGGGGGGGGGGGCAGGATAGCCAGGCATATATCTGAGTGTCTCCTGGGTTTTGAAAGTCAGCCACCGCTTAATTGACTACACAGACACGCTGGGAGTGGGAAGCAAGGCACATCGATATCGGAAGGCATGAAATATCAGCAGGCAAAGCCGGAGTGTTGGGAGTGAGTGTTTGTGTGTATACACATGCACACATACAAGGTAAACACAACCCGGTTTGGAAATGACAAATGCAGAGGCTAACTGTTGTTACTTCATAATGAGAATTTGAAACATACTGAGAAATATTCTCATAACACGGGAAATTTCTGCTTATGGTAGCCAACATGTATGCATTGTGGAGCTTTTCAAACAGCATAGTTTCTCTTCCAGGATGTGAGCAGTTCATGTGCATATGTGTGAATATTTAACTTGGAGACTGCCTTGAAAATCCCAGGAAAACTCAACTCCTTGGGTTTAAGTGATAGTGTTTGAAAGGGATTCCTTTTAAGCAAGGGAAGGTCTCTTGTCACCCCTGAATCCAGTCCTTGCAATCCATTCTAGTCAGTACAATAAGAACTTTGGGAAGTTGTAATTCAACTTAGGCCTCTTCCACACAGCTAAACAAAATCCCACATTATATGCTTTGAACTGGAATATATGGCAGTGTGGATAACCCAGTTCAAAGCAGATAACGTGGGATTTTCTGCCCTGATATTCTGGGTTATATGACTGTGTGGAAGGGCCCTTAGAACACTGTAGTTAGATCCATTTTAAACTGCTATGGATCAATAATATGACATCCTGGTAGTTGTAGTTTCACAAAGAAGGCTAAAGAACTTGTAAAACTCCAATTACTCATCCATGGAGATCCATTGGATGGTTCAGCCATGTTGCCAAGAAAACCCAGTGCTTCAGGCTGCCATAAGTCGGAAATGAATGGAAGTCAAACAATAACAACAAATGAGGAAGGTCCTTGGTTGTTTGAGATCTTGGAAAGCCATTGTCAATCAGGGGAAATCACTCTTGCCAGGATGAACAACCAGTCTGATTTCTTAAAAGGCATATGTCTATGTCCCTAGACTGGACCAAGGTGAAAGTCTATAGGCACTACAAAGAAAGAGAGGCTATCACACAAAGAAAGAACGCGGCTGGGCCACGGTTCAACACAGATACTTGGAAAGTGTCCTTGGCCATGCTCTATGGGGTTTTTGAGAGCTGTAGTCCAAAAAGGGAGCCCTTCCACACCCTTTTTGGAAGGTTATTTAGTTCTGAATTTTTCTTTACACTGTATTATCTTTCTAGACACTAACAGCATGCAAGCTTGAATGGCCATTTGAAATCCAGTCCCAACCTCATTCTCTTTGTCCTCAAATGCCAGGCTTGTGAGTTCAAAAGCAGAGAAATGGAAAATGCCCAGCAGGCATCAAGCCAGCCTTATCAAAAAGCCACACTGAAAAGTGAATTCCCAGATCTTTGGAGACTAGCTCCGATCTAAAAGAGTGAACCCAGCTTTCTTTTCCAGTTGTTAAAATAGAGTCACAGACTGGTGCTCTCCCTTCTCCTTCCCCCATCCCCAGCCATGTCAGCATTGGTTCTTGGAAGTTGCTGAGATAGTTGGATAAATAGGTATTGGTCAAGGAGGCAGTGTTTCCCTTGTTCCTCAACATCCAAAGGACATACATTAATAGGTTGCTGTGAATCTTTCAGGCTGTATGGCCATGTTCCAGAAGCTTTCTCTTCTGATGTTTCGCCCATATCTGTAGAAGGCATCCTCAGAGGCTGCTATGTTAGCTTACACATGGGTATCTCATCAACAGAATTCCAACCATAGGCTGCAATGCAACATAGCATAGCAGAAATACCCACATGCAGAGCTATGCTATGCCAGCACTATGCAATCCCGATGCAGAATTGCACAACACATTCAATGACGAGTTAGAACCACAAAGTGAGTAATGGCCATATATACTGTGCAACCACAATGCATATTTGCAATGTTGCTGTATGAAGCTTTGTTTCTATCATAGTCAGTACAATATGCCTGATCTGTTGCAGTGAATATTCCCCCTGATTTCATTCCGTAGCCATCTCCAGTTCTGGGAAGGAAGTCTGGAGAAAAAGGCCAGCCACAATTCTAGTCGTGCCGACTCTGGGGGTTGGTGCTCATCTCCATTTCTAAGCTGAAGAGCCGGCGTTGTCCATAGACATATCCAAGGTCATGTGGCTGGCATAACTGTATGGACCGCTGTTACCTTCCTGCTGGAGCAATACCTATTAACCTACTCATATTTGCATGTTTTCGAACTGCTAGGTTGACAGAAGCTGGGGCTGACAGTGGGAGCTCACCTTGCTCCCCCAATTTGAACCGCCAACTTTTCAGTCAGCAAGTTCAGCAGCTCAGTGGTTTAACCCACTGCATCACTAGGGGCTCCTATAATATAATTGTAGATTATCTGCCTTGATATTCTGGGTTATGTTGCTCTGTGGAAGGGCCGTGAGTTATTGGAAAGAGAGGAGAAGAGGGGCAGAATCTTGTTTTTCCCAGTAGGCTTGGCCAACATCAAACTGCTGCAGCTTCTCTTTGCTTTCATGTTCTTCCTCATTAATAACTTTAGCCATTGTGACCAGACTTTGAAAGCACTGACATAAAGCATATTTTCCCCACCACATACAACTCCAAAGATTAGAAGAAAATGATAGTAAAAGCTACTGCCCCCCTCAAAAAAAAAACCCTCTTTTTTCTCCATAATTAGGTGTTCCCCTTGCAGTCAAGACTGTAGGAGGGTTGAACAAGTTTCAGCTTAGAAAAGTCACAAAGAGCTTACCAAAAACCTCATCCGCATCTTGGAGTTTGGAGGAAGACATGATGTAAATCTGGAGAGAGAATGAGAGAAAAATAACAATAAGAGCCTTAAAAACATCTGGTCTTACAGGTGAGAGGTGGACAGATTATAAACTTGTGGAGCCTAAAACCAGAGTTATCTCTTGTGCCTATCTACCATTTTATTTTTGAGAAATCAAACATAACCTTGATTCAATTATCACTCCATAAAGTTTTTTAAATATTAAAACAGAGAAAAATTTGAGTCTTTCAAGGTCTTATTATATGACCAAGTAGCTCAACCTCTGCAATACTATACTTTCCAAATATTCCCATTGGACACCGACAGTTCCTATTAACCCTCCATTGTCCCACTTTCTCTGTTGCTTTTTAAATGTCTCAATTTCAATGTAATAATAATAACAAATAGAGTAAAATAATATAAATGTAATAATAATAATAATAATAATAATAATAGAGTAAAATAATAAATGTAATAAAAAAACAATAATAACAGAGTAAAATAATAAATAACCTTGGCTTGAATATAAGGCGAAGGAGGCTTTTTCATCCTTAATAAAGGGCTGAACAAGGGCTGCCTTGTCTGTTCATTCCCATTAATAACTTTTGCCATTTTGACCACACTCTGATATTGCTTGGCTACATGTGTCCCATCTGTGAAATGTTGGCGATTGTGTGAGTCATGCTTTGAACAATGTTTGTTGACAACTTCAAACCCTAACTGTATATTCTCAATCTGCCACCTCCTGGCTGCTGATGAATGTTCCCAACAGGTAAGAGAAGACCTTGGACAAGTTATTTCTGGGAGCCTTGGTTCTCAGAATCATCCAGAATTATTCTGAGAATGGTATAAGATGCTGGCTGCGGGATTCTGGGAGTTGTAGCTTTCAAATCTAAATTTCTTTTCTTGGTTTATAGCTTACACTTTAGATTGCCCATTAAGCCAAGTTTCCTTAGTAGGGTATAGAAAAATGAAAAACATCAAATACAAAGTAAGAATAAAATGAATGACAAACAGTATTTATTAAAACAAAAATAAAAGCCAGCAGTAAACAGATGCCCACATAGAAGGGAAATAAATGTAATCCATAATTATGATGTATTATGTTGGGGTCTGTATGACCACCCACACCCTTACAGGGAAATAGGTTCCACAATCTGAGTGGATACATGAAACTATAACAAACTACTGAATGAATGTGTTGTTGAAGGCTTTCATGGCTGAAATCACTGTGAGTATTCTGGGCTCTATGGCCATGTTCCAGAAGCATTCTCTCCTGACATTTTGCGGGCATCCTCAGAGGTTGTGAGGTATATTGGAAACTAGGCAAGGGAGGTTTATATCTGTGGAAGACCCAGAGGAAAAGTGTTCTTACCATACATACATCAAGGGAACCACTGACCGCACAGGGAAGCCAATGAAACACAATCTACAAACTATTTACAGACCCACTAAGAAAATGCTATGTTCAGCAAAGGACAAGAGGAATCTGCTCACCTCTGGAGGAGTCTACCATATACCATGCAGCCGTCTACACTGGGACCACCAAACGCAGCATTGTCCAGACACAAATCAAGGAACATGAAAGGCGTTGCAGACTAACTCAGCTAGAGAAGTCAGCCATAGCAGAACACTTGATGAATCAACCTGGGCACAGCATATCATTTGAGAACACAGAAATGCTGGACCACTCTAACAACCACCTTGTCAGTCTATACAGAGGAACCACTGAAATCCACAAGCATGTGGACAATTTCTACAGAAGGGAGGAAACCATGAAAACGAACAAAATCTAGCTACCAGTATTAAAAAAAACCCTCTAAAATCAGGACCGTAAATAAAGAACAACACTCTGAAAACAGGGGAATTCCAGACATGAGTCAATCAGAGCCAGCTAACACCTCCCAACAAAGGATTTCCCCAGGCAGGAAGCAGCCAGGCTTTGAAACTGCCAGGCTATTCAATGTTAATCAAGCTGGCTGGTTGCTACATTCACACTTGACTCAAACAGGATTTGTAGAACAAGAGTTCTTTCTCCCACTCTGGACCTTACACAGATATATAAACCCCACTTGCCTAGTTTCCAATATACCTCAAAACCTCTCAAGATGCCTGCCATAGATGTGGATGAAATGTCAGGCGAGAATGCTTCTGGAACATGGCCATACAGCCCGGAAAACTCACAGCAACCTACTGAATGAATGACTTCCAGTGGAAGCATGTCATAGAGTCACACTGGAGTACCTAGGAAATGCCTATAGAAACAGCATAATTCTATGGATAACTTCTGGCAGTAGCATAACGCAGAATTGCCCGAAGGTCCTAGAAAATGCCTACAAAGGACATATTCTGTCAGATGGAGGTAAATAATACAGTGGGTGCAAGTTTTGCAGTTCCCGGTTTGTACATTAAAAGCAAAGCTGGATCAGGAGCTTTAATAATAATTTTTTAAAAAATCAGGAAAACCAGAAGGTTCAAAAAAAAATTAAACTGCCATTCCTTAAGAATTCAAATAACACAAAACATTATTCCTTCTATCCATCCTAAATGCTCTCACTGTATTTTCATCTCAATTTCAGGTGCTAGTTTGATGGAAAGGTTGGTGAGGAAGAAAGAAGGCAAACACCATGCAAATGTATTAACAAAATAGATTTGAGTCTTAATGACACCCATGGCTTCTCTCCCTGAATTGCAAGTATTTTCCGATTATATCCTTGCATTGAAATAATCCGTCACTCAGCAGGGGCATCCTCCTTGGGACCAGCCGAGACCTGCCTAACCCACCACTCAGACATCGCCCAGCCTGTGTGTCCATTTGTCTATCTAAATGTGTGTGTATGTGTGTGAAGGAGGTGGAAGCAATCCTCCACATCTAACCCCACCTCCTGGCTTGACACAAAAGCTAAGTGCATTTCCTAAGGCTGATGGGAAAAGCCAGAGATCAAATGAGTCTGGCAGAAGGAGAGAGCGAGGGAAAGGGGGAGAAAAGCCCCATACATCTTCGTTGACAGCTCACTATTGCTTGGGCCTACCTGCCAGGAAAATAAGATGACCCAACGTCTAGATGAGAAAGAATGAAGGGGGCTACAGAAAGAGGTTTGGGGAGAACAGTAAATACAGAAAGAGGGATACTGGCAGGAGAAAACAAAACCACCATAAAAAAAGGAGCTCTGGCTGTTCATTTGTTTTTGTGTGGTATGGAGATGGGTTGAAAAGGCAAAGTCTCAAAATAGTTTAAAAAACAGAAACAAACACAGTAGGATCTTTCTAACTGAGCATCCTGGGTCTGAATGCTAATATCAAGATCAATCTAGGGTGCAGCTACATTGTGGAATTATTGCAGTTTGACACTACTTTGACTGCCATGGTTCAACACTATGGAATCCCGGGAGTTGAAGTTTTAAAAGGTCTTTAGCCTCCTCTGTCAAAGAGTGCTGATGTGGCCCCAAACTACAAATCCTGTGATTCCATAGCCTTGAGCCAGGGCAGATAAAGTGGTATCAAAGTTGTGGAGGGTGGGGAAAGATAGCATTTTGTCCAATCCTGCTAAAGCAGCCTTTCTCAATCTGGAGGTCGGGACCCCTGGGGGGGGGGTCATGAGGGGTGTGTCAGAGAGGTCACCAAAGACTATTATTTTCTGTAGGTCGTGGGGGTTCTGTGTGAGAAGTTTGGCCCAATTCTATCATTGATGTGGTTCAAGGGGTTCTTTGATTGTAGGTGAACTATAAATCCCAGCAACTCCAACTCCCAAATGTTAAGATCGATTTTCCCCAAACTCCACCAGGGTTCACATTTGGGCATATTGAGTATTTGTGCTAAGTTTGGTCCAGATCTATCATTTTTTGAGTCCACAGTG
Organism: Anolis carolinensis; assembly: GCF_035594765.1. Taxonomy (NCBI): domain Eukaryota; kingdom Metazoa; phylum Chordata; class Lepidosauria; order Squamata; family Anolidae; genus Anolis; species Anolis carolinensis. Next base: position 24,940,740 of record NC_085846.1, on the reverse strand, counting down.
CTCTCTGACTGTAGGTGAACTACAACTCCAAAACTCAAGATCAATGCTCACCAAACCCTTCCAGTATTTTCTGTTGGTCATGGGAGTTCTGTGTGCCAAGTTTGGTTTCATTCCATTGTTGGTGGAGTTCAGAATGCTCTTTGATTGTAGGTAAATTATAAATCCCAGCAACTACAACTCCCAAATGACAAAATTATTCCTCCCCTAATCCCACTGGTATTCAAATTTGGGCATATCAGGCATTTGTGCCAAACTTGGTCCGTTGAATGAAAATACATTCTGCATATCAGATATTTACATTACAATTTATAATAGTAGCAAAATTACAATTATGAAGTAGCAACGAATATAATTTTATGGTTGGGGATCACTACAACATGAGGGACTGTATTAAGAGTTTGCGGCATTAGGAAGGTTGAGAACCACTGTGTTAAAGGGAATATGCCAGGAGTTGTATGTGCATTGCATTATCTTATTCTTAGTGAAAAAAACATTTTCCTCCCATGTGACAAGAATCTTCTAGCAGGCACCCTTGGGACTAGATGTGCCTATGGAAGCTTTCTTCTGCTTGTCAGCTGGATCAGAGTGGCCATATTAGCAGTCTAGAAGTGGAGACTTTTTCTGATCATCTTTTTCCCATGCTTTCAACATTCCCCAAGCATCTGACATAGATGCACAGAGGGCCCTTCCACACAGACATATAATACAGAATATCAAGGCAGATAATCCACAATATATGCTTTGAACTAACTGAGTCTACGCTGCCATATCATTTAGTTCAATGTGTATTTTATACAGTTGTGTGGAAGGGGCCAGAGTTGAAAGAGACTACAAGTGCCATCTAGACCAACCCCATTCCGCCATGCAGGAAGACACAATCAAGATAGAATACATAACGGACTATGGGCCCTTCCACACAGCCCTATATCCCAGAATACCAAGGCAGAAAATCCCACATTATCTGCTTTGAACTGGAATATATGACAGTGGGGACTCAGATAACCCAGTTCAAAGCAGATGTTTGGGGATTTTCTGCCTTGAAATTCTGGGATATAGGGCTGTGTGGAATGGCCCTATGTTAAAAGAGAGTGAGAAATAAGGAGGAATGCAAAAAAAATTGAAAATCAGACAGGAAAAGACATTGTGAGAATGCTAGTGGTGATATTTGTGCATTTGGTTACAGAAAGGTAATGAGGGAGATTTGGAAAAGGGTTGGTAGAAAGTGAACCAAAATAAAGGATGAAAAGAGAAGGGGAATTGGGTAATAATAATAATAATAATAATAATAATAATAATAATAATAATAATCTTTATTTATATACCACCCTATCTCCTCAAGGGACTCAGGGCAGTTTCCAACAGAGCAAAGGAAACCATACAACACTTAAAAACCATACAACTAAAACGTAACACTATAATGAACATAAGTACACAAGACATACAAATCAATCAACCACAGACTTTAAAACTACAAAATACTCCATGGGTATATGAGATCTAAATATTCTGCTCAGTCAAAGGCAAGAAAAAATAGGAACAATGGGCCAACTTTGAAGACATCCCTCTCTCGTTCTAGAACACATCAACTAGTCACCAAAATACAAGGAAAGCGAACTGCTGTCCAAGCTAAACACCCAACTGTGTGTTGCATTTCTCAACCCCACCCTTCCACTAACTCAGAGCAGCAGTACAGCCTTAAAGCAAGGGTGTATGGCTGATTCAGCTAAGAGAGAGAAGGCCACCAAGTGAATCCCACCAAAGAACAGGGATCTAAATATGGGTTTTCCCACTTGCAAGCCAAAAGCAGTAGCCACCACACTATGGTTTCCTCAACTCTGAACTCATTGTGGCCACATATGTAGAAACTCAACTAGCCAGTCAATATCTTTTGTGCTGGAACAAGACAACAGAACTGGGGCCAAAAGGAGAGAGAGAGAAAGCCTGAGGTTGTAAAACACTGCTGGAATAGCTATCACAAGTGGCTCGGAAGGGAAATTGAATAAATAACACTGCAATCTTAAGCACATCTGTGTCTGATGTAGGATAGAGAAAGCTCCACTCAATTTAATGGGCCTCATGGCTGACTCAACATGCTTGGAGTGGTATAAAATCCATATAAACAAGCATCTTATTGGGTTGCTGTGAGTTTGCCGGGCTGTATGGCCATATTCCAGAAGCATTATCTCCTAACATTTCACCCACATCCATGGCAGGCATCCTCAGAGGTTGTGAGGTCTGTTGGAAACTAGGAAGGGAGGTTTATATATCTGTGGAATGTCTAGGGTGGGAGAAAGAACTCTTGTCTGTTTGAGGCAAGTGTGAATGTTGGAACTGGCCAGCTTGATTAGCATTGAATAGCCTTGCAGTTCCAAAGTCTGTCTGCTTCTTGCCTAGGAGAATCAGGGCCAGCTAACAACTTCCAACAAAGGATTCTCACAGGAAGGAAGTAGCCAGGCCTTGAAGCTACAAGGCTTTTTAATGCTTATAAAGGTGATTAATTGCAACATTCACACTTTCCTCAAACAGACAAGAGTTCTTTCCCTCACCCTGGACATTACACAGATCTATAAGCCCCACTTGACTAGTTTCCAACATACCTTACAGCCTCTGAGGATGCCTGCCATAGTTGTGGGCAAAATGTCAGGAGAGAATGCTTCTGGAACATAGCCATATAGTCCAGAAAACTCACAGCAACCCAGTGATTCCGGTCATGAAAGCCTTCGACCACACAATGAAGCATCTTATTATTATTAGAGATGGAACAGTAGACTAAAGACGGAGAAGGGAAATCATTCATGGAGATCCAGAAAGAGAAGGAAGCAACTTGTTCAAAACATTCTCCACGTTTCAAGGGAACTGGACCTCAAAGGGCCTGGATAGCAAGCCAGCCCAAAAGAGATAAGAACTGCAAATGTGGAATGAGGAATTTTAAAAAGATCCCAATCTGCAGAGCCATGGACAGTGGACACTCCCAGGGATGCAACGTATACATCTCCCCACCTTTGCTGGCTCTGCTATACCGCACACCCATTTATTATTTATTTGGGAATGATTGGCGATCATTTGAAATCTCCTCTGTTTCGAGGTCTGAAGACAAACCACACAACTAGACTTTTTCCCCAGGTTGGAAGAACAGAGGCAAGGAAAAGGGGAGAAAGGGGGATTGAAAAGGGTCAGAGAGGGACATAAAATCAATGGATTGTGTGTGTGGGAAGGAAATCGCAAATCACACTGTCATGGCTCGGCTTCCAGGCAAAGAAAGCACAAGAAGATCTCGGGAAATGCTTGGCACTGGGAAAAAGAAGGTGCCAGCGATGGAGCTTGGAGCCTGTGTTCCAATTCAGCCCCTTTATATTAAAGGGGGACAATACCTAAGATCCCCCAAAAGTGTGGAGTGGAATAGATTTGCCCAAGAAGCCCATGCACTGTAAACAAAACAGGAGAGAGCTGCTCCATCAGAGAGTCTTACCTGATGCAGGGAGGCATCCTCGACCAGCCTCCTAATTCTCTTCTAGGACCCGCTGTGCTTGCCTTCCAGGGCCATCTTCCTTTCCCCCCATGGTTTCGCCAAAATGAGCCCCCCGTTTTTTATATTCTTTTGCTGCTGCTGCTGCTTCTCTGGTCCTTCGGGTCTTAGCATCCAAAAATAAAAATCAAAGCATCCTTGGGCAGAGAAGAGGCAGGACCGCCAAGCCGGGCCCCAGCCTTTAGTAGAGAAGATGGGCAGCTCTGCGGGGAAGATGTTTTGCCCCCTCCCTCCCTCCCTCTCTCTCTCAAAACCCCCCGACCCCTGAAAGAGTCACGGCGAGGATTGGTGGAAGGAGGGTCAGCAAAGGGCGGAGGGAACCTGGAGCCCGGAAGCCGCGCGGAGCTGATCTCCTGAAATCCCCTCCCAGATGCTCTGCCTTGGCTGGGCTGCTCTGCGAAAATCCCCAGGAGCCCCGCGGATGGAAAGCGGAAAGGGAAAGGAGCAGCACAGCTTGCAAGAGGAGGAGGGAGAGAGAGGGAAGGAAGAAGGCTTTGCCACTGAAGGGGAAAGAACTCTCACATCTAGCCCACCCTACATCTCAATAAAAGCCCACCTCACATCTCAATGCAAGCCCGCCCCACATCCCAATGCAAGCCCGCCCTACATCGCAATGCAAGCCCACTTCATGTATTAATGCAAGCCCGCCTCATATCCCAATGCAAGCCTGCCCCACACCCCAATGCAAGCCCACCACCTTACATCCCAATGCAAGCCACCCTACATCTTAATGCAAGCCCAGTCACATCTTAATGCAAACCCACTTCACATCTCAGGGCAAGCTCATCTCACATCCGAATGCAAACTCGCCTCACATCCCAATGTAAGCCCACCACACATCTCAATGCAACACCACCCTACATCTCAACACAAGCCCACTCTACATCTCAATTCAAGCCTGTCTCACATCCCAATGCAAGCCCGCCCTACATCGCAATGCAAGCCCATTTCATGTCTTAATGCAAGCCCTCCTCATATCCCAATGCAAGCCTGCCCCACACCCCAATGCAAGCCCACCACCTTACATCCCAATGCAAGCCACCCTACATCTTAATGCAAGCCCAGTCACATCTCAATGCAAACCCACTTCACATTAAAGGGCAAGCTCATCTCACATCCGAATACAAACTCGCCTCACATCCCAATGCTAGCCCACCACACATCACAACACAGCATCACCCTACATCTCAAAGCAACCCTAACCCTAACCCTCATGTCCCAATGCACGCCCGCCTCATATCTCACTGTAAGCCCACCTCACATCCCAATGCAAGCCCACCCCACATCTCAACGCAACAGCGCCCTACATCTCAACACAAGCCCATCCTACATCTCAATGCAAGTCCACCCTACATCTCAATGCAAGCCCATACCACATCTCAATGCAGACCCACCTCACATCCCAATGCAAGCTTTCACATCCCAATGAAGGCCACCTCACCTCTAAAAGCCCAAATCACATCCTAATGCAAGCCCACACTACATCTCAGTGTGAGCCCACAGCACATCCCAATGTCTTGGAGGTTTTGATTGATTGTGTGTTCCTGCCTGGCAGAATGCGATTCAACTGGATGGCTCTTGTGGTCTCTTACAACTCTATAGTGCTATGAGTCTACCTTCGCAAGTGAGCAATGGATCCCTATCCTCTATAATAAGATGTTTTAAATAATATTCTTCATTTCTGCCTGGTATATTACTCAATGGGAGTAATAAGAACAGAACAAATATCCATATAGAAATGACATTGTAAAATTATTCTTCAGTCTGAGGCACAGCAAGAAATGTTCAGTCTAAGTATGGAAGTGGGGGTATGCACACTGCCCACATAAGGGTGCATCCACACTGGAATTCATGCAATTTGGCACCACTTTAACAGCCATGTTTCAATGTTATGGAATTGTGGGAGTTGTACTTCAATGGGGCACCAGCACTCTAGGGCAGTGAAAGCAAAAGACTCTAAATAAAAATGACAACTCTCATGATTCCATAGTATTGAGATATGGCAGTGAAAGTGGTGCCAAACTGCATTGCTTCTACACCACAGATGCACCTTGACTTTTAATGAATGTTTCCAACATTTATATTGCTGTTGTTAGTCAACTCTGACTTCTCACAGGGGGTATCTCTTCTCAGCAAGATTGACTCAGAGGAGTTTGCACTCTGAGGCCGAGAGAGTGTGACCTGCCAAAGATCACCCAAAGGGTTTCCATGGCTGAATGGGGACTTGAACCTTGGTATCCTAGAGTCCTGGTCCCACTCTGAAAATGTACTGGTTCTCAAGGAATAAACATGTTAACGAATATCAAATGAACTTTGATTTATGAGAGATCTCCAAATCACTCTGTCCTCAACAGCCCTACTCAAGTCTTACAGACTCGGGGCTGTGACTTTCTTGCTTGAGTCTTCCATCTGTAATGCAAATTTCATCTTTTTCTATGACTATCTATCTCACCAATCACTATTATTTTTCCAGTGGATCATGTCTTCACCTGATATGGTCAACTCATGACAGCCTCAATTGTAGTCATTTTGTCTTTTAGGGACAGTTCAGGCTGGATTTGCAAATAAAATATATTGGCCACTATGAAAAGGGTGGGACTGAAACCCCATCATCCATACTCAACACGTTCAAAAAGCATGACAGATGGAAATAGTGTCAGACTGGGTAAGGCTGGCCTAAGCTATTCTTATCAGATAGTGCGATTGGTCAAGAAGATCAGTTCCTACTGACTTCCTATTAAGTACTTAGTTAGACTAGTCTATAGAGTGTGGCTTTTTAAAAACCCCTTGTACTAGAGGCACGGTGTAAAAGGCGGCATGGATGTTTAGTCTGAACAAATCAGAAATGTGAAGAGACCTTTCAGCTCATCCAGATTCTTTTTGAAGTAAAGGAATGTTGGGATCCTGTATATGAACACTCATAGATACTCTCACAATTTTAATTTGGAACAAAGCCAACTTCAACCCTTATGAATGAAAGACTTCCAAGAGCCTTAGTCATCAACCTCTCTTCTGAGATCTTACAAACTCTGCTATATGTTTCTTTATTGCAGTGTTTCTCAAACTCTGCTCCTCCAGGTGTTTTGGACTTCAGTTCCCACAATTTATAATAGCTGATATGCTGACTGGGATTTCTGGGAGCTGAAATCCTAAACACCCGGAGAGCACAGTTTGAGAAACACTGCTTTAATGAATTAACTCACCTGTGGTACTTTCTTCCTCTGTTCTTATTGCGTTCACTTATCTTGAGCATTGTCATTTTTTCCCAGGGAGTTCTGTCATCTCATGATATGTTCAAAGTACAACTGCTTCAGTTTAGTCATCTTAGCTTCCAGGGAAAATTCAGGCCTAACTTACTTTTGGGCCCATACATTTGCCTTTTGCTAGCTGTCCATTCTGTAAGACTCTCCAAAATCACATTTCAGATGAGCTGGATTTCTTCCTACCAGTGCCCTTACATAAATGAATCCTTCCAAATACTTTCCCTGACTCTTCAATGATCTTTTCTCATCTCCTCCACAGCTGGATTAAATTAAGGTGGTTATCATTTTTTTCTGGAGTCACTGAAATAAAAAAATCAAGTTGTGAGGGAAGGGAAGGACGTACAGGGTGCTGAATGGACAGCTCCTGAAAATTGGATCTCATGTTTACAGAGAAGCATTTCTGACTGGATAGCAAATTGCCTTAGAGGTGGATTGTGTTGATTTGCACCTTGCTGTTATGATCCAAGTTGTGATATAGCATTAAAGGAAACCTTTTTACCACCATTCATAACCATATGCCTGTGTACGTCTCTGTAGGTGATAGTCCATGGAAACCTATTGAATGATCTTGGGCTCTCAGAGGAAAACAGTGGCTCCAACAAATTTTGCCAATAAAACCCTACAATAGAGGCACCTTAAGGTTGTCATAACTTGGAAATGACTTGAGGGCACACAGCAACAAACAATGAAAGAGAATGAAAATGGCTATAGAAGGAAGTGTGGCTTGCAATGTGGGCTGTTCCTTGAATGCATCCTGTATTCATTTTTAAAGTGGATGTTCTAAAACAAAACCCCAACAGATACTAAGGGTCCATTGTCCTGTATGTCTGTGTGTGAGGATTAGCTTACATTTATTTTCACATTATGAATGTGCCAAGATCCTCAGTAACCTCTTTTTAGCAACTGTTTAATGACACCCTCTTCCTCATGCAGAGAAATAAAGTATCTGTACAGTTGGCCCTCCACATTTGTGGGTTTCATTTTTATGGATTTGATTATCTTTAGGTTTATTTGATTCCATGTTCAACTTCTTTCAGTTATGCTGGAGGACCTAGAATTCCTCTCCTGTTAGTATGCCTTTAAATCTTTTTAAATCTCCCCCTTTCCACATAGTGTTGTGACTCATCTGGAGTCTCAGAATGACTCTGATGGGGATTGTGGGATTCAGGTTTCAGATGTTCAAGATGATGGGATTCAGGTTCAAGATGACTGATGGGAATTATGAGATTCAGGTTCAGAGTGTCCCTGCTGTAAGAGATGAGGAGCAGGGAGGCATTCCCATGGCAGGGATGATACTGGAGATGATACCGAAGCTAGCCAGGTGCAAAGGGAGGACTGCTCCCAGTTAGATAGCATGCAGACAGAGGCTGCTGCTAACGAGTTGTCTGGCCATGATGAAACGGCATCTCTGGATCGAGCTGGCCATTTGGAATTTCAGAGTGTCAGAATAGCAAACAAGAAAGAAGTCAGAGGCCAAAGAAATGTGTTCATACTATGCAGGGAATATTAAAGGGTGTGCTGAGAGAGAAATCTTTGTCAAAAGCAACGTCTCGTTTGAGTTAGAAGCAGCTCTTGCTCTCAGAATATCTTGCAGCTTTGTGTATTCAAGTTCATGTGACTATGTCATGTATTAATGGAACCTTGTTTTATGCCTAATGTTTCTTGGTTTTGCAACAATCTTTTGGATCTTTACTTTTGCTTTTTAAGAACTATTTATTTCCCATTTCCTAATAAACTACAAAAGACTTCAACCTGTGTACAGCCTGGTGTGTTCAGCAAGGTGAAACTAACCTGAGGTGCGACACATAGTTATTATAATGAAAAGGGTGGGAGGAAGAACCATATACATTTATAATTGGTGCCAAATTTTATTAACCCCCCCCCCTTGCCCCCATGTGGGATTTTTCAGTCTGAAGCAGATGAGAGCCACCCATGCTTAATGCTCCAGTCCAGATCGGGGACACAGGCATTTACTTACCTTACAGTTCTTTCAAAAAAAGGTTATCTTTAGCTGCAGGCGACATGTTCAATGTAGCATGTAGTTTGACCCCAATATAACTGGATTTCAGCAGAAAAGCATTCCCCTTAGGAATTGGAATTAATCCTATGAACTTGATAAAAGACTATTTGTTGAAACAGATGTGTACCAATATTCCCTAGTTGCATTCAGGGTTGAATATATTCAGTTTTACATGCATGATGTTACATTTATCTTTGCTTAGTTTCTTTCAATAAAAAGTGTTTTTAATGTAATTGGAGACTTGCATTGCATTATTGGACTCTGTCAAAAGGCTAGCTTCCTCTTAAGGTGCTTTACTTGGATTGACCTCCCTTTTCATTTCATGCATTTGAATCTGCCTAGTAGATATAGGAGTGAAGTGTGGCCCCCAGGGATGTCTTTGTGGCACTTGGCCCTCCAGATTCCTAGGACAACTTAAAAAAAACTGTTGAAAAAACAGTATGAATTGATTCTCCCATTTGGAATTAACAATATTATTTAATCCTTTCATCCTACTTGATCATCTGCTTTTAAAATGTCCTAATTCCTCTCTGCTCCTCCTAGTTTCCTTTTGTCCTCAGCTTACTTCAGTTATTGGGCTCAAAGTGCAAAGCCCATTTCCACTCCATTAATTCAAGCAAGAATCTTGTCTTTCCCAGTAGGCTCAGCCAAATGCAAACTGTTGCAGCCCCTCCAAGCTTGCATATTCTTCCTTACTGGTATCTTTTGCCATTTTGACCATCATCTGATATTGCTTGGCAAGCAAGATAAGCGGGGAGGCTGGGCTCAATATTGGTTTCAGTATTTTGATGGGTCATCAACAATAACTCTTGCAGTTGGACAAGAAGGCAGTTAAAGATAAAATCTTTGATGGATGCATCTGACAACTTGCAGGCTAGCAAACAGCAGGGTTTCACTACTTGGTATCCCCTATTAAAGAGTGACCAATATTGCTAACAGTATCAAGACTTAACGTCCGTAACCCTCAGGAAAGCATTTACAGCTCTGCGCTTCCAAACAATGCTATCAGGCTGCTTAGAGAGGAGATATAGATGGATCCCGTATGCCCAACGACTTTGTATTTGTGGGTCAGGAGAAAGAGAAGATTTAATACTTTACCTGTTACATTGCCCTTTGTATAATGACCCTAGAAATAATCTTTTGGGAGTCCTTTTGGAAGAAAGGGCAACATGGCAACAGTCAGCAGTTATCTGTGACCTGTTAGTGGATTATTCCAAAAATATTAAAGGTTGCCACATTTGCAGTTGCAGCCCAAAAAATCCAAGCTAAATTTGTAAAGGCCACAGCAGAGGCTAGAAATGAGAATGGAAATAGTTTGGGATAATGCAAATGAGACATTGTTTTCATGCCTACGGGGATTGTCACTGCTACTGTAATTTTAAAGAGCCAATTGATAGAATACCTTTTAATGTTTGTTTTTTTTTCCGTGTCAGGGGTGACTTAAGAAACTGCAAGTCACTTCTGGTGTGTGAGAATTGGCCGTCTGCAAGGATGTTGCCGAGGGGATGCCCAGATTTTAAAATGTTTTTACCATCCTTGTGGGAGGCTTCTCTCATGTCCCCGCATGGAGCGGGAACCGATAAGAGGGAGCTTATTCACGTTCTTCCCAGGTTGGATTTGAACCTGCAACCTTCAGATCAGCAACCCAAACTTCAAGTCATCAGTCCTGTCAGGACAAGGGTTTAATCCACTGTGCCACTGGAGGCTCCAATGTTCATATTGGAAAGTGTATACTGTACTTTTAAAAGTTGTATATTATTTGATGTCATTAGGATAGCACTGGGCCCAACAGGTCTTTGTTTTAATCTGTAAAATGTTGGGAACATATACGGCAGCAATGTTCCTTCCCCATAGCTTGCAGGGTTGTCTGTACTATTTAATATGGGGAGAAAAATGGTTCACATACATTTTCCAAAACCAGAAGTGGACTTTTTGCCTGTTTTTTTTTTTACATACTGTTTTGCCAGTCCATGCAGCCATAAGAGAGCCTCAGGAGCAGAAAAAAGTCCTCTTCATCTGCTACACTGACCTACTTCTACTGTGATAATACCTTTGTTCCACAAACTATAAAACCAACACAAAGTAGCTTAATGTAAAGCTGGGGTGTGAGAGGTTTGGAACCTTTTCCCCCAAACCCCACATTGCATACAAAAGGCAAATTGATGTTATTTTGTGCTACATTACCGTACACACTACGGACCAGTGACCAGTGTTAATTCTAGAACACCAAATCAATGCATGAAATATCTCCTTTCCATTGTTTTATCGAATGGTTGGTGATGACTCGAAGTGTTCTTTTAAAATAATAATAAAAACCAGTCAACATCACCATGAAAAGAGGACTTTTATATTTGAATCCTCACTGACCGGTTACATCCTAGCCATCCATCCATCCATCCAAAATTAACTCCCTGCCCTTCTGTAAGGGCTGCCGTGAAGAAGATCCCAAACAACAGCAACAGTGGATATCCATGCAAAGTGCCTTTCGCTCAGGAGAACAGAGCAATGTTGGAAAAACTGAACAGGGTGGAAACAAAGACCTGCAATTTATCTGATATGATTGGATGATAGGACAATCGGAATACAAAACCAGGAACAATACGTACATACATACATACAGATATATATATATTATATACATACACATTTATACCTGTGTAAAGGAAATCAAACTAAACATTTAAGATGATTTCTTTTAAAACACTTTTCGGCAGAACGTTATCTTCCTCTGCATTTTTTAAAAAACCTTCTGACCTGGCACACAGTTACTGTTTACAGTACATTGTACGTCTCTGGCACCACTGCTTCGGTGCAAAGCTATTCCATTGGCTATAACCTGGGATGCTGTCTTTGTTAAGGTAATCTGGGTTTCTTTTATGGACATCTTTCTGGGGAAAGGAGATTTCCACAATGTCATCCACACCCTTCCTGCATCTCTGGCTACTGACAGCAGCCAGGAACTTCTGCATTCTGTGGGTATAACAGCACATTAGAAAATGAATATGGCAAACCAAGACCATACATTCCTCCTTTCCAATCCACAGAGTTCAGCAATTCATATCCAAGGTGTGTATTTATGGGCATTGATGTGCTTACCTCCTGAAGTGTGAGTTTCTAAACACTATATATCTGTGATGGCACATACAATCTGACAACTGCAAACAGATTTTCCAGCTTGAGAACAAACGGTCTTGAGCAAAACATCTCACATTTTAATTCTGGATGACCATCAGATATGTGGAGTAGAAGCTACACTTCATTCCTACGCATGCCCTGAAAACAAGCTACCATTTGTTCCATCTTTAGCTGCTCTTGGAGCATAAAGATAGTTACAGAGGTATCAGATGGATAGCTGACCTGTGGTCATAGGTTTGCACCCTGTACATCATCGCCATGTATGAAAAATGGTTGACAGTTTTCATTGCCTCTTAATCCATCCAACCTGGTGAAATGAACAGGGAATGCCAAGTTACAGAGTTATGTGTGAATTTACCCTTGGAGAATTTATATATCCTTATTTTTGGTCTGAATGTTTTGGGGAAAGGACTGGAAGAATGGGAGAAAGATGGTCCACCTTTTCAAATACCTCCCAATCTATTGATAGGCCCTGAAGCAGGTGTCAGAATCACAGCAAGAAATATTATGATTATGAGGGGATATCTGTTCTCTGCAGCAGCCAATATTATACCCCCAAAAATAAAAGAACAAGAAGAATATTAAGTTAAATGGAGGGAAATAGCCCCTTTCCTCCCCAAGTAAAAGCCATGGGAGGGAAGGAGGGGGGAAGCGATAGGCATTTCCACTCTCGCAACAATTTCCAGTTTACAAACGAAAGCCAAAAGTAGGTTCTTTCTTGACAGAATACTGCTTTTAAATAATACTAATGCTACTAATAATAATTTACAGTATTTTCAAACAACATTATTTTGGCTCCTTTTGAGGGGAAAAAGTGACTTTTCCAGCAATCACTTTACAATATACACATTTGCTTCCATTTTCCCTGGAAGATACGCAACAAGAGCTTTAGATTCACAGTTAATAGCAGTGCCAAAAATACTGTCAAAATGTCTTACATATGATTCAGTAACTTCCTTCTTGGTGATATGCACCTATTTTACAGAATTCTGAGAAAACAAGAAAATATCAAGGATTAGCAATTCTCACCAGCTGTTTAGAAAATTATCTTGTCACCCTTTCATCAAATTCTAGACTGATTAATTTACAATGGTCAAAAAGAAAAGTCTGGTTCAGAAGGCAACAATGTTAAAGAGACAAAGAAACCAAACATGGAGAAAGTAGGAGCCTATGTATAGCTTTCTTGAAAGCTTCATCCTGCCATTTTCCATAGATAAGCTATTTTGCTCTGTAAACCCTGATTCCAGCATTACACCCTGCACCCAGAAGTTGCTGTCAGCCACAGCACTGTCCATGAAATTGATGCCTCACGGTCAGCAGATTCCAAACACGATGGAGAGCCATAGCATGGAAATGCAGCTTTATGGTCTCTTTTTAACTTTTTTTACTGTGGTATAATGTTTTGACTTGGGCCTGAATAATTTCATTTTCAGGCATATCAATCCTTGGTCCATGATGGTTATGGTACATTTTGAGGAGCAACATTTCTGGACTGTTGCTCTCAGTAGGGTGGAAAGAAAGAGGACCTGAAATCTGATGTTTTAGAAACCAAGGGCTTTTGAAATTTACTGCCAATATTAAATACTGCTTTAAACTACTGATTATAAAGGCTATGCCACCAGATTTGCAAGTCACTGCTAAAGTGCCTTTGGGACTGATATTATCTCACATTTTTGAAAAAGGGGAAAAAAGAGATGCTGGTCAAGATATTGGGTGAGTATCCACCTGCAAGAATAACTCTGACAACATAGTGCTGCATCAGAGAGGAACAACATACCTGTAAATAATGCCAGGTCAAAACATAAAAACCGAAATGGATCTGTGAAATTTATGAAGCCGAGGTGGGTGTGATGGGATATCCACAGTGGTTCAGTGTTTTGTTTTGGAATGAAAGTGATGACCTAAAGTAAGGAACACCAGGCAATAACCCTTACAAGCAATGCCCCAGAGATTGATTCATCATGCATTTTGATTCTGTTTCTATCTTTCACAGCCCCTTGGTTTCAGATCCCCACCTCCACATATGCACCCTCGTGCTGACAGGAGCCAAGCAGACCCATGCCAAGTCTTTGGAGAAGGAGGTACCTTTGCACATTTCCTTTCATCGAATGCACGACAGCTGGCACAGAACTGTGACACTGGTTTGATCAAGTAGGTTGAGAGATGCCACTGGAGAAAGTGGACTCCCTGCTCAGTTCCATGTTTTCTCAAAGCTCTGACTTCAACTCCTGGCTACAGTCACCTTGCTATGTTTGCTTCCGACTCTTAGGTTTAAATATTCAACTCCCGTCCAGTTTGTAAACCTCCTGAGTATTATCCCCCAGCCCCATTTTTCCAAGACAACATTAATAAAATGCAACGAGGAGGAAAAAAAGGAGGCAGATGTTCTTTTCCTGATGTAAAGTCAGCCAAAGTGTCTTTTCTGATGCCACCTGGGCTTTCTGGAGGTCAAAGCCTCTTTTCAGTCCCCAGAGATGGAAGCCAGCAAAATCTCCTACTGGCCCCTCGGTAAAAAATAAAAATAAAATCACAGACGTATTTCCCACCGTTGCACTAAACAGAGAATAATGGATTCCCAAGTCCAACACATGAACATTTTAAAGGCAAGATCATCCAGTTCCAAAGTCCAAAGTCTGTCCATCCCCACCCACCCTAAAAGATTTAGGAATCAACATGAATGAGCTGGTCTCTCTTCTTGCCAGCAGAGTCCTGCTGTGTTCCAGTTTGTCGCCTGCAGACCTGAAGGGCTGAGAAAACCATGTGTAGTAGTGGCAAGCCATGAGATCTCAGTCCTGATTCATCCTGGCTGGTTCAAGGTTCTCATCAGGCAGATGGGACAGAAGACACATAAGGTTGGACACACGGGACTGGAGCCTCCATTTCCCCAAAGTCTGTCCATCCAGTTGACACAAGACGAACACTGGACACAGAAACTGACAACGATTCACCCCCCTTGGGTTGTGTCTCTGCAGTCCACTTTGTATTTCAGCACCCCACCTGACCTTTCACCACTTTCCTCTTTCTCCCACATTCAACAGAAGGCAAGGCCATTGGCTACCCTTCTGCCAGTAGTTCTTCTGACTGTACTAGGTTTTATTTCCCAATTGGAGAAATAAGGGAAATCAGGCAGAGGATGGGAGAAGACTCTAGAGTGGGTGAGTGGCAGAAAAATTCTAAATATATCCCTTGCAAATAATAGTAGTAGTTAGAAGAAGAAGAATTAATTGCTCTGGTTGGTTTTATATGTTTTTCTGCTCTCTTTTTGTCTCTCTCTTTTTAAGTCGGGTTGGAATTTTTCAAAGTCTGCAGCTTCGCCTCCAGTTCAGAGATCTGAAAAACACATAACAGAAAGGGGTAAAGAGAGTATCTCCGGGAAGAGAAACAGTAGGATCGGGTGGGGAGAGACAGGAGGACTCAAGCAGGAGATGCAGGCGTCTGGGCAAAAAAAGCAGTTGACAGGCTTGTTTGTTGTTTGTTTTTGCCACAAACAGCAATGGGAAATTATTGGAGGAAGGGGTAGTGATAAAAAATGGTGAAGAACAAGGGAAGAGACACCTGGCATCTTTGTATGGATATGAGCTGGGAGACATCGTTAGCACAGCTTCTGAATGGTTTTGGGTTAGCAATCTGTTTCATGTAATTCTTAGTCCCTGCTGAGACAAATGTTTCTGGAAGACTCTACTTTGCATTCTCCAGAATGTGCAGCATAAATTACACGAATCAAAGTTTGTAAAGTCAAATACAGCTGCCTTCTTTGTCTAATCAGTTCTACTTCCAAGTGCCAGACTTTTAATGACTAAGTTATCCAGGGATAATGACAACGGAAAACAACCCCTGATTCTTTTTGATTCCATAAACGTAAAGGGTAAATCCGAGGTTGAAAGAGTAGCGGATAAAACCAGGATTTCTAAATTATTTTTCCTGGAAGTGCTCTTGTAAATAACATCACGCTGTCAAATCACAGGGGGATACAATTAGATGTCTAAAATGTATTCAAATTAATGGCCTCATTTGAGGAAATCACATAAAAACAGAGGCAACATCCAAACAGGCCAAGAGGCGGGCAGGGTCTCTCATTCCAGTTTAGAAACCTCTGAAACAACCTGACATAGATATGATTACTTTAGACATGTCTCTAAATAGTTTTCTAGTGCAAAGCCATCACAAAACAGATAAATCTAACAATTCAAAATTGAGATAGACAAGAATGTAAGCTTGAATGAAAGGCTATTCCCTACCCAGTGCCTTCCTTGTTAACAAATCAACAGAGGCAAGTCTCACGACCAGCTGTCACTGTGACTGACTACCCTTTTCTGGGCATCTTGTTCGACGTACAATTTGTTTTACTTAGTGTTGATCCCTCCATACATCCTATCACAATTTGTAAGATCTCTCTTAAAGCTATTAGCTATATTGTTATTTCATGGTTATGCAGATAATTTTTTCTTTGTACCCTGCTATTTCACTCTCTGGAATAGGAGCAATTTTGAGAGCTATTTCCAAACATCCTTCTCTTTGTAGACTGGAGGACAAGTATTAACTCTGTGGAAAGGGTTCAGATATTTTCTATCTATTTGAATGAGATTTGCATAAATTTGATAGCTTTGTATCCAAATAAACTGATTTATTGTTACAACAGGGTTAAAATGTATGACTCTTTGAAAGTTGATAGACTACAGCCCCATTTACACGGCTATGTAATTCAGTTTCATAATGAAGTTTAACTGCATTATGAAACTGCAAATGCAGTTAAACTGTATCATGAAACTCCATTATATGGCAGTGTAGATGGGGTCTACCCTATCTACCCCAATGATTTACCCTATCGATTGGAACTGATGGGACTATGACTTTGAATGGAATTCATGTAATTTTAAATGGATGCTTTTATAATTGATGTTTTAACTATTTGTTTTAATTGTAACTGTTATTAGAATTGTAGTGTTTTGGCATCTAGTGGTTGCCAGTTGTGAAGTCTCCCCCCCCCCGCCCCAAATGTTTATGTATGAAATAAATACATAAACATTTGGAAGTCCAAAAAATCATGTTCGAACTTGGGAGCTATAGACTATATAACCCACAGACTAATTCCATTGGAAATTGTTTTTCAAGTATATATTTATGAAAATTGAAAGACTTCACTGTCATTTTCTCCAACATCTGTATGAAGATACTGATCATGTCTCTCCAGAAATAGTATATACAAGCAATTACCAGGCCTAAATGGGACAAAGTGGAAATATTAGCCTGGAGCCTCTATGACACAGAGATCAAGGAAAAATCACTGGGGGTGAAGGCGGTGAGATGATGACTAGAAAATCAGAGTGAGTGAAACACATGTTCAGAGAAAACAAATCATAGATGAAGCTGTCAGTCTGTTGGTTGGATCAAACTGAAAGTACAAGTTCTTTGGATATCAGAAAACAGTTGAGCCAAGATTATATTGTTAATGAAGAAACAAGAGCCTGTTTTGTTTTCAAAGAATGTACTCTTAAGATGAGTTTTTGTAAAACTGGGAAGTTCAAACATAGTTAATCTCACAAATCTGTTAAGTGCAGTGGCCCATGATTGAGGGTGCTGAGAGAAGAGGGGAAACCTCTCCTTACTTATGTAGGCTTTTATAGTCTTGCGTGGTCAATAGTGCCCAGCAGAGGGAACTAGTGAAAAACTAATATGAGAGCCCCCAATGTATGCTCACAGAGAGGGATTTTCTCTTTCTAAACTGTTTGGAGATTAGATATTCCCAGCAGAGAAACCCAGGTGCATTCGCACACACGCACACACACAAACATTGAACACAGACAAGCATAACAAATCTGACATGATCCATTGCCTGATGTAGGATCCAGATATTGCAGGAATCCACCATGGCCCAGCCAAAATAGGTAAATACCTTTGACAATGAGATCTTTTGCAAGGTCAAACAAAAGCTAGTGCCTAGTACAGCATCTCATATGAAAAGCTGTGTGTGTGTGTGTGTGATAAAAAGACAAAAATTTCAATAAAATGTTCATAAGCCTAGAGATAACTACTGAAGCCTTAATAGATCACTATAGGATTTTGGTTTCAGGAGATGTGGAATCTACTATGCTTTTTACTGACAGGATTTGGAGAAGCTATAGCATAGGCTTAAAAAAGGCATAAAAATCCACTTTGGCCTGCTGGATGATTCAACAGCACTCAGTTAAAGGATCCCCAGTATCTAAGTGCAGGATCCCTTTTGATATGGACATGAGATGCAATTCAATCTGGGATTCAGAAGGATTCAAGCTTTTCCCCTCTGCACTTATACACAGCAGGATTTACTGCCCAACAAAATGGTCCAATGTTTGACATAAGCTTTTACAAAACCCAGCCATTGATCTCTAAAGTTCAGAAAGGTTGATGTGCCCCCTCCCTCCCTCCCTCCCTCCCTCCTTGTCCTCTGACAAGTGTGAGACAACTAGATGCTTCCAAGAGCACAGTTTCCATATGTGTCCCTGAGCTGAACCATGGCCTCCTCAGAATGAACCAGGCCCTTTCTTTTTCCTTCTTTCGTTTTCTCGCTCTTTCTTTCCTGCCTTCCTGCCTTCTTTATTTGGGGTTCAAGGCAAGCCCCCAGTGCTGTCCTTGATGCCCACCTTCTCTTGCAATTTGTCAACTTCCTCTTTGTGGGCCATCTCAGACTCCTCTTGGATGCGACGCTGAGCAGTCTCCTTCTTGAGGAACTCAATCTCCCTGAAAGAATAAGAAAGGACAAAAAGGAAGAATTAGAGTAAAAAGCCAGAGTAGAAAAGAGGAGAGACGAGGCAGAATTTACATTTTTAGATCACAACCCTTAGAGTCTCCCAATCAGATATTTACTCTCCAGCCAGTTATTTCATTAAAAATGGAATAACGATTGTGAAGCATGAGTCAATCAGACACTCTTCCCACCTTGGCAACTGCTGACCTGTTCAATGTACACACCCTTCTATAAGATATTATCTGCTAATCTGGCAGCCTCCCATGCAGCAAGGGCAGCTAAACCCTCCTTATGAAAGAACAGGAGCTTGATGAGCGGAGCTCTAGAAATATGCCGTGGCCTTTGAGAATGAGTTCTTACTTCTGCTGATATTCTTTGATGAGTCGCTTGGCTTTGCTGTACTTCCTCTCTAACGTCTGGTATTGGGCCTGGGTCTCTTTCAAGTGTTCATCGACAGCCTGGCACAAGTTCTGGGCCTCCATCCAGTAACCTTCCAGCTTTTCCATCCGTTCCTTGTTCTCTTCTACACTCTGTTCTAGTTGGGCTTTCTCAAGACGCCAACGGGCTTTCTCTTGTTCAATGGACTGCAGCTGAGAACAGAGAACAGAGGTGTTATTTATGTTGTTACTCATTAACTAAACGGTTATACAATTTGAGGGCTTAACATTTTTGGATGTAATTATTTATGATTTTATTAATATG
The DNA here is from genome assembly GCF_035594765.1 of Anolis carolinensis. Lineage (NCBI taxonomy): Eukaryota > Metazoa > Chordata > Lepidosauria > Squamata > Anolidae > Anolis > Anolis carolinensis. The sequence goes on along the minus strand of NC_085846.1, from coordinate 24,921,370 downwards.
GTCTCCCTAGAAATCCTCTAGTATGAGGCCTCCTGTAGAAAGTGATTGAAAGACTAGAAATTTTTAGAGAAGTGTTTTCTCGGATTAAAAAAAGTATGTTTTTTGTCACTATTTCCCCATTTTCACAAAGGAATATGGACATATGGAAGTTTAGGATGATGCTATAATCCTCATAGTGCTGTATCAGTTTGTGCAGAGCAAGTAGACACAACTGGTGTAGCAGCAGAAGATACAAGTGAGTAAGTTGTAGATAATATCCCAGTGTGGTGGATCATTCCAGATACTTCTGTTGGCTTCCAACATTCTGTATCCCAAATAGCATAGAGAAGTTAAGTTTGGAGAAATAATTTTTGCAGTGCCAAAAATCCTATAGCCAGCGTGCCAACTAACCATACCTGAACTGTGAACTAAAAACCAACTTTTCCAAAACTATCAGAGGATACTGAGGAAAACAGGGAGAAAAGTAAGTTCACTAATGAATGCTATGGAATGCACATGAACTCTACTGCATTTCACCCTGAAAAATCCCAAGATGGTTTACATGAATTTTCTCCATTTTCCATCAGCCTAAGATCATATTGAACGAAACAGGGCTGAACCTAAATCAGACTCGAACTGCTTGCCCAGTGGACACCAGAACTAATTAAAAATAGCTGTTCAAAGCCAGCCTAAAGGAGAAGCTCACACAGCATTTCCGGAAAATGTGCTCAAGCATGGATTTTGGCAAGTCTTCAAGGGAAGGAAGGAGACTTTTCAAGGCTGCCAAAAAGAATGCTTCATTGCTTCAGGACACTCTTCATGCTTACCTTCCTTTTCAGCTGCTGTATTTCAGCCTCAGTCACAGCATGCTTGATCTGGAGCTGGCAAAGAGAAGAAAAGAGAGTTTTAGACCCTCCCTTTATTTGGATGAGAGCACAGACACCTAATGGGATATGACTGTGTCTGTCCTGGTCAAAGGTTTAGCCAGCTTTCTTGGAAGATGCTTAATTTCCTTTGATGAGGATAGCTGGGTTGAAAGAACACATTAAAAACTGAGCTTGTGTTTGTGGATAGGCATAGACTTTGCAGGTATGTCTTGCTTTGTTTTCCTTTAAATATCAGCTGCCATCAGTCAGTGCAGAAAACTTCAGGGGCAAGTCATGCATGTTTTTGTATGTGTGTGTGTGTATATATGTATGCATGTAGATATGTACACACATACACACATCTTGATCTCTTGCTATAAAGCTTGTACGAAAATGTAAAGTTGCTGTCCTTGCACTCCTTGTTAACACAACAGCTCTCCAGAGGTGGAAAAAATAGGAATGAAAGTATGCAGATAGGAAAAAAAAGATACGACAAAATTCAGCTTCAGGTCTCTACATATCCCATAGAGGAACATCTAGATGTTGTTCTGTTCTTGCTCTAATCTACTTAATCAGGGCTGGGGGAAACTTCAGGGTTTGAAGACAAATATCCTTCACTGGCCTCTGTCCGGAAATCTGGGTTTTCTCAAAGGACCATGCTCCTCCTCTAGTGGTTTCCCAATTTCAGCAACTACTTCTTTTATTTGAACAGGGTTCCTGAGAAATGATCTTAAACTTGAAATTGGTCTTTGGGATGGAAGAGCTCCCCCATCCTTGAAGCAAGATCTCCCACCCTGGACCTGTCTTCTCAACCTTCTGGTAGATTTCTACTTAACCTTTCTCAGCTTCTTCTTCCCTCAAATTCAGGATAGAGTGTCAGCAAACCAGCACCTTTTTTTTCGTGTCGGGAGCAACCAGAGTTGCTTCTGGAGTGAGAGAATTGGCCGTCTGCAAGAACGTTGCCTAGGGGACGTCCAAATGTTTTGATGTTTTACCATTCTTGTGGGAGGCTTCTCTCATGTCCCTGCATGGAGCTGGAGCTGATAGAGGGAGCTCATCCGCGCTCTCCCCGGGTGGGATTCGAACCTGGCAGTCTTCAGGTCAGCAACCCAACCTTCAAGTCACAAGGCTTTTATCCCCTAGGCACTGAACTGGCTTGATTCTGGCTTCTTCAATGAAAGCTCGTTGACACAGATTCTAGGGTCAAATAGAGGCCGCTTCACACATTACAGCCGAGGAAGTGATATAATTAAATATTCAGTGCTTTCCAGCTGGTCATGTGCACATCTCTCTGTCTCCCTCTCCCTCTCCTTTTTTAATTCTCCACTTATGGATTGCGGAAGCTCATGCTGAAGAGCCAAGACCTCACAGCACATTTCTATTCTGGATCAAAAGAATGGCTAGCCACCTCATGTGTTTCAGAGGAGAACCAGGTACACATTGAGTGTCTACTATTCCAGGAATTGTATATGAAGCCACCTGGAGTGAGCCAACAAAGGGAACGGTGCTTTCTCCTGCCAGGCACAAGAAGTAGAAAGTGTGTAGAGCACAGCGACAGGCCAAGTTTCACAGTGGAGCCGAGCTATAAGAGGAACAGCCCAGCCATCTCAAGGACTTTGTTCTATATTTAAGACAGCCCACTTAAAAATGGAAGGTTTTTGTCTGCCACTAGGGGCCAGCAGAGACCAGGGATGTCAATTCAGCTCAGTACAGATGAAGCAATTTTGCTCAGTCCCATGCAATTGCAAGATGCTTCTTGCCTGCTGGGCACAGTGTTGTAGTGGAGCTAAGGCCAATAGGTTCAAGGCACTGGGATTTTGTGATAAGCAGGGAAGGTGGCATAATTTCTTTACAAATATTTATATATTGCTAAGATCCAAAAATGTTAACCTGGGGAAACAAAATTTACCCAATACAGAGGGCTTGCAGAATTTTTTCCACATTAATAACGAAGACCAGTTGGCATACAGTAATAAAGGAGAGTGTCTGTCAGTAGCAGCTGCAATTCACTGTGTTGAAATCTGGCAGCCCTTTTTCAGTAGATGACCAAGTGGCAGGTCTGAGTCTCAAGGCAACATGGCTCAGTGAGTGTGAAATGTCACTAGATGTGAAATATGGGTGCCAGCCTCTCTTGCCTTCGTGTTCACATCAGCAGCCCCTCCTCTCTCCCTCAACCAGTCATCATCCATGTGGAAATTTGCTTTTCATCACAAAATCCACATTTGTCACTCGATCTTCACTTAAAGCTCTCAAATGCCTCAAAATGGGAGGGATGGGAAAGCGGCAGACCCCATGAACGCACTTTGGAATATCAGGTGCACATAGTTCATATATTAAAAAGATATAGTTCTTTCACGCACTGTGGCTAAGGTTCCCGACGCAAAGAAGGGGCAGAAAAATGGGGGAAACTTCTGAGGTCTCATTAGTAAGAGTCCTGAGGCTAAAAAGAAAAAGTATTCCTTATCTAGAAATCTGAAACTGTCCACACAAATGGCTGAGATAGTGACACTGTTGCTTCCTGGTGGTACAGTGCACACAAATTTTGAATTCTGCATTTAGACTTGAGTCCCGTCTCATTACGGTATGTATATGCAAATATTCCAAAGTCCAAAAAAACTTCTGGTTCTAAGAATTTCTGAAAAGAGACACTCAACCTGCATTAGACAAAGATCTGCCCAGGTATAATTCATGCACACGGCATTTGCTAATTGTGCACTTCTGAGCCCAGTCCCTAGTTAATCCAGATAGTGCTCTGTCTTGCACTTTATCCACTTCCCTGGCCCTATGATACACTGTTGTACTATCCCTGGCCCAGCCCTTTTATAGTTGGCCATGTTCATCTTGTAATCCTGGCCATTGGTTTGTTGAACCTTTTACTGATGGAGCTACAATGAGATGGATTTTTAAATATTTTATTTTTACTTTTAGTGTGTTTTAACATGGTAATTATGTTGTGTTATATTGTTGAATGTGTCTATTTTGTTTATTGTCTGTACGGTTTTCTTTCCGGCAATTGACTGTTTGCCTTACATGTTGGAAACCACCTTGAGTCCCTTCGGGGAGATAGGGAGGTATACAAATAAAATTTATTATTATTATATTATCATTCTACAATTTGAGAAAGGGAACTCTTCATGTATGTTTGTTTCAAACTTAAGAACAGAACTTTCATTTCCTCAGTTGTGCTAACAGTACTGACCAAATGGTCAGAAACAGAAACAGAAAGAGGTCCCAGTGCTATTTCCACCAGTCAGAGAGCTCTGTGAATATATTTTGACAACATTCCTCATGGATAATCCGTTTGGGCCAGATGCTCTGTCAGATACTCTATCATGGGGTTTTCTGAGGATAAGAGTGTATGACTTTTCCAAGGTTGTCAGTGGTTTTCCATGGCTGACCAGGGATTCCAACCCTGGTCTCTAAAGGGGTAGTCCAACACTCAAACCACTATATGACACCGGCTCTCTGATTATATTTACCTCCTTAAATTTATGCACCAACTTTTCAGGGTCCATCTCTACTGGAGACAGCATATCTTCATTTTCAGCCAGCTCAAAAACCTCAATAGCCATTTCACTGCTGGGGAACATGGGGCTCATCTCCTCATCTTCATCTGTTGCATATTCACCTGTCTGCAAGTCGCAAAAGAGAAAAAAAGATTCTCATTTGGGCAATTTTGTATTCACACAAGGGGTATGCTATATACTCTACAGAACAGAGAGAATGCTCTGATTGAAAGAGACACAGGCAGAGTTTATTTAGTTTATTAACTGTATTTATATATATGGCATGTTTTTAAATCTGGTTTACTAGTAGGGTGCATTTACACTGTAGAATTAATGCAGTTTGACACCACTTTAACTGCTATAGCTCAATGTTATGGAAACATGGGAATAGTAGCTTTACAAGGCATTTAACCTTCTCTGCCAAAGAGCTCTAATGCCTCACCAAACTACAAATCAGAGGATTCCACAGCATTGAGCCATAGCAGTTAAAGTGGTGTCAGACTCCATTAATTCTACAGTGTAGATGCACCCTCAGAGAGAAAATGGGTGAAGTAGTTTGACATCAATCTTCAAATTTTTTTAAAAAATGTTACTTATTCAAGCTATGTGAAAATGTTGACCTCGGTTGTGTGGGTGATTCTATACAACAAATACTGGAACTTGACATACACTTTTCTCATTAGAACTGGGGTGGGATCTAGTATCCACTGCTTAAGTGAATGTAGTTCTGCATAAAGTTCTCAAATATTTTGCCAAGATCACGAATAGGATCTTAACAATATATCCATTTCTACAAGTGGATGCAAAAGATCTGTCTGGCTAAAGGAAAGGGAAAAAAAGGACAACAGCTGAGAAGGATGGAGATTATTTTCACCCCCTGCCCCTTGTCCCAGAATCATTTGTTGTCCTATTGTAAGCAAAAAGATGCTGAACTGTGTGGATTTTAAAATCTTGATCTACCAGTCCTCCCTTTATTTTCTCCAAGATAGCAGCATGGACATTACAGCTACTGAGGGAAGTGATGAGTTATGCGTATGTATATAACTTGCCTATCATATTATGACAATCTCATTAATTCAGTGGAGTTTTCTTAGGCAAGGGATATTCAGAGATGGTTTCGCCAGTTCCTTCCTTTGAAATATAGCCCACAGCACCTGACAAGTCATTGGTGGTCTTCCTTCCCAGTATTACCTGGAGCTAACCCTGTTTTGCTGCCAAGATCAGACAGGCTCTGGTGCCTTTGAGATATCTAATGTTATCAAAGCCTTTTTTCAAACTGCAAGTCGCTTCTGGTGTGAGAGAATTTGCCATCTGCAAAAATGTTGTCCAGGAGATGCCCAGATGTTTTGATGTTTTTTCCATCCTTGTGGAAGGCTTCTCTCATGTCTCCACATGGAGCTGGAGCTGATAGAGGGAGCTCATCCACACTCTCCCCGGGTTGGATTTGTACCGGCAGCCTTCAGGTCAGCAACCCAACCTTCAAGTCAGCAGGCCTGCCGGCACAAGAGTTTAACCCACTGTGCCATCGGGGGCACCTTATCAAAGCCTGAAATGGCCTTTGAATAAATTGTTCTCTCTCAACTTGTTTCCCCAGCTTTAAAATGAGAACATTCATAAGCTGTATCTTGGGATGCTGACTAACAACTGATAAAATCTAAAACCAAGTAAAACAATTTACTTCTTGCACTAAAACACGTAATGGAAATCATAACGGTAAATTTCTCCTGTGTTGTGACCTAATTGAAACATGGCCTCAAAGGATATGGGAATGCATACAAGAATCTGAAATACTTTTCCAAATCTGTCACCGGTATCAGAAGGCCAGAGAAGTGATGTGAGAAATGTAGATAAAGTTGGCTATTTGCAGTTGAACCCACATAAAGGTTGGGGAAAGAAGTAGGATGAACAGCAAAAGGCATGAGAAAAAATAGCTTTCAAGATGAAATGTGGAGCTGTGTCAAGGAAATTTAAAAGAAGACAGCACAGTAAAACAGAAGTAGGTCTGGAAGCCAAGCCCTATAAGGAGCGGCTTAGGGAGCTGGGTATGTTTAGCCTGGATAAGAGAAAGTTTAGAGGTGACATGACAGCCATGTTTAAATATTTGAAAGTATGTTATATCAAAGTGGAATCAAGTCTTGTTTTCTGTTGCTTCAAAGAATGAGACACAGACCAACTGAAAATATTCCATCTAAACATTAGGAAGATTATCCTGACAGTAAGAGTTTTTCGAAAGTGGAATATGCTGCCTTGGAGTCTTCTCTGAAGGTTTGTAAATAAATGCTGGATAGTCATTTGTCAGCAGTACTATTCCTGCATGGCTGAGAACTGGACTGAATGATCCTTGTAGTATCTTCTAACTCCATAACTCTGTGATTCTAGAGATCTTACAAAGGGAATAGGAACTTAATTCAGCAATACGAGAAAAGGTCATGAGTGTGTATGTCTGTATGGCAGTTTCTTGTTGACAACTAAGGCCCCAACTATATTGACATATAATCCAGTTTCTGGATCCAGATTATCTCCTTTGAACTGGATTATATGGCAGTGTAGACTCATATAGTCCAGTTCAAAGCAGACAATCTTATTATTATCTGGATTCAGAAACTGGAGTATACGGCAATGTAAATCCAGCCTAGGAAATCCGCCCACTAATTTCCTCCTTCCATTTTGAGCCTCCATGCTGTTATCCATCAGCAGCCGTCCAAAAAAGAACATTGGGGAGAAAACTCAAGCTGTGTCTTCTTTTCCTCGCAAGCAACCAGATAAATATTCTACTTACTTCTTCATCTTCTTCTGTGTACTGGGTATACCGCTGTTCCATCATTTCCCGCTGCCATCGCTCCTGTTCTAGTGTTTGCTGGATGAGTTGTGCCACCTCGCTCTGCTCTCCTGGCTTTTCCCTCCCAATCAGGAACCTAAGGGAAATGAAAGGAAGCAGAATGAAGGGAAGAGTTCTTATATGCCTTTAAGTTGTTTCCAACTTATGGAGACTCTATCATGGGGTTTTCTTGGCTATAGTTCATCAGAGTGGGTTTGCTTTTACCTTCTTCTGAGGCTATGACTTGCCCAAGGATAGCCAGGCAGTTTCTAGGGCTAAGCACTGATATAAACCCTAGTTCGTAGAATCCCAGTCCAGGTCTGAAACCACAACACCATGGTGGCTCTCTGAAGGGAAGAGTAAGGGTCCCAAAATGGTGCAGTAATTTGACAGCAGCCCCATGCTGACTCTGAGGGTTATTACTCATCTCCATTTCCAAGCCAAAGAGCTGACGCTAACCGTAGACACCTCCAAGGTCATGTGGCTGGAATGACTGCATGGAGTGCCATTACCTTCCCACCGGAGCAGTACCTATTGATCTACTCAAATTTGCATGTTTTCGAGCTGCTAGGTTGGCAGAAGCTAGGGGCTAACAGCGGGAGCTCACCCCGCTCTCCGGATCTGAACTGCTAACCTTTCTGTCAGCAAGTTCAGCAGCTCGATGGTTTAACTTACACTGCACCACTGGGGGCTAAAACCGTCATCTTAATAAAACCCCTTTTTGTCCACACTTTCTGAGGGTTGAAATAATGGGGGATATAATACTGGATTTCTTTTAATTGAGGACAGAATATGATTTGGGCAATGGTGTCGCAAAGTAAGTATGACGGATGCCCTTTCTGCACTGCCATATAATCCAGATTATCAAAGCAGATAATCCACATTATGTGTGGCCCCTTCTATACTGCTATATAATCCAGATTATCAAAGCAGATAATCCACATTATCTGCTTTCAACTGGATTACATGGGTTTGCACTGCCATATAATCCATTTCAAAGCAGATAATCTGGATTTTATATAGCAGTGTAGAAAAGGCCTCTGTGTGTGCGCGCAGACACAAGAGAGACTCTTGCGGTTTTTCTCAACTAAATCCTACCTACCACACACATTGTATATTAGCTCTGCAGTGTATTAGTCTTCCCCAACCCAAATAAACTGATACCATGGGAGAAGCATATATTCTGTTCTAGCAAGCTATGCAGAGGCATAAAGGAACCATTCCAACCCCAATACAATTGTGCTAATAAAATGTGAACTAACACTATTTCCCCTGCAGATGGAGTTTCTAATCTAGTGCATCTCAAGTTATCTCATATGGAAGATTGGCATTCATTTTCCTTAATGTGCTAGGGATTGATACCATATTTATGCTCATTACTGAGTCTTTCATTCCTGGAAACCTGATGCAGACTGGCAAACAGTGATTTGTGGCCCAGTACTGGTCTATGGTCTTCCATTTGATCAGCCCTTTTCTAGTCTATGCCATAGCTGTTCAGGTTGTTTTCAACCTTAATTTATTTGGGGCCAAGAAAAGGTGATGGCTGAAATGAATTTATCACAGTAAGGGTGGTCTAGGGTGCGTGTCCCAGGCAAACAAAAAACAAAAGGAGGATAGGTCCCTGATCTTGATTCTGGACTAGGGTTCTCAGAATGAAAGCTGGAGACAGCTGCTTTATCTTGAATAGAAAAGGGAATTTCAAAAAGTGTTTGCCCCATTATCTTGTTGCATGGCAAACAAAACCAGTTGAAATTCCCTCTTTTACGCCATCATTAAATGTGCAAGGATCCTCCCCAATTTCTATCCTAGTGGCAAATTTAGCCTGGATAAATCCCAGATTATTCTCTTAGCCCAGATTATCTAGCAGTGGAGACTCAGACCCCTTCCACACAGCTGTATAAAATCCACATTGAACTGGATTATATGACAGCATGTTGTTGTTGGGAGATAGGGCAATATAGATCCAGCCTGACTCTTATTCTTTATGATTGGGACCCCATTTACACTGCCATATAATGCAGTTTAACTGCACTTAACTGGGATTTTCCCCCCCGTGTCAGGAGCAACTTGAGAAACTTCAAGTCGCTTCTGTTGTGAGAGAATTAGCTGTCTGCAAGGACATTGCCCAGGGGACACCCGGATGTTTTGATGTTTTACCATTCTTGTGGGAGGCTTCTCCCATGTCCCAACTGGATTATAAGTCTACACTGCCATATAATGCAGATCTATGTTGCATTCTGAAACTGAATTATATGGCAGTGTAAACAGGGCCTGGGATTGCTTTCAAATAGAAGACTCATGTACTCATGAGAATGAAAAAGGACTCCTCATTTGCAGATTTCACTTTGGCGGATGTGATTATTTGCAGATCTGATTGTTATCTCCAGGGGCCCTTTCACACAGCCATATAACCCAGAATATCAAGGCAGAAATTCCTACAATATCTGCTTTCAACTGGGTTATCTAAACGCCCTTCCACACAGCCCTATATCCCAGAATATCAAGGTAGAAAATCCCACAATATCTGTTTTGAACTGGGTTATCTGAGTCCACACTCAGATAATGTGGGATTTTCTGTCTTGATATTCTGGGATATAGGGCTGTGTGGAAGGGCCCTGAGTCCACACTGCCATATATTCCAGTTCAATGCAGAAAATGTGGGATTTTATTCAGCTGTGTGGAAAGGACCTAGGAATATCTAAGGGCCCTTCCACACAGCCATATAACCCAGAATATCAAGGCAGATAATCCACAATATCTGCTATGAGCTGGGTTTTCTGAGTCCACACTGCCATATATTCCAGTTCAATGTGGATTTTATACAGCTGTGTGGAAGGGGCCTAAGTCCCGCATCATAACACTATGGCCAACTTCCACTGGAAGTTAACTATAGATGCATGCTAGAGGACCTAGAGATTCATAGATAGAGCACATCTGTAGGTTTTTACAGCTCCTCCCGAATCATTCTATTTGAAGTTGACAATAGAGTCGCAGTAGAGGACCTAAAGATTCCTAAAAAGGTGTTTCACTCAGATAGTTTTCCCCCCTAACCCAGGCATGGGCAAATTTTGGTCCTCCAGGAGTTTTGGACTTCAACTCCCACAATTCCTAACAGCCTACCGGCTGTTAGGAATTGTGGGAGTTGAAGTCCAAAACACCTGGAGGGCCAAAATTTGCCCATGCCTGCCCTAATCCTAGCAAAATGTGGCTGGATGACTGCACTTTAAGAGTCATTCTACATATCTGGATAACTGCTTCTTGCTATTGACCACGCTTAGGGCTTCCAGATGAAACAAAATGACTGACAAGTTCGGCTGGAGTCCCACGAGCATCATTGTTGGGATGCAAGTGCTATGTAAGGACTGGGGAAGGATGCCCCCTTGCATTTGTGTGTCCTGGCGCTGTGATTAAAATGGGTCAGCGCACCACTTAAATTGATTACCCAAAGGCTTTAATTGGTTAACAGGGCCGTGGCGATGCCTGGGAAGGCAGAGTGGTTGCCGTGGCGCATGGAGGAAAACGGTTGCCTAGCAACCCCTTCTCACAGCAGAGGTTCCTGTCGCTTGGGAACACAGCATCACTCAAATGAGAAAGGAAGGCAAGGCGTCGGGTTCTAGGTCTGGCCCCATATACATTCTGCAGAGGCTTCCCTGCTGTATGGGCCTGTCCCAAAATGTATATTTGTGTGTGAGAGACACAGAGAGAACGATGCAAATGAGAATGGGAGATTTTTCCTGATTGTGAGGCATTTCTCAAACAGACCATTCTTTTAAAACCGCTACAACGAGGATGCTGGAAGAAGGCCAAACCCCTGATTTCTGAACGCTGCCAGGAAAAGGCAGGCCAAATGCCTCTGGTGAGGTTTCGAAAAAGGCCATAGAGGCAGCTGTACGGATAAAAGGACAAAACAGAGCGACAGCTGAGAGGGAAATTCAGCCAGCTCCTCCATGTCTATCGCCACCAGCAGCAGCACCCATTGCAAAAACCCCTTTTTATTCGCTTCTCAGCTAAGAATTAAAACGGCCGCGACAGTGAACATTTTTCCCCATCATGTCATGAAGACACGTTACAAAGTAATAGGCTCTGCTCTCTTTCCCAGTTTCTATGAAATATCTGCACAATGCTCCAGGCAAATCGCTGCTGTCCATTTCGTAGGAAACAAAATGCCTGCTCATTGACTGTTCACCCACAAAGCGCAAAACGTTCCGCTCGGCCCTCCCATTGGATTTCAGTCAGAAGACTTTGTGTGCTGGGCAAGAGCTGTGGAAATACAGAGGAACGGCTGTAATAAAACATCACATAAAACAGGCAGGGTCAATGTGCAGCTACTGCACACTGAAATCTAGATAATCCAAATGTGCCTTATTTTTCCTCTACTGCACTATTCATCTCACTGGACAGCTAAGATAAAACTTTGGGATACCAAAAAACAAAAAGGCGCTTTGAATATCCCACAATCAAATCCCATTCCAAAATGCATGACTGAGCCCCCTTCTACATTGCCATATAAAATCAAGATTGGATTATATGGCTGTATAGACTCACATAATCCAGTTCAAAGCAGATAATCTGGATTATCTGCTTTGTTAACCTGGATTATATGGCAGTGTAGAAGGAGTCTAAAGATACATCTACACTGTAAAATTAATGCAGTTTGATGCCATTTCAACTGCCATAGCTAAATGCTATGGAATTCCAGGAGTAGTTGTTTTACAAGGTATTTTGCTGTTTTGCCAAATAGTGCCGGTGGTTCACATAACTACAAATCCCATGATTCGATGACGCCTACTACACTTCCCAGGATCTGATCCTACATTATTTGTTTATCCCAGATTATCTGAGAGTGGAGACTCATATAATCCAGTTCAAAGCAGACAACCTGGGATCAGATCCTGGAATATAACGGCAGTATAAAATAAAAGTGCCAAAAGATCTCAGCCGGCATTTGAAAACAATAAACGTTGACAATATTACGCAAAATATTACTGGGATCTGCGAGCATCATCCGAAAATACATCACACAGTCCTAAATGCTTGGGAAGTGTTCGACTTGTGATTCTGTGATATGAAATCCAGCATATATATCTCGTTTGCTGTGTCATACTTTGTCTTTGTGTCAATAATAATAATAACAACTTTATTTATACTCCGCCACCATCTCCCAGAAGGACTCGGGGTGGCTTACAGAAGCACATACAGTGCCATAATACATAAAATAGAGGTAAAATTACATCACATATCAAACAATAACAATTAAAATAAAAACAACACATTACACAAAAATCCAATTTAAAAATCAATAAATCACAGAACAAATTGCCATAAAACGAATAATACAGCATCCCATCCCCGACCCAATTCAGCAATTAAAGTGCTAGTGACAATATTAGATTGGTCCTTATATTAGCAGATGTCTTAATCATTTCCAAAGGCCTGTCTGAAGAGCCATGTCTTCAGATTCTTGCAAAAACATTGTAATGTGGAAGGGGCCTATAGCACCAAGCCATGGCAGCTTAAATTATTCTACAGTGTAGATGCACCCTAAGATGTTCCAAATCTTAGAATCTCTGGCTCATTTCAAGTAAGGCCCCTTCCACACAGCTGAATAAAACCCCACATTTTCTGCTTTAAACTGGAATATATGGCAGCGTGGACTCAGATAACACAGTTCAAAGGAGATATTGTGGGATTTTCTGCCTTGATATTCTGAGTGTGGAAGGGCCCTCATAGATTTAATACTGGTAGAATTGAAGATAACATATTGAGAAAAATTGCTAAAGAGAGAAGGGGGAAAAAGAATTAAATTCACATTTACAACTGGAAGCAAGAGTGAGAAAATTATACTTGGTCAAAAATGAAATGTGGATTGTTGAACATATGTTCTAGAAGTTAAAGCTCATTTTTGATACCTGAAATGGAATTTGGAACAGATGTGACAGATAAAAGATATTTGCCAAAATGAAGCCTTTCTGTATAACGTGGGAAGGTTGCACCAATTGAACTTCTGTTCACACAGCTTTAAAAGCACAGATGTCCTTTCCATTCCTCTGTACTTTTAAAACTATGTATCTTATTCTATTTCAATGCTCCTAAACAAAAGGCAGTCTTTAAACTACAAAGCTTTGTGTCGTTATTATTTCAACATCTAACTCTCACCAGAAATTTAAAAGCACAGGAGCAAAAGCTATGTTTGTTCACTGCTAGGAAAAAAAGATGTTGTCATTGCTTAGTGTTCTTTATACCTTTTTTGGCACAATTAGTTAAAAGCTTGCAATGATTGTCTGTCTTATATGTCTTTTACATTAATTCCCATGTGTTTCCACTGTTCTCGCCTCCTACATAGAGCATTTTATCAACTGAAATTGGGAGCCGAATATTGCTAGAGAACCATTAAGATTTCAGCTTCTTGGCTCTCCCATGATGTAATGAACTCCCCAAGGCAATACCTTCCCATATTTGCTCATCCCTGTATAAACAGAAAAAGCAAAATCATATATAATTAGAAAACCTATCTGTTGCCATCTTGTTCCCATAAAGATATCCCAGGAAACAAAATGTCAATTCATAGAATAGCTTCAGAACTTCCTCACAGGTAATAATCTTGTTCTTATTTACCTCTAGGTCCATCTACATTGCAGAATTGATACAGTTTGATACCACTTTAACTGCCACAGCTCAATGCTGTAGAATCACAGGAGTGGTGGTTTTACAAGATCATTAAGCTTTTCGGCCACACTATGCTAATGCCACACAAAACGACAGCTCCCAGGATTCCATAGCATTGAACTATGGAAGTTAATGTGGTGCCAAACTGCATCAATTCCACACTGTAGATGTCTCGTATATTGCAGACAAACACGCAGACAGGCAATATATTTTGGTCCCACCACACCGCTTAGGTGCACACTGTTCTCCTACCGGACTCTACCCTTGGTATTCCTCAACACAGATGCCGCAAAGCTTTGGGTCACGCCGACCAAACTGGTGCCATCGACTTCGACAATCAGGTCATTCACCTGGATCCTGAAATGACAGGAAGGAGAAAAAGAAGAGGGTAAGCATTCATATATTTGTGCAAAGCCAGCAATGTAGCAAAAAGACCATTCATAGAATCACAGAGCTGGAAGAGACCACCAAGACCATACATTCCAACTTGATATCTAGGAATACATTCCTATTTCATTGTCAAGCAGCATCTCTTGTATTTTTATTTTTAAATCTTGGCTCATTGTTGGAAAGTGGAGTCCGTCTTCATTTGACGGAAGAATATGTGTTATTTTTATAATCTGAAAACCTGCTGTTATTTTCATCAGTCATTTCTACAGAACTTCTCAGTATAGGAAGGGATGTGTATTCTTTTAATTGTCTGCCTGCAAAATATTCCTGAACATAAATAGGTCACCCAGTGAACTTCCATGCTCAAGCAGTATATCGAATCCTGGTTTCCAAAGCTGAAAACACCACATTCTGCTGGCTCTTATATTTTTTTTACGTATCTGCAAATAGGTGAAACTGAGGTCCCTGCTACAGTGCCATATAAAATCCAGATTATCTGCTATGAACTATATTATATGGCAGTTTTATATATATATTATATATACTCAGGCCCCTTCTACACTGCTGTAGCAGATAATCGACATTATGTGCTTTGAACTGGATTAGATGAGTTTACACTGTCATATAATCCAGTTCAAAGGAGACAATCTGGATTATCTGCTTTGATCATCTGGATGATATGGCAGTGTAGATACAGCCTGAGAGAGCCTCTACACTGTGGAATTATTGCAGATTGACACCACTGTAACTACCATGGCTCAATGATTTGGAATCATGCAAGTTGGCGGAAGAGGCTACAGACCTGGTAAAATGCCAAAAGCCATGACTGCAAAACATTGAGACACAGTATTTAAAATGGTACTAAAATGCATTCATTCTACCATGTAGATATACCCTGAAAAAGCAGTGGTGTGTACAGCCCATGGTTATACAATGGGTTTCGTGGCTAAATCAAGGACTTGAACTTTGATGTCTTTCATCCAAAGACAACCTTTTACTTACTATGCCAAACTCTGGTTTTACATCTGAGTTTGAGACACTGGAAAAACACATCCTTGTGTTTTTATTCATGCCACTATAAATCATGATGCAAAGGCTATCATACCACTGGAGCATCTTTGGATGGATTGTGTGAGAGAGATGGAAGTAAAAAGCAGCAGGGATGAACCCATAGGCATCAAGGAGTGCATCTATACTGGAGAATTAATGCAGTTGGATGCCACTTTAACTGCCCTGGCTCAATGCCATGGAACCATGGGCATTGTAGTTTTACAAGGCCTTTAGTTTTTTCTCTCCAAATAATGCTGGATTCTCATGAATCTAACTCCCAGGATTCCATAGCACTGAGCCATGGCAGTGGTGTCAAACTGCATTAATTCTACAGTGTAGATGCAACCAAGGATAAAGTCCTTCCTGAAATAGAAATATATTGTTATAGTTGCCCAAGTTTACAGAAGGAAAGGATGGAAGGTGGCATCAATGGGGAAGAAAAGTCAAACATCCGAGGACACAAAACCTCTTCCCTGACGCAAGTTGGGAGAGCAATATCTCCAATATCTGTGTGTGCATGTGATTGTGCTGAGCTTCTCTCCCATAAAGGCTGGTGTTTATATTTTGCTGGTGCCCCCAGAACCGGGCAGGGAGCCATGCTGGTTGTCATGACAGCAAGCAGCAACCCTGCTGGCATGGAGTACAAGGCCTGCTTCTCTTCCTCTCCCCCATTCCCCCATCTTGCCTTTTTTTTTTTTTTTTGGACAATTTCGGTTTTGTGGAAACGCACAGGCAGCATTAAAGGCTGTTTCAGTGGCTGCTTATTTATTTAAATGGAAGGCCTGTCCAACCTCAAGGGTCTGGGGGAGACGAAAATAGCTTGCAAAGCTACAGTAGGCTCTGAATTAACCAGAACTCTCAAACAACCAGCAAAACAAAATCGAAGAAATAATACTCTATATAAACATTAAAATACATGGATAATATGGTAAAGCTGTATCAAATTACGCTGTCTCTATTTGCTTTTAATGACTGTATTTCAATACTAATATCAAGTCAATACATAGTTTATAGTATGGGATATAGTATTAGTTGCACCTATTTTTAATAGTAACTTTCAAGCAACCAGAAACTACCTTTATAAGGTATCTATTCATCCCCATGGATGCTGGTTAACTATATATATATTGATTTACTGCATTTCTTATGTAGCAGGTGATACTTATTCATCCCAATGTATGTACATTCTGGGTTGCTGTGATTTTTCCGGGCTGTATGGCCATGTTCCAGAAGCATTCTCTCCTGATGTTTGGCCCACATCTATGGCAGGCATACCTCAAAAGTTGTGAGGTCTGTTGGAAACTAGGCAAGTGGGGGGTTATGTATCCGTTGAATAATGTCCAGGGTGGGAGAAAGAACTCTTGTCTGCTTGAGACAAGTGTGAATGTTGCAATCAACCACCTTGATTAGCACTGAATAGCCTTGCAGCTTCAAAGCCTGGCTGCTTCCTGCCTGGGGGAATAGTTTGTTGGGAGGTGTTAGCTGGCCCTGATTGTTTCCTGTCTGGAATTCCCCTGTTTTTTGAGTGTTGCTCTTTATTTACTGTCCAGGTTTTAGATTTTTTAAAAATACTGTTATCCAGATTTTGTTCATTTTCATGGTTTCCTCCTTTCTGTTGAAATTGTCCACATGCTTTTTTTGTATAGTATGACATCATAGTTGTTAGAGTGGTCCAGCGTTTCTGTGTTCTCAAATAATATGCTGTGTCTAGATTGGTACATCCAGCATTAAAAAACTCTAGAATCAGGACAATAAATAAAAAGCAACACTCAGAAAACCGGGGAATTCCAGACAGGAAACAATCAGGGTCAGCTAACACCTCCCAACAAAGAGTTATTTCTCTCACCCTGAATATTCCACATATATATAAACCCTACTTGCCTAGTTTCCAACAGACTTCACAACCTCTGAGGATGCCTGCCAGAGATGTGGGCGAAACATTAGGAGAGAATGCTACTGGAACATGGCCAAACAGTCCAGAAAACTCATAGCAACCCAGTGATTCTGGCCATGAAAGCCTTCAACAACACACACACATATATATTCTACTCCAGCGTTTCTGAAGCTGATTGTGCTCTCCAAAAATATGGATTACAACTCCCATTGTGTTGGATGGGAAGAAGGGGTTTGTAGTCCTTCCCATATGGAAGGCTGCTCTTTCCCTTTATTCAGCTTCCTAGTGGATATTAGGACTGAAAATAATAATATGGAGTATAACTTCCATAGTTCGTTTGGGAAGAAGAGGATTGTAGTCCTGCACATATGGAAGGCTGCTCTTTCCCTTCATGTAGCCTCACAGTGGGTTATAGTACAGTAGAGTCTCGCTTATCGAGCCCTCCCTCATCCAATGTTCTGTATTATCCAACGCAGTCTGCTTCCCGCCCGGATCCACAGCTGTTTCTCTAGGCGGGCAAGGATCACAGATTTTAAAAAAATCTTCACAGGACTGAACTTTTTACGGATTTAACTTCTGACAATGTTGTTATGCAATTCTATCTTTATTTGTAGTAAAAAAAATTAGTAGTCAATGTTTTTAATACATTGCAATGTTTTGGTGCTAAATTCATAAATACAGTAATTACTACATAATAATGTTACTGTGTATTGAACTGCTTTTTCTGTCCATTTGTTGTAAAGCATATTTTGGTGCTTAATTTGTAAAATCATAATGTAATTTGACATTTAATAGGCTTTTCCTTAAGCCTTCCTTATTATCCAACATTTTCGCTTGTCCAATGTTCTGCCAGCCTGTTTATGTTGGATTAGCGAGACTCTGGAATACAGTCGGACCTCCACATTCGCAGGGGTTAAAGATGCAAGACCCTTATGAAAGTGAAAAACCACACATTTTTGATTTTTTAAAATCAAAGTAACACTTCTTTAGGAATTTCTCGATCCTCAAAAATGACTGTATGGTCAGCTTCTGGTAACTTTACACCGGAGGAACTTACAGATTCCTAGATAACATATTAATCAAATCTGTGCATAATCAAATCCTCAAAAGTTAAACCTACTAAATGTGGAGGGCTGACTGTATTCCGGAAACCTAAAGGAAATCACACAATATAAAACAATCTTTTAAGTATCAGTCCTATTGTGACTTAACCTCCACAAAGCTATTCCAAATGAAGTGACTATTATACTGTAACAATTGCAGCTGCGTGACACACTTAAGAGAATTTCGGCTGCTTTGTCAGTAAAAAGGGCACAAAATGACAAATGTGACCTTCTCTTAAAAGCATTTGAGATGGCAAGCAAACAATACCATTTTACATACAGCGGAAGTTGTTCAGCATATTCTAGATGTGCCAACATATGCATCACCTTTTGTGTCAGTGCTAGAATCTGGATAGCGCAATAACTTATTTTAAAAGTGGCTCAATCCTTTAATATGGAAATAGTTGTAATAGTGGATTCTAGATTTCTTTTCCTTTGCATATATTCATTTACTAAGGAAATGTAAGAGGGGTGGACAAAAGGTAAATCTGAATTTGCTAGCAGGTCTCACTAGATTGAGAAGAAAATCTGAAGCCGAATCATTAAATAATAGCAGAAATGATTTTCAACTCACCAGGTATTAAATTGCACTGAAATGAAGGAAGCATCACTGAACCAGGGGCAGATTATTCTATGTAAGGACTACAGCCCCTTCTACACTGCCATATAATCCGAATTATCAAAGCAGATAATCCACTGCTATATAATCCAGTTCAAAGCAGATAATTTGGATTTTATATGGTAGTGTAGAAGGGCCTTGAGTGCCCTAGGGAAAGTCACATTCTCTCAGCCTCAAGGAAAGGACAAGGAAAAACCTCTTCTGTGTAAATCTTCCCAAGATATCCCTGTGATAGGGTCACCATGAGTCAGAAAAAAACTTGAAGGTACACAAGCAAGTATTTTGCACCAGATTGCAATTTGTTTTTCTTTTACAAGAATCATCAAAACCAATCTGACAAACCAGACGTTTGTTCATTTCTTGGTACAATGATATGGAACAATGGATTTTGAGGTCAGTTACTATTTATAATATTTTTAAGGGAATACTCTTATTGTGTTACTTAAACAATATTCAAGCTAGCTTTTGGCAAGTTTCCCAGACAAAGGACTACCTGAAATGTGGAGCAACTGTTGAGAACGTTTCTCTGTGCCTCTGTACTGTCTGCAGAGAGGCATTGTTAAGAGAGAGGTCTCTCTCTACTTTAGACATTTTAATGGTTTGCAAGTCTCAAATGGTGCATTATAATCCAACTAACATGCCACCCCCAGCTTACTGATATACACACATCAGGGATTCCAATACTCTAGGGATAAGGCATGTAGGTGTACCTAGATGTTTGGAACAACTTCCTGCCAATATGCCTAATGGCCACCATAGGTTCTTGGGTGTTGTTCTGCGTTTAAATTGTGGTTTTATATGCTACTGGTTTTACTTTCTGTATTGTACTGTGTGTTTATTTTATGCATTGTTTTAGGCACTCTGTGTCATATGTAAGCCGCCTGAGTCCCTTTGGGGAGATGGAGGCAGGGTACAAAAATAAAGTGATTGTTGTTGTTGTTGTTGTTGTTGTTGTTATTATTATTATTATTATTATTATTATTATTATTATTATTATTATTATTATGGTCCGGGATCATAGGAATTGCAGTGTTACACATCCCATCATCCTGTGAGGCTGGTGGGCACGCATGACAACAGGTTCTCAGTAGCAGCATTCTGCTGATAACACTATTTTCCAGGAGAAGTTAGGCTGGCTCTATTTTGTCTAAACAGGTACTGAAGACTGTGTTATTTTATGCGGCCTTTGGCTCTTAAAACTAGGAATGCCTGCTCGAGTTGTTTTTTAAATGATTACTTTTAGAATTATTTTTAAAGAGAAGTTTGGGCAGTTTTTAACGGGATTTTAGTTATTTATGCAATGTTTTAAAAATCTTTTTATCAACTGTGCATTGCCTCAGGGCCCATCCTATGCCGAGAGGCAATGAATACATGTCTTGAATAAATAAATATTCTGATTTTTTTTAAAAAATGTCATTCACTTTAAAAGTGTTGACATATATTCAGCCTTCCTCCCACTTGCTGTTTTGCGGTTTTTCAATAAACTTTAAAAGACTATTATAAATCATAAAAATTACAATTTACAGCCTAAGGAAGGGAGGAAGGAGAAGCCGAAGGGAGAGAAAAGGAGCCTAAGCGGCAACGGGAGGAGGAAGAGGAGATTTAGCAACACATGATTGGTTGATAAAGACTTAAAATAGTGTGTAACTACTAAAATAATGTATAAATATAAAGCGTCCCTACTTCACGGATTTTCACTTATTGCAGGTGGTCCTGGAACCTAACCCCCGCAATAAGTGAGGGAACACTGTATAACCAACAAAACCAGTTTGCACTGGCAAGCATTTTGAACACACCGACTGACCTGCCATCTCGGTGGGCAGCTCCTCCTTCTGTCACTGTCTTGACGAAAATGCCAAGTTTTTCAAGGCCCATATCAGCCCCGGCTCCCATCCCAATAATGCTGATTCCAAGACCTTCAGAATCTGCAGGGGAGAAACAAAGAAGTGCTTTGTGTGAAAAGATGAGGTGCTAAGGCTGGAAGCAATTGGGTGTTTTGTGTACAAAAAATATGAAGTGCAGAGGCTGGAAGTAATCAGGACCCAACAAGACATTTTACACTTGAAATCCAGTACTGTAACTTTCCTCATCCTGTCTCAGGAAATCCTTCGTGGCTTTTTGGAAAAGAAGATGTATTCCCAGCTTCCAGCCCCAGGGGGCAGAAAGAGAGTGGCTCAATGCAGGTGAGGACTTGAAAAAGAAAAGGGAAGCATGTAACTACAGAGGACACATGGCAGGGAAATGACTGGAGTGTGTCTGTGTAAGAAGGGATGTACATCAGTGAAGGACTCTGAAAAGGAAACAAGGAGTAGATGGGTGTTTGGGAATGAAGCAGAGCAGATGTGAATTGTTCAGGGAAATATTTGGATGGAAATTTCGCTGCTTGCAATGAAAAAAATAGCAACACCTCTCTGGTTTCAGAGTTAATTCCTAGATTTGATCACATTAAATAAAAAACAGAGTAGGACAAGGAAGGAACAACTCCGTACATCAGCACTTCAGAACATCAGCATTCCCTGGTAGTGGAACAGATGGAAGATTACAGAGATAGAGAAAGCGCTGGTGGGTTTTACCCAGCTGTTGATCATTTTCTTAGAATGGTTTATTTTCCTCTTCTCTTCTTCTAGAAAAACAGCTGAGAAGGAGACTAATGACAGGTGAGCAACAGGATGGAGACAGGTGGTTAAGGGTAGCGAGTGTTACATGTAACTATGCTCTAAACAGGATCTTTCTATGGGAACAACAAGAGCTAAGCACTTTGGTTCTTGAATTGAGGACCATCACACGAGACCGATAACACACAACTGTGGTAGGATAACATTGCCTTTGGTTGAGGCTTGTTGCACAATGTTATGTCTATCCCATAGCTGTAGCGTGCTTGAATTGTAATTGAACCATCTCTTTTCAATGATAAGAAATAAATGTGTTAATAAATAAATGCTCTTTCATACAGCTGACAAAGGATTCAATGGGGACAAATGTGGCCTTCCACTCTGATAAAGGTTGGCCACCCCTGTGCTATAAAGTTTGAACTTATTTAAAACTTAATGTATAATGTAGTTTTGGGGCAAGGCAAATGATTGGACATCTGATAAAACCTCTGAGAAAGGAGACTCCAATGCCTCTTTGCATGATGCTATGTAACAAAATTAGATAATTTTCTGTTTCTGGTTTGAAAGTGTTATTTCCTGTTTAATTGTGTGGTACTTACTGTGAAAGTAATAATTATACTCCAGAAACTTTGCTTTTGTGGTTGCCATGAACTATGTTGAATTGGTTGAGATAGGTATTCATTGAAAAACTATAACAAAATGTGCTGCAGGATGTCCCACAAAAACAAAGTTTTTGAAGAAGATAAACCTTTTCCGTGTTTTTATGATAGAACCAAAGAACAGAGGGCAATCTGGCTTTCCAATCAGTCCAAATAGTTGTATGAAAGCACGTTCATGCTCCCTCTTGTCCAGAGGAAGAAAAAAAATTAAAGTCACCCCCACCTTTGTTTATACATTTCGTTGCTCATTCCATTACCTTTCTCTAGCTCCACAGGAAAGAGATCTAACCTCTCCACTCGCTTCTCCAGTTCATACTCTGCTGAAGCAGCCATGGGATCAACGTCTTCATTCCGCCGGTCATATTCCTCATTGGAATAGGTGCTGAAAACCTGGAAAGAAGAAAAAAGAGAGAAATGAATAACGTAGATAATAACTAGGTCTGACACATGTCAATCCTAATCTTGGAAATTGTTTTCAGAGATGAGATCCCTGTTCTGAAACATATAAATGAGTGCTTCCGAGAACATAGAGTGCCTATCAAGTAGCCACAAATCTGAACAGAAGCTATGCTTTCTTGACAGGCTGAAGAGAACCCCAAAAGGCTATTTGCCTGGACACCTCAAGGGTTGATGTTAGGCACACTGGAACTTAATTCTCCATCCACTTCTCTCCATAAAGAGGAATGAATAAAAACTTGTCTCTAACCACGATAGGCTAAATTAGGATTGTCACCTCTTCGTGCTCCCCTGCCCTCCAATTTTTTATATCTACAACAAGGACAAGCGCACAATACCACTCTTTACATTCTGAGAAGAGATGCATCTCTTGGATGTAGACAGTGTAGATGGGGGGCAATTCCATTTTGGTTCATCTTTTTAAAAAAATAAAATGTCTAATTTCTTCACTGCCAGTAACTGAAAAAGCTGTGGTTCTAAAAATGTAAGAGAAACTAAAAAAGGCAGATTTTCACATCAGAACTGATGTCTAAAAGAAGGAAGTAGGTACAGGGTACATTTCAGCCTTTTTCATTTTAGACTCCGAACAATGGAGAACTCAGTTGGTGTACTTTGGAGTGGATTAGGTGAGAATCCCTGATGACAGCAAAAACAAAGAGTGTTCAAAATCTTCTGCCAAGTCTTTTTTAGGCTAGGTGGGTCACCTTGCTACCGCTCCACTGAGCAACTTCTCATGGTTACAGACACTTCAATGCCCTTGACTAATGAAAGAGGGTTTGATTTCTAGTTCTATTGCCTTTACTTTCTTAATTCTTAAACACTGAACCAATTTTAAATGTCTTCTCAAATGCCTTCAGGAGACAGTTTTGTTGCTGGAATGAACATCTAATTATCTGTTATGATTAGGATGTTTTTAAACAACTGATTATCATCTCAAACTTGATGTAACTATTTTAGTGCATTTTGTTTTTACTGTGGCTTGAGTGCTAGACTAAGGATGCACTTATACTGCAGAATTAATGCAGTTTGACACCACTTTAGCTGCCATGATTCAATACTATGGAATCATGGGAGTTGCAGTTTTACAAAGTCTTGAGCTTTCTCTTGCAAACAGCATTAGTGCCTCACTAAACGACAACTCCTATGATTTCAAAGCATTGAATCATAGCAAATAAAGTGGTGTCAAGCTGTGTAAATGCATCCTAGGACTTTAGGAGACCAGGTTTGAATACTGGCTCAGATGTGGAAATCCACTGGAAGTCACACTCTCACATCTAAGAAGGCAAACCCTCTTTAAACAAATATTTTCAAGGAAATCCTGTAACAATGTAATAGGTTTGCCTTAGGGATTGCCATAAACTGGAAACTACAGTGGGCCCTTGGTATTCACTGGGGCCCCCTGTAGATACCAAATTCCATGGATGCTATAGTTCCATTATATATAATGGTGTAGTAAAATGGTGTTCCTTATATAAAATGGAAAAATTGAATTTTATTTTTAGAAATATTTTATAAATGTCAATCTGTAGATGGTTGAATCTGAGGATTCAGAATCCGTTGACATGGAGGGCAACTGTATCTGAAGACACATAGAAAAAAGACAATTTAATCAGCCTACTTAAAAACATGGTAGATATTAAGCAAACATACATTTTTTTAAGAAAGGTCTCACCTTCTCTGACAGATAAACTGAGATAACCTTTGAAAATGGTTTAACTGAGTGATTAGTTAATCCTTGTTACTAACAGGTGACCACAAATTCACTGCAATTAGGTGAAACGAAAGGCAGGGGATGCATATCTTGGTTCCACATCCACAGACAATCTGCTTTTAACAGAGAAAGAAAAACCCTTTCATCTGAAGTTGAGCATGGAAATGTAGGCTATCAATCTGTTCCCAAACCACCTTTTTTGCGAAAATATAACTAAATCACTTCTGAGTATTCCTTGCCTAAGAAAACCCTGTGAAATTCACTCCTTCTTTGATGGAAGGCACAGCTGGATATTCTCAATGACTTATTTATTTATTTATTTATTACAATATTTATATCCCGCCCTTCTCACCCAACAGGGGACTCAGGGCGGCTTACAATAAAACACACATATAAAAACTGTACAATACACTATAAATCAGTTTAAAAAATTAACTTACATAAAACATTCATAAACCGCATTATAAAATACAGATAGGCGTGCTCAAGTTTAAAAGACTGGGTCTGTCAATTGAGTTCCAGTATACATAATAGTAATTAATGCTGCTGATTCTTATTCGAAAGCCTGGCCCCACAACCAAGTTTTAACCTTCCTACGGAAGGATAGGAGGGAGGGAGCCTGCCTGACTTCAATGGGGAGGGCGTTCCATAGGCGGGGAGCCACTACTGAAAAGGCCCTCTCTCGTCCCCGCCAGCTGCACCTGTGAGGCTGACGGGACCGCGAACAGGGCCTCATCTGATGATCTTAAGCTTCGAGGTGGGTCGTAGCGGGAGACACGTTCAGACATGTAAACTGGGCCGGAACCGTTAAGAGCTTTATAGGCTAAAGCCAGCACCTTGAATTGTGCTCAGTAGCTAATCGGCAGCCAGTGGAGCTGGCGTAACAGAGGAGTAGTACGCTCCCTGTGCGCCGCTCCAGTTATTAACCTGGCAGCCTCCCGTTGGACTAATTGAAGCTTCTGAACAGTCTTCAAAGGCAGCCCCACGTAGAGTGCGTTGCAGTAGTCTAAACGGGATGTAACGAGAGCGTGGACCACCGTGGCCAAGTCTGGCTTCCCAAGGTACGGTCGCAGCTGGCACACAAGTTTTAACTGTGCGAAGGCTCCCCTAGCCACTGCTGAGACCTGGGGCTCCAGGCTCAACGATGAGTCTAGGATCACCCCCAGACTGCGAACCTGCGCCTTCAGGGGGAGTGTGACCCCATCCAGCACAGGCTGTAACCCTATACCCTGTTCGGCCTTCCGACTGACCAGGAGGACCTCTGTCTTGTCTGGATTCAATTTCAATTTGTTGGCCCTCATCCAGTCCGACACAGCGGCCAAGCACCGGTTCAGGACCTGAACAGCCTCCTTAGTGACAGGTGGGAAGGAGTGACAGAGCTGGACATCATCTGCGTACAGATGACACCGGACCCCAAAACTCCTGATGATCTCTCCCAGCGGCTTCATGTAGATGTTAAACAACGTGGGAGACAACACAGAGCCCTGCGGGACCCCACAAGCCAATGGTTGTGGGGCCGAGCAGGCGTCCCCCAATGACACCATCTGGGACCGACCCTCCAGGAATGAGTGGAGCCACTGCAGAACAGTACCTCCAAGTCCCATTCCCGCGAGGCGTCCCAGAAGGATACCGTTATCGACGGTATCGAAGGCCGCTGAGAGGTCCAGCAGAACCAGCAGGGACACACTTCCCCTGTCCAGTTCCCGGCGAAGATCATCGACTAAGGCGACCAAGGCTGTCTCGGTACCATGCCCCGGCCTGAAGCCAGACTGTGCCGGATCCAGAAAATCAGTGTCAACCAAGAATCCCTGGAGCTGCGAGGCAACCACATGTTCCAAGACCTTGCCCAAATAGGGGAGATTGGAGATAGGCCGAAAGTTTCCAAATTGAGTGGGATCCAGTGATGGCTTGTCCTGTACTTCCTAAACTAGCCTGCTGCCCTCAGGTGTGCTTCAAGTGCATGTCAACAAACAATGTGAAGGCATACACACACCTTTTGCAGGTTTATTTGCAAGGCTGGACTAGTCGACTGGATGCCATGGGTGAACAGCTACTTGAGATTTCAATCCTCTATCAGACTTACCCACTGTGTTCACGGAACACAGTAGGTCTGAGCAAACATGCAAAGGAGTGAGGAATGTGAATGCCACAGATCCCAAGACAATCTACTGCCTGAAGCAAAGGACAACATGAAACCGCTCCCTGCTTCCACACGCAGAAGTGAATCTGACTGGTGTTGCATAATATTTCAACATGAATGACAGAACAGTGTCCTCCAGTGCACCTGAGAGCAGCAGGCTTGTATACCATGAGAAGCCATGGAGGACACAAGGCTTTGCCCTTCAACAGTGTGAGAAGGCTGGATGGATCAGAAAGAATGTCTGAGAGTGTTTGCTCTTTTTCTATCTATCAACCATCTATCCATCTCACCTTTCTCCTGATATAATGACTTATGGCGGGATGCTTCCTCCAGTAACTCGAGGTAGGGGCTGCAGTCTGTCTGACAAGAGTGCACTGAGTTCATCACAATTGTATTTACAGTATAGTTGACCCTCCACATTTGCTGGCCTGACTTTTGTGGATATTTTTATTCAGATTTGATTAAAATGTTCTATCCAGGAATCTCTGTCTTCTAGTGATACTATGCTTAGCTTCCAGTGGAAGTTGGCCACAGAGTCATGTTGAAGAACCTAGATAGTCTCAAAGGGGTGTTTGCTCAGTTAAAAATTAGATATTTTTTTTAAAAAAACCCTATATTTCTGTTGGTATAGATTTGTTGGTATTATTTAATCTTCACATGTAATTGCAATGCAAAATCAAGGGCAGCATTTCCTCAGGACTGATTTCCTTGTGTGCACTGCTAGTATTGTTAACACTTGGTGGCTGAAAAAGGAAGTGAGGAGGTCACACAAGCTGTGGTGCATGACAATTTATGGAGAAATTCAAGAGAGTAGCCTCTGATTAGGATTAAAGATGTCAGAGATGACATATTGGACATGCAGTGTAAACTGCAACTACCACTTGTTGATCCACCTCTCTTCGTCTGCTGTGTGGAACAACAGAGCTTTAGATATGTGACAGGAAAATTTGATGGGACAAACCAGCGAACTGGGGTAGGTGGGTATAAAATTCCCAATTTCCCTGGTCATATAG
The DNA here is from genome assembly GCF_035594765.1 of Anolis carolinensis. NCBI lineage: Eukaryota > Metazoa > Chordata > Lepidosauria > Squamata > Anolidae > Anolis > Anolis carolinensis. The sequence goes on along the minus strand of NC_085846.1, from coordinate 24,893,888 downwards.
ATGAAATAGAGTTCTTCTAATGTCAGCCCCAGTTGGTTAAGCTAAGTAGCTTGTTTACAAAGTTTGTTACGTCTTACCAATATTCCTTCCCACTATTCTTCAGCATTACCTACACTGGCAAAGGCAGTGAAGAGTTGCAAGTCAACCCCATGTCCTAGAGCAGTGGTTCTCAACCTATGGGTCTCCAGATGTTTTGGTCTTCAACTCACCGAAATCCTAACAGCTGGTAAACTGGCTGGGATTTCTGGGAGTTGTAGGCCAAAACACCTGGGGAGCCACAGGTTGAGAACCACTATCTCAGAGCCATTTCTGGTTCTAGCTGGCTGATGGTGCCTCCATGTTTTGGATCCTCCTGTATGTACACTGGGCCCTTGGCATTCCCCTTTACCAGTCATAGCTGCATCCTATTGGATCCTGGGGTCTACAGTTTAGGAAGAGATATTTACAATTCTCAGATTGTTCTAGTGGCTCATCAAACTGCAAACCCTAAGATTTAACTGCCATGGACGCAGCCACTGCAGTTAAAGTGCTGTAATTGTCTAGTGTTAAAAGGCTCCTGGCATTTGCCATGCTCAAGAACCAAAGAGGTTTGCCAATCTTTGCCCCTACTTTCTGCCCTTCACAAGCTTATCTGTTCCCCCACAGGTACCCTTCCACAATTGGGAGACTCAGTGTGATCTTTCTAGCACATCCTCACCACCCCTGCCTCTTTTCCTCTGCCAGCATTCCTGTGAGCAGGTTTGATTCTCTTCCGCCCCCAGCCTCCGTCTCTCACGCTTGCTCTATCCTGTAATTGAGCCACGCAGGCTGTCACAGTCAGAGAAACAAAGCTTGAAAACACCCTCACTCTCCCCACCGCATATCCTTGGCAGCATTAATTAATCTGCCAAGGTAGCCGCCTATTTGCCTTAGCTTGGCCCTTCCGACATAGCTCTGCACCACCCACAACATTGGTGTGGTGAGAAATTGAAGTTTGGGTTAATTATTCCCCCCCGCCCCCACTACCTAATATTTCACTAAATTCTCACCATGTCCTTCAAACTGAATTATATACAAAATAAACCTGCTTTGAGATATAATCGCCCAGCAAGGGGAAGATAAAACATCTGAGAAAGAAATACATTCAGGTGTGTTTCTGGAGTTTCCCCCAAGATTTCCAATTAGTTGTTCACTCTTTTAAAAAATCTGGAAAAATGTCATTTCTCTTCTGAATTCAGACATTATTGCCACTCTTCATTTGCCCATCTGCCTATCCTTAAAAAATCCAATGGGAGCCATGGGGGTTGGCTCTAGATTACCAGTGTAAGAAGGGAACATCAGGAGGGAGAGATATTCCCATGCAATTTCTGCAGTTCAACTTCCACTACATGTTGGAGAACAAACTGCTGCTCTCTTCTCTAATGTGCTGCTACTGCTCTGAACAGCTACTCCAGCATCAAAGAAGATATAAACATCATAGATAAAGGTAGAAGTTTTCCTCTGACATTAAGTCTAGTTGTGTCTGACTCTGGGGGTTGGTGCTCATCTCCATTTCTAAGCCAAAGAGCCGGGGTTGTCCGTAGACACCTACAAGGTCATGTGGCCGGCATGACTGCATGGAGCGCCGTTACCTTCCCACCGAAGCGGTACCTATTGATCTACTCACATTTGCATGTTTTCAAACTGCTGGGTTGGCAGAAGCTATAGCAAACAGTGGGAGCTCACCCTGCTCCCCAGATTTGAACTGCCGTCCTTTCAGTTATCAAGTTCAGCAGCTCAGCGGTTGAACCCACTGCGCCACTGGGGAACTCCATAAACTTGATAAGGTTCTTAAAAATCTCTTGCTGACTTAGAATTGCCTACACATATATGTATTATGGACCTGAATGCTAAGCTTGGAAAAATCTGGTTTAGAGGATGACAATTTTCAGACGCTGTCTAGTGAACATCACCAACGTAAGGTCAAAATTCCACATACATTTTGGATAGGATCTGGGTCTTTAGCAATGGTGGAAATTATGAGGCCTTTGAACCACAGGTTTCTTTGTTGTTGTTTTACAGCCTCTGCCAGATCATTTCTCAAGCACAAAACTCATTGGAAAAAAGGAGAATTGCTACTCCTAGAAGCATCCAAGGCACCTTCCACACAGCTGAATAAAATTCCACATTATCTGCTTTTGAACTGGAATATATGGCAGTGTGGACTCAGATAACCTATTCAAATCAGATATTGTGGGATTTTCTGCCGTGATATTCTGGGATATAGGGCTGTGTGGAAAAGCCCAAGACTCTCCTTTTATAGAAGATGCATGCAACTTTTGAAAGCCTTGAAAAAAAGATGGAAATGTTTTCCACCCACTGCTGCTCTTTGTTTTGCTCTCTCCCAATTTCTCTTTCTCCTCCTCCTCCATCTTCTTGGGGGGGGGGGGTGTCAATGGAAGTCCTGGTACTAGAAAATTGGCATCTGAAAGCTTAGAGCTTGCCTTTTTTACCTATATGTATGGAAACTGGAAAAGTTTTTAAGGTGGGGGCTCAACACTGGCTGGTAGTTCTGACCAACAAAGGCATGTTTTTACAAAGCAATGAAAACGCAACACACTGCATTGAAACAATTATCACTACCAATATCACCGTCACCATCGTCATTGGACACATAAAGCAATTTGAGTACTATTACAGCAATAGTAAACTGCAGTTCACGTAACAAAGTGCAATTCAGAGGGGTGGACCACAGAGTTATACTGAAGGACCTAGAGATTCCTAGAGGAAACACTTTTCTAGAAATGTCTAAACCAGTGGTTCTCAACGTGTGTCCCCCCAAGTGTTTTGGCCTACAACTCCCAGAAATCCCAACCAGTTTACCAGCTGTTAGGATTGCTGGGAGTTGAAGACCAAAACATCTGGGGACTCACAAGTTGGGAACCGCTGGTCTAAACCCTCTAGTGCTAGCCTATGGTCAAAATGTTCCAGTTTCTCTCTCCTTCCCTTCTTTCTCCTCTTTGTCCTCAGCTTTCTTCAGTTGCCACAAACTGGAGCTTTCATTTGCTTAACTCAGGAGGATAAAGGAGGGAGTAGAATCTTGCCCTCCTTGGGATACCTAGGCAAAAGCAACATGCTGCAGCCTCTTCTAGATGGTATGTCCTTCCTCCTGATTTACTCCTGCCATCTTGATCACATTCTGATGCTAAATGACAACACTTTTCCTGGCTTTCCTACGTAAAATATTGACATGTATATTCCTAGGACCATAATAAGAACATGGTGATCAGTATTAAGCAGATTGGAGTTGTCATTTAAATTTTCCCAAAAGTCAGTTGAGGAATTCCTTGTGTATGCAAAGCTATCTGCTCTCAGATCTAAGCAATATGTTTTGCTTCTTCTGCCTCTTAAATAGGGAAGAGGAAGTGGGTGGCTTCTTCCCTAATCCTCCTTCCTTCCCCAATCTCTGGAGGGCCAAACAGGGATGGGATGAGGCACCCTCATCACCCAAAACTAATTCTCCACCTCTGACCTACACAAGACTGACTCCAAGACTGACAGAATTATGTTCCCTTACTTGGGCTTGAACAGTTCCTACAAGTTGTCTCCTCATGGGAGCGGTGCAATATATGAAAAGGGAACTTATGCAATAGTGGCACTTCTACGAGCAGGGTATATGTGCGCGTGTACGCATCCTTGCTCTGCTATTGCGTAAGTCGATCTGTGTCACTGAGCAAATTCCCTCCTCATCTATTATGCTGCTCACACAAGCAGATCACTGGTGTGGAGCTGTTAAGTGCACAAAGCAACCATTAAAACATAGAGGGTTGACATACTGGTGGTTATTGACCAAGACTGATACACTGAGCATCTGTGTTCAGAAGCTATCTACTTCAAAGGACCAGGACTGGCCGAATGTAATAGCAGGTACATGCTAAAGCATTTCCCATGCTCTCTGGAAGCTTTCCAGAGAGAAGACAGATCAGCGGTGGAGAATGTATGGCCCTCCTAGACTTTAATTCCCAACATTTCCCATCATTGGCTACACTAGCTAAGCCTTCTCTTCTTCAGAGATCTATTAAGCGTTAGAGTAACCCTGTCCCTGGTCCAATCTGGCACGCTACTGTGGCCTCCTTCAGCTATCACTCAGTCCTTAGATCAGTTTCTCAAATTGTGCTCCTCCAGATGTTTTGGACTTCAGCTCCCACAATTCCTAACAGCTGGTAAGTTGTCTCAGATTTCTGGGAGTTGAAGCCCAAAACATCTGGAGGAGCACAGATTGAGAAACACTGCCTTAGATGAAGATATACTCTTCAACAATTTCAGTTTTGCATGGATAATCCTATTAATGCTTTGTTGTCACATTTTCAACTGCTTTTAAAATGTCCCAACTTCTCTGTCCTCCATCCAACATCCCACCCTTTGTCCAGAACCTATTTCAGTTGCTGGAAAGTAAATGCAAAATAGCAGTTTGCACTTAATCAACTCAACGGGGAAGAGAGAAGAAGGGGCCGAATCATGTCCTTTCATGTAAATTTGATCAAAAGCAAAACTGTTGTGGTTTCTCCTAAATATTCTTTCTTTTTCTATTATAACCATACCTCAAAATTGCTTAACCACACGTGTCCCATTTTTCATCTGTGAAACATTGGAGGATATGCTGAGGGATGCTGTACCATCGCCCAAAATCAAAATAAGATGAAACTGCCATTGTGTTGCATTTAAGAGTACATCTACACCATAGAATTAATGCAATTTGACATCACTGCCATGGTTCAATGCTATGGGATCCTGGGGTTTGTAGTTTGGCAAGGCACCAGGACTTTTTGGTAGAGAAGGCCAAAGGCTTTGTAAAACGACACAATCCATGATTACACAGAACTGTGCCGTAGCAGTTAGAAAGCTGCCAAGGTCCATTAATTCTACAGTACAGATCAGGCATGGACAAACTTTGGCCCTACCAGTGTTATGGATTTCAACTCCCATAATTCTTTACAGCCTACCAGCTATTAGGAATTGTGAGAGTTAGAGAGCAAAATACCTGGAGGGCTAAAATTTTCCCATGCCTGGTATAAATGCATCCTAGGATGGAGGAGACACCATGTTTTCTGTTACCTAAAATTGCAATGGCTCGGACTGCCTCAAAAAGGGACACAAACATGGGCTCTTGGAGCCGGCCTTGAGAAATACCTCCCCAGAGGTGATTCCCCAAGAAACCAGGTGCCTTGAAGACCCTTTGGCTTAGGCACCCAGCCTTTGTGTTTGCTCTTGGCGACATCTCAGTTGTTTTTAGGTCCCAACTCTTGTCCCTCGCCCACATCCCAGCAGTTGATTTCCCTTAACTGTCTCCGGAGGAGCAAAGAACTGAGCCGAGCTGTACCAGAAAAGTCTGCCCACATGCAAGCTGCCAAGCCCTACAAATGAGAATGCCAACCTGCCAAGCAGAGTATGAGTCAGCAGGCACACATATGGTGGAAGTCACGCATGCGAGCTAGCCGGGGCCAGGACATCTGTAGCAAAATGGGCCAGGATTTCCGCCTCGCAGCATTCAAGGGGCAAAACAAAACCAAAGCTGTGGGAGAAAGCAACTCCATCAGAGAGAAAACAATCCAGAGTCAGACATCTGCTCTGGAACAGCCTCTAGATTCAAAGATGAACAAATCCAAAAGTTAAACTGAGGCAATAGTTAACCAAGATTTACCTCTACCCCCAATTTTTGTTGCTGAAAGTTGGAACATGGTTCAGTAGGAAGAAGTGTTTCAGAGTATGCAAAGTGTCAAACGACAGAATAAACGGAAAGAAGCACATTTTTAAGATCACAACAGAAAGTTTCTACATTCAGAAGATTTCCAGGACACTCTGAAATCTTTCAAAATTAGTTTGATGGTGCATCTACATTATAGAATTACTGCATTATGAAGCCACTTTTAATGTCTCAACTCAATGCTATAAAGTCCAGGGGTTTGTAGTTTGGAGAAGGACAGTCTTTGGCAAGGAAGGCAAAAGACCTTGTAAGATTACACCTCCCTGGATTCCCTAATATCTTTATTTATTTATCATGTCAGAAGTGAACCAAGGGTACATTTGTAATGTATTTAAAACGCAAACAAAGTTAAAAACTTGGCATAATACTAAATGTCCTTTGCATGTAACTGGCCACTTGGAGTGCCTTTGGTGTTGCTATAAGAAGGTCCTCCATTGTGCATGGGCATTGTTCAGACAGCATTGTAATAGGTGGTCTGTGGTCTGCTCTTCTCCACACTCGCATGTTGTGTATCAGCCATGGTTTGAGGTTCCGTGTTTTAGTACTGAGTCCCAAGTATTGAGTCATGGCAATTATAGTGGTCTCAAACGGCATTAATTCTACAATTAAATGCACTCAAGGGATAGGAATAATGCAGCCCTCCAGATGTCGTTGAACTTCAGCCTCTAGCATCCCTAACACTTCCCAGAGCAGCTGGAAGTTGCAGTTCAAGTCCTATGGAAGGGTTTATGTTTTCTACTTCTGTATTAATCAAACATTTTATTTGAGGGAAGATTCACATGTGACAATGACCCCATGTCATCCAAGCACCTACAACACATTTGAATTCCAATCAAATTGAAAGTACAGTAGAGTCTCACTTATCCAACATAAACGGGCCAGCAGAACGTTGGATAAGCAAATATGTTGGATAATAAGGAGGGATTAAGGAAAAGCCTATTAAACATCAAATTAGGTTATGATTTTACAAATTAAGCACCAAAACATCATGTTATGCAACAAATTTGACAGAAAAAGTAGTTCAATACACAGTAATGCTATGTAGTAATTACTGTATTTACGAATTTAGCACCAAAATATCACGTTGTATTGAAAACATTGACTACAAAGATGTGTTGGATAATCCAGAACATTGGATAAGCGAGTCTGCTGTATTTCCATAGTTATGCCCACTTTAAGTAGCATTAGTAACAGTAAGAGTAATAAAGCAACTAAAGTTACAAAGTGTACAAGGATTAGCAACAAGACAGACTTGTCTTACAATTTACAGTTTACAAATTAAATGCCACAACACAAAAGAAAAGGAATGAAGAGGAATGAGTTACACAAGGAAGGTCAAGGTCTGACTCTTCTCCTCTCTCAGCAGTTTCTCTCCAGAGGAATAGCATGTGCTATAATGAACAGACATCATTCATCACGTGAAGATGCATTCCATCTAAAAATAAAAAGCATTATCATCTACTTTGATCTCCTCCACCTGCTAGTGTTTAAAGTTATAAAATTCACTGCCCACCTTCTGTGAAATTGATATTTGTGTGTGTGTCTGTAGAGGTTTATATGTTACATAAAGGTGTACCTCCTCACTTACTCAGCAAACCTTGATGCCCAAAACGCCGTCTATCTTTATTCCTTGATGAATGAACTCCCAGCATTCTGGTGGTTGTGAATTCTGGGAATTACAGTCCAAATGTCAATTTCACAAAGCTATTCACTTGAGCTTTTCACACTGTACAACAATACCAACATATTCCATTTTAATTACTATGGCTGCATCCCATGAAATCCCAGAATTTGAGATTTGGTGATATACCATGGAGCTCTTTGAGAAGTACCTCTCCCTAACTGCAAATCCCAGGATGTTATAAGATATGGCTACAGCAATTAGAGTGGAATATAATGCTATAATTGTATGGTGCAAGTGGTTTGAGCATGCCTCTGGAGATCTGGACTTAAGTTCTCGCTCATCCATGGAAATCCACCAGGTGACTTTCACCAAGTCACACACTCTCAGCCTCAGAGGAAGACAAGGGCAAACCCTATCTGCATAAATCTTGGCAAGAAACCCTGTGATAGCTTCACTTTAGGGTTTCAATAAGTTGGCAATGACCTGATAGCACACAGACAACAACAAAAAGGGCATGCTGCCTCAGGACACGGAGGACTGACTGAGCTACCATGCAGCCAATAGCTATTGATGCCTTCCACTCTTAAAATTGTTTTATCTTTTCTTCAGGATGTCTTAGCTGGGTCCATTATTATATCCTGTGGCTGCAAATCATGTTAATTACAACTTGTGTGAAGAAATGCTTCCTTTTGTATCTCCTGAACTTACCACTAATCGATTACATTGCATAACCTACATTTTAGCATTTTGAGAATAGAAATGGCAAAAAAAATCTTTCGTTCTCTCTCTCCATTGCCTCCACACCGCTCATGATTTTATGGATCTCTATTATGTTCCTTCTTAGCAACCCTTTTTTCCAAACTAAAATGCACTGTTAACTTACGAAATTCTCTGTCATACAATGTGATAATGGCCTCCAGGCTGAGACTGAGATAACTGAGATCACTTTAAAGGGGCTTTATGCCCATTAAATGGAGGATAAAGGTATCAGAGTCAATGAGGGATTAGGATAGCTATATATTACCCCCCAGGATCAGAGGCAGTAGGTCTCTGAATAGCTCTTGCTGGGGAAGAACGGCAGGAGGGGCAATTGCCTTCGGGCCCTAGACTAGATAAGCTTTGGATCTGTTCCAGCATGGCTCTTCTTCTGCTGTAAGCCAGTAATATTTTTAATGCTTCGCCATAGAAAAGGCATTTGGATCCTTTTGAGATTTTGCTTCTCATTTTCTGAGCCATCCTAAAATATCTGTACTAATAGGAGCCTTCTTGTTGTTATTTGACATCAAATCAAGTTGGGTATATGGTGACCCTATGAATGAGAGACCTCCAAGAGATCGTGATTACAGCTGTGTTTTCGTATACACAGATTCTGCTATCCATGGATTCAACCACTCATGGTTTGAAAATGTTTTTTAAAAAATCCAAAAAGCAAACCTTGAGTTTGCCATTTTATATAAGAGATGCTATTTTATTACACCATTGTATATAATGAGGCTTGAGAAGCCATGGATTTTGGTATCCACCAAAGGTCCTGGAACCAAAGTGCAGCAGATGTATTATCATACCAGCTCAGGTCTTGCAAACTCAATTTTCCTCTTTTCTAACTGTCTTCAGCTTTACCAAGCATTGTTGTCATTTCTTTTATATCTTGTTTTCTCATGGTATGCTCAATGTATGATAGCCTTACTTGAGTCATTTTGGTTCTAGGGAGAGTTCAATATTTTATCTGTCTTTTTGGAAGTCTAATACAGGTGTCCCCAAACTTTTTAAGCCGAGGGCCGGTCCACAATCCTTCAGACTGTTGAGGGGCCGGATTATCATTTGAAAAAAAAAATACAAACAAATTCCGATGCACACTTATTATTTGTAGTGCAAAAACAACAACAACAACAAGAACAATGAAAGAACAATACAATATTTAAAAATAAAAACAATTTTAACCAACATACATTTATCAGGATTTCAATGGGAAGTGTAGTCCTGCTTCTGGCCAATGAGATAGTCAGGTTAATTAGGGTTGTTGTTGTTGTTGTTGTTGTTGTTGTGTGCCTTCAAATCATTTCAGACTTTGGGCGAGCCTAAGACTAAAATGTATTTATTTATTATTTATTTATTTACTGCATTTATTTACTACATTTGTATCACACCCTTCTCACCCCAGAGGGGACTCAGAGTGGCTTACAAATTATATGTACACACAATATATTATATATTTAGCATAGCACAATATTAGCATTGTATATTACTATATTGAACTATACCACTATACTGTAATATTAGTAATATTATATGTGATATAGAATATATAATTAATATTATTATATGGCATTATAATTAGTGTTATATTGTACTACATTATAATATTATTATCAATATTATATGTATATACAATATATTATATTATAAAACTGAGGGCGGGGGCCAGGTAAATGACCTCGGAGGGCCGCATCCGGCCCCCGGGCCTTAGTTTGGGGACCCCTGGTCTAATATGTCAGAAGAATGCTGCCCCAGGACCCCATTGCAAATAAAATTATTTTCTTTCGTATTAGATTTCTTTCCTGTTTTGCTTTCACTAATATCAGAAATAATATGGTATGGATGGTTTTGACATTAGTACTCACTGATACCGTGTTTTCCCGAAAATAAGACAGTGTCTTATATTACTTTTTGCTCCCAAAGATGCTCTAGGTCTTATTTTCAGGGGATGTCTTATTTTTCCATGAAGAAGAATTCACATTTATTGTTGAACAAAAAAATGATCATTTATTATATACTGTACAGTAGTTGTCATCACAAACCAGCATAACCAGATAAACTGTGAATCCTATCAAGTATTTCTTGTTATTATCATTATTTCCATGTACAACACTATGGTACGTACATTTACCAATCCTAGTGTTCTGTTCGGTGGGCATGCTTCCAAACAAAAACTTTGCTAGGTCTTACTTTTGGGGGAGGCCTTATATTTAGCAATTCAGCAAAACCTCTACTAGGTCTTATTTTCTGGGGATGCCTTATTTTAGGGGAAACAGGGTATATCTTTACACTTGGGGATTGAAGAAGATGGTGAAAACAGAAGAACGGCCTGCCTCAGGGGTGCGTGCTTGATCCATCAATGTTTAACATTTACACAAATGATCAGCCACTGCCAGAAGGGACAGAGTTTCATCTATGCTGATGATCATGCCATCACCATTCAAGCAGAGAGCTTTGAAATGGTTGAACAGAAGCTCCCTGAAGCTTTAGGTGATCTTACTGCCTATTACAGGGAAAACCAGCCGATTCCTAATCCACCTAAAACACAGACGTGTGCTTTTCATCTTAAAAACAGACAAGCATCTCAAGCCCTGAGGATTACCTGGGAAGGAATCCCACTATAGTACTGCAGAACACCAAAATATCTGGGAGTCACTCAGGACCCTGCTATGACTTATAAGAAACATTGCATGACTATCAGGCAAGAAGTGGGCACTAAAAATAATATCATACAAAAGCTGACTGGCACAACCTGGGGATCACAACTAGATATAGTGAAGACATCTGCCCTTGCACTTTGCTACTCCGCTGATGAATACAGATGCCCAGTATGGAATACATCTTAAAACAGTGTATGTGGCTCTTAATGAGACATGCTGCATTATCACAGGATGCCTATGCCTTACACCACTGGAGAAATTATACTGTTTAGCCGGTATTGCACCACCTAACATCCATCAGGAAGTAGCAGCCAATAATGAAAGGACAAAAGCAGGGACATCTCCGGCCGATCCTCTGTTCAGGTATCAGCCAGCACACCAACACCTTAAATCAAGAAATAGTTTTCTAAGATCTACTGAGATACTCGCAGGAACACCTCAGCAAGCAAGAGTCCAAAAGTGGCAGATTAAAACCTGGAACCTCAATCAGTGGTCAATACCAGATGAAAAAACTCCCCCCAAGCATACAGAAGACTGGGCGACTGGCACCACGAGATGCAGAGTCAACCTTAAGAAATGGGGCTACAAAGTGGAGTCCATGACATGCGAGTGTGGAGAAGACCAAACCACAGATCACCTATTACAATGCAGATTGAGCCCTGCCACATGCACAATGGAGGACCTTCTTATAGAGACACCAGAGACATTCCAAGTGGCCAGCTTCTGCTCCAAGGACATTTAGTATAATGCCAAGTTTTTAACTTTGTTTGTGTGTGGTATGTATTCCCAATTCACTTCTGACATGATAAATAATTACCAATGAATCATCAAGATGAAATTAAAAGAAGTGTGCTTGCATAATGCCAACACCCCTTATGTTCAAATAGGCCAGAACAGAGCTTAAAAAAGTAACATTTTCAGGTGCTCTGCTATAAATCTAATGTAATGGGACATAGTTCCTGCCCTCACTGAAATTTTGTACAAAACGACAATGTCCTGAAAACAAAGTTTTCCCAAGCAAAATGGTATATCTTTTTTGCAGTTGCTTCCTCAAACAATTAAGAAAGTGCAAATACCAGACAAAAAAGTATGAAAATATTTTCATAAATATTCAGAAAAATATATGTGCAAGGGCAAAATAGTCAAAAGATTTAAATCCCTGCCCTACAGTTACTAAAATATGGATTCGTAAATAGTTTTGCTCTTTTTTATGAATCTTAAAGTCTCATGTGTTAACTTCTAAACTCATATGAGAAATAAGCAGAGCTTGAAAAAAATACCTCTTTTGCAATACAGTTTAAAATCACACACTTGCAGAATGTATAGGTCAAAAAATAAATGCTTCAGACTTGGCAACCACTTCCCTAAAAAACAAGGAAAAACATCTGTCCATCTGATATTCTCACAATGCAACTCTGTAGAAATTTACCACTGAATAAGTCCTACTGAACTCACTGGGGATTACTTCGGCATAGACATGTTTAGGCATGCATTTCAAACCTAAACCCGCTGAGCTGGTCAAATATTTCTATTGGTGGGCACCACTGCTTCTTTAGCTAATTTTTATAAGGCAACTGGATGATCTGGAATCAATACCATGCCCAAATTCAACAGCAGATTCAAAACACTTAAATATAACTGCATGTATTTATAATGAGATTCTCAAAGAACCACTTCCTCAACTGTAATACAATCTGATGCGGTTAAGAACCACTTTCTCAGCCTTACGCCTTGTGTCTTCCTGATGAATAAAATCTTATTGAGTTCAGAAAGAGAAGCAAGCATAAGGCCGGATGAAACTGAAGGTGTATAGTAGGAAACAGGTCACCAAGCAGTAGAATTAATGCAGTTGGGCACCATTAGAACTGCCATGGTTTAGTGCTAGGGAACCCTGGGGCTGTAATTTGGTGAATCTCGATTACTATTTGGCAGAGATTGCTAAAAAACTTGTAAAATAATTCCCATCACTCTATAGCATTGTAATAGCAGTGAAGTTGGTGTCAAACACCATTGATTCTACAGTGTAGATGCACCCTTAGTGAGAGCAGGACACTATGTTTCCAACAGAAGGAAATGCACAAGAGGATCAGAAGTATTAGCCAAGGGACTGCTTTTGCTGCCCCCCTGTATCTGCTGTCTGAAGCCACTGCCCCATTCTGCCCAATGGTAAGACTGGTAAGACTGGCATTGAATAAGAAATTTACCACTGGATAAGTCCAACTGAACTGAAGTCCTACAGAACCTAGTGTAAATCTAGGTTCTGCTCAAACAGATTTGAGACATGCTGTTTGATGGATCCCATAAAAAGGAAATCTTTTTATGTCTGCTCTGTATGCACTCCAAATGTGCATCTACAACCATAGAATTAATACAGTTTGATGCCACTTTAACTGCCATGGCTCAATGTTATGGAATCATGAGGGTTATAGTTTTTAAAAGTATTTAGCCTTCCCTGCCAAAGTGTGCTGGGATCTCATAAAACTGCAACTCCCAGGATTCCATAGCATTGAGCCATGGCAGTTAAAGTGCTGTCAAACTGCATTAATTCTACAGTGTAATGCCCCCTAAGAGCCCTATCCACGGGGGGAGGCTAGCTCACACTGTAGAAAGAAAGGGGATTTCTGGACCTGAAGAGCAGCTATATAGAACATCACTGTGTGGGTGCCCATGCTGTCTGCACATGAAACAGGCGGCCAGCTCATGTGCTTGTAGATTATATAGAATTTGGAAGCAGGGAGTCTGCAAAGGTCTAGCTGCATTGGCACTTTTCATGAAATTTGTTAATGTCAATTTCAAAACAATGGTCGTGTAGCACCTTTAGATTAAAAGCCTTCCCACAAAAACTCAATAAATCTGTTAGGCTTCAATGTGCCACACGATTCCTTGCTGTTTTGCTGCAGCACAGACAAACATGGTTTCCCCTCTGGAAAAGGTTATAGTAATCCGCTTCCTGTTAAATACATCCCTCCCCTACATTTGTCCGGTGCGGCCAACAGTAGCTTTAACAAGCGATTTAAAATGAGAAAATGGCACAGAGGAAAGAGTTAAATTGCCCAAGGATGGCCATGCACTCTGCTTCACAAGGGGCATTTATCTGACAGAAGGGCTTTCAGAGGACTGTCCTCTATTTCAAGGTATTCTCTATTTACAAAACAATCCAGTCCAAATCCAATTTAAAGATACAGAGTCACAAGAATGGAGATAAAAGGGGTTTTGAAGTTGCTCATCGCCAGCAAGCATTTAGAAAACAAATTTAGCTATCACCTAATGTGAGAGACAACAACAACAACAACAACAACTTTATTTTTATATTGTGCCTCCATCTTCCTGCAGGGACTTAGGACAGCTTACACGGAGACAAGCCCAAACCAACAATGATTAAAACCAACCATAGATTAAAACATAACTCAATCAAATCAGACATTACAAAAGACAATAACATAAAAACAGCATCATCAACATTTCTCTTATATACTTCTCCTTAAACAAGAATTCTTTCTAAACTTGAATCTCAACATACAAATTAATACATACAAATTCTATGCAAAGCAGCATTTCTATTGAGCTCTGCAGATTTGTTTTTAACCTTTCAAAATGTGGTTTTTTCTGCCTTTATTTCTTTCTGAGATGTATTTTGGGGGAGTGCTTATACGGGTCCCAAACACTGTACTGGACTCTCCAAGGGTCCAAAATATTTCTGTTCTTTGTTTGCAACAATAAAGCAAAGTTCTGGGCATTGAGGTGGATGCATAATACTCAGCAATATTTCAAAAGGAAAGCAAAACAGAAGCCTGGCCCAATCTGGGGGAAGTGAAAAAGTTGCAAGAGACAGACAAAGAGAGGTCAGGTGAGCAAGTTGAGAAAAACACAGCACAAAAGGTGAAGAGAGGTTGTTCTAGTGTAGAGACATTACCTGGGGCAAATCCTTCCTGTTCTCACTTTGTAACTCAATATGAGCTGTGATTTTATTTGCTCTTAGGATCAGCCACAGCTGAAGAGTGTTAACTCAAGATTTTAACAAGCCAAAGATCCTTCTAGCTTGTCTTCTTTGCAATAGTTTCCCCCTTTCATTGCTAAGAGACACCTTTGAGATCTTCTCATACCACCTTCTGCCATTGTGTATTCATCCTGTAATAGAAGTGAGAAGATTTCAATCCTCCAGATTTTTTGGACAGCAGTCCTTACCTTCTGAGAGTAAGAAAGGTTGCCTTCCAATAATATCTGGGGGAACACAAGCTGCCAGCCACAATCAGGAGGGGAATGGGATCTCCTAGGCCAATATTCTCAACCTGTGGATCCCCAATTATTCTAGACTACAACTCCTAGAAATCCCAGCCAGGTTACCAGCTGTTAGGATTTCTGGGAGTTGAAGGCCAAAACATTTGGGGATCCACAGGTTGAGAACTACTGCTTTCTTCAGCAGTATTATATCAAGGCTCAATATCTTCATTGGACATCTTTTGGTACCTACAGGTTAAGTATCCCTTATCAGAAATGCTTGAGACCAGATGTTTTGGTTTCTTTTGAATTTTAGAATACCTGTATTTGCACATATGCACATAATGATATATTTTGGAGATGGAACCCAAGTCTAAACACCTGATACATATAACCAGAAGGTAAATTTCTTCAAACATTTCACTAAGGCCCATTCTACACTGTCCTTATATCCCAGGATCTGATCCCAGGTTATCCTCTTTGAACTGGATTATATGAATCTCCACTACCATATAATCTGAGATAAGAAGATAATCTGGAATTAGATCCTAGGATATAAGGACAGCATAGAAGGGGCCTATTTTGTGCATGAAACCATGCCTGTGCACACTGAACCATTAGAAAGCAAAGGTATCACTATCTCAGCCAAACAAATGACAATTTTGGATATCCAAATTCCAGGTAATAGATGCTCAACCTATACTAAAATGCCAGTGGGGTCTTCAATTTACCTTCCCCTTTAAACACTCCACTCAATTCCACTGGATCACAAATTAATTTCAAACTGTTGCTATACACACTAGAGTTGGGCCCGAATCCCATTTAATCTGTTTCTTTTGTGTTTCCATTCTGTTCCATCCATTTGGAAGACACGGAATGGTACAACCTCCTCTAGAATGGAAAGAGCAGTGAAACAAAAAAGGGGGATGAGGACAGTAGCTGTTTGATCAGCTGATTTTCTGCTTGACACTCGTAGGTCTGGCTTGCAGGACCTACAGCCAAGCACCGGGTGCTCGATGCTCATAGGCCCGGCTCGCAGGGCCTACAGTCGAGTGCTCGATGCTTATAGGCCTGGCAGGCAGGGCCTACAGCTGAGCGCCGGGCCTGCTTGGATGTAAGCCCTGGTTGGCAGGGCCTATAGACCCTGACAGGCCCTGGTGCTTTGCTGCCCAAGGTCTGAAAATCTTAGTTTTTTTCAGACCTTGGGGGAAAACGCTCATTTGTATAGGTGCCCATTTC
Organism: Anolis carolinensis; assembly: GCF_035594765.1. Lineage (NCBI taxonomy): Eukaryota > Metazoa > Chordata > Lepidosauria > Squamata > Anolidae > Anolis > Anolis carolinensis. The sequence goes on along the minus strand of NC_085846.1, from coordinate 24,877,669 downwards.
CAGAAGTGGTGGACAGAAGCGGGGTCATACGAACAGGACAAACAGAAACGTGTAGTGATTCCATACAAATGCATGAGACTAATAGATGCCCCTTTTATAATTCTAGGTGTTGATCCACACAGGCTATCAACATGTAATCCAAAGTTTGCCCAGAAGCTTGCCCTGCTATACTTGGTTAGAAATGATGGGAGATGAGACTGTGGTTATCCACATGTATAACGTGTGCTGTACTGCTGAGCCTTCATGGAAGTGCTAAAGTACTGAAAAGAAGCCCTTCACATTGCATTGTTGCTGGACCTCTGCAAGGCCAAGTCCTTCCATCCACCCAGACCTGTACATGAATGTTGCCTCCTTTCCCCCACCCTTTCTTCTCAGCCTGCTGCAACATAAAAAGGCACAACTTCCTGAAGGTAACCTGCTGAGGAGGACTGAAGGAGAGCTGTTTTGCCTTGCAAGATGCTGCCCAGCTTAATCAAAGATGGGTAAGATACAAAGAGAGAAAGAAAGAAAGAGACCACATAGACGTACAGCGCACATCGACTAGGACTCCATGGCCTTGTGCTTTGACAGCTGAAAACTCATTTTCTGTTCTTTATGGATAACCTTTCTATGACCTTCCCCACCAGCTTGCTCCCCAGTCTTTCTTCCTCCCATTTCCCCTTCTGCACCCTTGCTTTGTTCTTACTGGAAAAGGAGGGCTCCCCTACAGAAACAGCTGAGCCCGAACTGGACATATGCACGTTGTTGATGAAGTAACACAGAGAGCAGAGGGAAAGGGGGGGGGGTGGATTTGATAGATGGGCTGCATGAAATTCACACAAAAGATTGGGGGGAGGTATTGATTTTGGCCAGCTGGTAATGGCGGCATGGTCCGATAATACAGGCTAATTCCCTTGTACTCATGCCCACCCACTACATCCCCAGGCAAGGACAGTTTCGTTTGTTTTATGAGGTTGATGTCCTTTATTCTAAACATCACGTTGGTCTTGCCATTTCTTTTGAACGTTTTACAGATCTGGCACAAGAGCAGAAGTCTATGGGCCTCTCTCATACATAGTGGGTAGAAACCATATTGCCTAGAACATCTTAGTATAGAGGCAGATAAATAGGACAGCCATAGAGGCATTATCAAAAGAATTGCACTGGAAAACTTAGAGATTCTTAGATAAGACATTTTAATTGAATCCATGAATAACCAATTCCAAAGAAATCACACCCACACATGTGTAGGGCCAACTATACATCCCAATAGTTCTTCTTTAGTAACTTTGTCTATTATCCAATCTGGAAGAGCTGCAATAGTGCAATGTGTTAAACCCTTGTGCTGGCTGAACTGCTGACCTGAAGGTTGGGTTGCTGACCTGAAGGTTGCGGTTCGAAACTGCGAAACGGGGTGAGCTCCTGTCTGTCAACTCTGGCTTCCGGGAACACGAGAGAAGCCTCCCAGCATGATGGTAATGCATCTGGGCATCTCCTGGGCAACTTCTCTGTAGATAGCCAATTCTCTCACACCAGAAGCGACTTGCAGTATGTTCTCAAGTTGCCTCTGACATGATAGAAAAATCCAAGATGGATAAGTAAGATCCTATCCTATACAGAGACACACACTGAGGGATTGCTGTGTTCATTTTGTGTAGTAGCTTGTATATGAGTGTATCTCTTCCAAATTACTGTCTGTGGGCCCAACAAAGATCAGCACAGATATCCGTAGAGTTTGGGCAATAAAAAGTACAATCTCTTTTTATTGTGATCCACTCTTGCTCTCTTCCACCACCAGCCTCTTTCTTATCTCTCTTCCTCGCTCATGCATTCCAGTTGTTACCATTTCTCTTTGTACCTACTCCCCCAAATGACCTTCATTGTCTTATTCATACAGGAACATAACATCTGCTCCTCTGTCCTTCTTTTGGTGACAAAGAGAAATGGCTCCCTCCACCTCAACAACTCCCCTTAGTTAGTAAGAACATCCCCAAAGGTCTCCATTCCCCACCTGCCCCTCTGACAGCAGACACCCTAATTTCTGTCAAGCCAACTTCTTGTGGAAGCAAAATGGCAGAGAGAAGACCTAATAATAATAATAATAATAATAATAATAATAATAATAATAATAATAAACAATAAACAACTTTATTTATATCCCGCCACCATCTCCCCGAAGGGACTCGGAGTGGCTCACAAAAGCACTCCAAGGTGCAGCACACATAAAATATGCAATACACAGCATATATAACAAGCCCCATTTGTAAGGCCATTGCTCCTGCCATGCTCACAAGAACTGTTTTCTTCCTTCTTTTGAGAGAAACGGATCTACTAATCATATATGTGCTTGAAATCTGTGAATTTACTATCTGTGAAGGATGGTGATAAGGGTATCCTTTGTATGTCCCCTCAGATATAGGTTCCACTGAATTCAACACTTAATTGCATCTAAGTGGGCATAATAATAATAATAATAATAATAAAACTTTATTTATACCCTGCCACCATCTCCCCAACGGGGACTCGGGGCGGCTAACATGGGGCCATGCCCAGAGCAATACAATATAACAAATTAAAACAACATAACATAGCACCATTAAAAATACAATAAATGCATCAACATCAAGAAATCAAAAAAAAAAAAAACCAGTAAAACAAGGGCAGGCCACGTGAACACAAAGATAAAACCTGGGGTGAGAGGGACATAGGGGTACTCCACTGCGGGCAGGGACATATGGAAGTGGGGTAATCTAGAGGATGGATGTTCGGGGTGGGAGTAACACAGAAATAACAGAAGTTACTCACCAAAGGCACAGCGGAAGAGCCATGTTTTCAAGTCTTTCCTAAAAGCTAACAGCGTGTGAGCTTGCCTAATTTCAGTAGGTAGTGAGTTCCACAATCGGGGGGCCACAGCAGAAAAGGCCCTCTCCCTTGTACTCACAAGGCGGGCCTGGGATAAAGACAGTGGTGCTAAAAGGGCCTCCCCGGATGATCGTAAAGATCGGGCAGGTTTATGAAAGGAAATAAGGTCACGGAGGTAGGTGGGTCCCAAACCGTTTAGGGCTTTATAGATGATAGTCTGCACCTTGAATTGGGACCGGAAAATGAACGGCAGCCAGTGGAGCTCCTTAAACAGGGGAGTGGATCTCTCCCTGTAACTCGCCCCCGTTATTAATCTGGCTGCCGAGCGTTGGACCAATTGTAATTTCCGGGCCATCTTCAAGGGAAGCCCCACGTAGAGCGCATTACAGTAGTCCAGTCTAGAGGTAACTAAGGCATGGACCACCGTGGTCAAATCAGACTTCACGAGGTATGGTCGCAGTTGGCGCACAAGTTTGAGTTGTGCGAAAGCCCTCCCGGCCACCGCCGACACCTGTGCTTCAAGCGTCAACGCTGAATCCAGGAGGACCCCCAAACTGCGGGCCTGTGGTTTCAGGGGGAGTGCAACCCCGTCCAGCACAGGTTGCCACCCAATACCCCGATCCGACGCACGATTGACCAGGAGGGCCTCTGTCTTGTCAGGATTGATCCTCAGCTTGTTCCTCCTCATCCAGTCCGCCACAGCGGCCAGGCACTGGTTCAGCACCTGAGGGGCTTCCTTGGAGTCAGGTGGAAAGGAATAGTGGATTTGCGTGTCATCTGCGTAGAGATGGCAACGCCCTCCAAAACTCCGGATGACCTCTCCCAGCGGTTTCATGTAGATGTTAAATAGCATGGGGGATAAAATAGACCCCTGCGGAACCCCACAGGTCAATGGCCAGGGGTCCGAGCAGGTGTCCCCCAGCTTCACCATCTGGGAACGACCCTCCAGGAAGGACTGGAGCCACAGCAGAACCATGCCCCCGAGCCCCATCCCGGAGAGCCTCCCCAGAAGGATACCATGGTCGATGGTATCGAAAGCCGCTGAGATATCCAGGAGAACCAGCAGGGTCACACTCCCCCTGTCCAGCTCCCTGCGGAGGTCATCCACCAAGGCGACCAAAGCCGTCTCAGTACTGTGCCCAGGCCTGAAGCCAGACTGCGAGCGGTCCAGAAAATCAGTGTCATCGAGGAACTCCTGGAGCTGCGTGGCAACCACCCGCTCCAGAACCTTGCCCAAAAATGGGAGGTTGGAGATTGGTCTGTAATTGTCACAAACCGATGGGTCTAGCGGTTTTACCACCGCTTGCTTAAAACAGGATGGAAATGACCCTTGACCCAAGGAGGCATTTATTATAGCCACAAACCACTCCAACAACCCATCTTTGGCCAGTTTAACCAGCCAAGAGGGACAAGGATCCAGAGCACAAGTGGTCGCCCTCACAGACCCAAGAATCCCCTCCACGTCATCAGGAAGAACAAGCCGGAAAGAATCCTATAAGATCGAACCGACAGGTGCCTCGGTTACCTCCGCTGAAACCACAGTCAAGCTGGAGTCCAACTCATGACGTATCTGAGCAACTTTGCCTGCGAAGTGGTGTGCGAAATCGCTACACCGAGTCGCCAAGTCATCGGGAAGCTCCTGGGCCTCAGGAGGCCGCAGGAGCTCCCCAACAACTCGGAACAACTCCGATGGCCTATTGGCTGCAGACGCTATGCGGGCAGTCGTGAAAGCTTTCCTGGCTGCTCGCAGAGCCACGGAGTAAGCCTTAATAGCAGCTTTAGCCCGTGCTTGGTCGGACACATCCTGAGATTTTCTCCAGATGCACTCTAGTCCCCTCCTCGTACGCTTCATCACGGCCAGCTCCTCAGTGAACCAAGGGGTTGACGTGACTCTACGCAGCGAGAGGGGACGTTCGGGAGCGATCGTGTCAAGTGCCCTAGCCAGCTCACTATTATAGCGATCAGCCAGGACATCGACAGGATCGCCAGTCTCCAGAACAGGAAGATACCCAAGAGACCTCAGGAGTCCATCTGGATCCATCAGCCTCCTGGGGCGGACCATCTTAATGGGTCCACCACCCCTGCGGAGGTTAGAAGACACGGCGAAACTTAAACAGATCAGATGATGGTCAGACCATGACAATGGAAGGATGTTTTGTTCTTCCACTCTGACTGTCCCACCGTCCACAATGAAGACAAGGTCCAACGTGTGTCCCGCCTGATGTGTGGGCCCAGATATAACTTGAGTCAGCCCCATGGTCATCATGGCAACCATGAAATCCTGAGCTGCACCTGTTAATGTGGTCTCGGCATGGATGTTAAAGTCTCCCAAAACTATGAGTTGTTGGGAGACCAAGGCCGCATTAGAGACCACTTCTGCTAGCTCAGACAGGGAGACTGCTGGGTCGCGGGGTGGATGGTACACCAACAGAATCCCCATGCTGTCTCGGGCTCCCACCTTCAGCAGGACACATTCAAACCTCATAGATTGTGGAACGGTGCATCTGATCAGGGCGATGGACTGCCGGAAGATCACCGCAACTCCTCCTCCCCGTCCCTCAACCCTGGCCTGCTGATGGACCCCGAAACCCGGTGGACACAGCTGGGTGAGATTCACCCCACCCGGTTCATCCAACCATGTGTCGGTAGTACATGCCAGATCCGCCCCCTCATCCAGGATCAAATCCTGGATGATAGCTGTCTTACCATTGACGGATCTGGCATTCAGAAGCAGGACCTTAAGGTTGAGGGGTCTGTCCTGAAGACTACCACACCTATTCCTCTCCAGGGTCGCAATAACTCTGTTGCGCTTCTCCCTGGGTCGTTGGTGACCGTTCTTCCTTCTCCCCCACACCACCTCAATGGGGCCCCACCCGTGAGAACCCTCTTCCTCCTGAGGGATTGGCTTGTTGAGATTGCCATTTGAAGGGGATAGTCAGCTATCCTGGGATGAAAGGCCTCCAAGTGTATTTGATTGTTTAAAAGAGAGGCTTATCTCCGCTGGTATGAGAGAGGAGGAGTCATCTAATATGATAACATCATCTAATGTGGGAGGGGGACTAGGCACAGCTAATGACTGATGACAGGGCTGGGGGTTAGAACAGACATGGCTTGAAATTAGAGACTCTTGTATTTCACGAGACAGCCCAATGTCTAGGGGGCGGATCACTGGGTCTACTAATACCCTCTTAAGAATGATACCCCATTGTTGGAGTTTAGGCCCGTACAAAAACAGTTCTTCCAATAACATTCTATCCTCCAGCCCAATGAGAAGACATAAGGAGCGGTTCCAAGATTGATAGTCTCTGCGAAGCCAGTCAATGGTCTTGATCTTCACTTCCGACCAGCTCAAAGAAAGAATTTGAGAGAGAGATATCTGGACAGCTCGCTTTGATGTCCATCTGCCTCTATTTAGCATAGAGTCTGAGACTTCCACTGCCACCTTGTTGGTTCGCAACAGATTGCAGGAAGTATCTCGAGATTGTCCAAACAGTTCTGGGGACAGCGTGTTGTTTGTCCTTTGGTAGACTCTATTAATTTCCTTCCAGGCCACCCTCCCCTGACCCTCTTTCCCAGATAATAGCCCATCCCCATCCTTGGCCACTTCCAAATCTGACCTATTAACTACTTTCTGCTCCTCTAGCTTTATTTTTCCATGGTCTTCCAGAGCGTTTAGTTCCTCATTAATGTTAGTAGAACTAGTTGGTACAGTTGTTATAGTGTCTATAGGAGAAGGGTTTTTCGCAATCAGGGAAAGACTACAATCTTAATGTCTATGGATATTGGTGGACTGAAACTCCTTAGTCTGTATATCCAACAATGAAGGAGAATGGGTGCCATTGTTAACAATATTGCCCAGCTTTGATATATAGTTGGCCCTTGTTATCCTCTGGGGTTTGGTTGCAGCACCCTCTGCAGATACCAAAATCCATGGATGATCATGTCACATTATATAGTACCACTAGCTGTGCCCGGCCACGCGTTGCTGTGGCAAAGTGGTGATGGTATTGGTTAAAAAGTGTTGTGTAATTTTTATTTGACGTTATTTGTATTTTTTAAATTAATTTTATTGTAAGTTATCTTTTTATTTATTATATTTTATTATTTTCTTGTATTATTTTTAGTTATTTTCTGTTATTATAGTATTTTATTGTATTAATTTTTTTAGTGTTTTTAATTATTTTTAGTGTTTTTTATTGTTTTTTATTGGGTTGCTAGGAGACCAAATTGGAGGAGCTTAGCCTTCTAACTGGCAGCAATTGGATAAAAGCAATTATTCCTCTCTCTCTAATTAGGACTTTATTTTTCTTTTCTTTTTGTTGTATCAACCTAGAGCCGTGGATGATGGGTTGTGTTGTCAAATTTCGAGGTTGGGGGGCCTGTAGTTTTGTTGTTTTGTGGGTCGCCGTGATGCCATTACTCTTTTATATATATAGATAATAAAAAGGTGCCTCTTATATAAAATAGCGAAGTCAACGTTTGCTTTTGCTTCTTTTTTTGAGCTCCATCAATCTGTCTCTGTGTTGGCCGGTCGGTCAGTTGATCGATCAATCGATTGATTGACTGATCTATCTATTGATCTAGTCAAGCTGTGGATGGCTGAACCCATGAGTGCAGAACCTGTGGACATGATATGCTTTTTGCTTGGGCTTCTATCCTCTTCAAGGTTTGTCTGCCTCGGTCCTCTTCCCCAGCTAAGCACACTGAATGCAAATTACTTTTGGATTTTGAACTCAGTTTCCATCACTGAAGTAACATGCAACCAAATGGGGAAAGTGGGAGAATAGAAGAGAAACTGGGACAGTTTAAAAGTAGTTGGAAAATTGGGATGATAGACAAATTAGAAAGTATGGTAATTTCATGGCTCCTGGGCCTCATTCTTATGTTAATGGTCCCTTATTATTAAACTGGATATGGACTGGAAAGCTCTTCTATGAGTGCTTCTAGATAGAGGGCTGTCCCCTGAAAACCCATCATACTGAAGACAGATCAGCATAAAGTAGGGCAAGAGGTCAGCCCATTTTAATTGGAATTGCCAGAAAGTGAGCTGGAGAGGACAAGCATGCAGGGCCTATGCATAGCAATGGCACCTCCATAGCTCTGCTGTAACTGAGACATATCCAGAGGGATGGGAAGCAGTGGGGAGGAGAGAGACGCCAAGGAAAAGCAGCAGAAGGATTAACCCCCAGAAACATCTGCTATTTTGAGCTTTCAAGTGTTCTTCCCCATCCCTCCCAAGAGCGCTCTGTACATCAGCAACAAACATGTCATTCTGACCTGAGTCTGCAAGGAAATTAAGCAGCGACTCAGTTTCTTGTACTGTGCTTTCTTGGACATACACCTCTTAAAAAGCTGCTAGTAGAAGCCTTCCTTCCATCTAAGAATCTAGAAGGTGCTCATAGTCGTAAAGCAATGTGTCTCAATCTCTTTTCCTCTCCCTTCAAGATTGCTGGGTAGGGAGACAGGGGCAGTCTGTCAGTGCCAATTCCATGTCTATTCAGCCTATGTCTGCTTCCTACCTTTCCCAAATCTGAGATTTAAGTTAATTAAAAAGAATTAAATCAAATATACCCACAGTGATACACATTTATTTCCAAACATGATTTCCCCGTATAGCTATCTTGCTCACCATTCCTTACAATATACACATTTTTGTGCACATCATCTCCCAATATGCATGTTTTTAGCCTATCCCATCCCCTAATACACACAGCTTGCATGCAATTTTTCCAGCAATACAAATACAGCAATTATTTGCCTACATATTTCCTATAACATAGGCAAATTGCATGCCATATTTGCACATTGGGAGTTCAACGTTGGAGCCCAGAAGAGTATTACAAAACTCTCTTTATGCGCACTAGTCTAGGAAATGAGAATTAGGTGGCTTGCTTAGTGATTTGTGTTGTTTTATTTCTATATCTTAGTCCATGAGTGATCTCTAAGTGATGAGTAAATAAAAGCAATTAAAAGAGCACAAAGATTAAAAAATTAAGAATACATCAAAATACTTTTAGAACCTTTTGAAGGCAGTCTAAAAACAATCCTAAAATACAATTCTGAAACAACAAAAACAGAGGAGTTTCAAATATTACAGGCCACGTGGAAGAAGAGCACTGTCTTCGTTGCCTGCTAGAAACTCAAAACAGATGAAATCACTAGGTTCCTTTGACAAGGAGTTCATGATGGGGCTGCTGCTACTGAGAAAGCTCTGTTACATGTACATAGCAACTTAATTTCACACAATGTTGAGACATGTAAAAGGGCATCTTGTAAAAATCTCAAATTTTGTGTAGGCTCAAGATCTTGCAGATAACTTGCCTTGAAGGCACTTGATCCTGTCTCACCATGGAAGCTAAGCAAGGTCAGATCTGGTTAGGACTTGTATGAGGGAGCACCAGTGAGAGCCAGGTACTGTAGGATATATTTCAGAAGGCAGAACCACCATTGAGTATTCCTGAATAAGAAAACCATATGAAATTCATAGACTCACCATGAGTTGATAGATGACTTGAAGACACATACAAACACAAACAAGTCAAAATTGACACTTTGGATTGAGCTCAGAAGCAAACTGGAAACTGGGTTATGTAGGCTCTAAAATGCACACCCAACACATTGTACACTAGCTTGATTTAAAATGCAGACCGAACAACGTTCTCCTGAGTCCTGAGTTGTTTCTACCTGCAGAGTGTGGTCAAGTTAGCCAACTTCATTCCAAACCACTGGAGGCTGAACCAAGACTTTTCTTTTCCGGCTCAAAGACTCACTCAAAGAAAGCCTGTTCTTTATACAGATGGGAATACTACAAAACAGTGGCACTGATTTGCCCTCTTTAAAAGCTAGGAAAAGATTTTCACACATCTCTACAGATGCCTAAGAGCTGCCTCGCCATGCATTACAGGAAATGAATCCAAAACACAAATCAGGAAATGACTCTGAAATACAGATTAAAATACCCCTTCTGCTTAGGGTTTTCATGGCATTTATTATCCGGAGGCTAAAAGTGAAAGTCGCCCTATGGTTTCCACATCAATATTTTTGTTCATTTTCACATACATGAAGAAAACGTAGCAAATCGTTTCTCTACACTGGGTGAAAATTCCAATAATGTCTGCATAATTTTTTTTAATTTTTTTCACTTTTAGACTTTTCGTTGAAAATCTTATTAGGATTATTTTCTGCACAAAATAATCTTTTTAAAAAGAGGAAAGATTGCACTGTAAACAAACTATCACTGTTTCTTCCAATGAAACATGGTCTTTTGTGCAAACCCCAGTCTTTTTGCAAAAAAAAAAAAGAAAAAGAAAAAAACTCTTTACCCCAAATTTTAATGACAAAAAAACCCCCAATGCAAAAATCTAGATGCAGTTGATTTTGGAGCAGGGAAGAACCAGGTGCCTCCATATGTCAAAACACCCTTATTCATCCAAGACAGAACATGTTGGTACATTCTTTACATACCTAGTGCATGCACACACCTAACATGTGTTGCAATCCATGGAAATTGTTCTTCCTTGGACAACCTTACTGAAAATTGTTGAAGGAGATGACGAGTAAGTTGAACTTCCCAACTTCTCAAAGGGTCACTGGCATAAGTGTTGCCTGCTGAATTAATGCTTTTGGGTCAAATCAGAGTTCTATTCAATAATCTTGGTTGATGTTGTATTGTATGCCTTTATTTCCAACCTATGGTTATTTATCGTGTCAGTAGCAAACTGAAAGTACAGTTGTAATGTATTTAAAAACACAAAGTTAACTTGGCATTATACTAAATGTCCTTTGAGCAGTAGCTGGCCACTTGGAGTGCCTCTGGTGTTGCTATAAGGTCCTCCATTGTGCATGTAGCAGGGCTTAGATTCAATTGTAATAGGTGGTCTATGGTTTGCTCTTCTCTATTCTCGCATGTTGTAGACTCCACTTTGTGGCCCCATTTCTTAAGGTTGACTCTGCATCTAGTGGTATCAGCGCGTAGTCTGTTCAGTGCCTTCCAAGTCACCCAGTCTTCTGTGTGCCCAGGAAGGAGTCTCTCACTCGGTATCAGCCATGGCTTGATGTTCCAGGTTTTAGCCTGCCACTTTTGGGCTCTCACTTGCTGAGATGTTCCTGCAAGTATCTTAGAAAACTATTTCTTGATTTAAGGCCAACCAATGATGACCCTAAAGTGAATCTATCTCAAGGTTTTCTTGCATAGAAGGGGGTTGCCTTTACCTCTGAGGCTAAGAGAGTTGACTTGCTCAAGATCACTCAATAGTTTTCCATGGATTTGAATCCTGGCCTCAAAGGTTATCCAGTGCTCAAAACACTGCATTATGCTGGTTCATAGTCACCCTTTATTTCACCCAAGATGCCATATATGAAAACAACTCAGGTATTGTAGATTAGAGAAAAAAAGGTGAACTAACATGTTTAAAGGACTGGAGTAATTGCATAAAGTTTATGACATATAGCATTTTTCAGTTTCAGGAAAAAAAATACTCAAGGTAGCGTGATAGCAGTTTCGATCATTCAGACTTTGGAAATTATACTTTTTGCACTACAACTCTACAAATCCCTGAGCCAGCAAACGTTCTGACAGAGGACTCTGAGATTTGTAGTGAGAATTCACAGATCTCCAGGTCTGGCCCCTCTTCTCTAGTTTTCAGGGGGAAAGGAAGAATATCAGTTCAAGACCCATGTCTATATATATTTTCCTCTGGCTCTTTAAAAAAATTACTGGAATACACTGTATGTTTAATTTATCGTGTTTATTGGCATCACCAGGGGCTGACCTTTATATTACCCTGATCACATGACCAAGGTTCATCCTCATGGCATCAGAAGAGATTGTCCTTGCCCTCAGGTTGAAGCCCCGAAACTGCAGGACCTAAAACAGTGTTGATCTGGTAGCACTAGCGGTAATCCATAAAGTGACTTTCCCAAGTTCTGATGAAATTATGTATGGTGTGGAAAAATGGAGGAGAAAGGCCCTTTCCTTCCTCTCTCATACTATAAGAATTTAGGGCTACTCAATGACATTGATTTGACAAGAGAGAGACTGACAGGGGTTTCCAATCAGAGACAAATGACAAACTCATTGACTTTGCTGCTGTAAAATATAGTGACAGCCATTAGCTTAGGGGCCTTTAAAAGGAGGTTAGCCATGTTCATGAAGGATAAAGCATCAGTGGCTATTTGCTGTGATAACCATATGCAAGCTTCATCTTACTGGAACCAGAAGTAAATGGACTTGGTCTAATCCAGCTTCTTGGACCTGTTGGCTGAACCAGCCACTTCATTTCACAGTAGGGCCACACCAACATTTTTCTACATAACCAGAAACATGGATGTAGTCCAAGATAATATTGGTTCACTCTACCCCAGATGTCACACCTGCACAAGACACCAGCAATAAAATACTGTAACTGTACGTAGTTGTCTTCAAATTGCCTGTTAACTCATGGTGACACCATAAATTTCATAGCGATTTCTTAGAGAGGTGGTTTTGCTTATTCCTTCCTCCGATATATACTCTACAGAATGAGGTATTTGTTGGTAGACCCCCATCCAAATACTCATCAGGGGTGATCCTGCTTAGCTTCCAATATCAGATAAGATCTAGATCTAGAAGCTTTAATGCAGGAAAGTATAATGTGTGGCCTTCTGGATGCAGTCATACTGCAACTCCTATAATTTCTAACCATATATGGCTTATCAAATTGCAGTCTGACAACATAGGGCTCATTATATTGTGCTAAATCACATTTAATACAAATCTATTTCAAACCCAGGTTGACTGATGTCTAACAGGGTTTGTAGTTTGGACATGTTAAACTATAGAAAAGCCTCATTAACCATGATTTAGCACAATGTCTGGTTTAACAAAATCAGAGTTTGGTGTTAGCACTAAAGCATGCTGCACCTTTGTGGGAATAATCATTTTCTTGGTCTTATATTTTCCATTTCCTCCCTTCTCTTTGCTGATGCAGCTACAATAAAGAAATATTCACTTCCACTTTTGAGTTAACCACAACTCAGCATTTTGAATGAACACAAAATACCAACTATAAGCCAGTTTCTTAAACCACAGTTCGAAGTTGACTTCTTTCAATACATCATAGATAGGATTAACTTGGACAATATTGCAAGCTGAAACATCTATCACAGTGGTTCTCAACCTGTGGGTCCCCAGATGTTTTGGCCTTCACCTCCCAGAAATCCTAACATCTGGTAAACTGGCAGGAATTTCTGGGAGTTTTAGAAAATACATGGGGACCCACAGGTTGAGAACTACTGATCTATCGGAAGAAAAGAAAAGGTGTGACCCCGTGGCTTTCTGTACACCATTCCAAATTGTCAGTGTTATATCTGATAGGAGGAGAAAGGAATTTTTGCTGAAATTGAATTCAAAATATGTAGTTTGGGAAAGGTTGAGAAAACAAGAGCTTAGGAAAATTACTAAGAAAACATGCCAGTGACAGAGTACATTATCACACATGGATCGCTATCTCTCAGTGTCTCCATGGTGCGGGTTAGCAGCTAGTTACTGTCCTTATATCATCAAATGGAAATGGCTAGTTATCCTGGCTGCCGACAGTAATTAACCTGTAATTTTTATCCTAAATTTTAAATCTCACTCTGCCTGTTTGATTTTGTTCGTTTTCAATAGTTATTATGGAATCATAAATTTGATATGCTATCATGTTTTAATTATTCTTACTTATGGTATAAATGAGTACTTGTTTTGGGATTTGGGTGGGATGGTTATTTACTTATGTTTGTTGTACGGCATTGAATGTTTCCTGAGTTTGCTGTTCACCAACCTTGAGTTCAGTCAGGGAGATAAGACAGTATATTATTATTATTATCATTATTATTATTATTATTATTATTTTGTGATGGTTAACATTGCATGGTTACAGACATTGTGCAATTGAAAGTCCTCGACTATGTGAGTCACCCCCTCCGTTTGTTTGTTTTTTTCTTTTTGTTTAAAGCAGTAAAAAAATACAAAAAACCTGGAGGAGCAGATGCCACCAGAGAAACCAGGAGACCTTGTCACACAAGATAAGTCCCAGTAATGTGTCAAATCAGGGGCTATCATCATAGGCAATCACTCGTGGCTGAGTATGATTGTCTTCCATGACTAGGAAGACGATCCTGTTGGGGAGATGGTGGCGGGGTATAAATAAAGTTTATTATTATTATTATTATTATTATTATTATTATTAGAGTCTTGGTGGTGGGCCCTTAAGTGACTATAGAGACCTATTCTGTATCTTTTGCAATAAGGACCTACATTTACAGATGGAAGACGGTCCCGACAAGGGTTGGCTTGATGTGCCTTCCTCCTGACATGTTTCTCCCTTTCACCCTTTATTAGTGCCTCTTCAAAATCCACAGCACTGTTGGTAACTGCTGATCTCCAGCTAGAATGCTCTATGGCCAGGGGCTATCATCATGGGGAGGGAGGTGACAGACAGGTCTTACACAATGCTACTTTGTCTGTTTGACACCTCCATGTGATATACTCCAGTGGTATGGACACAAGGTACCCATCTTCAACCCAGAAGTACTTGTTGATGTTCTTCTGCACAGCAACTTTGTCATACCATAGAGCCAGACAGACTGTTGTCTCTGCCTAGTATAACCACTGTGGGCTCTCTGTGGCCAAGTTTTCTGGAAACATGAGATTACCTTCCTCTTCAATGAATGGTACACCCTCTTTCCTTTCATCAACATCTCCCATCTGGTGCATGCAAAGGAGGACTTTTGTGCCATGTGCCTCTCTTTTGTCCTCACTTTCACACTTCTCTCAAGAATCAGATAAAGGGGAAGTGTGGCACAACTCAAAAGAGCACGTCCCGGCTCTTTCAACAAGCCTGTTAGTGCTATATTTTTCAACAAAGGGTATTGTCTGACAATTTGCTCTCTTTCACTCATCCCCACTGCTTAGGGTACACCTGATGCTCCAAGAATGAGGCCGAGCAGATGGCCCATCAGCCGGCAAATGGAGGCCACCAACCAAGAGGATAAAGCCGCATCCTCTCCTGGGGAGGGGGCATGGGGGATTATAGCAGCAGGAGGTTAAACATGGAAGACAATAACACCCTCGGACAAACTCTACCACCCAAAATAATATGAAGGAATCCATGCGGTTGGGCGTGGAGCTAAGTTCCAATATCGCTGGTACTAAAGCCAAAGTAGCAAAGATGAATAGGCTTTCAGAAATTATACTTAAATTTGTCTTTCCTGCTGTAGATTTGCCAGCTAGTCTCCCAGCTGCCGCCTATACGCTAGCTGTGTTTGATACTCAGAATGCATTTGATTTCCTTGTTTATAACCTTGCCGGTTGATATTTCACGAGTCACTGCTAGCTGACATTTTCCTGTTATATTTCTGTCCTGCCTTTCCTTAAGTGAGCTCACAGTGGCACATAAGTGATTCTCTCCATCCCCACTTCATCCTCACAACGATCTTGTGAGGTTATTCTGGCTAAATGTAAGTAGCCCAATGCATTTCATGGCTGAATGGGAACATGACCCTGAATCTCACACCCATAACTACTGCATGCTGCACTGACCTGGAGTGGTATTCCGCATTCCTCAGAACTGGCCATATTGATAACCTATGTGCACATTGCCAGAAATGGTGTTGGCACCAAAGACTTAACTCAGACGTTGTTGCCCCAGCAGGCCTCACTAGCTGCAATACACATTTCAACTATTCCAATTTTTTTTAATCGTGTCAGAAGTGACTTGAGAACATAATGCAAGTCGCTTCTGGTGTGAGAGAATTGGCTGTCTACAGAGACGTTACCCAGGGGATGCCCGATGTGTACGCTGGAGGATTCTCTCATGTCCTAGAGCTAGAGCTGACAGACGGGAGCTGTCAGCCAGCGCAAGGTTTTAACCCACTGTGCCCCTGCAGTTCCTAACTACCCCAATCCATCCTCTGTTATCCCATGTTTTTAGCTATGTCTAAAATGTCAGTTTCTGCCTCTTCCTACTAATTCCTTTTTTGTCCTCAACCTACATCAGTTTCTGCACACTAAGTTCAAAAGGTAGTTCATACCCAATTGACTCAGGAGAAGAGGGGCAAAATCCTGTCCTTCCCTCTAGACCAGTGGTTCTCAATCTTCCTAATGCCACGACCCCTTAATACAGTTCCTCATGTTGTGGTGACCCCCCAACCATAACATTATTTTCATTGCTACTTCATAACTGTAATTTTGCTATTGTTATGAATCGTAATGTAAGTATCTGATATGCAGGATATATTTTTCACCGGACCAAATTTGGCACAAATACCAAATACGCCCAAATTTGAATACTGGTGAGGTTCGGTGGGGGGGGGGGGGATGATTTTGTTATTTGGGAGTTGTAGTTGCTGGGATTTATAGTTCATCTACAACCAAAGAGCTTTCTGAACTCCACCAATGATGGAACTGAACCAAATTTGGCACACAGAACTCCCATGACCAACAGAAAATACTGGAAGGGTTTGGTGGGCAAATGACCTCAAGTTTTGGAGTTGTAATTCACCTACATCCAGAGAGCACTGTGGACTCCAAACAATGATGGATCTGGACCAAACTAGGCATGAATACTCAATATGACCAAATTTGAATACTGGTGGAGTGTGGGGAAAACAGACCTTAACAGTTGGGAGTTGTAGTTGCTGGGATTTATAGTTCACCTACAATCAAAGAACCCCTTGAACCACACCAACGATAGAATTGGGCCAAAGTTTCCACACAGGACCCCCATGACCAACAGAAAATATTGGATGGATTTAGGTTCCTAAGACCATCAGAAATATGTGTTTTCTGATGGTCTTTGGCGATGCCTCTGAAACTTCCCTCGTGAACCCCCCCCTCCCTGGGGTCCTGACCCCCAGGTTGAGAAACCCTGCTCTAGACTCAGGCAAAGGCAAACTACTGCTGTCGCTTTTCCTAGCTTATGTCTCTCCCCTCATTCATAACTTTTGCCATCTTGGCTACATTTTGATGTTGGCTGGCCGCTCAGATCCTGGTGGCCACCTGTGAAATATTGGAAAATATGTCTACAAATGTGTGCTCATGATCCCACCATTTTAAATTTCTAACAATGGGTTGTCGTTTTTTTAAAAATTTTCCTACAATGTACCAAAATGATGTTATGTCAGAAGAATAATGAGATTACAACTGGTGGCTTGCAGCTATCTATCAAAACCATCACGAACGCCCACAACACGGGGGATAAGGAGACAGAAGGCATTTCGTACATGCTGCATTTTTCAGTAGATTCTCAGTTCTCTTTCAACGGGAAAATTGGGCTGATGTATTTGGGTGCATTTACATGCAGAATTACTGTAGTTTGATGCTACTTTAATTGTCATGGCTCAATGTTATGGAATCTTGGGAGTTGTAGTTGAACAAGTCTTTGGTCTTCTCTGTCAAATAATAATGGTGCCTCACAAACTGAACTCCAAAGATCCCACAGCACTGAGTTAGGGCAGTTAAAGTGGTGTCAAACTGCATTAATTCTACAGTGTAGCTGTACCTTTTGTTAACCATTACTACAACCCTTTATGAGTAGAATACATGGAACATCATTGGAATACTCTATTTTAAGCCTCGTTGCAATTGAAACATGCTGGCACTTTGCTGTTGCGAATTCCCAATATCAGTTTTCTACATAGCCTTGCTTTTTACCCATGTTTGTCCTACCCAGTGAAATGACTCTGTTCCCGCTCCCCATTTTTTTCTATTTCATCACAACTGGATAGTCATGGTTTCGACATTCTCTCGAGACCTTCCTCTGATTCGCAACACCAGGACTGCAGCAGAAGATTATTGCACAGGAAAAAAACAACCAAATAACAGTGATATTGAATTCACTGATGCATTTTATCCACCCCTGCTCCAGTTTTTCAGAATGCCGGCTCCAGAAAAAAAGAACCAAGAAGCACTGGACTGCAGGAAATTGATTTCTAGCTTGGGTTCTTTAGAGCAGTGCTGCTCAAAGTGGTGGCCTATGAATTGATTGGTATCAGCCCCTGAACCATCAGCTGCCAATCCCTGTTGAGTTCCAGGAAAGAAATAATAATGGTGGTTAATGTGCACAAATAAATATTGGTCCCTGGCACACTTATGGTCAAAACAATGTTTCTCAACCCGGGGGTCGGGTGGTTGCGAGGGGGGCATTAGAGGGGTCACCAAAGACCACCAGAAAACACATATTTCTGATGATCTTAGGAACCCAAATCCCTCCAATATTTTCTGTTGGTCATGCGGGTTCTGTGTGGGAAGTTTGGCTCAATTCCATCATTGGTGAGGTTCAAGGGGCTCTTTGATAGTAGGTGAACTATAAATCCCAGCAACTACAACTCCAAAACTCAAGGTCCGTGCCCACCAAACTCTTCCAGTATTTTCTGTTGGTCATGGGAGTTCTGTGTGCTAAGTTTGGTT
The DNA here is from genome assembly GCF_035594765.1 of Anolis carolinensis. NCBI lineage: Eukaryota > Metazoa > Chordata > Lepidosauria > Squamata > Anolidae > Anolis > Anolis carolinensis. The sequence continues at coordinate 24,859,398 of NC_085846.1, read as the reverse complement.
CAATTCCATTGTTGGTGGTGTTCAGAATGCTCTTTGATTGTAAGTTAACTATAAATCCCAGCAACTACAATTCCTAAAAGGAACCCCGGTGGCGAAGTGCGTTAAAGCACTGAGCTGGAGACCGAAAGGTCCCAGGTACAAACCCCGGGAGCGGCGTGAGCAGCCGCTGTTAGCTCCAGCTCCTGCCAACCTAGCAGTTCGAAAACATGCCAATGTGAGTAGATCAATAGATACCGCTCCGGCGGGAAAGTAACAGCGCTCCATGCAGTCATGCCAGCCACATGACCTTGGAGATGTCTATGGACAATGCCAGCTCTTCGGCTTATAAATGGAGATGAGATGTCAGGGGAAACCTTTACCTTTACTTTACAATTCCTAAATGACAAAATCTATTCCCCCCCCCTCTCCCCCCAAACCTCACCAGTATTCAAGTTTGGGCATATTGGTATTTGTGCCAAATTAGGTCCAGTGAATGAAAATACATCCTACATATCAGATATTTACATTACAATTCATAACAGTAGCAAAATTACAGATATGAAGTAGCAATGAAAATAATGTTATGGTTGAGGGTCACCACAACATGAGGAACTGTATTAAGGGGTCGAGGCGTTAATTGAGAACCACTGGTCTACCACATCAGAAAACTTGGAAAGCACAATATATGCCCTTCAGCACATTGGTTTGCTTTTCATTTAGTTTCTGTTACAATGTATTAGATAGGAATAACGTTCACCTTATCTGCAATGTCTATGTTACAAGAACATAAACTAAAAAATGTCTGAACACCCAAAGTGTGGATTCCAGTGCCTCTTCATGCCACATCCACAGAACACACAGGCACACCCATCATGAGTGACAATGTGACATATTCACCATTGTTCATATGTGTCAAACTCAAGGCCCACAGGTCAAATCTGGTTCAACATGTCATTTTAGATGATCCTCCAGATGCTAGACTACAACTCCTGTATTATTAGACATCATGACTAGAGTTGATGGGAATTTTGAAACAGTAGCATGAGGAAAACTGCCATTTGTTCTGTTTAGTCAGGTGAGTGGGGTTTGGATTTAAATACAAGTCTTGTGGATAGGATGCCTGACTTTAAAATGTCCTTTTGACTTTTCAGCGCCACCAGTGTTGTTGGGTTGCAGTTCCCATGATCCCTAGTCTTCAAAAGTAACCATCAAAAGTAATGGGAGTTGTCATTAAATAATATCTGGGGGCCCAGACTGGGGGAAAACAAAAGAGCAATGGCCATTGTGTAGTTGACTCATCTGTAGCCATGGCTTCAATTGCCCTCTGAAAAAAAACCATAAAGCAAATGTGTCCCTCAATAAAAATGAGATTGGGTTGCTGTCAGTTTCCTGGGCTCTATGGCCATGTTCCAGAAGCATTTTTTCCTGACTTTTGCCTGCATCTATGGCAGGCATTTTCAGAGGTTGTGAGGTATGTTTTCTGAGTGGTGTTCTTTATTTACTGTTTGAGACTGACACCCCTGTTCTAAGAGATCACAGAGAAGCTTTTCCACTTTCATGGGGGTCCTGTGCCCCTAACCCCAGCAAATGTGGAAGGCTGATACCATAACTAGCAAGGCAGCAACTGTTGAAAAGGACAATAGGGAGCCACCAAAGGCAGGGATTTTCAGCATTGCCTTTCTCTGCCCTTGACATTGACCCTCAAATAATCTTAGCATGATGAGTTGGCCTTTAATGAGATGTCATTTCTTGGTTGATACTGAATTTCCTCGGTTTTGTTTGATGTCACAAACGGATCACGAAGCATGTGCTTGCTATAAATACTTCTTTCCCAGGTGATGAGTGTCATCAGCTAATATTGAGCTCGAGCTGGCATTTGCTATTCCTTTTCTTTCATTCTCTCACTGACCCTTTTCCTGTTCCGATGGCCACAAGGAAGGTCCTGTTACAGCTGCGCTTTGGACGGAACTAGAGCATCTCATTATTGTGTTCAAACATAGATCTGTTTCAGTGTAGTGAAACAGAACGTGGCCCGTTTTTAACAGCAAAATGTGTGTGCGAAAGTGCATTATCGAACCGACTGCTGCCATTGCTGATCTCCCTTTGGTCCCTCTCTTTCTCCAAGTGCCACAGGTGTGCAGACTAAGCAGCAGAAGGAGGAGGAATTGGCCCACACGCTTTCACTGCCAAATGCTCTCCTTGCATCTGAGCACAATTCTTGCATTGAAGGAGAAAAGCAACCTTGGGAATCTCATGCCCTCCCACATTTCACAAGCGGAAATTGGGACATGCGTAGCCAAGCAACAGCAGAGCGTGGTCAAAGATGGCAAAAGTTATAAATGAGGAGGAACACACAAGTCAAGAGAAACTGCAGCAGTTTGATTTTACTGGAATCTACAGCAAAGGGCAAGATTATCTTCTCTTCTCTCTGAATTAAATGGGCGCAAACTACTTCAGCTGTTTGGAGCCACCAACACAAGCAGAGGATGAAGGATGAAAATAGGAGAAAAGAAAAATTGGATTTCAGGAGTATTATTTGGCATTGACTATGTTAAAATGTTTGTAATGATAGGATCTAATTGTGAGTAGTGGGAGAGAGAATTCCACCCTCCCGACCCATAAGCACCTTTTGACGTTCTTTGGCCTTAGGTAATTTTAACTAGGGCTTTTAGAAATTATATTATTTCAACAGCAAATTCCCAGAATGCCCCAACCAGCATGGAGAGTGATGATGCTGGCCATGGGATTTCCGGAGATCTATTATCCAAAATGGATCCCCCCCCCCCCAATTCTGAAAATTCACACCTTCATCTGAAAGACCTATGGTCTAAGCCAGGGGTCCCCAAACTAAGGCCCGGGGGCCGGATGCGGCCCTCCAAGGCCATTTACCTGGCCCCCGCCCTCAGTTTTAGACTTCGGTTCGCCCAAAGTCTGAGATGACTTGAAGGCACACAACAACAATCCTGATTAACTTGACTATCTCATTGGCCAGAAGCAGGCCCACACTTCCCATTGAAATCCTGAAAGGTTTACAGTAAGTTGGTTAAAACTGTTTTTATTTTTAAATATTGTATTGTTCTTTCATTTACTAATATTGTGCTATGGTAATAATATAACATATTGTGTATACATATAATCTTGATAATAATATTATAATGTAATACAATATAATACTTATTTATTTATTTATTTATTACAGTATTTCTACCCCGCCCTTCTCACCCAGTAAGGGACTCAGGGCAGCTAATAATAATAACACAATATAATAATATTGTAGAATATAATAATATTAATTATATATTATATATTAAATGTAATATTACTAATAGTATTACAGTATAGTGGTATAGGTAAGGTAAAGGTTTTCCCCTGACATAAAGTCCAGTCGTGACCGACTCTGGGGGTTGGTGCTCATTTCCATTTCTAAGCCGAAGAGCCGGCGTTGTCCGTACACACCTCCAAGGTCATGTGGCAGGCATGACTGCATGGAGTGCTGTTACCTTCCCGCTGGAGCAGTACCTATTTATCTACTCACGTTTGCATGTTTTCCAACTGCTAGGTTGGCAGGAGCTGGGGCTAGCAGCAGGCGCTCATTCCGCTCCCGGGATTTGAACCTGGGACCTTTCGGTCTGCAGGTTCAGCAGCTCAGCGCTTTAACACAATGAGCCACCACCAGGGGCCATAAGTGTGGTATAGTACAATATATTAATATATAATGCTAATATTGTGCTATGCTAATAATATAATATATTGTATGTATGTACATACAACTTGTAAGCCACTCTGAGTCCCCTTCAGGATGAGAGAGGGTGGGATATAAATGTAGTAAATGAATAAATAAATAATTGTTGTTGGGGGGGGTTGCACTACAAATAAGATATGTGCAGTGTGCATAGGAATTTGTTTTTTTTTTTAAATGATAATTCGGCCCCTCAACAATCCGAGGGACTATGAACCGGCCCTCCACTTAAAAAGTTTGAGGACCCCTGGTCTAAGCACTGAATAAACTCTCTCTCTCTCTCAATATATATGTATCCATAGATACATAGATGAATATATAGACCTTCATACATTGTTTGTAATCAATTGTATGTATGTATTATGTGTAAGACACAGTTTTCTTTATAAAGTGAATTTTCCAAATTTTCAGGTTTCAGATCCATAATTTCCACAAATACTGTTCTATACATAAAATAGTGACAATGTAAATGCTTGAATAGGTTTGAATGGTTTTTAACTGTGAAATTTTAATACTGTTTATTTTTAATTCTGTTTTAATGTTTTTATGTTTGTATTATTTTAAATTGTGTGCTAATGCTGCTTTTATATTAAGCCGCTTTAAGTCCCCTTCGGGAGAGATAAAGCAAGGTATAAATAATGATGATGATGATGATGATGATGGTGTGCTGTGAATATAGAGAGCCCAACTGTACTGTATGGTATTCCAGCTTCACTACTTATGACAGATTATAGCAAAACAGGAAAAGACTACAACACTGAAGTCTAGCCTGTTAAACACTACTGCTTTGAGTCTCCTTTGTGGGAGAGAAAGGAGGCAACAACAACAACAACAACAACAACAACAACAGCAGCAGCAGCAGCGGCAGCTTTATGAGAGAATCTAGCTTATTACAAGCAACTACTCAGAGCCGGTGCAACAATGAGGCGAATTAAGCGGTCGCTTGGGGCGCAAAACATACGGGGGCGCAGTTGAGACTGCTTTTTCTGTTGATTTCTTGTAAAACATGATGTTTTGGTGCTTAATTTGTAAAGTCTTAATGTAATTTGATGTTTAATAGGCTTTTCCTTAATCCCTCCTTATTATCCAACACTTTTGCTTATCCAACACTTTTATTTTTCAGTGATTGGTTTGGGGGGCAGGGGACGCCAAAATTCTGTTCGCCTACACTTGAAAAATACCTAGGGCTGGCTCTGCAACTACTGTAATATAATTTGGGGAATCTAACTGTTAACTGCAGCTTGATTCAGCCTTATGAAGGAGTCCAGTTTATCTATAACAAAATGTGTGGGAGGAGGAGACAGATTACCTTGCCACAGACATCAAGAAACTAAATAAATTAGCAACGGATTCATGAAGCAAACTAGGGCAATGATATGGGAAGAAAAAGCAGCTTTCCCCAAGAATGCTACTATATTCTTGATTTGTATTGCATGTGGGGGCACCCCTTGATGTGAAAAAGTGGTCTATGCAATTTAAACACCAGAGGGGAAAACAGCAAATTCATGGACAACAATGGAGTACCAAAGTTCATGTAGCCATGTGCGAAAAAAATCACCGTCTTGCGACTATGGATGCATTTGCACTGTAGAATTAATGTATCGACACCACCTTAACTGTTGTGCCTCAATGCTATTGAATCATATGAGTTCCAGTTTTACAAGACCGTCAGTCTTCTCAGGCAAAGAACCCTGGTGGCTCAACAAACTATAACTCCCAGGATTGCAGAGCAATGGGCCATGGTCATTAATGTGGTCCCAAACTGCATTGCTCCTACAGTAGTACAGAGATGCACCCTTAGGTTGTCCTGTTTGGCTCAGAACTTCAGCAGAGGCATTTTGGCTCTGGTATATCATTCAATCTATTTTGGTTATCAGGTAGAGAAAAGGTGTTTGTAAGATTTTCTGCCTCCCTTGTGAATATCCCTTAATTTAAGATACTTATTCACCTAGATAATTGACAAAATGCATGTGTTTAGATCATCATTTGCTACTCTGCCTTGGGCAGCACAATGTCTCGGGCTGGATTGCCTATCGTTTCTCTGATCTAATTTGTTGTACTGGCTTGATCTCCTGCTATTCAGGAGGCAGGAGGTCCATGCAGTAGGATAGCTGGATGTGCAGCTGAATATGACCAGATAGCTCAATACATCTGGATGTGACTGGGTAGTTTGGCTGCTTTCATTGCAGAGATGTCGCATAATTATGCATTGCGGAAATAAGGGAAACAAAAATGGTAAATTTCGGCTTCCGGCACGAACATTAGCTTGGTTGAAGGTGTGCAACCAAACACACCAATACAGGAGAGTGATTATGCTGTGGGTTTCTTGTAACAGGAGCCAAGAATGAAGCTGTTCTTTGGTCTGCATATAACACTTCTTTACTTCCAGTTAAGAGTCTCAGGGCCCTTCCACATAGCCCTATATCTCAGAATATCAAGGCAGAAAATTCCATAATATCTACTTTGAACTGGGATATATGAGTCCACATTGCCATATATTCCAGTTCAAAGCAGATAATGTGGGATTTTATTCAGCTGCCAAATAATTCAGATTATCAAAGCAGATAATCCACATTATCTGCTTTGAACTAGAATATGAGTCTACACTGCCATATAATCCGGTTCAAAGCATATAATCTGGATTTTATATGACAGTGTAGAAGGGGGCTCAGTCAGAAATGCAGAAATGCAAGAGAAGCATTCTCTCCAGGGATCAACTCATTCCTATCTGGCATAGTGATTTCAGCATTGGACTACAACTCTGGATACAGGGTTCAAATCCCCGCTCAGCCATGAAAACCCCTCTGGATAACCTTGGGCAAGTCTTAGCCTCAGAAAACCTGTGATAATTCACTTCAGGGTCATTGTAAATCCAAAACAACTTGAAGTCACACAACAACAAATATCAGGGATGCACTACCTGTTGTCCTATAGATGCTTTTGGACTGCAACTCCCTTCGGCCTGAGCCTAACAAAACCAGTGCAAAAGCTGTAGTCCAAAAACCACCTGGAAGCCCACAAGTTGCCCATCCATTGTATGTACAATCAAGCAATTGGACAAAACATTTAACAAAAATTGCATATTGCTTTCACAAAGATGTTTTTATAATACAGCAAAACTGTGTTGCATTAAGTTAAGTTTGTCTTTATTTATCCTAATATGCTTTTAATGACTGTATTTCAATATTCATATCAAATCAATACAGACTTTATGGTATGATATAGTATGAGTTAGGTCTATTTTTAATAGCAACTCTCAACCAGCTAGAAATTACATTTATCCGGCATCTACCAATCCCCATGTGTGCCAGAATCTACTGTACTCTAAAATTAAATCCTTTCTTTGCTGGTTATTTAAAGTCAGGGAAATGCTGCTATAATGGGAGGAAAAGCTTCCCTTAAACCTGCTCTGTTCCTTTGCTATTATTGTTTTCTTCCTGTTGTTTAGATTAGACTGAATTATCTCTCCCCCCCCCCCCCCCTTTGGTCTTTCACTATCTTGGTCCATTACCAATTTGGCATTATGTATTCACACTGATTTGCAGCTTTCAGTAAAGTTTGGAGACTGGAAATGCTTTGGATATGCAAGACCTTAAATCAGAGAGTTGATTCTGACCACAGACACAGTATAGAGGAGTAAAAGGCCTGACTTTAATGATACGCCAAGAGTCCAGCTGCTTCACATAAGGTTACGTATTTCCATCTCAACAACAAGCAGGTCTTTTGTAAAGCTAACAGATCTTAACTGTCTCTTAAAACCAAGCCACGCAAATCACTTTGCTTTGGGATATCTTACAACTTTATTTCAAGAAAAACATCAATCTGAGGATTCCTGCTAAATTCAAAGAGAATATGAAAGTCTTGATGGAGACTGGCGGATACTATTACCTTCCACTAATTAAATAGTTCTAGCACCTTTGACCTGGAAGCATTTTATCTGAACGACATCACAGGCTGCATTAACCACCTGAGAAATCTTAAGCAAGGAACCAAGCATCTTGTATCAGAGTAGAACAGTGTAAGCAAGAGCCAAAGTAGGCAGTAGTTAAGATGTGAGGATGATCCTTAGGTCCAGCCTGAAAGTGTATGGTAGATAAGGTAGAATAGATCCATACTATTTTGCATTGCATGGAGGGGAACATATTTTTTTAAATGTGTTGCCGAAGGCTTTCTTGGCCGGAATCACTGGGTTGCTGTGAGTATTCCGGGCTGTATGGCCATGTTCCAGAAGCTTTTCTACTGACATTTCGCCTGCTTCTATAGCAGACATCCTCAGAGGTTGTGAGGTCTGTTAGAAACTAGGCAAGTGGAGTTTATATATATCTGTGGAATGTTCAGAGTGGGAGAAAAAACTCTTGTCTGTTTGAGGCAAGCATGAATGTTGCAACTTACCACCTTGGTTAGCATTGAATAGCCTTGCAGCTTCAAGACCTGGCTGATTCCTGCCTGGGAGAATCCTTTGTTGGGAGGTGTTAGCTGGCCCTGATTGATTCATGTCTGGAATTCCTCTGTTTTCTGAGTGTTGTTCTTTATTTACTGTCCTGATTTTAGATTTTTTAAAATACTGGTTGCCAGATTTTGTTCATTTTCATGGTTTCCCCCTTTCTGTTGAAATAGTCCACATGCTTGTGGATTTCAATGGCTTCTCTGTGTAGTCTGACATGGTGGTTGTTAAGAGTGGTCCAGCATTTCTGTATTCTCAAATGATATTCTGTGTCCAGATTGGTTCATCAAATGCTCTGCTATGGCTGACTTCTCTGGTTGAGTCAGTCTGCAGTGCCTTTCGTGTACCTTGATTCATGTTTGGGCAATGCCGTGCTTGATGGTCTCTATGTAGACTTGTCCACAGCTCTATGGTATACGGTAGACTCCTGCAGAGGTGGGAGGATCGCAGCACCAACGAAGGATTTCCCCAGGCAGTAAACAGCCAGAACTTGAAACTGAAAGGCTATTCAATGCTAAACAATGTGGCCAATTGAAACATTCACACCTGCCTCAAACAGACAAGAGTTCTTTCTCTCATGCTAGACCTTCCACAGATATATAAATCCCACTTGCATAGTTTCCAACATACCTCACAACCTCTGAGGATGCCTGCCATAGATGCAGGCAAAATGTCAGGAGAAAATGCTTCTGGAACATGGCCATACAGCCTGGAAAACTCTCAGCAACTTATTTTTAAAGTGTCCATCTGCATTTTTTAAATAAAAAGGAATAAAGTGCACCGAAGAGTAGGCCAGTAAGGAACATTTCTGCCTGGTATGCTCTTTTCCCATCTCCATGCATTTATTTATTTTGAGTGAACATTCAAAAAGGAAACCTTCCCACCTGTAGTTTTGAGTGGCACTCTCCATTCCACTGCCTCATTCTGCTGCATGTGTAAATCAGGCCTTAAAAATTTACATTATGCAGCAATTCACTTAGATACATCATGATCACATCTGTTCAGCTGCCAACTAGAAAATTACTGCAGACTTAACCAAATAGAGAGGAAAAATCTCTTTTACTTCCATTACTTTTCTAGGATTAAAGCTGCAAACGGAACTAAGGGACAATCAAAATTCATGACATGCCAGGTTGACAACCAGGAAGTAACTGTTAACTGGTTTTGTGTTTTACCTGAATATCAAATGGAAGTATCGATTTCTGTTAACCTAACCATGTGTTCCTTTGTCAAATTAATTAAATTAAATAAGCAACATGCTCCCATTGTTTTTAGTTTTAGATGCAGGTTGAAAAAAAAAACCATATTCAAGTAAGTAAGCCTTCCTTTTATAAGGTCCTCATAAGAGACGCGTATTAATATGAGCATTTTCTAGGTCTGTGTACCGTATATGACTGTAATTTTGAATTTAAGTAGTATATAAATATTTGAAAAAAAATGCTTCATGACTAACCATGGACTGATTACTTTTTCCCTCTCTAGATATATCCACATTGTACAATTGTAGCAATCTGATACTACTATAAGTGTAATGGGTTCATTCTATGGAATCTTGGGATTTGCAGCGTCACAAGGGATTCCAAATTCTATCCTACAGAACTCTGGGGAATGCAAGCATTTCCACCAAAGTATAAAATCCAGGATTTCATAGGACAGACCATTGGCACTTAAACTGGCATCAGAACGCTATAATTCTATAGTATGCATCTATCATCTCTCACTCTTACAGGGTTGTTGCAAAGATACAGGACTGAGGAAAACTATACAAACTGTTCTGCATTTCCAAAATGAAGCTCAAGATAAAAATGGAGTGGGTGAATTTCTACCACGTCTTTATTTAAGGCAAGAATCGACTGCACAACCTCATTTCGAAGCTAGTTGTTAAAGTGATATAACATTTTAAAGTAAGTCAGAAGAACTTCCATGGTACAGCCTGATAATATGTTAAAAGAAGGGTTCAAAATTTTAACTGATTTAATCAGTATATTCTTCAAACAAAGCTTTAATCGAGGAATAAAACACCTCTTTTTGCCCCTAAATGACCAATGGGACTGACTAAAGGGCATTTTGCTCAGCAGGCCTCACATACACACACCCAATTTTCTCAGCTATGGGTTGCTGTGAGTTTTCCGTGCTGTATGGCCATGTTCCAGAAGCATTCTTTCCTGACATTTCGCCTGCATCTATGGCAGGAATCGTCAGAGATTGTGAGATCTGTTGAAAACTCTAAAATCAGGACAGTAAATAAAGAACAATGCTCAGAAAAGAGGGGAATTCCAGACAGGAAACAATCAGGGCCAGTTAACACCTCCTAACAAAGGATTTCCCCAGGTAGTAAGCAGCCAGGCTTTGTAGCTGCAATGCTAATCAAGGCAGCCAGTTGCAACATTCACACTTGCCGCAAACAGACAAGAGTTATTTCCCCCACCCTGGGCATTTCACAAAAATATAAACCCCACTTGACTAGTTTTCAACAGACCTCACAACATCAGATGGATGCCTGCCATAGATGCAGGCGAAACGTCAGGAGAGAATACTTTTGGAACATGGCCATACATCCCAGAAAACTCACAGCAACCCAGTGATTTGCCATGAAAGCCTTCAACAACATATTCCTCAACTATGTCTCTCCTCTTAAAATTATATTTTAAAAAGGCTTTTCATTTTAGTTTGTATCTGAAGGTAGCAAGCTGTTTTCCTTTCTGGGTATATCTACACTGTAGTGTCAATGTAGTTTGAAACCACTTTAACTGCCATGATTTCATGCTATGTTTAGAACACTATATTAGCAGCATTCTTAGTGGATGTTGATATTAACATCTACAGGCTCCTCCAGACAGGTCCTATATCCCAGAATCTGATCCCAGGTTTTATGCTTTAAACTGGACTATATGAGTTTCCACTGACAGATTATCTGGGATAAACAGAAAACCTGGGATCAGATCCTAAGGTATAGGGCCTGTCTGGAAGGGCCCTAAGCTGAAGCTACATGGTGTTAAAGAGTTTTTATAAATCCAAAAATTATCTCACTTGCCCAAAATGTCCAAATAAGAAGGCACCTCAATAACCAACAGAGGTAAATCAGCGAGGCTGAGATGCTCCTAAAAGTTGAGTTGGTTGGTCAAGTAAATCTACTTCAGATGGGATATCCTTCTCATATAATTGATGTCAACATCAGGAGAGTAACCATCATTTTGAGAGAACAACATATCCCATTTGTAGTAGATTTCCATCCAGCACTTCCTAACACTTAGAGAAAGCTATCCATTGCTAACAAATTTCCTATAGCCATCAACACGCCTCCAGTGGTAGCTTTTCACTAGCCACCAAATCTAAAGACATTGCTGGTAAATACTGGCCTGAAAACGCCAGTCAGCATTCTGAGATTGCACCCTTGTGATTCAAAGCACTGCATCACCTGCAAATGTCCTAGTAGACATTCAGTTTAAGGAGTGCAGTGATTGGCAGGGTCTAATATATTAAAGAACACATCACTGGCTAGTCCTCCAATCATATTTATGTGATTGAATGCAGGAATGCAAGATGTTGTCTGATATACGTGGACAAAACATTTGCAGACCTGCGTACAGATTTGCTATTCCAACCAGGAAACTAAAGCAACCAGTGGTTTTAGTTTCAACTTGGAACATCCCCGCATCTCTGATTTTGCTCTTTTGGGCATTGTGGTGCCATCCTCTTCATGTATTTTGGACAAAAATGACACATTTTAGATTTATACAATAAAAATGCTACCATCACATGGCCGCACCTTACAGCAATGATATCAAACCTGTGGTCCTCCTGGTGTTTTGGACTTCAGCTCCCAGAATTCTCTGCCACTTGACAAGATGGCTAGGGCTCATGGGAGTTGGGAGTCTGAAACATCTGGAGGGCCACAAGTTTGACACCTCTGCCTTACAGAATAATACCAACATCTACTGATAATACTGAGAGTATAATGCTCTAAACTGCTACCTGGTATGGATTCCAATTCCTTCTTTGCAACTGGAGAAAATAGAAGCTGAATTATTTTGCCCTTATATGTGTATTCAAGTTTTGTTTGTTAATCACTGGAGATATATAAGCAATTAACTGCATCGTTCTTGATCCAGGAATAACTTGTAAGAACTGCTGTTGGCTTTCTTTTTAATCATTTAACAATCTATATATTCACAAACACACACACAAACATACACATATAAATGGTTAAACCAACATAACTACTGTGGGCCCTAAGTATTTCTAGGGTTTGATTCCAGGACTCCCTATGGCTATTATGACTTATGGATGCTCAAGTCTCGTTATATACATTATATAGTTAAATTACTTCCTTATATAAAATGGAAAAATCAAGGTTTGCCTTTTGGATTTTGTTGTTGTCAAACATTTTCAAGTGGTGGACGGCTGAATCCATGGTTACAAAATCCATGGATCTAGAAGGCTGTCGTTTGAGAGATGGACTAGGACCCTGAGAGACCAGATACAAATCCTTTAACAATGATGAAAGTGAGCCTTGGGCAAGTGTTAATCGATGTGAGGTTCTTATGGAGATTATGATAGCAAAACAAAAAACAAAAAAAACCCGTCATCGAAAAAAATTGGGTCTCTAGTGTCCTTGTGGGCTTCTGAGACCACCTAGAACACTGTGTCCAGTTCTGGGAACCACAATTCAAGAAGGATATTGATAAGCTAGAACATATCCAGAGAGGGGTAACTAAAATGATCAAAGGTCTGGAAACCAAAGCTCTATGACAGTGATTCTCAACCTGTGGGTCCTCTGATGTTTTGGCCTTCAACTCCCAGAAATCCTAACAGATGGTGAATTGCCTGGGATTTCTGGGAGCTGTAGGCCAAAACACCTGGGGAACCACAGGTTGAGAATCACTGCTCTATGAGAAATGGTTTAAGGTGCTGAGTATGTTGGAGAAGAGAAGGCAGAGAGGCGACATGATAGTCATGCTTAAATATCTGAAAGGATGTCACATTGAAGAGCAGGCTGGCTTGTTTTCTTCAGCTCTGGAGACTAAGACACAGAGCAATGGATTCAAATTTCAGGAAAAATATGCCACCTAAACATTAGGAAGATCTTCCTGACTGAAAGAGGTGTTCATCATTGGAATATGCTGCCTCAGGAGTGTGGTGGAGTCTCCTTTTCTGGGAGCTTTTAAGCAGAGGCTAGATGGCCATCTGTCAGGGGTGCTTTGATTGTATGTTCCTGCACGGCAGAATGGGGTTGGAGTGGATGGCCCTTATGGTATCTTTCAGCTCTTTGATTGTATGATTCTAAAATGAGTTCCTACAAGTTGTGTGTGCCTCACTCAGCTGTAAGATGAACTGCATGAAATTAAAAAGACAAAATAATGAACCTTTTCAAACAATACACAATGAGAACTACATAATTTTATGCTCACAAAACGGTAGTGAAGGCCACCAATCTGGATGGCTTTAAACAGGAAATTTACAGCCACGTGTGGCTAATAGTCATGATTGTTACATATTACCTCCAGCAACCTATTCAATATATCCAGGAACAATGGTTACAGGGGAACATGAGTGGGAAGGTGTTGCTGCCTTCATATATTGCTTTGTAGACTTGCTAGAAACATTTGATAGGCCACTGTGGAAACAGACTGTAGAACTAGACAGGCCCTTGACCTGATCTAGCAGAACTGTCCTTATTTTCCTATGTTAAACATACTTTTTTTAAAGCCCTTTTGCGTTTTGCACCTATAATTTGTCACATAATGATGCAAACTTAACAACAACCTGATTTTGGAGAAAGATGGAGCACATGAAAATTCCCAGCATCACAGAAGCTGGAACTAAATTTCCAGGATAAGACTCCTCACACAATCCACCAATCTCCAAGAAGAGAACAAGATTAAACATCTGTCACTGCAACATCTGTCTAACTCCAGTTCGTTCTTGCAAGTGAGCCAAGGAATGTTTTCACAGGAGGGTGAAAGAGGACCAGTCTAAACTTTAGAGGTAGCTTAACAACAGGATCTAAAGCAAATTTTCCATCTTTGGCTAAAATATGGCAAATGTCACACCTCCTGCTTGACACAGCAAGCATTAACACTGCCAAGTACCTCATAGCCTTCAAGTGGCAGTCCTCTGTGTGTCCCAAGAGCAGTGGTTCTCAACTTTTGTTCTTCAGATACTTTGGTCCTCAACCTTCCATACTCCAGAGGGAGGTGGTTAGTGGTATGCGGGCGGAAGAAAATAATCTAGCAAAACTGAGCATACCTTGTTGTCTGTAGCAATTCAAAAGGGCTAAAACATATGGAGGGCCAAAGACAGAGAATTATTGCTCTGAGTAGCTTCCCCTGATTTGGACCTCTCCACAGATTTTTTGATGGCAACTCCCATCATCCACAGCCAGCACAAGGAGTAATGGCGGAATATATTTGGAAAGGTCACAAATGTAAGAGCTATCTCTAAAGGTAAACTATGGTTTCCTGTTTTCAGTTTTTGACTCTGACATAGATTGGGTGGGTAAGGATTGGTAGTTTTTAATGTAGGTTGGGGGAGTAAACAGGCAAAACTGAATGTACTTATTGTCTATTGAAGCCTGCCACTTAACCATATCCCATTTAACTGCCACCCCTAGAGAGTTACAGTCATATGTAAATTGTGGCTCATAGTAATCAGGAAGTGGTTTTAAAATCCTAGGGTCTGAGATGCTTTGGGCTTCTAAGTTTAAATATTTTTGTAAACCCAAGGTAAGGACAGCTCCCAGGGACCAAGCGTTCTCGTCCCCTTGCTTCTTCCCCTACTACAGGCATTTGAGTTGGCTGTGATTTGAAGACAGAATGTTGGCTGAGATGAAACCATGCCCCAAGAGCCCAGGAAATCCAACCTTTGGCATGTGACACCTTGTTCATGCCCACCATCTGTCTACAGTGTAAAAATCCTTACCCAGGTTTTAATCCAAGGAAGAAGATATGGGTTTCTTCCTACGATCTCAAGTGAGTTTTGCCATAGATTTTTTTTATTCATTTCCTAACAATGACCCTTCCTGCCTGAAATTATACCACTTAAATAAAGGCAGATTTTTGTAGAGAAGGGCAATCAGTTCTGCTGTTGAGCAGATTCAAACTTCTGTATGTCATAGTGCTTCTCTTTTGTATCAAGAACAAGTAAAAACAAAAAACACCTAGAAGCCTGAAGTCTGCCCACCTGTTACAATCCATCTCTGTGTATTTTGCTCTTTCTTCCTCCAGAAACCTCAAGTTGGCATATTGTTTTCCCTCCTCTTTATTCTTGTGACAATATTGTGAGGGATGGTGACTACCCAAGGTCACCAGTAATCTTCCTGTTTAAGCAGAACTTTCAAGAAGGATCTTTCTGTTTTGTTTTGTTTTTTTAATCTAGTCTGCTAACCCCTATGCCATAATGTCTAGAATAGGGATGGGCAAAGTTTGGAGCTCAAAAATATGCCAACATTCTTCCCCATTTGTTATCCTGGCTATGGTGGATAGAAGTTGCAGAAAGTAAACAAAGACATGGTTATGGGACCAAGCTTTTGTCCAGTAAGCAATGCAGTGCAAGAAATAAATATGGAATATGTGCAGTTAACTGGAATGGCCTCAGTCTATGATTTTGGATCATGTGATTTTAATGTTTATATTAGGTGGTTTTAATTCTATGTCCTCATGTCTAAGTGTTGTTTTATCTTATGGTTAATCGTCTTATTGTTTTGAATGCATAGTTATGGGTTTCTTGTTTAGATTTTATGATTTGGTTTTATATGTATGTTAGGCACTAAATTTTGCCATTATTATGTTGTAAACCATTTTGAGTCCCCCTGGGGTGAGAAAAGCGGTATATAAATACAGTAAATAAATAAACAAATAACATCTGGAAGACTGCATGTTGCCCGCTCTTGGCCTTGAATGAAGCTGATGGCTAAACTAGGTTACTAAGTCATAAATCCTGTCCTGGAGTCTTATGCAGATTGGATAGGACAGGCCGAGTGTCATCTGTCCAGTTCTATGACCCTACAGCAGCCGTTCACAAGCTACTGTGTCCTCCAGATGCACTGCACTACACCTCTCATCCATGGACTACAAATCCCACCAGACAAAGCCAGGGTATGGTTGGCAGAGTATGGTGGGAATTATAATTCAGTGCATATGGAAGACAGCACCTTGGGAAAAAGCTGCAGTAAAGGCAATGACTTGTCAAAGCGAGATGCCATTTTCTTCTCCTTTTCTCTGGGGAAGATAGAGGGCCCTCCAACCTTGCCTTGGCAAAGTGGTTACCTCTTATGAAATTCGTCCAAGCCTAGGGAATGATACACAGCATGCCTTTGATCCTTGCCAGCATTGGAGGGGGTGATAGTGTGAGACAACCAACTGATAGGAATTGGGATGGAGCAGGGAAAGAGGGGCCTTAAAACCCCTTTAAGGCTAACAGGTTTATGAGAATAGACTGAAACCGACAGAGATTCCCAAGCGAGCACAAGGTGTGCAGGCAAAGACAGAAAGGTGCCGCTTGCGGGAGAGCATCTCTCTAAATCTGTCTCAAAGGCACCTCCACTGCCACCCACCCCACACAGTCAAGGCCGGAAAGCAGGCGAGAAGCAGAGATTTCATATCAGATGTGTTATTCCCTTTACTACCAGCCACCAGACATAAATGGGTTCATTAATAATCCCTCCCTCGCCCCTAGCGTTTCATAAAACGGATGCTTTAGCAATGGGGGGATGAGTAATGGAGGCCAATTTCTTTCTCCCTTTGCCTTCCCACCTTTTGAAATCAAGTCACCCCAGTGGGCTTGTACAACCCCATCCCTTGTCTCCTTCCCCATTTTGCAATGGAGAGCAAACAAACACAACACTGGGGGGGGGGCGGGGGGGGGGCAAAAAAGGAGTTGTTGGGTGGGAGGAGATGTACGTATAATACCAGCACTCTCTCTGGTGATATCTGCTGGCCGGATGCTATAAAAACCACATTTTCACAGATATTCTGGCAGCCTGATTCACCATTTTAATGCCCAGCATTAGTCAGAGACCAAATTCTGTCAAAAGGAGGCCCAAATTTCACCCACCAGCCCTTCATAGTGAGATAATCTACTTCCCTTTGAATATTTGAATGCACGAAAACCAAGAGAATAAAATGCAAACAAAAGAAAACACAGCCTCTTTCCTGTTGGTGCTTCTGGCTCTTGAGCACAAAAGCAACATGCTTTGCAAAATCAAGCCCTTCAACAGGAAATCATATTGAAGAGAGGAAGGGGGAGCCCTTGCTTATCTATCAGGCCTCGGCCTGGTTCTCAGAAACAGGGTGGAAAAGCCTGTATCTTGCCTGTGCCGCTTCAGATGACAGATGGAAGCTTACACGCCTGAATACTCACAAAACAAAACAATGTCCCTATAAAGCTCGCCACGTATAGAAGGGTAACACATCAGGGGAAAGGTGAGGCTGGAAGCCTTGTCCTCGACATGCTCGTTTTCTTAGTGCAAAAAACTATAGTTATTTAACCATTTGCTGGGTTTTCTATGGAAGAGCATTGTCATCCACTTGCTGTCTTTGAAAAGCTACAAACAAGAAACCTTGGATCCCTGTCTCATCAATGAGAAATTATGCCCACAGTCAGGGCCTGTGAACTTACATCCTACTAAGGATGTGGGATTCTGGTTTAGAGTTTGCATTTCTATTAACAACCTCATCATACCCCAAGACAAGGGTCCTTCTGGGCCCTGCTGTCTGCTGCCATGACAAGGGACACTGCACCCAAAGGCCTACCTGGATAGGGGCTGTGCTGAAGTGGATCTTACGGTTGGGGGCAGACTCTTCCTCATCTGACAACCCAGGGATCTCCATACAGCTGGATTCTGGTGCGTACAGTCCATCGGCATCCTCGTCTTCATCCAGCCCGCTCCCTCCCGAATCCTCCCCCAGCCCACTATAGGCACTGATGTCCACCAGGTCAGCCTCGGAGTAGTCTTCCTTCTTAGACTCGTCACATAAGTCATTCTCCTCTGGTCCCTCAGCCTTGGTAGCTTCCTCACTGTAAGCACTTGCCAATGTGTCTGGAGTTTCCAAGTGAGACTCAGCCCCCAGCCTCCCATTTTCCAAGGCTGCATGGACCGTGACCTCCGCCTGGATCACCTCGGCCCTGAGAGCGTCCGACCCTTTGGAGGCCTTGCTGTGCTCCTCCGCTATGGCGGCCGCCACTGCCACCTCTGCCGCCTCAAACTCCTGCTCTGAGTCTCCGCTCTCCTCCACCTCCACGGGCTTGATCTTGCGCACCTCTTGGACCTTCTGTGGACGGAGGCCTGCGTGAGCGTCCTTATCGCCTGGCTTTCCTGCTCCGACGCCACCTGGGCCACCAGACGGAGGTTTGGCTTGGTTCTTGTCAGCCTCTGTCTGCTGTCCTCTTGCCTGAGCGGCAGGCCCATCACTGCTCCGGGCGTCTGCCTTGGCCCCGGCTTCAGGAGCCTGGAGAAAGACCCTGGACCTTTTGGGGACAATTTTGGAGTTGAGAGGCCCAACTTTGCCCGGCGCTTTGTGAAGGTTGTTCCTCAGGTCAGCCTTCTCGAAAACGGCGCTGAGCTGGCTGACGGTGGGCGAGACGGCTTCAGTGTCCAGCTTGTCCAGCGACTCGGTGCTCCCGTTGAAGCGCACCACCACGTCCAGCTTCCTGTCCTGGAAGCCTCCCCTCTCTTTCCTCAGCAGGAGCTTGTTGGTGGTCTCTTTCTCTTGAAGGCTCCTCTCAAAGATCTTCCGGGTCTCCTGGAGCTTGGACAGTGGCTTGTCCGTCTTGGAGTCAAAGCGGCTCACCCGCTCTGACACACTGGTGCCCAGCTTCAGCAAGGCGCTGTGGTCCACGTTCTCGTTCAGGCTGCTGGCCCGGGGCAAGGACAGCCGGACAGGCTTCTCCTTCAGCTTGGCCAGCTCCACTCCTCCTCCAATGCCAATGCCACCGCCGGCACCACCACCTCCTCCGGCTTCACCTCCCATTTGGAGGAACATGTTCTTGATCCGGTGCACGTTGGAGCCATACTTCTTGTGCCGGGCTTTCTTGGCCTCCTCGCTCTCGGCATCTTTGGGGGCTTTCAAGGCTTGGATGCCGGCTTCGTAGGCGTTCCGGTGAGGCGAGGCGCTCCGTAGGTTCCCTCCGTTGCCGGTGCTGCTATTGCTGCTGGCGCTGCTGTTGGTGCCACTGCCTGGACAGTTTTGGGGCTCCGTCTTCATCATGGTTCAGCCGGACTCCGGGTGTCGCGGACACCACATAGCCTCCACCGCTTCCTCCTTGGCTCTTCCTCCCTTCCTTGCTCAGCTGCAGCCCAGACTCACATCGCGAGAAGCCAGCGAGGAACTGCGCTTAGGCGCCGTAGTGCAACAGCGGAGGCTGCAATAGCAGCAACAGCGACAGCTCCATCTATAAAGCGGCTTTCATTGTGTCGGGGAGGGAAATGCGGTCAGTCAGTCATTGACTGGGGCTGTGGGGGAATGTGAAAAATGGGCCGGCCAGCAGCTAGGCAGGGAAGGGTTGGTGGGAGGTTGGAGTGGAGTCCAAGCCAAGGCTTCCTTACCCCTGAATGGGTGGAAATGGGGGGGACAGAAAGAGATCTCCCCTCCTTCCTTCCTTCCTTCCTTCCTTCCCCAGGCCCACTCCTGCAGGCAGCTTGGGTGGGTTACGCCTTCATCTCAGTCTTCTTCCTCTTCCTCGCTCTGTCTCTCTGTCTCTTGTCTTTTTTTAATCCTCAGCTTGTGCAGCTCAGCGATGGAGACCCAGCCCTGATGCAAACGGCACCCTGGAAAGAAGAAGGGGGGAAAAAAGGAAATTAAAAAGGAGGGAGGGAAGCAGAAGGGAAATAAGAGGAAATTCCCTCTGGGTCTTAAAGAGATCCTGCTTCTAGGGCGCACACACAGGCACAAGCGACCAGAAAGGAAGCGGAAAAAAACGCTGCTGCGAGACACGTTTTTCCTCCTCCTCCTCCTCCTCCTCCCATTCTCTCTCTCTCTCTCCCTGTCAAAGAAAGGGAGAAAAAGCCCACTGAACTCGTCAACCCATTACAAGAGGGAAGGAAGGGCGAGGAGGGAAGCGAGCGGGGCCACGCTTTGGTTCGGCCTCGCCGATCAATTATTTAACATCATCCCCATCCAACATAATCCAATACCGTCCTCGTGTCGGCGGCTCCCACGCAGCTCTCTGGCGGCCCTTGGCGTTTGGGGCGGAGGGAGGAAAGGGGACGCAGCCGGGCCTCCGTATCCGCGGGCTTCATCATCCACGTTTTGAAATTTTGCCATTTTATTGTGTCACTGTATATAATGGGACTTGAGCATTTTGGTCTTCATAGGGATCCTGGAACCAAATCCCAGCACCTACTAATATCTACCACTGACGCAATGTGTGTGTCCCCTTTCCCTATTGTACAATTGTCTGAACCCCAAAATGTTTGGCCATATGGTTTTTTGGAGATGCATGTAGATGCAACCAATAGGTGCATCTACACCTGGAATGGACAAACTTGGACTTCAACTTCTACAAAGTGTTTTGGACTTCAACTCCTACAATTCCTAACAGTCTCAGTCCCCTTCGTGTTGTAGAATGCTTTCATGGCCGGAATCACTGGGTTGCTGTGAGTTTTCCAGAAGCATTCTCTCCTGACCTTTCGCCCACATCTGTGGCAAGCATCCTCAGAGGTTGTGAGGTATACTGGAAACTAGGCAAGGGAGGTTTATATATCTGTGGAAGGTCTAGAGTGGGAGAAAAAAGTCTTGTCTGTTGAAGGCAAGTGTGAATGTTGTAATTAATCACCTTGATTAGCATTAAATGGCCCTCCAGCTTCAAGGCCTGGCTTCTTCCTGCCTGGGATCATCCTGCCTTGGGAGGTGTTAACCTGATGAACCAACCTGGTCATAGCATATTATATGTGAACACAGAAATACTGGACCACTCTAATAATTACAACGTCAGAATACACCGAGAAGCCATTGAAATCCACAAGCATGCGAACAATTTCAACAAAAAGGAGGAAACTATGAAAATGAATAAAATCTGGCTACCAGTATTTTTAAAAAACTCTAAAATCAGGACAGTAAATAAAGAATAACATTCCTAAAACAGGGGAAGTCCAGACACGAAGCAATCAGGACCAGCTAACACCTCCCAACAAAGGATTCTCCCAGGCAGGAATCGGCCAGGTCTTGAAGCTGCAAGGCTATTGAATGCTAATCAGGGTGGTAAGTTGCAACATTCACACTTGCCCCCAACAGACAAGAGTTCTTTCTCCCATCCTGGACCTTCCACAGATATATCAGCCTCCCTTGCCACAACCTCTAAGGATGCCTGCCGTAGATGTGGGTGAAACGTCAGGAGAGAATGCTTCTGGAACAGGACCATACAGCCCAGAAAACTCACAGAAACACAGAAGTTGTAGTTCTACAAGGTCTTGAGCCTTCTCTGTCAAAGAGTGCTGGTACCTCATCGAACTACAGCTCTCTGGATTTCATAGTACTCAGCCATGGCAGTCAATGTGGTGCAAAACTGCATTCATTTCACAGTGCAGACAACTCCCAAGGTCAGATGGGCTGCTGGGGTCCACGCAAGTGTGGGATTGCTGATGGGGCAACTGAGATATTGTAAAAATCACAATAGAGATCAAAATGTCAACCAAAATTATGGATCAGTTCGACGACTGGAAAGCTCGCTCACTATTCTGTGACATTAGGCTATACCCTCAGAAAGATTTATCGATTGCCTGAGAGTAGATTTGGGATTCTCGCACTCTCTAATGGACCGATGCTTTTATGCGTTCTTTTGAGCAATAGCAAAGTGTTCCTGGGGTGCTACAACAAAGCTCACATATCTGCAAGACCAATATCCGTAGTTTTGTTTATCCATATCTAACAAAATATATCCTCTCATGATATTTCTGAGATCCTCCAGCATGATTGTATGGTATTCTTAAGGCTAGAAGTCCTTCATTTCTATGGGATTTGCTATTATCCATGGTTCAGCGTATTCATTCAAACTACAGGAAGATATCCCCGGTGGATACAGGATCATGTTGCATTTGCAAGCTGCTTACCTAGATGATCCAAACAAACAAATTCATACATATGTACATCAAGAAAAACAAAACAGGGAGAAAATAAAAAGAAATCAGATCATCTTTGGTTTTAGAATAGACCTAAAATGTTTTCAGGCATTGGATGTATCTACACTGCAGAATTAAGATAGTTTCACACCACTTTTAACTGTCTTGGCAAATGCTATAGAATCATGGGAGTTTTCGTTTGCTGGAGCAGAAGCATTAAGCACTTTGGCAGAGAAAGCTAAAGATCTTGTAGAGCACCCGTGATTGAGTTGCTGTGAGTTTTCCGGACTGTATGGCCATGTTCCAGAAGCATTCTTTCCTGACGTTTCACCTGCATCTATGGCAGGCATCCTCAGAGGTTGTAAGGTCTGTTGGAAACTAGGCAAGTGGGGTTTATATATCTGTGGAATATAAACAGACAGACCTTGAAGCGGTGAGGCTATTCAATGCTAATCAAGGTGGCCAACTGCAACATTCATACTTGCCTCAAACAAACAAACAAGAGTTCTTTCTCCCACCTTCAGATATATAAACCCCACTTGCCTAGTTTCCAACAGACCTCACAACCTCTGAGGATGCCTGCCATAGATGTGGGTGAAATGTCAGGACAGAATGCTTCTGGAACATAGCCATACAGGCCGGAAAATTCACAGCAACCCAGTGATTCCAGCCATGAAAGCCTTCGACAACACACCCATGATTCCCTAACATTTTGCTATAGCAGTTAAACTGCACTAATTCTACAGTACAGACGCACCCAAAGTCTCCTGGTGGGAACCATTTCTCCTGTCAAAAAATAACACCATTCATAAAACAGCTGTTCTATTTTATATGAAATTCTTACTGTAAATGAAAACTCAGGATTCCAGTTTAAATGTTGCTTTTTTAAGGAAATGGGAATCAAAGGCTCCAGTCCTGTTTGCTATGTGTCAAAAGGGAGTTATGACTGACAGCGAAATTACTGCAAATTTATCTAAGCAGCTGTAGTGATGAAGTCTGCCCATACAATTGGCAAAATTGAGCTGATAGGATGAGTGAGGCTGAACCAAAAGCCTAATTTCAGGGACTGGGGTTTGACATTCATTAAGGATTTCCTACCAGCAGATTTCTTCGTGTTTCCTTACTGACTATGCATAAAAGAGACAAGAGGGGGGTGCAGATTAGTTTACCCCTACATGTTAAAAATGTATAGATCTATACGTCTGGACACCAACCTAAGAAATCATTAAAAAGTGGGTCAATCTGATCGTTTCATTTCACATGTGCATCTTAATTTGGAATGAAAAGTTTGCTGTAACATCTGAAATTTCTTCTTTTTTGTGGCATATTCTTTCTGTATTTTTTCTGCCACCTGTGTCAAACTTTATCTCAAATAAGTGATGCCTAAGAGCCATTTCCAAACAGGCCCTATATTCAAGGATTTGATCCCAGATTTTCTGTTTATTCCAGAATATCTGGCAGTGTGGACCCATATAATCCAGTTTAAAGCAGAAAACCTGGGATCAGATCCTGGGATATAAGGCCTGTCTGGAAGGGCCCTAAGGCCCCTTCTACACTGCCCTATATCCCAGGATCTGATCCCAGAGTATCTGCTTTAAACTGAATTATATGAGTCCCCAATGTCAGATAATCTGGGATAAGAAGATAATCTGGGATCAGATCCTGGGATATAGGGGCAGTGTGGAAGGGTCCTAGGAGCTCAGTTACTTCATTAAGTGGGGTATTTGTTCCTGTTACATACCATTTATTCAGCATTTACTTATGACAACTCTATGAATGAGGGTGCATCTACCCTGTAGACTAAGGCAGTTTAATACAGCTTGCAACTTCCATAGGCCAATGCAAAAATCATGGGAGGTGTAGTTCCACAAGATCTTTAGCTTTCTCTGTCAGAGAATGCTGATGCCTCAGTGTTCTCTGAATACGAGTGAGCCATATCTCTCTGATGCCAAGATCAATCACCCCAGGTTGGCAGTGTTGGGTCTGTTTGCCAAGTTTGGTCCAGATTAGTCATTGATGGGGTTCAGAGGGCTCATGGAATACAAGTGAATTATATCTGCCAGTGTTAAAGGTCAATTACCCCCAAAGTCCACCAGTATTCCCAGTTGGCCATGTTGAATTTGTGTGCCAAGTTTGGTCCAGGTCCGTCATCAGATGGGTTCAGTGTTCTCTGAATATGGGTGAACTATAACCCCTGAATGTCAAGGTCAATTACCCCCAAATTATGCCAGTATGCAAAGTTGGCTGTGTTGGGTCTGTGTGGCAAGTGAGTTCCAGTTCCATCGTTGGTGGGATTTAGAGTCCTCTTAGATTGCAAGTGAACTATACACCCCAGTCCCTACAACTCCTATAAATCATGCTGAATTCTCCCCAAACCTCTCTCTCTAGTATGTTCAGTTGCGATGTACCATAGAAAAGAATAGGAAACGTTCATGGGAGAGGCCGTGGGTGGGGTCATGCAAATTGAAAAGAAAGGAACACTGGGATGTGCTCGCTGTAACCTGCAATGTCCTGGGAGGGAGTGACTTGGTGGCTCCTCAGCACTGGGAACTATAGCCTGTTTGTGGAGGCTGGAGGCTGTCTGTGTGAGTGGATACCTGTGCCACATACACACATACAGATTTTCACTTTTATTACGTGTATAGAAAAGAAATAGAAACATAGATAGATAGATAGATAGATAGATAGATAGATAGATTTATATTTTGTAGGTTTTTAGATTGGATAGTTTTTAAAGTTGTGAACTACTTTGGGAGAAAAAAAGTGGAATACAAATAAATATTATTATTATTAAACCATTATACTGGATCTTCCTTTTATATGTGCTAACCAATCTGAGGCAAGAATGATGTACGACATTGAGCACTATAAGAAATCTGGGAGAGAAAGGACTAAGCATCACCCAATAGACATGATGTTCTGAGGGAAGCAAATAGATAACTGAGCCCCATTTCAGCCACAGAAAAGGCACATTTTGAGCTGTGGAAGGTGAAAGTGAGAGTGCATTAGGACCCGGATGACACCACATGACGAGAGCTTCTTTTCTCTGCTACCCATTTCCTGCATCTTTCTGCTTTTTTGACCTGAACACAAGGCAGTCCTAACAGATCTTCCCCGTTTCCTCTTCTGTCTTTAGTTTACTAACTGCTGAAGCCTCTTTAGATGGGGTGCACGGGTACTAAATGATGCAATGAACAAAATTATTAGAATACTTCGGAGGAAAGAATGAATGCGGTTTGACACCACTTTAACTGCAATGCCTGTAATCCTGGTACCAGCCCTCTTGAGAAGGCTCAAGATCTTGTAAAACTACAACTCTCATGAAGTCACAGCATTGAGCCACAGCAGTTAAAGTAGTGTCAAATTGCATTAATTCTGTAGTGTAGATGCACTCTGGGATAATTCTGATTTAAGTCTAGCTTAAAGAGGTACGCTAAGACAACAGATCTCATCTGATCTTGAAAACTAAGCAGGGTAAGAGTTGGTTAATATTTGGATGAGAGACCATCAGCAAACATCAGTTGCTATTGGCTACATTTAGCCAACATGGCCTCAATCGGATGTACGAAAAATACCCAGAATTGGGAAAGAGGCAAGTGTGAAACTCATATCTTCCTTTGCCATGGCAAGTCCCTCCCTGCTTTCAACTTCAACTGAAAGCCAAAAAGAGGAA
Source organism: Anolis carolinensis (assembly GCF_035594765.1). Taxonomy (NCBI): domain Eukaryota; kingdom Metazoa; phylum Chordata; class Lepidosauria; order Squamata; family Anolidae; genus Anolis; species Anolis carolinensis. The sequence continues at coordinate 24,833,507 of NC_085846.1, read as the reverse complement.
ACAAAAACTATTGACATTTTTGATGGTGCTTCCTTCCTACTACTTGCTTCAGCCACAATACACACCCACCCACAAAGAGACAGGCATCTGTGGACAATTTTATCAAAGCAACCGATGCGCCTTCTCAATTTCCACATTCTTGACAACTACTTTTTTTTCTGATGTTGAAGACTAAGCACTTATCAAGTATTAATAAACAAGTAACTATGCCTAAGCAAGTGCAGAGCATTTACCTTTTTTTTTTTTTTTTACAAAGCACCCTGGAGTCAAAGGGGAAGTCAATATCCAAATGGAAATGCTTTTCTATGTGGAATTTGCTTGGTGCCAAATTGGGGGAGATGCACGTACTATCTCTTCATTTTGGTTTTGGATATCCCCCAAGAAAATAAGATCTATTACCTATTGTTAGACTTACTCTTTTAAACCAATGGTAACTTGGTAATTCAGCCTTGATTTAAATTCTACTAATTAAATTGAAATATTTTAGTTGGGAATAAGAGTGACATTCTGGTTGGAGACTTTTTAACATAGGTTGAGTAATTCTTACCCAAAATGCTTGGAACCAGAAGTGTTTTGGATTTCTGCCCCCCCCCCCTCCCAGTTTTGGTATATCTGCATTGGCATATATATACACATACCAAAATATCTTAGCAATAGGACCCATGTTTAAACATTTTTATCTTATACATTTGGACTGAAGGCAATAATTTTGTGAATAAAGCAACGTTTGGGTATGCTGAACCATTAAAAAGCAAAGGTGTCACTATCTCAGTCACCCATTCAGACTGGTAAGCAGAGGTCCTGAGATGGCTTAGCTTTTTTATATAATAATAACAACAACAACAACAACAACAACAACGACTTTATTCTTATACCCCGCGACCATCTCCCCGAAAGGACACTGGGCGGCTTACATATACAGAAGAGTCTCACTTATCCAACATAAACGGGCCGACAGAATGTTGGATAAGCAAATATGTTGGATAATGAGAGATTACGAAAAAGCCTATTAAACATCAAAATAGGTTATGATTTTACAAATTTAGCACCAAAACATCATGTTATACAACAAATATGACAGAAAAAGTAGTTCATTACAAATTAATTCTATGTAGTAATAACTGTATTTATGAATTTAGCACCAAAATATCACAATGCATTGAAAACATTGACTACAAAAATGCATTGGATAATCCAGAATGTTGGATAAGTGAGTGTTGGATAAGTGAGACTACTGTAGTTTGAAATGCCCACAGACACAAATACAAAACAATCCATCAAAGCAAAAACACAATAAAAATAAAAATATAGTTAAATATAACAATCCAGATAAATGCACAATTCAATAAAACATAAGAGTATAAAACAACCGCATTAAAGCACAATTAAAACAATATTCACCTAAGTCAATTGCCAGTAGTACAAAGGGTGTGACCAGGCTATAATGGGGCCGGTAAAGGGATAGTGCAATTACCATAATATAGGGCTGGGTGTTGGATGAAGTGCAGAGAACAAAATATTATTATGGAACCTAGGGACTGGGCATTTATAACTAGGGACTAGGCATTTTTAAATGCAAGCTGAAACATCCAAGTTTTCAAATCCTTGCGAAAGGAGGACAATGTAGGGACGTACCTAATTTCCCTTGGGAAGTTCCAAAGTCAGGGGGCCACCACTGTGAAGGTCCTCTCCCTCGTCCCCATCTTGCTTGTACGGTGGTGGGAGCAAGAGGAGGGCCTCCCCAGCAGATCTTAGAGCCCATGCCGGTCCATAGGGGGAGATGCGGTCCTGAAGATAGGCAGGACCCAAACTGTTCTTTTCTTGATGGAATCCTTAACTGCTGCTTTGGATAATTTGTAGAGAGAGAGATAATTTGTCAAAAACTGTCAGGATTGCAGATTTCATTAACTTTCCCCCACAGAATTCCAGCGCTGACATATGCGCAGAAAATGCATGGAGCTAGGGAAAAAAAATCAACCAAACAAAAAATAAGTTAATCATGCAGTTCTAAGGTAAACAGCTTCTGTATCCCAGATGAATCAGCTAATTTTCCCTTCTGGAAGTTATATGCAATGTGTGAGAATGCCCACTTTCCTCCTAAAGTAGTATCTAGACTTACGTTTCCAAAAAATCTTATCATGGAAAACTCAATGATTTTCACCCGAGGTGCAGAGAACATTAAAATAGATAAACAAACAATCCACTTTCAATACAAGGAGGCTGAAATGTTGCCAGGATTTCAAATAAGCAATAACCCGAAGATAAAGAGTTGGCAACCTAAAAGTAGTTAATAATATGTTTATATTTTACTGCATAACCAAATGCAAGTATTTATTTCTCCTAAAAGAGCTATGGGTTTCTCTATAAAATTAACATATTGGAGCCCCGAGTGGTGCAGTGAGTTAAACCACTGAGCTGCTGAACTTGCTGACTGAAAGGTCAGTGGTTCAGATCTGAGGAGCGGGGTGAGCTCCTGCTGTTAGCCCCAGCTTCTGCCAACCTAGTAGTTTGAAACATGTAAATACGAGCAGATCTATAGGTACCACTGTGGTGGAAAGGTAACAGTGCTCCATGCAGTCATGCCGGACACATTACCTTGGAGTTATCTATGGACATTGCTGGCTCTTTGGCTTAGACATGGAGATGAGCACCACGACCCAGAGTCAGACACAACTAGACTTAATGTCAGGGGAAAACCTTTACCTTTTACCACATTCATAAATTATACAATACATATATTTCTGTCTTTTGAAAGGGTCTGCAACACAATGTGTCTGCAACAAAATATCGGATTTGATCACATCTTAATTCAGTCTGTATGAAAGGAAAATCTTTCCAATTTTCAAATATGATAAGGAACACCTACCAATTCAGGAAGGAGCAAGTGTTCCAGATCTGAAATAAGGCATGTCTCATACACTTGCTAGCACTAAATAGCTGTCATATATTTAAAAACACTCATAATACCTAAGGTGCCCCCCACTGATTTGGGAATCCCTACTTAAGGAGACAGAAGACAAAACCTCAAAAAATCCTAATTTATCAGCCTTGCACATGTCCGCACAAGGCACTGCTATTTTTGCCTCTTGAGCAAGCGATTGAAGGCAAGCATAAATGAATCACCAGGATGCAACTTTTCTCACTTGACCTGGATATGCACTGTAAAAGGATTGTGTGCAGCCACTTATGTATTGCCCCAAAAAGGAGAAAATGTATCACCAGGAAAATAGGACACCGGCTTTCACTTTAAAAATGGTGATAATTTATAAGGGTAGATGCAATCTTAGAAATAATGACAGTAATTTAAAGGAAATGCTATTTATTTAACTCCAATGATGATGAATGCAATGCCTCCCTGCTCAGTCTACTGCCTAAGTGCTAAGTACTTATGGGTAGCTTTAAGGTTCCTTTATTCTTCCCTTTCTTATATTAATTACTAGCTTGGGAGACCCAGTGGTACCTGGGTTATTAGAAGGAGGCATTGTTTGTTTTGGGTTATTAGGCAATATCACTGAAGTTTGGTCCAGATCTGTCATTGGCTAGGTTCAGGGATCTCTGGGTAAGGGTGAACTACAACTCCCAGGGCAGTCTTCCTGAAACCACTGCCAGTACTCGCAGTTGGCCATGTTGAGCCAAGTTTAGACCACATCTGACATCAGCTGGGTTCAGTGCTTTCTGGATGCAGGTGAACTATAACTCCTAAAATCAAGGTCCATTCCCCCAAACCCCTGCAGTATGTTTAATTGATCATGGGGCTTCTCTCTGCCAAATCTGATCCCAGTTCTTGTTGGTGGGGATCAGTTTTTCTGGATGTAGGTGAACTATAACTCCCAAAATGAAGGTCCATTCCCACAAACCCCTGCAGTATGTTCAGTTGGTCACAGGGCTTCTCTGTGCCAAGTTTGGTCCTGGTCAATTGTCAGTGGGAGTCACAGTATCAGTGAAGGTACTGTAAGTCCCATTATTCGTGGCAAGTTTGGTCCAGATCCATTATTGGTTGGGTTCAGAGTGCTCTCTGGATGTAGGTCAACTACAACTCCTGTAAATCATGGTGAAGTCTCCCCAAACCTCTTGTTCAGTTGCTGATCAATTCCTCTGTCTGCTGTGTGCTGTAGGAAAGGGTTAAGGTAGAGGCAGTGGGCGGGGTCATGCAAATTAAGGAATCCAGAGATATCCATTGTGGAGGAAAAACAGTACATCTAGGATGAAATCGTTCCCACATGAAAACCTTCACTTGGGTGGGGGGCAGAATGGTATTTGCGGAGGACACTGGCAGGGATAGGGCTACATGTTCATGGCGCTCACTATAACCTGCATGTCAGTGGAAGGAGGGCCATGGGTGTCTCCTGCTCAGTGGGAACTATAGCTGTTTGTGGAGACGGGAGGATTTCTGTGTAAGTGGACACCTTTGCCACATATACACTATTTTCACCTTAATTATATGTATAGAAGATGTCTATAGATAGATAGATAGATTAGGGACAGACTAGGTCAAAGGTGGGATATTGCCAAGGGTTGGCAGGCAGTATCCCACTCTTTGGTCCTAGGGGAACACCCCCAAAATTGTTTTGGGAAATATTGGTCCCAATTGGCCATTTCGCTGCATCCACCTTCTTAGGGCTGTCACAGTCCTCTTAAAATGTGAGCTCCTCACAATATTCCACTGGAGCTGCATGCAGAAGCAGCACTTTGCTCAGCTCCAAACAAAATGATTCACCAAGCACGTTTTTTTTACAAGAGGTGCTCCCTCAAGTGGTGAAAGGTGTTTTGCCCAAGAATGGGCTTTTCCTCAATTTCTTATCTTGCATCTAGATCAGACATGGGCAGACTTCAGCCCTCCAGGTGTTTTGGACTTCAATGCCCACAATTCCTAACAGCCAGTAGGAGTTGTGGGAGTTGAAGTCCAAAGCACCTGGAGGGCATAAGTTTGCCCATGTCTGATCTAGATGCAAGATAAGAAATTGAGGAAAAGCCCATTCTTGGGCAAAACACCTTTCACCACTTGAGGGAGCACCACTTGTAAAAAACGTGCTTGGTGAATCATTTTGTTCGGAGCTGGCCATTGGAAAAGCTGGCAAGGGTTTCTAGGAGTTGGAGGCCCAAACATCTGGAGGGGCACGTGTTTGACACCTCTGTGGCCCCTTTGACACTGCTCTATATCCCAGGATCTGATCCCAGATTATCTGCTTTAAACTGGATTAAATTAGTCTCTATTGCCAGAAAATCTGAGATAAGATAATTTGGGATCATGTCCTGGAATATTGGGACACTGAGGAAGGAGCCTTAATGCTTTATTTTATGACTCATAATGGAAAAGGAAATGCAGATGTTATTTCTAATGCTGATTGTTAATGCCTGTATATCTGAGGAAATCCCATTGTGTAAGAGGAAACACACCAATCAAATACAACATATATTCCCCTTAACAGTACATCTGATCCTTTTCCTGTGCCACTATTTGTACAGGCAAAAATGGTCATGTATGACACCTTGACAGAACCGGCCCTAGGTATTTTTCAACAACAACCACAACAACAACAACAGCCTTTCTTGGTGCATATTTACAAAATCACAACACAGGCATAAATGTATAACAAAAGGAAATCACAGATAAAAAGGGAAAAACATAATTAAAATTACTAATCTAAAGAATAAAATGAGTAACCATCTCACAAAAGAATGCATCATAGTTGTTCAGGAGGTATAGGATTTTATAACACTCTTTTCCATTGAGAACACTGTGAAAAAAATGGAATTCCTGACACTATAATGGAACTTGGAACCGATTTGGGAAAAACAGGTTTTGCTGTGTAGGTGATTAGATTGACAGTTCTGTGAACTAGTCTGAGGTCAAGTGGGTGACTGCATTAAAAGTGGAACCTGGCCTCAAACCTCTGTACCAGCAGCCCCTCATTTCCAAGGTAGATGTGCAGTAGCCTTCTGGAAGTGTATGGAGTGAAAAGGGGGGGGGGGGGGCATTTAGGAGCAGAAGTAATCAATGATTAATCCCAGAGCATCAATTAGCTTCCTGTTGCCCAGCCATGTCCTTGAGATGCCTTTTGGTAAGCCCTGTTCTGGAGTCTATAATGCGCTTCAGCAGGGGTGGATGTCTACAATGCACTCCACATTTTGCTGCGTGAATCTGGAATACACTGGTATCTGCCATAACACTATTTGGCAGAACTCGGACTTTACTGCAAGTTTTAAAATGCACCATATGCTCTTAAATCCATGCTGCAGCATGCATTGGCACATGCATTTTGTAGCTGCCGCCTTTTTGATTTATGTTTATAGTGTCATTGTAGATTGTTACATACCCCAATTTGCTAGTGTATCCAAATCTTTGATAAAAGACATTTGTCCCTTTGTGTGTCGAAGGCTTTCATGGCCAGAATCACTGGCTTGCTGTGAGTTTTCCAGGCTGTATGGCCATGTTCCAGAAGCATTCTCTCCTGACGTTTTGCTTGCATCATTGGCATGCATCCTCAGAAGTTGTGAGGTCTGATGAAAGCTGTCCCTTTATTGGGAAAAAGAAGAAAGGAAGCAAGTAGAGGGAAGGCAATGATGAAAAGAGATGTCTGCAGCTACTTTTTGGCTCTGACTCTTCCCATTCAAGGCTTTGGCCCCTCTTACAGTTGGCATGCAGCCCCTGACAGATTACTTCAACAGGATATAAAAAAGCCCGGGGAATTGTGTAACAACCGACTGTAGGCTGTATGTTATTGTCGGCTCAAGCTCGGCTTGTAGGTCATGAGAGAACCGCCTGGGGCATGAGGTGCCTAGAATAGCTAATGTGTTAGGTAGGATTTAGGTGTGCATTAATCCAGGCCTGGAATAGAATGGCATTGTGAGGAGGAGGCACACAAAGGGAGACCCGCCTACCTGTGCTACCTAGAACACACCTGCCTGGTGGTCAAGCTGGCTTTTGTGCCATGGTTTGCTGAAGAAACCCCAACATTTGGAGAAAAGGTCCTTCAGCGCAGGGCAGGAAAGACTGGCATCAAAGCGGTTGAGTCAGCTCTGATTCACAACCTGCTCCCCACTTCCTTCCACCCACTTACCCACCATGATATGTTGCTATGAGAAAAGGGGTGGGGGTGGGGAAAAGGAGATGAGGTTTAATGCCAAATTCCTGGCTATTTTAGTTTCGTAATAACTCGTTTCTACCACGACTGGCAACAGGATGGGAGCTGTCCCAAGTTGTCATAGGCAAATACCCTTAAACATTTTCTCCCTTAGATTTTTACTACTACTTTTAAAATGCTTGGAATAAAATCCAGGGTAAGATTAAAAAAAATATAAATGACTATTGATTGGGTATTTTAAAAAAATAAGTGTATTTCAACTTCAAAACCTAACCGGAGAGGTCAAAATCCAGCACTACAATGCCATTTTCTTTTATTTATATGTAATATTTGTATTTATAGGTCACTTACCCACTCAGGAGTTGCCTACAGAGCAAACATTTAAATGAGAGCTCACTTGCTGGGAGGTTCTGGGAGGAAAGATTCCGAGTTCTTCTTAAAGCAAGCAATAACCACAGTATGTATTTAAATATTCAAAAATGAATACTGAAAGGAACAGAATAAATTAGTGAAACTGGAGTTGAGTAAACACAACCTCTTCAAATATTGTTCGGGACAAGGTGAAATTCTCTAAGTGCTGGTTTCTCCTAGAGCTCAGAAATGGATTACAGCTCTCAGCCAGTTGTCATGCTGCAGGGGATTCTAAGACATGAAGTCCTAATATAACTTTTTCTGGCTGTAGTTTCTCTCAATATGAATACAGCACCAAGAGGTGTTCAGTAACTCCTATCATAAATCATAAATCAGAGCTTGGGAATAACTAGTTGCAAACAACACTATAAGTTATAGTATTACTTCTACTTAATTCATTGTTTCCAAGTTAGTAATACATCTAAGGGAGCTTCTGGTGGTGCAGTGGGTTAAACCCCTGGGCTGCTGAACTTGCTGCCCGAAAGGTCGGCAGTTTGAATCCGGAGAGTGGGGTGAGTTCCTGCTATTAGCCCCAGTGTCTGCCAATCTAGCAGTTTGAAAACATGCAAATGTGAATAGATCAATAGTTACTGCTCCATGCCAGCCACATGACCTTAGAGGCATCTATGGACAACGCCGGGTCTTAAGCTTAGAAATAGAGGTGAGCACCAACCCCCAGAGTCAGACACGACTAAAGTTAATGTCAGGGGAAAACTTTTACCTTAATACATCTAAGTTGTTGTTCTTGTGTGCCTTCAAGATACTTTCAGTGTTTTGCAATGCTAAGGCAGACCTATCATGGGAGTTTCTTGGAATGATCTGTTCAGAGGGGATTTGTCATTGCTTTCCTCTGAGTCTGAGAGAATGTCACACAATGGGTTTAAATGACTGAACAGGGATTCAAACCCGTTTTACAGATGCCTATAATTATAATAAAGGAAAACATCATTATTTGTGTCATTACTTTTATAGTTACAGAAGATCTATGGTCTCAATACCTAGTTGCATTTTTGGATTACATACTAGTGGCTTGCAGCATTCTGAAGTTGTATTTCTCAAGGAACTCAAAGTGACTATTTGATTAATTTTCAAATAAAAAAAAGTAAAGGGATACTCAAAAATGCTTCCTAAGCTCTGCTCACACTCAGTAACTTCACCATTCAAGATGGCAAAAACTTTTCCCAGTGGTTGGACTGGATGGCCCTTGGGGTTTCTCCCAACTCTATGATTCTGTTATTCTATTATTAATAGATATAAATATAAATATAGATATCTGGCAGAAGCAGATGTAGTCCCCTACGGTCTAGGCTAATGCAGTCCCTTAACCTTCCACAGTTTTTCACCTATGGTCTACAACAAAAGCCAAAATTCTGGGGTTCCTCTCTTCTGAATAGAGTGAAAACCATCTTTTGCATTTTCAATTCAGTTTGCAATAACTGAAGTAAGATGAGGACAATATTGGAGTAGGGGACAGAATCTGGGACATTTTAAAATCAGCTGAAAAAGTAGGGTGGCAGAGGAATAATTGGTTCCGTCCCTGCCAAATTGAGACATTGGACATTACATAATCTGGGAACACTTATTATTAATTTTTTGTGGGGTAGGGCGGATAACTTCTCTAAGAGGACTACTTTGGCATCACTTCTTATCTTCCATTTCCAAAGATGAAGCACTGTGAGAGTCCTAGATGAGCTGGTGTTTCAGCCTAGAAATGGTGCTTCCATATTTCCTAGAGTAGGCTTTGGGAAAGTTCCTTTAGGAGACTACAGTTTTTTCCTCAGCAGTAACTGATATATTCTAGTCAAGGAAGTGGAATAAGAAGGAGTGGGGGTGGGAAAAGAAGAACAAGGTTCTCCCAGAATCACCCACAACCCAAGTTCTTGTTCAGAGTACACACTGTTCACATTCAGTTGCTGAAGCCATCTGCCTTGGGGACAGACATAAAAAAAGAAGGCAGGGGGAGGGAGGGAAATATCACCATGGAGCTTTTTGCACAAGCTGTGCCAGGCAAAGCATCATTATTTTAAGATGTAAAGGATTTGTAGAATGCTCATGGTTTCAATGAGAGCTGTATGTTGTGGAAGGAGCTGGGCAATGCTATGTCCAAATTCCATGGGAGATGGTGATGGTAGTTTTTCATGGCACCATTAGGGCAAGCCCTGACCTAGGATTGTTGTATGTCTTTCGGGCTGTGTGGCCATGTTCCAGAAGTATTCTCTCCTGACGTTTCGCCCACATCTATGGCAGGCATCCTCAGAGGCTGTGAGGCCTCTGAGGATGCCTCACAGCCTCCATGCCTCACAGCCTCTGAGGATGCCTGCCATAGATGTGGGCGAAACGTCAGGAGAGAATGCTTCTGGAACATGGCCACACAGCCCGAAAGACATACAACAACCCAGTGATCCCGGCCATGAAAGCCTTCGACAACACCTGACCTGGGACATTAAAGAGCTGGAGACCTCGCCAGTCATTGGAAACTTGAGCTAATGAACAGTCTTATTCACCACCTGGATCCAGCTTTAAATTGAAGCACAATAAGTCCACCTGACTTCAAATAATTTCTAGCAGATTCAGTCCTGAAAGCCTCACATTCAAATTCAGTCTAGTGTTGAATGCTTGCTGTAGATCATGAAGAATGAATTGGATGTTAGAACCTGTTCACAAGGTAGCCACTTACTACTATCACCCCAATAGCTACGGGCTGGCAAGAATGTGAGGCTTAAATGATGCATGGTATTTAAGACTGGGCCTGTCTCAACTACTACTGGAGTAAAATGCTCATAGGACTTTCTTCCTGTTATAAATATGAATGTTTGGGTTGAAAAGCTGAAGAAGCAGGCTCCATAACTAAAGAAAAGGCTATTAAAATGGAGGACCGCAACACATCACAAAATATTACATGATCAAGGAGTAATCAGTCTACTACCTTCTGAATGTCTTGAAGTATAATCCCCATAATCACTGACCATACTGGCTAGGAATTTTCCTATTCCAGTTTATCTGTTCCAATAAACATTCCATTAGGTGCATGGGAATAATTCAGAGATTGCAAAAGGAGTGATTGCATTCCCACTCACCCCAAACTTGGTCGTACAAATTAGATTTCTGAAAAAGAAATAGCCGTGTATTTAATGTTCCCACTTTCACCTTAATTGTCTCCCTCACCCCATTGATTTGAATGAAGTTAACTTTCAAATAAACATGCACAGGCTTGTAGGCTTATTTTACTATAAAAATGCCAAATTCCATCTGATATTGGAAGCTAAATGGGATCAGTCCTTGTTAATACACGAGTAGGAGACTGCCAATGAATATCACATCCTGTAGGCAATATTTCAGAAGAAGGAATTGGCAAAACCACTTCTGTTATTCCTTGCCTGCGAAACATTTAAATAAACGGATTGCCATGAGCTGACAGGCAACTTGAAGGCATATTTACACCTATACATAGCCTTAAGAGCACATCCATGGGCAGATGCTTCTCTGAAACTTGGGATCCTTCCTTCCCTAGCACCAAGCGGAGAATGAGCTTATCAAATGGGATGCTATACATGGAAGATGGTGGCATTAGACTCCTTCACACAATCACTCCTTTTGAAGAAACTCATTTGCCTTTAGAAAAGTAAAACTTCACATTAGATAGACCAGAAATGTGCCAAACCATGGCTTTATAAGAAATATTCCTAAAATCCTGACCTGGTCCTGACTTGATGATGAACTGATCCAATGACATTCACAGGACTGAAATTGGTCATGTCTAACCAGGGTGTTGGTTCAGCATCTTTCCAGGCCCTGAGTTTTCAGAGCCCAAACATGAGACATTTACCACCTTGTTACATTGATGTTTTTCTCCACTTCTCAGCATTTCTGGCATAGTGCCAGCACAGAGTTCCCCGTAGCCCATCTGATGGCACGGGGGTACTTCCAATGGGGCTCTGTTGGTCTTTGTGGTGGCAGCACTGAGAAGTAGAGCCCAGAGGACTCGGTGTATATCCGACTCATCATACAGGAAGCCAGGGAGGAAGCAGGAGGAAGCCGGGACAGGACAGAAACGTAATGGGATGGGATTCCCTGACTATAGAAAGTATGGGGATAAAGCTTTGTGCAGCCTCTCAGTTTCTGCCATTGTCCCCTGGCTTCTCGAACCTAACAAAATAGAACATCTGAAAAGTCTTTTCAACAAATCAATTAAACCTTGAAAAGTGTAGCAAGCTGCTGCTGTAGTAAGTGAACTGGAGATTTGCTCTCAGCCCTTTCCTCATGTCTGGAACTGGAAACTGGAGAACTTGTACTCATCTCTGACCTGGAGATGACCCATGAAAACTAGAGACGGGGTCAGACAATGAGACCTGGCAACCCTATGTCTCACCTGGGTCATTACTGACTGCAATGCAATTCCTCAAGGCCTGACTAAATATGGACTCCTCTCCCTGTGTATCTTCAATGGCCATGAATGGAACAAACTGTGCTTCTGCTTACATCACAACACAGATGAAATGTAATTTTAGCCAAACAAATGTATTCAATGTAAAATATTGCACAATTATCCCACAGGCATTCATTGTGGATTGAAAACAGTTGCTTTCATTCACTGAATCGAACCCATGTTCAGAGAACAGGTTCCTGCAGCTGAATTTTAAGTTCCAGATGTGCAAAATTTGCATGCACTTAGAGCGCTTCTATTCTACAGAGGTCCCATGTGCAGAAAATTCCTTGCCACAAATATGCTAAAAATGTTGTACATTGGCCACCATTTATCTGGGATCGAGAGCAACCACCTAGCCCTAGGATTTGGTTTCCATTGTGTTCAAATTATATTGAAAAGTTTTTGCTTGAGAAGGTTTTTTAAAATGATGGGATGCAAAGGAAAGAATTTATAGTAGACAAAAAATATGCCAGACCTCATTGGGGCCAGCCAACCTAAAATATTTGCTGCTCAAAAAATGGCATCTCTCCTACCCACCCAAATTAAAGTACATTGTACCTAGAGCCAGCCATGTCATTCGGAACTTGATACAGAAAAAAGCCCACAAATCCCTCTTCCCTCATTAAGTAACAACTCGTTTCCCTGTCATGACATCTCAGGGCCCTTCCACACAGCCATATAACCCAGAATATCAAGGTAGAAAATGCCACAATATATGCTTTCAACTAGGATATCTGAGTCCACACTGCCATATATTCCAGTTCAAAGCAGATAATGTGGGATTTGATTCAACTGTGTGGAAGGGGCCTCAGGGCCATATTACCCAGAACATTAAAGCAGATAATCCACAATAATCTGCTTTGAACTGGATTATCTGGATCCACACTGCCATATAATCCAGTTCAATGTGGATTTTATACAGCGGTGTGGAAGGAGCTTCTGCCTAAGACAATCTTTTCCCTTTGCTGTTCAGCTGAACCAGTGGATTCAAATCACAAAAGAGATTCCACCTGAACACTAGAACACACCTGATCATAATAACTTTTCAGTGGTGGCATAGACTGTCTCGGAGAATGATGGGCTCAACTTCCTTTGAAGGTCTAGAATACTTAGGACCCTTTGTTGCTTGAGCAAATTTTTACATGACTCCATAGATATATAAAATATATAAAATAGATATATAAAATGTATATAGATATATAAAATGTATATTTTTAATTCATAATGTATTTTAATAGTTTTAACTGTTTTATGTGCTGTTTTATATTGGTTTGTATGGGCAAATAATTGTTGCCACTGTTGTAAGCCGCACTGAGTCCCTTCGGGTGAGAAGGGCGGGATATAAATGTGAGAAATGAATAAATAAATAAAACAGGTGTAAAAAATTACTGAAAACAAATTAGCATTTGCAAGGCTTACTAAACAGGATGATTTTCCTTTGTATGACGTACCACCTCAGCAACTTCTACAGCAGTGGTTCTCAACCTGGGGTCCCCAGATGTTTTTGGCCTTCAACCTTCAGAAATCCTAACAGCTGGTAAACTGGCTGGGATTTCTGGGAGTTGTAGGCCAAAAACATCTGGGGACCCCAGGTTGAGAACCACTGTTCTAGAGAGTCCACTGCACAATGTTGCTCACAGATTCATGAGAATTTCTAAAACAGCCACTAGGTGACATCTGAAAACTTTTTTGGGATGCCAACATTGAGAAAAGGGGACCCCATTTGGGATCGTGACCCACAATTTAAGAAGCAGTGCTCTTGAGGTATATTATTGCATGAAAATAGATTGAACTACATGGCCCTTCCAGTCCCTTCTGATTCTGTGATCCTATGATTCCAATATCTGAAATATTCCAGAATCCAAAATTGTCCACATGGGTGACTGAGATACTGATACCTTTGCTTTCAGTGTACACAAATTGTTCCTGGCACAAAATTATGAAAAAATATTGCATAAAATTATTTTCAGGCTATGTGTATAATACGTATATATTATGTATATGAAACATAAATGGATTTTGTGCTTTGACGTGGAGCCCATCTCCAAGATAACCTTTTATGTACATATATGTAGATACAGGTACTATATTCCAAAATAATAACAATACTTATAATAAAATCTGAAATCCAAAATGCTTCTGGTCTCGAGCATTGAAGAAGAGATACTCAACCCATATAAGTGAGGTGTTACTGGCAATCTATGTTGCTTTCAGGCTCTGGGTCCCACTGTCTTTGCTAATGCAAGGTTCAATTGCCAGCGTAACAACCTTTCATACACAGAACGGAGATAGTGCTTTCGTCTCAGGCAGGAAAATGTATTGAATCAGCCCTACTCAGTATAAGAACCAGAGTTCCCTTCAAAATCCATTCACATCCAAATTTAATCTGTATTCCCCAAAGCTTTCTTGATTCCAGCAACCCCATTTAGGAAGCAAAAAGGTTTTCCCTCCCATTGGCATTACTGATAAATCATTGGAAATAAAATATAACTTTATCAACCAATCAAAGACAGAAAGATTCCTGCAGGCTTTGGGGAGATATGCAAAAGCAGAGCCACCAAAAGCCCTTTTTTTATTACAGGTCTCGTAGTCTCCCATCAGACACCAGATGGGGGCTGTAGTCCAAAGAGCAACATGACAGAGCTTTGTTCAAGAATGGGAATGAGAGAGGCAGCATGGCATAGTGGTTTATATGTTACATTAGGACTCTGGAAACAAGGATTCAAATTTTTAGCCTTCTTTAGCCATGTAAACCCACTGAGTGACATTGGGCAAGTCACACTCTCACAACCTCACAACAACAACAACAACAAGGACTGGGCAAGAATTTTGTTCTAGTACCTTTTAAACGTCAAAATGCATGAAAATGAGCAAAATGTGAATGTGGGTGAAAGCACCACTAACTATTGGCTCTATCACTACTCCTGAGGATTGGACACAAAACAATGCATTGAGACAGCTGGGGGGTGGAGGAAATGTCAAGATAACAGGGCCAAGAGAAACGGCAGCAGCCCAGAATTAATTATTCATCGAGTTATTAATAGCTTCAATTGCTTCTTTGCCACAATGGTTACCCCACCCACTTACCCCAGGGATGCTGGGAAGTTCCACTTTGAATATGGAAAGCCTCCTTAAATTAAATTCATTCTACTCCTAATCCTAGAGCGTTTGATAAAATGTTTGCTTCTCATGCTGTGAGTTTGACTAGTTGAGAATGTATTTTGATTCTTTTGCTTTGTGAAATCAAAAAGTGTTCCATTGACAGCTGTCAGGATTAGAACGCTTGACTAACAAACCAAAATCAAGGATGCATCTATAGTGTGGAATTAGTGCAGTCTGATACCACTTTAACTGTCATGCCTCAATGCTCTGGGATTTTGGAAACTGACGGTTCACAAGATTTTAGTCTTCTCTGCCAAAGAGTGCAGGTGCCTCACCAAACTACAAATACTACATTTGAGCAATGGCAGTGTACAGTAGTGTCAATCTGAGTTAATTCTATAGTGTAGATAGATACCTCAGCTCCCATCTCAATTACACTGTCCAGCAGGAGCAGGTATTATATGGTAACATATTCCTCCCAAGTTCTAGAAAAGGCACTTTTAGACTGCAATTCTCAGAATCCACCAGGTAGTAGCCATGGAGGCTAGGGAATATGGAGTGTGCAGTCCAAAAGTAACATTCCTAAATTCTGGATCTCTTGCATTGGCGCATGAACACCAGCGTCGAGGGGAGATGGGAGGACAGGACCGGCACTCCATCCACCAAATCAAAGTAAAAGGTATTTTTGGTAACTGAGTCAGAAAATCCCATAAGCCTTCCCCACTCCCTCATCTGACAGTAAGAATATAGCAGTGAATTAAATTGCTAATAATCTGCTTTCCTTCATAACACTCTGATTTAGCTGCCCAAGGCAGCCGCTTCGTGACAGGCTAGGAAGGGAAAGACTGGATCAAGGAGTGAACACAAAAATGTCAGAAATAACTGAGCCACCAGTTTCAAAGCTTATCAGTGTAAACAGCTTCAGAATCAAAGTTTTAGAAGCCAACTCATATAGCATCAAAACATCCTTTGCAATCCACCCAAGGACTTGTTAGAGGTACTTTTGCAAATCATGGTTTGTTCCAATGTCGGTTTGAATTGATGTACCATCATGATGACCTCCAAAGGTCATTGACTATGAGAAGAAAAACAAAGGAGGGCCAAGATCATGCATCAAAAACATAGCCACAATATCACAGCTAAAACTTCAACTCCTCATTTGATCCATGAAACCCATCTTAAAAACCAGTCTGCTTCCTAGAGTAACAGGAGCCAGTGCTGCTGCTAAGGTAGTGCATTTCAAATTAGCTTTGCCCTCCCTACTTGCTGTCTCGGGAGGGCAATTTGCATCCCCCCAGCAAAGAGACCAGAGACATAGTTCCAGTTGGGACCATTTTCAGTGGTTGGAGCTAACCTATCCAAACACCTTTGCCTCAGAAACTCATTCTTTGATCAGGCACTGACCCCCCCCCCCCCTTTCAGTCTGCTAACAGTGTACTTGTTGGGTCGCCTCTGGGGCAAGGTAGGAATCCCCCCCCCACATTCTGGGGGGAGGGTTGCCTACCCTACACTGTTCTTCATGGGCTAATTGGTGTTCGTGGGTTTTAAAAATGCTATCATTTGGAAATCAGGGATGGGTTCACATCTCAGTGTACACATTAGGCACTCCTTTGTGGTGTAGGTCAGGAATGGGAACCCTAACTGACGGTTTAAACAACTAAGGTGAAGGTGAATGGAAATGGCCTTGGAGTGAATGGAGTTCCAACCCCAATAAATCACCCAGACTTTGGGCAGAAGTCTCCATTCCAATTCCCTGAGCAGTCCTCCTGGACGTTTGAATACATCTGGGGGCCCAGATGTTTCGCCCAAGTTATCTGAGGGAGTTGGCCTTTGATGGCCACTGCCTCATCTTATTTTACACCAAGTTCATACTCCTTAAGAATTGGGTTGCAGGTTACAAAAAGTTAAATAAGTAACATTAATAAAAGTTGCCTATATTTATCCCACATTGTAGTGTGTTCTCGTTATTTTGACGGTTGAGTGGCAAATGATATTAGCACCCCAGAGAGTGAGCAATTTTGCAGTAAAGGCTTATGACGAGTATCCACAGGGCCCCTGCATCTGTTTACAGCATCTCTTGTTGATGGGCTACTCATATGATCCTGAATGCCCTCACCTTGGTAGCACCAAAGACCGCAGTCACACTGGCTTGCCGCCTGGCTTCTAAGGTGGGGTTCAGGGTCATTTGCAGATGTAACAATATTTGTTACCATCACAAATGAGAATATAAAGCAGTTACTTAGGACATCGTAACCAATTATGAGGATATCATCCATTGAAGAAAGGTGGAAGGGAGGGAGAGCTAAGCAGATGGGAAAGCATACAAGCATCTCTAAAAATTAAGAGGACAATGTTTTTTTTCGTGTTAGGAATAACTTGAGAAACTGCAAGTCGCTTCTGGTGTGAAAGAATTGGCTGTCTGCAATGATGTTGCCCAGGGGACGCCTGGATGTTTTGATGTTTTTACCATCCTTGTGGGAGGCTTCTCTCATGTCCTCGCATAGGGAGCTAGAGCTGGCAGATGGAGCTCATCCACGCTCTCCCCGGGTGGGATTCAAACCAGCAACCTTCAGGTCAGCAATCCAACCTTCAAATCAGCAGTCCTGCCAGCACAAGAATTTAACCCATTGTGCCACAGGGGACTCCAGAGGACAAAGTGAACATATTATTATGAATTCTATTATTATGAATTCCCTATTTCATGGCACAAGGAAGGGGGAGAATTTGAGAGAAAAAGAGGAAGAGAAAGAGAGAGAAGGAGAGAATTAATAGACATACACACAAACACATGGAATGAGTATCCCTTATCTGGAAATCTGAAATCCGGAATGTTCAGAATCCAAAATTGCCCACATGTGTAGTTGAGATAGTGACACCTTTACTCACTGCTAGTTCAATGTACACCAACTTTGCTTGATGCACAAAATTATTAAAAATATTGTGTATAAATTTATCTTCAGCACCCATGTATAAAGTGTATATGAAACATAAATGAATTTTGTCCCATCTCCAAAATACCTCATTATGTATTAGCAATCTGAAAAAAAAATCAAAACACATCTTGTCCCAAACATTACAGATAAGGGATACCTGGCTAGATATAGATAAACAAGATTTATACTGTGTTTTCAACAAGAAAGATTTGGTGCTCGACTCACATAAATGGCTAACCTTTTATCGTTCATACAGAATATAACGGAGCTGTCTGTCACAATTCAAAAGGCAAATGAAAACTTGCAAGGCATTACTTATCACTCTGGAGGTTATAAAAGCAATCCTGTGATTTAGACACATTTCACTCAGTCTATGCAAGAATTCAAGAGGCATGGCTTTTTCCAGGTTCCAGAAATAGGAAGAAGGTGGACAATCTCATAATAACCGCCATGGGAGTCAAAAGTGTGGGATCAGAAGAACCCAAGAAAGGTTTCTAATATATGATCACAGTTTCGCCCTCCCTTTCATCTTGCTTTCAGTCTCCTTCTGTCTAGTAGCTCAGGACTATGGCTCACAATTACAGACTACAGGAAAGTGCTCTCTCTCCCCCATTTCTTCTTTCCCTGCCCTTCTAGCTTGCAGCTGCCAGCATTTTGTGCCCACTCATCAATGAAATCTCTGCCTCGCTGCACACACAGACTCACTCCCCGCTCCTTCTACTGTAATTGTAATACCCATTTCCGAAGCACACTACCTAAGCGGTTTCCCCTTTAGGCAACACAGTAAGTGTGCTGAGTAGACAAGGATATAGATAGACAGAGGGCTAGAAGTTGCTCCAACACCTCTGAAGGCTGCTTCACAAGCAACAGTTTCCCTACATATGCGGAGGAAAGTCATGAGCACATGTACTCACGTACTCTGTCCTTACACATGACAATTTCATTATGTATGTTTTGTTGCAAGTATATGCAGAACCAATGTGGGGTAGTGATTTGAGCATTGCAGTACAACCCTTTTATGATCAGGAACCAATTCTCTTTGGAAACCTACTAGGTGACCTTGGGCGAGACTCAGTCCCAGAAAACTTTATGACAGATTCTCCTTAAAGCTGCTCTAAACTGAAGACAACTCAAAGGCACACAACAAAAACATGTACAGATGTTGGAAATAGCAACCTCCCAAGCCACTCACTATTTATTTGTGAATGCATATATTCGGTAACCTGTGTATGTTGATTTGCCAGTTTGTACCTCTTTGGTGTGGGAGGAGTTATAGACAATGTGATTATACTGAGCATGTGCAGACTCAGGACTCATTTTTTTTTTTCAGTCTTGCATCAGACCTCAGAAGACGTGGATGCATTCAAGTATCTGTTTAGACTTCAATAGGAGCAGTTTTGCATCAGACCTCGGAGGAGGTGGATGCATGCAAGTGTGTGTATGGACTTCAGTAAAGAAGGTTGCTGTTTGGACTTTAATGGATACTTTAATGGATGACGCAACAGAGTACAAAATATACTCAAAGACGATGGACTATTGAATAAGACTGATATCCTGTGTTCTCAACACAGAGAGAAGCTATATCCTATCTATAACTGAATTTCAATAAGAAATGTGCCTGTATGGCGCATTAATACAAGTTGTTTATGAGCAAAGAAGACATGTTATTTTTCAAATAAGACTTTGTTTTTTTATTATCTCTGAGTGCATATTTTAAACTAAGAGGTTTCAAGGGAGTGTATATTTTTTGGGCAATTACAACTGCAAAGAAACAACCATCCTCTGCTAACCCAATATATTTTTAGAGTGGCATGTCTTTATACTTGGCAGTTTAAAGACATGGTTCTTCAGTTTAGCAGCTGAGTTACCTGTGTGCCATTACATTAATGCTTGTGAATATCACTTGTTCAAAGAGTTGACTTCTAACAAGGTCATGCTTTCCTTGACTAGTGGTTTTCAAAAGGTGGTCTCCACATATTCATGGAGATTCACGTTTGCCAAAAGGATATGTGCCCATAGATGGAGTGCAGTTATTTTCCAGTATCTTATGCAATAGGTTATGGAATTTGCATTAATAGATTATTTTACTTTGAGGTTATTGTTACTTGCTGTTGCGTCATCTTCAACTTATGCCAACTCTGTGAACGAAAAGCCGTCAAGAGCACTGATTATCAATCGTCCTGCTCATGTATTTCAAACTCAGGGCCATGGCTTCCTTAATTGAATAAATCCACTTGTATTATACATTCTCTCTTTTCCTGCTACTTTTTACTTTGCCAAGTATTAGTGTCTTTTCCAGTGAGTCTCATATGTGATGATAGGTTCAAAGTAAAACTAGTCATCTTCACTTCTAGTGCGATCTCAGTTTTAATTTGCTCTGAGTCAAATTAATTTGTCTTTCTAGTAGTCCAAGGTAACCCGAGAACCCTACTCCAGCATCACATTTCAAATTAGCCTAAGTGCCCCAAAGGTACCAGATCCCTTCTGATCTTGGAAGTTCAGCAGGGTCAGCTCTGGCTAGTTCTTGGATGAGAGATTGCCAGCATGTTCCAGGTGCTGTAGACAGTATTTAAGAGACAGGAACTGGAAAAACCACTACTGAATACACCATGTCTAAGTAAACCCAATGAAATGTATGGGTTTGACAAAAATCGATAGAGGACTTGAAGCCTTATACATCTACACATAGCTTTCTTCATTGTCTAGCTTCCACACTCATACTTAAAAATCAGGACTATTGTGGCCTAGATCATTCTGACTTTGGTGTTTAATGATATGCCTTTACTCTCGGTCTTACCTAGTTCTTTTATAGTTGCCCTTTTATGGCCTTCAGATATGTTGAGTACTATCTTCATTTTGGTTAATCAATGAACCAAGATGTAGGAAATGCTGCACTATTTCAATATTTTTTATCCATTTAAAGGTGATAGAAATAATGTATACTCCTTATTTTTCTATTAATATTCCACTCTAACTCTGCTTGCTGCTCCAAGTCTTTGTTATTTTCTGAAAGTAATGTGGTATCATCTGCATATCCTTTCCCCAGTTTTCACACCCGCTTCTTCTAAGTCCCATTCTGCTTTCAGGAATAGATTGCTATCTATGCTTTCCTCTTATACCTCAACTGGAAGGCAACATGGATGAATGTGCTTTATCAAATGTGGAACATCAGAAAGAAATCTTTTGTATGAAATCCACATTGAACTGGATTATATGGCAGTGTGGACTCAGATAATTGAGTTCAAAGCAGATATTGTAGATTAACTGCCTTGATATTCTAGGTTATATGGCTGTGTGGAAGGGCCCCACATTGAAAAAGTCAGAAGCAGACAAAATAAAAAGATTTCTTTCTGATGTTCCACATACAGAGATTTTCAGTTTAGTGACCTTTACATGAAAGATTCAGGTCTGCAACTTGCTCAGATTCCTCCTGTTGAATCAATTGCTTTTGGAATTCTTCATTTCCTGGATTCTTTTCCTCTGGAAAAAAAAAAGGAGGTCAGTGGAGAAAAGAGGAACAGGAGAACCCTGAAGCATACTTGTTTCACAAACACAATACAAAAACTATAAAATAAATACTTCAAGTTTTGCATGCACACACTATAGATCTGGGTTACCTATTCCATGCCAATTATATAATGTTTCAGCTAAAACAATAAATAAATAAATAACTTAAATTTTCTTCAAGAGATTTAGGTTTTTACATACTTGTTTTGTGTGTCTGGATGTGTGTGTGTGTGGTGTTTAGGAATAGGATTACAGTATGATGGAAGCAGAGGACAGGAAGACAAGGTAGGTATGAAAGAATAATAAACCACAGCAAGGTCTTTCTTGACCTTTGTCAAATGACTTCTTAAAATGCCTTGGGTGACAACTTAAAAAAATAGAAAACTGTGCCATTAAGAGTTTGATCTTCAGGGCTTGCCGAAGAGTGAAACAAAGAACAAGACAGTGGTTGTTTCATCCCATGTAGAAGGTGAATGGACTGGCAGAAGAGTCTTATTTCTGTACCATTGAGACAGTCCAAGGTCAAAGAATGAAAGCATGAAAGGCAGTCTCAGCAGGGTATAATGCTATTCAGGCCAGTCACAGAAAAGAATAATCTAGGATCAAGTTGAAGTTCAGAAAACATGTGTGCAAGGAATATCAAACTATGCCAGATGGATATTTTGGATCTCTTGTCTCCAAGGAACAAATGGCCTTGGCTGTTGTAAATCAACACAGCTGGCCTACTTTTCTTAGCGTGTACCATTTAAGGCAGTGGTTCTCAACCTGTGGGTCCTCGGGTCTTCTGGCCTAAAACTCCCAGAAATCCCAGCCAATTTATCAGCTGTTAGGATTTCTTGGAGAGGTAGGCCAAAACGTTTAAGGCAAGCCAATGATTTTCCTGCTCTTTTGCACCTGGCATTTCAGTCTGCTTGAAGTGGTTCATAATCTGAATCCTGTTGTGGTCTAGACTCAGCTTCCAGGTGAGGACCCACAGACTCCTGTAGCTTTGACTGAGCTTCTTAACTTGTCTCTCCTCTTCCCCTCTCTCACCCGAAGAGTCCTTCTTGAGTAGCTGGCCTATAAAAGTTGTGGCTTGGAAAACATTTCTGTTACTCCCAACCTCCACATCTGTCCCCTGCTCTACCAGAGTTTGTCCTGTATTTTGGACATCCACGTTGCCTAAAAATAGACCACTTCAAAGGGCCACTTCACCTAATGTAGCTTATATGCCACATTTTGTCTTTTATATTATTTTGTTGACCTTCTTTGCAAAGCCTTAATGGGACTGAGCACCTTGAGCTCTCCAAGGTGCTGATTTTGATCCCCAAAGAATGTTTGGGCACCTCGGATGGCCCCATTTAAGGTTAGATTAAAACCTGGAGTGGATTCAACATCCTACTAGCATGAAAAGCATACTTGGATGACACTCCTTATTTCAACATTTTACATTTTCATTCTCCCACATCCTCCCTGAACACCCCCAACAATGTGTTGTCAAAGGCTTTCATGGCCGGAATCATGGGGCTGCCGTGAGTTTCCCAGGCACTCTTTCCTGATGTTTCTCCTGCATCTATGGCAGGCATCCTCAGAGGTTGTGAAGTATCTTGGAAACTAGTCAAGTGAGGTTTATATATCTGGGAGAACGAACTTATGTCTTTTTGAGGCAGATGTGAACCTAAATCAGAGACCTATGCTTAGATAGAATAAGAAATATTTATCTAGCCTACTAGATAAAAAATCTAGCCTACTTGCTTCTAGTCAGGAGATGGATGTAAAGCACAGCATAAAGTGAGCCCTGGAAGTTAACACTGGAAGGATGAACTTAACACTGTAAAACACATAAATCCTATTGAAACCCTATAGAAAGCCATTACAATTTGTAACAATAAATCGAGGTACTGTTCCATTATTTGGGTGGAGGCCACAAGGGCGAACTTGAGAGAGAAGGTTAGTCCATTTTAGGAGAGAGGGGAAGTTGTAGGAGAAAAACAATTTCCACGTTTTTGCTGGTAATTCCCCTTCCCCCTTCCCATATCATAAACAAGGGTTGTTTCCACAACCTGGGGGAGAAGAGCAGTATATAAAAACAACAACAACAACAACAAAACAAAAAACAACAACAGGGACATGGGTGAGGGGAATAACAAGAAAAGAGGGGGAAACGGTTTTCCTCCTTCAACCCATCTTCCACCCACATAAAATGGACTATCCTTCTCTTCCTCGCATCTCCTTGTTGTCTCCACCCAGATAATGGAACAGTACCCAAATCAATTTAAGACTCGCAAATTGTAGCATGCTGTGGTTTTAATAGTTGAGCTGGAGATTTGCACACAGTCCTTTTTTTGTTTGGAGATGTCCTCACCAAAACTGGAGAATTTGCATCTTTGCCTTCCACCTGGAAATGACCCAAGGAGATCAGGGCCAGGCCCTAAGATTGGACAATCCTATTGTGATCCAGCCTGCGCTAGTATCTCATATCAATGAGGTTTCTCGGCCTGTGCTGATTGCAATGGGGATAATGGTAGTGATAGGCTTGACTTAGAGCCAGAGGTTTTTGCAGAACAGAGACCGGAAGCTCAAGGCCACATTCCTGAAAGGGGCCGGTTTTCTGAGGAGGATTTGTCAAATAAAGATGCAGATGTAGAGGTTAATGAGCTAGCAGATAGACGTGAGACTTCTGTAAACAGAGAGAGAGAGTTCTCAGGTCATTCGAAGGTCAGTTCGCCTTCAAGAAAAAAGGGCAGATATATTACCTGGTGAGAAAGTGAAACAAAATGTGTTTTTCTCACTCCAGGAGGCTTTTTAAGAGAAAGTGAAAAGCCTTTTGCTTCACTGAGGTCAACGTTGGTGATTCAAGCCAGTCATGCCAAGTTCATGCTCTAAGTTTCCCAAATGGATTTTTTAGCTTCATGGTTCCTGTCCTGCCATGTTCCTGTTCCAAGTGGGTTTTAGTTTCATTGTTCCAGTTTGCCAAATGCATGCCTTGACTACACTGCCTTGTGTTTTTGGATTTTGCAACCTTGTATCTTGTGTTTCATTCTTGTACCTTGGAAGTTGTGAACTATTGATGATATTTTGAAGAAATCTTTTTGGACTATACTCTTACATCCTTTTTATTACTTGGCTATTATATATTCTTCAATAAACTGCTTGCTGATAATACTCAGATGGTGTGGTATTTTATGGTCAGAGGGGTTCCAGTTCTGGGATACAACACCTACGCAGTGTGGAGATTATCACTGTCTACAGGGCTAGGGAAAATGAGACCTGCAGGCTTCATTTTGGCAGCCCCTAAATTCCCTTTACAGCCCCCTGCAGCCCCCCAGGACTCTATAAATATTTAAAATGTGGTTGTTTTTCTTCCCTGGTCTTGTACTACTCCACACATTTTCAGCAACCCCCCCCTCCCAACCTGAAAACCAGCTGTAGTTCATTCATTGTTCTGAACTGAAAGAGATGAAAAGCACAGAAGGGGAATGACCCGCATTTCAAATAACCTACGATTTCAGGAATTATAGTTCACCCACATCCTTATGCATTTTCTATGCAATGGGAGCATTCATAAAAAACAAAAACAAAGATTGACTTTCCCCCCAATAAATAGCATTACGAATTACTTGACCAATATTACCTAACATCCCGAAACAAACAATGCCTTTTTCAATAAACCCGGGCATCGCTGGGTACCCAAGCTATTAGCTAGCTAATAAAGAAAAGATCAGAAGATGTGGTGACTCTAATTCATCATCACAATAGTGATTGGACACTGTAGGATCCAAACTCAGGTTTTTAGGAATAGAGGACTCAAAACCACAGTTCTACTGTTCCATACTTGCAAAGTGATTAAATCACAACTTAATCAAGCATTGGATTGATGTCAGAACTTGTGACATTAGGAAAGCTCTCCCCAGGAAGCAAGCACTTGTCCTTACTCGCATTTATGTCCACGACTGAGATTTGTGCTATGGATGCCAAAGGACTTTGCCTCTGTCTGCCTTTTGGTCATCACACTGATTGGATTTAGAAACAGCAGTGAGAGTCTGCTTTGCTTTGGGGCATCTTAATATTGTGCCGTAACACAACACATGTCTGATTTGGCACATTAACAATATGTTTTGTTAAATGTGTCAGTATAGCAATGCCTTGTGGGGACTCCAAGCTTGATGTGTGATTCACTCGCAGTGCCTTCCGATGTCCAGAAGAGGACATTGGCAGGATTGTTGGGATTTCTGTGCCCACCCACCTCCCCCCTTTTTTGGCTCATTTGCAGATCAGTTCACTTGCTTACAGACAGTGAGAGGAAACCAGCACTCCCCCCACATCCCTCTCTTCCTGTAAAGGTAGATTGACAATTCCTGGCGGCGTCCTGGTTGTATGAGGCCATGACAGCATTCCTCCTTAAGGGATGGGAGGAAAATTTGCTGACCTAAATATAGATGGCTTGTGGAAAAGGAAGGTGCAAAGGAGACTGGGGGTGGGTTAGGGACTGTGATTTTCGCTCGGAGAGGTGTGACTGGAAGGTGGAGGCAAGAGAACAGTTATATGCACAGCAAAATCTAATACATTTGAACATAGCCCACTCCTTCTCCATCCAGCCATGTACTTTACATACCATGAGATTCCTACCCCCTTTCTTTGTCTTTTCTGCCTTTTTATCTTGGAGCTAGAATCCCCAACCAGAAAATCCATACATCCCACTAACCAGACATGCTCTTCTCAAGCTGTAGGTAAAATTTATTTCTAAAATGAGAAAATATTAATCTTTTGAATTGCAACCCTCAGAATTCCCCAGCCATCATGGCCACATTCAGGGGGGATTCTGGAATTGTACTCTTTTAAAAGGTACCGTAACCTTTCCATGCTCTTCCTACAAATCAGTACAGTATTTACAATTCTTCCCTCAGTCCAACTGTTGGAAGAGGGGTTGTTATGCCATGCTGAACAAAAAGCACTTTGTATATGCTCAGATATATTTGACAGTGGCAGCATGTAATAATAAGGTAAAGGTAAATGTTTTCCCCTGACATTAAATCTAGTCGTGACCGATTCTGAAGGTTAGTGTTCATCTCCATTTCTAAGCCAAAGAGCTGGTATTATCCATAGACACCTCCAAGGTCATGTGGCCGGCATGACTGCATGGAGCACTGTTACCTTCCCGCTGGAGCAGTACCTATAGATCTATTCACATTTGCATGTTTTCGAACTGCTAGGTTGGCAGAAGCTAGGGCTAACAGTGGGAGCTCACTTCACTCCCCGATTCAAACTGCCAATCTTTTGGTCAGCAAGTTCAGCAGCTCAGTGGTTTAACCCTCTGTGTCACTGGGGCCTCCAATAATAATAATAATAATAATAATAATAATAATAATAATAATAATAATAATAGTGTTTTGTAGCACAATACTCCTGACCTCACGATCATGTTAAAAAACAAAGTATGGATCGTCGATGTTGCAATCCCAGGCAACAACAGGATTGAAGAGAAGCAACTGGAAAAGCTCACACGATACGAGGATTTAAAGATCGAACTGTAAAGGCTCTGGCACAAGCCAGTAAAGGGGTCCCAGTTGTGATTGGCACACTGGGTGCAGTGCCTAAAAACCTTAACCAACACTTGAAAACAATCAGCACTGCTAAAATTACCATCTGTCAGCTGCAAAAGGCCACCCTACTTGGATCTCCCCGCATTACTTGCCGATACACAACATAGTCCTAGACACTTGGGAAGTGTCCAACGTGTGATCCAATACAACAGCCAGCATTGTGATCTTGTTTGCTGTGTACTAATCTTGTTGTGTATCTAACAACAACAACAACAGCAGCAACAGCAACAACAACAACAACAGGAAAAACTCAGACGCTATCAGGACCTCAAAATCGAACTTCAAAGACTCTGGCAGAAACCAGTGCAGGTGGTCCCGGTAGTGATTGGCACACTGGGTGCCATGCCAAAAGATCTCACCCAGCATTTGGAAACAACCAGAAGCCAATACATTTTATATACAAAAGCTTAGGAAAAAGGAACCACTTACGCAACTATTAAAAGATTGAGATGGAAAGAGAATAAAATAGAGTTTTTCTGTGGGAAGAAAAAAAGGCCTGTAGATTTGCCTAGTTTTGCACGCGCTAATTATATACTTAAATAAAGCAGAGCTATTTCAAAAGTTTAAAGAACAAAGCATCTCACGACAACACCTAACACTGTGAGCAGGTGAGCTGCTCTGTAATGACGGCCCCCTGTTTGCCCTTCTTACAGTCCTTTATCTTTAAATTGGATTTGGACCGGCTAGCCTTTCAAGCAGAAGATACCTCCAAATACAGGAAAGATCTTTAACAGACCTTTGGGCAGAATATATCTGTCAATTAGGGCATATGGCCATCTTAACTCAGAGGCATGCACAGGGGAAAAAGTACCTCTGAGCATGCACAGAATTTCTTTCCCTGGCTACCAAAGAGCTCTTCTGCTCACACAGCTTTGCAAGATCTCAAAAGATCCCAAGGTTCAGGTCTGTCTTTTTTAGAAACTCGACTTGATACTTGAGTATTTAGGGCATGTGATATCCATTTCAGGAGGAGAAGCAAGAAAAGCCCGCTGTGGCCTCTGCTCCTGAGGCACGCTGGGAGTTACGGCATCTGAAAGCAAAGTGATGTGAATTGCAGCTCTCGCTTTCTCTCTCTCTCTGAGGCATCCCATTCAGGTGACCTTCATTGCTAGGGATGTCCCAGATTTGCACCAGTTCTTCTCAATTCCTCCCCCTTGCTCCTCATTACCCTTGCAATGTCCCCATTTTTATTCCTCCCTTTCAATGCATATTTTTTGTTCAGTTGGATTTGCGAGCATCCTTTTCTAATGGCTATGGGAAGCTACAGCTCACCCTCTGAAGCCACAGCTAGATGCTGCTTTGCTCTTCAAACTATGCCATCTCACTTTTTTACAGGATATACGTGTGTGTTTGCTAGGAAATGTACTTTATTTCAAAGTGTACTTTTGCTCTGATAAAGATCTATTTCGGTGTGCTTGCAGATAGGCACATTCTAGTGTTTCCCTTTCATTGACACACCCTCCATCTGTCTTGATTTGTTTGGGACAGTCCTGATTAATCCTCTGTCATCTCACTTCCTCAGTTGCTTTTACTGTCTGGTCTTTACCTATCAGTTTCCCCATTGGTCCTCAGTCTACTTCAGTTGCTGTAAGGTAAAGGTAAAGGTTTCCCCTGACATTAAGTCCAGTCATGTCTGACTCTGGGGGTTGGTGCTCATCTCCATTTCTAAGCCGAAGAGCTGGCATTGTCTGTAGACACCTCCAAGGTCATGTGGCCGGCATGACTGCATGGAGCGCTGTTACCTTCCTGCCGGAGCGGTACCTATTGATCTATTCACATTGGCATGTTTTCGAACTGCTAGGTTGGCAGGAGCTGGAGCTAACAGCAGCCACTCACGCCGCTCCCAAGACCTTTCGGTCTCCAGCTCAGTGCTTTAACGCACTTCGCCACCAGAATTTAGAGTGCAAAAATAGTTTGCAGTGTTAACTCAGCAGGGAGGCACGGAGAGGAGTATACTCAACCCTCCACATTTGCTGGGGTTAGGGGCACTGGACCCTTGTGAAAGTGTAAATCTGTGAATAAAGAAATTGCTAATTTCTTAAGCCAAAAGAACACCTTTTGGCTCTGGCACCACAAGATGCAGAGCCAACCTTAAGAAATGGAGCTACAAAGTGGAGTCCACGATATGAGAGTGTGGAGAAGAGCAAACCACAGACCACCTATTACAATACAGCCTGAGCCCTGCCACAAGCACAATGGAGGACCTTCTTATAGCAACACCAGAGGCACTCCAAGTGGCCATCAAATATCAAAGGATATTTAGTATAATGCCAAGTTTTAAAACTTTGTTTTTGCTTTCAAATACATTACAACTTGTATCCTTGGTTTGCTTCTGACATGATAAATAAATACCTTTCTAGGAATGACTAGGTCTTGCAGCATGAATTATTCTATGGTTGATTGGGGAATGACTAGGGGAAGTGGACCTTAGCACCACACTAGAGGATCTATTGTGGCAGCCCAGCAGGTCCATATCAGATCATTCCTCAGAGATCCAGCACTGGACTAGATCTGCAGGCTTTTCAATTAACATATGGGTTGGACAATAACTGGATCCAGATCCATGTGTGTGCCAACCCTTGTCTAATAATAATATTTATTACCTGCTTCTCCTCATGACTCAAAGTGGGGCACAACAAAGTCAAAAACATATCAACGTACCATACAATACATTATTTGGATAAAACACAAAAATATTTAAAAACTTGCACCAAACCCAGGATACAGAATTGACATATAGTAGCAGTAGAAAATCAAAATTCATGGCTGAAAGTTGACTGCTGGAATAGATGGGTCTTCAATTGCGTTTTAAATTCTGAGACCTCGTTTAGCTATTGAATCTCTTCTGGCAGATCATTCCACAGTTGTGGGGTGGCCAGTGACAGTTGCTTGTTGGGTTCTGGCTGGTTGGAGTAAGTGTCCACCAGAAGAGCTCAGTGTCCTAAAGGGGATTGTGCAGGAGGAGACAATCCTGTAGGTAACCTGGACCCAAACCATGAAAGGCTTTAAAGGTCAAAACCAACACTTAGTACTTTGCTCGGAAAACCTTTTGAGTGACTTTAAATAGATGTAATATACTAACTCCTAGATGTTCCTGTAACCAATCTGGCCACCGTGTTTTGAACCAATTCAGGTTTCCCAACTTGGGATAGAGGTAACCCAATGTACAGTGTATTGCAGAAGTCCATCCATGAGGTCTACAACTGTAACCAAATAAAATGGTGGCTTTCCCGGCTCCAAGCCATGTTCCAAGGAATGTTGCTTGTTGTGGTCATTGTTCTGCCACAGACAGCATATGTCACATCTAAACAAACAAAAGAAGTGAAGAGGAGTAGCACTCATCTAAATGCTCTGGGCTGTAATAGTTCACTCAACCACTCTGCCATGCTGGCTCAATGATGAAAGTACTAACAAGCTGAAAAGTTGGTCCTGCCAAAGTTATCTTGAATAATAACAATATAACATCCACTATAATTGTAGTATGAGTAAAAATGGGGTTTAAGCATTGGACTACAACTCTGCAACCTAGGATTTGATTCCTTGCTCAGCCAAGAAGTCCCGCTTGGGTGAGTCACACACTCTTAGCCTCAGAAAATGCTATAATAGTATCATTGAGCCCCCAGTGGTGCAATGGGTTCAACCCTTGTGCCGGCAGACTACTGACTTGAAGGTTGGGTTGCTAACCTGAAGGTTGTCATTTCAAATCTAACCCGGGGAGAGTGTGAATGAGCTCCCTCTGTCAGCTCCAGCTCCATGCAGGGACATGAGAGAAGCCTCCCACAAGGATGGTAAAACATCAAACATCTGGGTGTCCCTTGGGCAATATCTTTGCAGACAGCCAATTCTTTCACCCCAGAAGCGACTTGCAGTTTTTCAAATCATTCCTGACACACAAAAAAAGCCAAGGACTTGAAGGCGCATAATGGCAATAATTATACCATTGAGCATTTTTATTTTAATAGTGTTATATCTCTGTATTTAGTCCACTCTGGTATTTAAAGTTTCCAAGGGGATGTTCCCATTCTGTAGAAACCTCTTAACTATTTCATCCATTCACTGTGAGACATCTGTATTTTTAGCAGGCTTACAGTGCCCTCTCGTGGTAGTCCAAGAGCCTTAAACCTTGGACTCATTTATATTGTCTTAACCTCTATATGCAATAGACAAAAAATAGATTTTCATACCAGCCTGCCTCTGTCAATCAAATCTTTCCGTTTGCAAGATGGCAGGACCACGCCTGATTGGGAACTGTTTCCTTGCAGGCAAGTTTTGTTTGTAAGTTTTATATGGGAGTAAAGGCAAGGGTTTAAGCATGTGTGTTTTTCTCTATGACGTCTACTTGTAGAAAATGGAGGTGAAAACTTTGTGTTGCACTATATTTAACTTTAAGAACCCAAAGAACTAAGGAAAAAGTCTTAGAACAGGCACTTCTCTGAGAGCTATTTTAACATTCCAAAAAAAAATAATAATAATGCCAGCACAGTTCTATGTTCCGTTCAAAAGCACAGGAGTTAACTAGTGCATGCTAATGTCATTCCCTTCTATCTCTTTTGAAATTTTTAAAAGCAGGAACTGAATGCTTCACAGTCTTAGGGGCCAGTAGGTTTGCCTGCTTTCTCATTGCACTCTCTGTCACCTTCTAATTTTAGTGTCTCTTTTGTTGGCTGCTTGAAGTAGAGACAGCTGTTGCCATGTTTGTAGAAGGGAGAAGGAGATTACAATACAAAGATAACAATATATTTTGTGGCTAAAATTAAATGATGGTAGGAACACGCATGCTTGGTAGTTACACAAAACTCTGAAGGGAGAGTGTATTAAAAATGCAGGGGCCAAAATTCAACAAACAATGTAAGATGTTCTCTAAGTGTCCTTGTTTGGGAGGGGCAGTCCTAACCTATCCTCTGCCATCCCATAATCTCATCTGCTTTGATAATGTCCTGGTTCCTCTTCCTACTTTCTCCCTTCGTCCTTTCAAATTTCATAGAGATCTTGTGACCCTAACCCCATCAAACACCTTCCAAAAAGTATGTGTAACGACGGGAATAATGAAGTGCTCCATGTGCTAAACTGCAACTCCTAGCATTCCTCATTGTTGCATGTACTGCTGGTAGCTGCAGTCATACAATGATAGTCACAGAGTTGCTTTGCCCCAGGTTATAGTGAATATGTGTTATCCTGTGCCTGTGCTAGATTTGTCTGCCTGAGATGTCACTTCACATCACACTTTGTCTGTAGAAAGAAAAGGTGGAAGATGACTGCTCAGGGTGTTTAACCCTGTGGACGCAGCACCATTCTTTTGTCTTCTTGAGATGAAAAATGGGCTTTCTGTAAAAAAGGAAAAGACATGTGAGTGATTAATTAGATGCTACGATATGACACTAAACACTGAAAAGGAGTGTTCACAAACTATTTGTGATCTGTGAGACTGTTAATGAAAATCTTTTCATTGCTCATCACTAGGAGAACACCAGTTTTGTTTTGTTTTCAACTAGATGCAAGCAAATATAATTGAGTAAAATATATATTTGGGGGAAGTGCACACAATCATTAAAAAACCTTTGAGGATCAGGAAGAAAACATTCATGGGATTCGGAGAAATGGAACAAAAATGCTGCTAGCAGATTTAAATAGTCCATGCAGCCTTCCAGTGTTTTTCTCATAGGCATTTGCAGAGACAAATGCTTATTTGATGCAACAGACTAGGAATTAAAGTGGGAAGGGGAAGGAAATAGACAAGTTTTTGGTCAGATGGTGTTGGGTTACATTTTTCTTCTTTCAAAAACAAAGCAGCCACAAATGCCAGCTCTTGTAAGTTTCTTTCTGTATATAATTGTGAAAGTTGAAAAAAAAGAACTGAATTGAATTGTGTTGCTGGAGGAGAATTCCTCAGATGCCATGGACTGTAAAAAAACAAAAAACTGGCACTGATCTTTATTAAGAGTCATATGCACTGTAGAATTAATACAGTTTGGTATCACTCTAAGGACTTCTTCACACACCTCTTGGCTCTCCTTGGAATTAGGAGAATTGTAGGTCTGCAAGATCTTTAGCCTTTTCTGCCAAAGAGTCGTGATTCTTCACTAAACTACAGCTCCCATCATCCCGCAGCATTGAGCCATGGTTGTTAAAGTGTTGTCATGCTGCATTAATTCTATAGTGTAGATGGACAAAGATGACTAAACGGAAGCTGTTGTACTTTGGACATATCATGGAACAAATTGAAACTGAATCCAGACAAGACAGAGGTCCTCCTGGTCAGTCGTAGGGCCGAACAGGGTATAGGGTTACAACCTGTGTTGGACAGGGTCGCACTCCCCCTGAAGACACAGGTTTGCAGTCTGGATGTTCTCCTGGATTCATCGCTGAGCCTGGAACCCCAGGTTTCGGCAGTGGCCAGGGGAGCTTTTGCACAATTAAGACTTGTGCGCCAGCTGCGCCCGTACCTTGGGAAGTCTAATTTGGCCACGGTGGTCCACACTCTGGTTACATCCCGCTCGGATTACTGCAACTCTCTCTATGTGGGGTTGCCTTTGAAGACGGCCCAGAAGCTTCAACTAGCCAGATTAATAACAGGGTGGCTTACAGGGAGCGTACCACCCCCCTGCTAAGCCAGCTCCACTGGCTGTCAATATGCTACCGAGCCCAATTCAAAGTGCTGATTTTGACCTATAAAGCCCTAAAGAGTTCTGGCCCAATTTACTTGTCCAAATGTATCTCCTCCTATGAGCCATCTAGAACTCTAAGATCATTTGAGTCGACATGGTCTGAATCAAGGTTTATGCACGTGGTTCCGGATGAATGGATTCAACTACATAGATGTTTTTAAATTTTATAATGTGTTTTAATAGTGTTATTAACTGATTTGTATGTATTGTTTTGCTTTTAATGATTGTGTTTTGAGCATTAAATGTTTGCCGTCCTTTGTAAGCCGCCTTGAGTCCCCTCGGGTGAGAAAGGCGGGGTAAAAATGCTGTAAATAAAATAAATAAATAAATAAATAACACAATTCACTGGAAAATGCAATAATGCACAGTAAAGTGGAGGCCAGGAAATGTAGACAACATCACAAGTGGTTTGAGTCAGCCAAAGAGACCATATTTTTGGGTTGGAAGATTGATCAGGTTAGTTGATGACTGGAGCTTTTGGAGATCTTTCACACATAGGGTCACAATAAGTTGGATCGCAAATAATGGAACTATATATAACCCTGCTGCACACAACCAAGGAACAAATTCTCTTCAAGGAGAAATTATCTTGAAAAAAATGCTCTCCTATAAATCAGTGGTTCCCAACCTTTTTTTGATCAGGGATTTGACCAGGGATCACTTGAGCAGGGACCACTTGATCAGGGACCACTTTAACCAGGGACCACTCTCCTATATTAGTACCAAAAGGGTTACGAATAAGTTTTTGGTCAACTTTAGATTCGGTTTGGTTATTTGGGGTGCTGATTCAGAAAACTGCATTAGATAGACCACATCAGCTCTAGTTTCTGATACAGAAGATCTGCCATCCAGCAGTCGCCATTTGCTCGGTCACAGAAAACCATATTTAATAATCTCGAGCTGATGTGGTTTATCTAATTCAATTTTCTGAATCAGCACCCCAAATAACCCCAGGAATAAGCCTAAAAATGAAGACACTAAGACATTTTTTGATTGGTCTGTGTTATTATCTGTAGTAGTAATGGTGAGGCTGTGGACCATATTTTAGTTCTCACTGACCACAGGTTGGGAACCACTGCTATAAATATAGCAAGCCAGAGTAAGAAAAGTTTTGAATGCTAAAAACTTTCAAAGGTAGGACACAGAGAACAGAAAGCACAAGTCATTCTTTTCGCAAAGCTAGGCTGTAAAGAAGCACACACTGACAATTTGGAAGTCCAATTCTTTCTGGCCTCTGTACAGTTTGGAAACTGGGTTCAGCTTTTCACTGCTACCTGGACAGCACAAAAGGATTCATTTACCAACTTCTACATTTATATAAAATATTTATATCTCATTTTTCATCCAAGGTTAGCTCCGAAAGCAATTTGCCACATGATAACACTGGCATAAAATAGCAACTATCATACCTAGCAGCTGTTGTAACAAAAGGTAACAAATTACAGAGAAAATGAAGAGAGAAGGAGAACAAAAACAATAAAATGTTTGTTATGCTCTAGGGTTTTGAAAACAAAACAAAAGAAACACTAGAATATGTACAGTAAGGTTCCAAGCTCTCTTAGGGTGCATCTACTGAACCAAGTAAAAGTGAATGTTGTTGCTACTCTAAGCATAGAAATAACCAAGTTTTCTTGTCAGAGAACACTATTGTTGAGTGGATATATATTTCAGCTTTTTAGCAAAAGAGCCATGGACAAACAGAGGTTAGATGACAATATGTGTCCAGACCACCTTTGTAGTATATTGTTGCATGGTAGAGGACTTGACTTATGCTCCCTTCCAGCCTTATGATTCTATGATTCTCCTTAATATGGTTAAATCAGGATATTGGAAGTAATCTCACACCGCTTTATCCAATAGGACTTCTTTT
Organism: Anolis carolinensis; assembly: GCF_035594765.1. Classification (NCBI taxonomy): domain Eukaryota; kingdom Metazoa; phylum Chordata; class Lepidosauria; order Squamata; family Anolidae; genus Anolis; species Anolis carolinensis. The sequence continues at coordinate 24,797,926 of NC_085846.1, read as the reverse complement.
CAGCCAGGGCTTGGCTATCACCCTCCCTGTTCTGACTCTCACTGCTGTGGTTGGGGAGATCTTTGTCCACGAACTGGAACAAGAGGGCTTCAAGGATGCCTTTCCTTCCACCATGGATGATAAAGGTTAGGCATTCTAAGTTAGTCTGTCATTGTTACTGTTCTGGTTTCCTCTCTCTCTTTTACTTCTTAATCATTTACTTTATTTAGACAAATTAAAACAAAACCTATATACCAATGTACAAACAAACAAACTAAAACAAAGTTAAAATACTTTTACTAGAGTAAAGCAAAGCATATTAATACTACTACTACATTCTATACATCAGAAAACATTACATACAATCTACAGTGGGGACTTTACATTCTCTGTCCGATGGTTATATTCTCTCAGTTTTCTACACCCATTAAATGAAAAAGAACAATTGATACATCCTTTCCCCATATAATAGCACTCTTCTAGTCCAAAAAGCCAGTGAAAGGAAGTTTGACCTCATTATTGCTGGAGGAACACAATGAATTGGCATGTAGAACTGACTGGTTATCTATGGCGAGGAATCGTTGCAAGATGCTTTCTCGCCAACAACAGAAGGTAAGTTGTCTTTTCGGTAACTCCATCAGAGCTGGAGCTATCCACACTTTTGGCCCTTTCCCCCTATCTGATGGGGGCAGGGACAGTGTGCCAATGTGCCTTGTCCAATGCCCCATGTGATGGGGGACAAAAGAAGGTGCACGGGTTGCTGGGAGGCGCCACACACATCTTCCATTTTGCCGGCGATTGCTGTGGAAATCCAAGTGATTTCAGTATGTCTAAGTATGATTAAGTCCATCTCCAAACCATCATTGTCAGTATTATCAGTCTTTCATCATATAAAGGGCTACATGGGACTCAGTCTTTAAACTGTTTTTAAAGTGTATAGAAATGGAGGGACGGGGATGGGACAAATTCTGTGATGAGGTCCTTAGAAATGGAAGGAAATGAAGGAGAGAAAAAGAGTTAGCATCATAGAGATATCGTGGAAACAAGCTTTGAATGTAGTGAGCATCATGGGAGTCTTAAGTTGACTGACTGAGGGGTAGAAACTCCACATCTGACCACAGTGGTGGGATTGCCTGAGAGGAATTTGGCGGGATATAAGATGAACTCCCCACACACTTTTGTGATACCAACAAAAGGGGCATCTCTAGGTCTCAGCCTAAAGTCTCATGGCTTCAAATAGCCTTGATGGCACACCTATTCCTGGTCTCACTCTGACCTTTTTGGCCATTCAGAGATTTGGGGAGCTTGAAAATATCTAAATTTCCCTGGTGGTGGAAGCACCACTTTATAATAATAATAATAATAAAAACTTTATTTATACCCCGCCACCATCTCCCCGTGGGGACTCGGGGCGGCTCATAATGTTACAAAAGTAACAGCACAAATATACCAACAATATACACAGTTTAAAACACAAGAAGATAATAAAACAGAAGTTAAAACAAAGGTTTAACCACCTTATCACATTGAGAGGGGAAAGCATGGGGAAAGAGTAGAGATCACTCCTCTTATATTGTCAGCAGTCCCATTTTATGTTCTGCCTCCCCATCACACTCACATGTGGAAACTTAAAAGCTGGCAATACATTCATCTTACATTCATCACAAGGTTAGTATTACTTTTTTGTTTTTAATCAGGAGAAATAACAATATCTGAAAACCAAGAGATCCCTTCCCAAAGCCCCTCACATTAAAGGAAACTGACATCAGTTTAAATTCATTTTTTTCCATGGGATCCTATGGTTCTGCATCAAAGCTTATTGGATACAAGAGACATGGATCCAGATTAAAACCATTGCTGATAGTTGGGCAATGAAACAGGATGTGAAACCTGTTTTTCAGTTGTAAAGATGTGAATAAAGTGTGATAAGAGGTAGGAGCTCTAAACACAATTGCTGTTCCGTGTTCAGAGTTCCCTCCTTTCTGGACATTTCTGCCTCTTTTCAACACTGGAACATGTGATGAGTTCCGTGTCTCTCCATGCTAGAAAAGAAGTTGAAGTGTCCTATGAGGGGGAAATTTCTCAAGGTGATGAGGTTGATTGCTGGAGTTCCCTTCTTTCAGCACACTTCTGCCTCTTTTCAACTACACGGACGGCTATGCATGACAGCCAGAAGTAGTTTAATTCATGTGATATACTCAGTGCTTTTCTATTCTTGGAAAGAGGCTGAAGTGTCTTACTACTGGGAAATTTCTCAATGTGATAAGGTGGTACAGTAGAGTCTCACTTATCCAAGCTAAATGGGCCAGCAGAAGCTTGGATAAACGAATATCTTGAATAATAAGGAGGGATTAAGGAAAAGCCTATTAAACATCAAATTAGGTTATAATTTTACAAATTTAGCACCAAAACATCATGTTATACAACAAATTTGACAGAAAAAGTAGTTCAATACGCAGTAATGTTATGTTGTAATTACTGTATTTACGAATTTAGCACCCAAATATCACAATGTATTGAACACATTGTCTACAAAAATGGCTTGAATAATCCAGAAGCTTGGATAAGCGAGGCTTGGATAAGTGAGACTCTACTGTAATAATAACTTGACCTGGGCCTGACATTTTGCAGACCTTCCTCCTGATGTTCCCATTACCTTCCATGCTAATCTTCTGCATCACCCTGACTTGCCTCGGTGGCTGCGCTACACTCAACGCACCCCCTTTGAGATGGGGTATCTCTATGGGTCTGCAACAAGTGAAGATGTTGGTGTGCAGACAATTGAGGTATGTACATTTTATACTTCTCCACTGGACAGAAAGACTGTAAATGTTGCTCATGGTATTACCTGAGAGTGTTCTCAGCCTAGGTTTAGGTGCAGCTTTCACTGTGTTTAATCCCAGAGCCACATTTTTGCTTGGGTATATCTGGTAGGATAGTCATATGTCTTGATTTATGGAGTACTGTCTGCTGAAGGGCTGTGAAAAAATGGTTCTCTCTTTGATAGTAGGTTCAGTTCAAAGCATGGAATTACTACAGTTAACATGGAATGTAACTTTAATATATACATGAATACTTAAATATTCTGATGCTGAATATTTTCTATCCTCAAAGAGGACAGGATTAGACTTCTGTGAGTTTTGCTTTCTGTGTCCCAGCTTTTAATCTTTCTTCAGTGGCTGTTATTTTGTCTACAGAGGAAAATATTTTACCTCTGTGTTTATCGTCTCTGGAAATATATTTTCTTTCTTGATGGGTGATGGGATATATTAAGAAAATTCTTCTGTTATTTATTTATTTGACACAAAGGCTTTTACTCTTCTTTGGACCAGGTGATGGCGTATAACAGGTATACCTATGAAACTGTGAGGCAAACAATGATCATCAATATTTTAACATCTCCAGGTAAATGTTTCACGTTTCACACACACCATGCTGCATATTAACCCTGCTTTGTGTCTACATGTCTCCCATTTCTATTACTTTTAGTAGAGATATTCCTTCTGATTTGTTTTAAATCAGGAGATGGAAATCTCTGACTCTCCAGGGCTCTTTCACACTAGAGAGTGAAAACACTTATGATTCCTGGGTTGCTGTGAGTTTTCCGGGCTGTATAGCCATGTTCCAGAAGCATTCTCTCCTGACGTTTACATAAGTAAAGGTAAAGATTTTCCCCTGACATTAAGTCTAGTCATGTCCAATCCTGGGGGTTAGTGCTCATCGCCATTTCTAAGCCAAAGAGCCGGCATTGTCCGTAGACACCTCCAAGGTCATGTGGCTGGCATGACTGCATGGAGCGCTGTTACCTTTCCGCTGGAGCGAAACCTATTGATCTACGCATATTTACATAGGGACCACCAATGGCAGCGCCCAAACATGAATCAAGAAACAAGAAAAGTACTGAAAACTAACTCAATCAGAAAAGTCAGCCACAGCAGAGCACTTGATGAACCAACTTGGACACAGCATATTATTTGAGAACACAGAAATGCTGAACCACTCTGACAACCACCATGTCAGACTACACAGAGAAGCCATAGAAATCCACAAACATGTTGACAATTTCAACAGAAAGGAGGAAACAATGAAAATGAACAAAATCTGGCTACCAGTATTAAAGAAGTCTAAAACCAGGATGGTAAATAAAGAACAACACACTGAAAACAGGGGAATTCCAGACAGGAAGCAATTCCAGACAGGGCCAGCTAACACCTCCCAACAAAGGATTCCCCAAGCAGGAACCAGCCAGGCCTTGAAGCTGAAAGGCCATTAAATGTTAATCAAGGTGATTAATTACAACATTTACACTTGCCTCCAAAGGACAAGAGTTTTTTCTCCCACCCTGGACCTTCCACAGATATACAAACCTCCCTTGCCTAGTTTCCAATATACCTCACAAGCTCTGAGGATGCCTTTCTCTCCTGGTGAAACGTCAGGAGAGAATGCTTCTGGAACATTGCCATACAGCCCGAAAAACTTGCAGCAGCCCAGTGATTCTGGCCATGAAAGCTTTCAACAACATTTATGATTCCACTGTCATTTCCTCCAATTATTCCAGTTTGGCAGGGACAATCCTTTTTAATCCTCTGTCATCCTATTTAAAAAAAAAAAAAAAAATCTGCGTTTAACATGTCCCAGTTTGTCTCTCCTGCCCCTAACTCCCCTTTTGACTTTGGCCAGCTTTATTTTCAGAAAAGTGTAAACGTGCAATTCCATATTTTTTATAAGGTTGCCTTATGTCAGGAATACTCAGGAATACATCCCACCTCTGTTACATCTTACACCCAATTTAAAACAAGGTCTAGCAAAAATAGTAGTATAAAAGTTGCAAAAAATAAAGAAGTTCTATTTTTTCATATCCTGTTGTTCCTTGTTTCTGTGTAGATGGAGAGATGCCATATCAAGCAGATTTTCTGGTAAAGAACTGGGATGTGGAAGAAATGTTACCCATTGATGCCCAGGAACTTTTCCAGCAAGCTGTGGACAGCATGTGGGAACAAGAAGGTTTAACTGTGGTCAACATTACCTCAGCTTTGGACCGAGGTGGCCGTGTTCCTTTGCCAATTGAAAACAGGAAGGAAGGGTAAGGGATTAAAGAATCTTTGCCATGGAAATAGAGGTGTGGTAGTAGTTTATTTAATGCTACCAGCTTGGAACAGTTACTTTTTCAGTCTACAGTGCTCAGAATTTATGGGGATTGTAATTCGAAAAGTATTTTGTTCAAAATTGCTACCAACATTTTACCTTGTTCACTGAGTCTTCAAGATTCATGAGGGAAAACTTTAAACTTTCTTTTTTAGTGTTCTTTCATTCCTCCTTCCTTGCAGTGTTTACATCAAGGTGGGTTCCAAGGATCCTTTCACAGAGTGCTTGACGGAGGCCAAGTCCCCTAGCAACCTTGTCCGGTGCAAATTGGAGCAGCAGCCCATTATTTCATGTTACGACAGCTTCAGCCCTCGATTCCAAGTGGACTGGTGCAACCTCACCTTGGTGAGAGAAGTTGCTGGAAAAATTGGGGATGGGGATGCATGACATGAGTTTCCCTTAATTTTCCCCCTTTTCTTTCCTTAGACAGGCCCCACAAGTAAGAACATCACAGTGCTTATCTATGGAGATGGGATCCTGGCGGAGGGCAGTGAATTCAACCCTCCAGACAATGTCTCCGACCGGGAATTCTTCTCTGACTTCTTGCTGACGTTCCTCCTTCCATTCCTTTTGGGGCTTCTCCTTGCTCTCATCCTGGCCTACATTATGTGCTGCAGACGGGAAGGCGTGTAAGTTGAGCCTGACTCCTGGACACTGTGTATTATTCCCTAGCTTGTTATGTTTGGGAGCAGATGGGTGATCCATGAAGGCACCTTGTGTTGCCCTCCAGATAAGTGCAAAGTGCAAAGACTTAGGACTTTATCACATGAGGCAGGCAAACTGGCATGGCAGTTAAACAGCTGTTTAAGATAGTCCCTATCATGTGACACATGTATATTCCATGACCAGTTTACCTCCCACCCATGATTTCCCCATTCCTAGCTATTAATGGATAAAACCCATAAATAGCTCTCAGTCTTGCAGTGTTTTCATTTCGTGTCATCACAAAGATCCTTCTTTGGGTACGAAGCCCCACAGTGTTGTGTGACGTCCACTGGAGTGGAAGTATCCTTGCACACTTTCCCCCAAATACAGGAGCCTTCCTGTGTTACGTTGGCTCCAATGGAGCCAGCACTCTTCTGCCCTGTTTAGGGGGAAGTGTCACCACTTGGGAGGTGTGCGCAGGGTGATGGAATTGCCCCTCACATCTACCATTGTGCCACACTTGTTGTTAGTGTGATAGATCTCTGTAATTTCTCTGACATTGGGGGTGGATTGCTTTCGTCGTCCCCTCTTCCCCACCTGCCAGGAAAATCTATCGGCCTACAAACTTATTTTTTTCAAATGCCACTGATTAAATTAAAATTTTGCAAAGGCAAATGTAGTATACTTATTTACTAGTGAAATGGTTGTGTAACTTTGTAAACAACATTTGCTGCAGTAAGTGGAATAGTCATTGACCTGATCTGTTTCTTAGTCCAGATATAAGAAAAAGTAATTTTTGGGGCGATGACAGCCCTCATAATCTATTAGCCCTGAGAAGCCACTGGCCATTCTAGTTAGTAGTAATTCTAAAAATTATTTTGTCAGGTTTTTATTCATATGTAGCTCTGGATCTACTATTGAGGGAAAAAAGAATTTGTTCCTGTGGATCTAACCCCATTTTTCTTTAACTGCAGGCACAAAAGAGATGTGAAGACCTCAGAGTAAGTTGGCATTTTCTATGTCCACTGATCCTTGGTTTTATGAAAATGTGACATCATAATCCATTCTGTTTCCTCATGCCTTCCACTAATCCTTTGCTTTAAGACTTTCCTCATGTCAGTCTCACCATACTTATTTTTTTGCACTTTATATTTTCCTAAAAGTAAGAAGTCAGTCAGCCCACCACATTCATTGGGGTTAGAGGTACAAAACTCATATGGAAAGGACACCTTTTTAGACATCTCTAGGTCTGGAACCGAATCACACTGGGGGACCTACATATTAATAGAGGGGACATTTTAATCTAATCCGTAAATAATCAAATCTGAAAAAGTCAAATCTATGCATGTGGAAGGCTGTTTTCTAAATGGGACTTTAATCACAGGGAAGCATTGTTCAAGGTGGATTGAAACTACAGTTCCTGCCATCCCTAGCCAAAATGGCTATGTGTGCTAGGCTGATGGGAGTTGAAAGCTAAACCATAGAAAAGACACTGAATTGGAGAAGGCTGTTGTGGTGTTTTGTAATGTTATGAATCTTAGTTATTGAATGTATGGATGGATTTTGTCTGTTGGTCAAACCCTTATGGTCAATTGATCAACTTCATTCTGTGACTGAACTATAAAAGTTTTATTTTATTATGCGGTTCTCGAATCTCCTGACAAGCATAGACACTTGCCATGGTACTGGAAAGTTCTTGGAATGATGATTTAAAAGATCTTTGGAATGCTCTGGACAAGGCTATCCACAAGGATGTGCCCATGTAGATGTACACAGTATCTACATACACACTCACACAGGGATTACAGAGTGACTGTGACCCCACAATTCACCAAGTTGTTCTCATGGCAACCATTTAGTTCAGCCCACCCTCGACATCATAATTCCTAACAAAGGTGGGTGACCTATTCATAACTGCCTTGCACAGGAATCTCATCTAACATCTTCCCTGCTGTGTGAGGCACACAGACTTGGATCTCCTAGGGAAAACATCTCACTCAAAGGCCCTCAAACCAAACGTATTTGTGGACTTCAAAGAAGGAAAGGAGATAAGTTAAGCAAGCAGTTGAAACAAGGGACATGGTGATGAAGTAGCAACCCAAGTCAGGTTTGAAGAGTAATGGATGCCGTAACTGAAACTCCACTGAATTTCTCCTTGGATGATACAGAGTGCTCAGATGAAGTGAATTCTGATACAGACGTGAATTCTGAATCAATCTGTCCAGATGCCTTTGCCCCAGGGAAGCTACCAGAAAATATGGACTTTGATGAAGCTGAGCCATCTGGTTCTGGTCTAAATTTAAAGCCCAACTCCAAATCAAGGTCCAAAGGTCCAGAGGTATGCAAACCTTATTTTCCCTGGAAATATATTTTGCCCAAACGTGGCATCTCCAAACTTATTTTCCAGGTGGTGGCTTCCACTGAGAAGCAATCTGGGGTATCTTTGCAGGCTTTGAAGAAGAGTGTTGTTGCCACCGGCTATGACCTTGAGAAGAAAAAGAACTACTTCAAAAGGGTCTTGAGGGCTCTGGTGGCCAGGGGCTTGCTGAGGAAACTGACCGGCCATGGACTGACAGGTTCCTATGCCATTAGTGAGATGATGCTGAAAGTACTGAGAAAGAGGAAGAAGAAAAAGATGAGGAAGAGGAGGAGGAGGAGGAGGAGGAAGAAGAGCAATGCAGTGGCAAGTCTTGTGAAGAAAAAAGCTCCCAAGAGAAGGCAACTGAGAAGTTCAAAGGGAAAGAAGAACAAACTAAGCAAATCAGACCTACCTGATTTGTGCCGTCCTATGGTGACGACAGGAGGTTCCCATATCTGAACTGGGTGTATGGAAAATAATAATAAAGTGCCATATTTCAACTGTCTAATATTTGTACCTGTTATTTGGATCTGCTAGGGTGGAGCCAATTCAAATCACATGAGAAACGTTAAGATTTTCTGAATGTGTGCTTGTCTCGGCTTTTGAAATACTAGGGCATGTGTCTCATTTATGTGTTTCATCTGTTTATCCATTAATCTTCAGCTGGAGGGCTTTCTGCCTCAGACTCTACAATAATTTGAGTGGCTTGTTTGGAATCAGGTACCAACGGTACTCTCTCCATTACTCCTTTTTGACCCAACAGGTTTTTTTGAAGGCTACAATGATCTTCGTGTCATTAGTATATTTATTGTACATAGTTTTTTGAAACAATCATCTGGCTACCACTTTTGGAAGACAGACCCATGACGTAGTATTTTGTATAATGCAATGACCTCTGTAGCCATCTCTTGAGATCTTCCAGAGTAGGTGCCGGGTAAGAATGGCACCTCAAGGTCAAGGTTTGAGTCTTGGATTTGAACCCTGGAAAACTGAGGTTCAGATCCCAGTTCAGCCATGGAAACCCACAAGCACTCAGGCAAAGCAATCCTGTCTGTTAAGTCAGAGCATTATAAATATCTAAAGCCCAGCAGAATGGGTGAAGGAGGAACATTAAACACATTTCCTCTCCTGCTACTATCAGTTGAGCCAGTGTGGTTTAGTGGTATGATTTGGGCCACTGGGTAACCTTGGACAAGTCACATTCCCTGAGTCTCAGAGGAAGGCAATGGCAAAACCTTCTGAACAAATTTTGCCAGGAAAATCACGTTAGGTTTGCCTCAGCATAAGAAGGGTTGGGCAGCTCCTTATCTTTCAGTCCAGTTTACATTACGATATAACAATACTGTACTTTTAATTTAATTGTATCAGTTTTTTTCTCAGCATTCCTCTAGTTCCTTTGATATGACTTTGTAAATAAAGCCATCTCACCACTCAAGCGCTCAGTGGATGATCAATGCTCATGGCTTAGTCTAGAATACCTTAATGTGCTACATATGAGGCAGCCTTTGAAGACACGCCACTTAGTATCAAAAAGTTGTGCTCTGAACTATCTGAAACTAGGCATTTCACCAGCTATAGTATGGTATTGCTATGTAGAATCATTAAACATTCTAAATTATTGTTCCCTTTCAATTGATCTGGAGAAATCCTGTTTCTTTAACATTCCTCATAACATGCATTGCCTTCAGTAGCCCTTAAGAGAACAAGTCTTTACCTGTCAGTCACCAAGCACACCATGCTTTAAATGAAAATAGGAAAACTCCACATAGCATATCCAAAAGTGAACTACAGGCAGTTCCTGAGTTATAAACATCCGACTTACAAATGAATCAACAGGATGTGAGGGAAATCTATCCCGAGAAAGGGATATTCACTCCTGAAAGAGGTATTATGGGGGAAAGGTGTCTCCACTGAAGCACCAACCCTTGTTTCCACAACAAGGCAATTTTCTCAAAGTCCAATTATTGCAGGGACAGAAAGTGCGGTGAAATCTTCTGAACAGGGACATAGACAGCAAAACAAACATAATAGGAGTGTTAACCCTTCTCTATGTTATATATATGTATATGGTTAGAGTTACACTTAAAAATGTACCTATTCCTATAACTGTTTGTTTTTGGCATCTAATGACTGCTGGTTGTTAAACCACCCCGATTCCCCCCGGGGGTGAGAAGGATGGGATACAAATGTATAAAATAAATAATAAATAATAATCCCACTTACAAACAAACTTGAGAACAAACTTACAGAACCTATATTGTTTGAAACTAGGGGACTGCCTGCGTATGTATGCCACACATAGCATGTGTCTGTATCAAATTTGGTGAAAATCCCTCCAGTTGTTTATGTTGTAGTAGCAGAACAGCGGAATTTCAAAAATATTTTTTTATCTCATCTAGTCAGTATCTTTCAAGTGATCAATATCTTTCAAATGGATGCCTCTCAGTGCTCCAAGTGATTTATTTTGTGAACCATATAGTTATATTTTAAGTCAGAATGTTCTAATAATCACCTCCAAATTTGGTGAAAATCATCCTCACACCGGAAAACATTGGAGGGAAGCAGTGGAATGTTTAACTCATGGGAACCTTAAGACAAACCTATCACAGGGCTTTCTTGACAAGATTTGTTCAGAGCAAGATTGGCTTTGCCTTCCTCTGAGGCTGAGAGAGTGTAAGTTGTCTGGCGTTCCCTGAGACTTGATTTTTCTCTGAATGTTGTGACCTAGGGCCCTTCCACACAGCCATATAACTCAGAATATCAAAGCAGAAAATCCCACTATATCTGCTTTGAACTGGGTTATCTGAATCCACACTGCCATATATTCCGGTTCAAAGCAGAAAATATGGGATTTTATTCAGCTGTGTGGAAGGGGTCCCTGTTGTCTATTGAAAAGAGTATTTCAAAAGAAAATACACATCTAAATCTATGCTTCAAAGGGCAATCTAAACATGTGTTCTAATTGTTAAATATATTTTGTGATATGTATTTTGGAACAGACATATGGGTAAAATGCATGACTATGACATGGATTGGAAACAATAAAGCCTCAATGCCACCTAATCCATTGTGACACACGCATTGGCATTATGAAGCCAGATGGTAACACTAAAGTCAATGTTATGCACATGTAGAGGGAATGTTTCCTAATTAATTATACCTGTAGAAAGTGATGAGTTGCATCCAAAGTTTAGAAGAGTTACTTTTTTGGACTATAATCACCAAAGTTCACTCAGCATCATGGCCAGTGGCAATGCTGGCTGGTGGATTCTGGAGGTTATCGTTAAAACAAATGCTGTGGTAGAGTCAGCATTTGTCATTTGGGGGTGGTGGGAGGTTTCTTTTGACAGTCGACACATCTGTCCAGACGTCGTGGATTGCTGTACATCATAGCTCACTTCATTCAATAGGATATTTCACCCAAGAGTATAACTCTTCAGAAAGCTGGGGAAGCTGTTGTGGGGAGGATGTGTGTGAGGTGGTTTGCTTTAGCCAGTCTAATAAAATATGGTATGCCTAAATCTTGTTCTAATGCTTTGTGTGGAATATCATTAATCTAGATGTTTTGTCTGGATCTGAGCATTCTTCTGGGTTGTATAAAGGAAACAGTAGATGCTATATATAAAATGGGAACTATTGATAGTCCCTAGGACTTCAGTTGTTAGGGGTATAAATATGGTAAATAAATAAATAGGAACATGTTTTCTCCTTAGTTTGAAAGGCTTATTATATATAACATCTGATCTCAGAGATAAAATCTTTAATCATCAGGCTTAAGCCTGCTCTCCCCTCAGCCTAGATCCTTTTGATATTTTGATCTTCAACTCAAAGGGGGTTGGACTGGATGGCCCATGAGGTCTCTTCCAACTCTACTATTATATGATTCTATGATTCTATGATTCTATGAAAGAATCCATCTCATTGTGATGATAACTAGGGCTAGTGGGAAATCTGTAGAAAATTGGATGGAGAGGACTGAGTTAAGATAGTAGACAGACTCCCTGTATTTCTAATTTCTGCTGGTACCATTTTATTGGCTTCTTGGGAAATGGACAGAGACTTGTCATTAAAAAAATATAAGTATGTTTCCAATTAGGTAAAGCATTTTTATCTCCTTTTTCTGACATTTTATTTTAGATGGTATTGTGCTTGTCTTGTCCTTCCTCTTGTGCATGATCTCTTGCACATATATTCTAATTCTTATTTTTCTAGCGGATTTCACCTCTTTGTTGCGTAAATACTACCTTCACATGCGCTCTCTCTCAAAATCAATGCTTTTAGATCAACTTTAAGTTCTACAACTGGCATTCCACACATTGCATTCATTTTTTTTTTAAAACAACACAGACACTGATGAATTTTAAATACAGGGTTTGCTTTATTTGTTGTCAGGATGTAGAAGTCACTCTGGAGGACAAGTTAGACATCCTTTAGACTTTGACCTGGCTTTGAACAGCTTGAAGAGGTGGGATTTTGCTTCTTTTGGTCACTCTCTTGGAGGAATCCACTTTCCCTTGCTTCTTGGCATTGTTCTTGCCATTTCTAGCCTTGGCTGGGACATTTTTTTTCTTAGTGGCCTCCTTTGCTTTCTGACCTTTTCCTTTCATCTTTTGCTGCTGTTTTTTCTTCTCCAAGTGAGGGTTGATCTTGAAGGAGCCTGTGGCTCCATTCCCTTTCACTTGCAAGAGCAGTCCTTTAGTCAGCATTCTTTTGATGGACCTCAGGAAATATTGCTTCTTATTGGTCATGTCATAGCCCATGTTGGTCACAATTTTCTTAAGACATTGCATGGAGAGGCCATTCTTCTTCTGGCAGGTGGCCACGGCTGTGAAGATCAGCAAGGAAGGGTTGGTGGTTGGCATCCTGGGTGCGGCTTTTGATTGCTTAACATGTTGAGCAGCCCTTTGGCATGAACTGGAATCCGTGGCCTTCCTTGACCTGGAATGGCTTCTACCTCTCTGCAGCTGAGGATCCTGCATGGCAGGGGTTTCCAAAGAACCTGCTGATTGGATGTTCTGGGAAGTATCGAGTGGTTCATTATCTTCTGATGCTGCAGATGAGGGCTCATCAGTTGAGTTTGTGTCAGATGCACCTACCAAAGGATTCTCTGCAAATTTGCTTGACTCCATGATGCGGTTCAGATGGATAAGGCCTTCCGTTTATCTCCCAGTTGTGTAAGTTATTTCTGGCAGCTTGGATCTGCCCCTGTATCTATTTGGAAGAGAATGTGTTTGGGATCTCTCTCCCCTCTTCTTTCCTTTGCAGATAATAAAGAAAATCAACACAGGAGATTCTTCTTGGTTATCTCCAGTCAGTTTGTATTATCCACAGCTCTGAATGTTTGTGAAGAAGATTTGTTGGCTCTCAGGACCTTCACACTTTCATAGCTTGACTTGTTTATTCATTCAACACCCCACTTTTAGCCTTGAATGAACCACTGCTTTCTCTTGAGTGTGCCTCACCTACTCCCACTCCTGAATCTCTCCCAACAATATTAAGAAATTTATGTCTGGGAACATGGAGGACCTCAAGTTGATGGTACTCTGCTGCAAGGCAAATGAAATCTGTCTGTTGCAGAGATATTTTGTGTATCTTGGTTTAGCTGGTTGTCATGGGCACAGAGTTGAGCATTCTATGATGTCAGCTTGGTGCTTTGTGATATCATTAAAACCCGTCTCCAAGGTTTTACTGCTATCTGTGCTTATCCATTTTCTGGGTTTGATTGGGATGTTTCCTCTCCTCCAGATATTTTCAAAAATTTGAAGTCTTTCAACAAATAAATGGGAGCATTTACTACACACACAAAAACAATCATGTATAATATGTATCACAATGACTGAAATGGAGTGTGGCTGAGTAGGCAACATTAATTTTATTTCTGTATCACTTCTCAGCCCACAAGGGCTCATTAGGCTACAAACAAAAACAATTAAAATAATACAAATATTTTAAACATAAAAATGCATTGAATAACTTCTAAAATCCAATATTAAAATAATTAAAACAGAACCATTTCAGACATTCAAGGTCATGTGGAACAGCACAGTTTTGGCCACCCACTGGAAGCTTATAAAAGATAGGACCAGCCAAATTTCCTGAGGCAGGGAGTGCTATTCTTAGGGGACTGCTACAGAGAAAGTTACATTATACATACTCATCAACCTAACTTGATGCTCTTGGGGCACACAGTATTGGCCTCTCTAGAAATCATATTTCTGGTACACTTATATTAGAGAAGGTAGTGAAGTGTGTTAAAGCACTGAGCTGCTGAACTTGCAAACCGAAAGGTCCCAGGTTCAAATCCCGGGAGCGGAGTTAGCCCTCGCTGTTGCTCCAGCTTCTGCCAACCTAGCAGATCAAAAACATGCCAATGTGAGTAGATCAATAGGTACCTCTCCGGTGGGAAGGTAACGGTGCTCCATGCAGTCATGCCGGCCACCTGACCTTGGAGGTATCTATGGACAACGCCGGCTCTTTGGCTTAGAAATGGAGATGAGCACCAATCCTCAGAATCAGACATGACTGGACTTAATGTCAGGGGAAACCTTTACCTTTACTTAGTCTTCTTCTAGTTCAAAATCATTTATGGCTTTATAGGTCAACATCAGCCTTGCATTGATCTCAGAAGGAAAGTGGAAGCCCTTGCAATTTTCACAAGAGTGGTATTATGGTCTCTAAATTACAGCTTAATCTGAAATCCTTGTGTTCTCTGAGCACTGATTTTCATATAAGCTTTCATGAACTGGATGGAGCTCAATGAGAAAGATAGTGTGGCCATCTGATTAAAAATGCCAAATTGCTTAAAGTTTGCAAATGCCAGTTTTTGTGTATGATATGCCTTTAAGGAAGCTCAAGGAAACTCACGTTTTATTTCTCTGTCTCTCAACAACTTTTTTTCCTTCAGCATTCAGATGGTGCATCATCACACGATTCATGATAACACAGAGGAATTGAGGGAAATGGCAGGCAGCAGAGATGTGCCCCGGCCCCTCTCCACTTTACCCATGTTCAACGTCCGCACAGGCGAGAGGACCAACCCCATGCAAAGCAGACGCTATGACAGTGCCCAGGTGCCTCTCATCTTGGCGCAGCAGTGAACATTGGCCAGGTTGGTACAAACTTGCACAATCCTAGAATGATAGGCATGGAAGAGAACATTGTAGGCCATTTAGTTGTGCCACAATTTTGGACTAGAGCAGCCTTTCTCAACCTGGGGTTGGGACCCCTGGGGAGGGGTTGCCAAAGACTATCAAAAAACGCATAGGTATTTGTGCCAAATTTGGTCCAGATCTATCTTTGTTTTGGTTCATAGCGATCTCTGAAAGTCGGTGAGCTACATCTCCCCTAAATCACCCCAAATCCTTCCAGTATTTTTGGTTGGTCATTGGGGTTCTGTGTGGGAAGTTTGGCCCAATTCTATCACTGGTGGGGTTCAATGGAATCTTTGATTGTAAGTGAACTATAAATCCCAGCAACTAGAACTCCCAAATGTCAAGGTCTATTTTCCCCAAACTCCCATCAGTGTTCACATTTGGGCATATTGAGAATCGTGCCAAGTTTGGTCCAGATCTATCATTGTTTGAGTTGACAGTACTCTCTAGATGTAGGTGAAGTACAAGTCCCATCCACTCTGTAATTTCATTTTATACACAAGTGATATGAACAAAGATGATACAAGGGAACTGGAAGAAATAGAATCACATAGCCCTGAATAGTATGATCTTCCTCTCACTTTTGCATTCAGCAATCCCCAACACAAGAAGGAATATAACATCTCCTACACATAAACAAGGGGGAAGGGTTTGAAAGTCGGGGGGAAAGAAAGAGGGGAGGTGAGGATAATGGAGTTATTGTTAGTAAGTTAAGTCTTGACAAATATCTAATATTTGGCTCTCCTGATGTTTCACCCACATCTATGGCAGGCATCGTCAGAGGTTGTGAGGTCTTTTGGAAACTAGGCAAGAGGGGTTTATATATCTGTGGAATGTTCAGGGTGGGAGAAAGAACTCTTGTCTCTTGTCTCTGTCAGACTACACAGAAGCCATTGAAATCTACAAGCATGTGGACAATTTCAACAGAAAGGAGGAAACCATGAAAATGCACAAAATCCAGTTATCAGTATTTTAAAAACTCTAAAATCAGGACAGTAAATAAAGAACAGCACTCAAAAAAAATAGGAATTCCAGGCATGAAACAATCAGCGCCAGAACAGAATTCCCCCCAGGCAGGAAGCAGCTAGGCTTTGAAGCTGCAAGGCCATTGAATGCTAACCAGGGTACCCAATTGCAACATTCACACTTGCCTCAAACAGACAAGAATTCTTTCTCCACAGATGTATAAACCCCACTTGCCTTGTTTCCAACAGACCTCACAATCTCTGCGGATTCCTGCCATAGATGTGGGTGAAATGTCAGGAGAGAATGCTTCTGGAACATGGTCATACAGCCTGGAAAACTCACAGCAACCCAATGAAAATATTGCAGACATCTTCACTAGTTTCTTCTTTTTTCCCCTCATGAAATATATAAACTCAGCTTTCAAAAAATCTAACTTTAGTTCAATAGGCGTTCATTGTCTTTATGATATCATAGTGAACTTAATCCTGCAGAACTCTTTTTGCTATCAAAAAACTTTTCAAAAATATTTTCTCTTCTTTCAACAGATTATATCCAGTTTGATTTCAGGAAAAATTTCCTGCCAAAGTCATCATTTGTCAATACTGAGATATTTAAACAAAGCCTGTGATGGTGGATTTTGCTTTGCTGGTTTTCTACTTTGTTTATTACGGTATTTGATTTATTGTGGTTTCTCACTGGGGATGAGAAAAAGTGTGGCTGTTCTTTATATCTCTACAACAAACAAGTTTTGGCCAATGGGGAAAATGTATAAAAATGCTTGCAATTAAGGAAAATGCATCTGTTATACATAGCAAAGGTGAAGATTTTCCCCTGACATTAAGTCTAGTTTTGTCCTACTCTGGGGGTTGGTGCTCATCTCCATTTCTAAGTCGAAGAGCCAGCGTTGGCTGTGGTCACCTCCAAGGTCATGTGGCCGGCATGACTGCATGGAGCACCATCACCTTTCTGCCTGAGTGGTACCTATTGATCTACTCACATTTACATGTTTTCTAACTGCTAGGTTGGCAGAAGCTGGGGCTAATAGCAGGAGCTCACTCTGCTCCCTGGATTTGAACCGCCAACCTTTCAGTCAGCAAATTCAACAGCTCAGCAGTTTAACCCACTGCACCACTGGGGGCTCCCTGTTATACATAAGTGGACACCAAAACATGCAATCATTTCCATGCAAAACACCCTCCCTGTTTCAATGTTGCAACCTGAAACAAAATTAGAACGGGTGTCGTTAAACCAGAATTAAAATTTTCATATCTCCCATCCCTACTCATACTTCCAAAAGTGTAGATTCTTGATATAGTTCTATGTAGTTATGCTAAGTCAGATGCTCAAAATACTTGCTGTGTAGCTGGTCTTATAGTATTTTTTAACAATAGGGGTGAAACCTTTGGAGCCTTGATATTTGGGTGGACAAGTGAGCCAAGCCTGGGACCAGTTTAAGTCCCTGTACATCCCAGTGAACTGCAGTGTGGCATTTTACCCAAATTGGAAGTAATATATACATAATTTCTAATTTCTGTCCTATAGAAGTTATATAATGCTAGAGGTGTTACCTAAAATGGATGAACTTCATCAAAGGGAATATTGGAGATGTAAGATACAACTGGTACCTTTTCTCATTTGGTGGTCATATAGATTTTTGGAAAAATGTGGTTAAGGAAAAAAATCAATAAGGTTAAGAAAAACCCAGAAATGTGTCTTTTACGGTTATTTAGGGAGGGAATTAGTAAAGGAGATGAAGAAATTTGTCAATATAGCTTTGTAGCATAAGAATTACCCAAAAAGGATTGGAGAGAAAACTTATTAGCTGATTATATACAAATGGCCAAGCTATATAATCATATTCAAGTACGAAATAATGGAGTGTTCACCAAAAAGCGGAAGCTGGAATTTGTATATCTGGAAAGAAAGACAAATGTAGCCTCAAGGGGAATGTATTAAAGAATTTATAAGGGTTGCTATTATTAGGTGTAAGATTCTCAGTGAATAGTAGCAGGAATCATAGGTGGTGGGTTCACAGGTGTGGGGAAGGAGGGAAACGGTTTGTTAGGATGTTGTAATGTATCTGGTTTGCTAGCTATTGTAGTATCTGTATTTGTTTTTCTTTTGTATACAATAAAATTATTATTAAAATAATAACAATAATTCATAATAATGGATTGAATGCAAAAAGGAAATTGGCTCTGTTGGTGGCACTATGGCTGGGTTTGGAGTTATTGGGGCAAGTGCTGCTTTTAAAAATGGATGTTGGATGTCAACAGAATTGAGAGGCTGCAAATATTGAGTTGTGGGTCACAAGTTATATTATTATTACTATTATTATTATTGAGCCCTCGATGGTGCAATAAGTTAAACCTTTGTGCCATCAGGACTGCTGACTGAAAGGTCGGAGGTCCGAATCTGGGGAGCAGGGTGAGCCCCATCTGTTAGCTCCAGCTTCCCATGCAGGGACATGAGAGAAGCCTCCTACAGGATGGTAAAACATCCTGGTATCCCTTGAGCAACATCCTTGCAAATAGCTAATTCTCTCACACGAGAAACAACTTGCAGTTCCCCAAATCGTTCCTGACATGAATTATTATTATTATTATTATTATTATTATTATTATTGACACAACGACGTTGTATGACACAGCAAACAAGATAGATATGCTGGATTTCGTTTCATTTATTTATTTATTATTATTATTATTATTATTATTATTATTATTATTATTATTATTATTATTATTGCCCTGCTTTTCCTCTCCACAAAGGAGACTCAAAGCAGCTTTGTCCTCCATTACCCACAATTTCTCCAACCCTACATTAAATTTCACTGAGGTGCTGCTTACCTGTCTGTAGATAAAATAGCCATCACTTTTGCTGTCAACAGACCTTCTCTGGTTGAATTTTTGAACAAATAGTCAGAAACCTCATCCTCTGCATCCTAACAGTACTCCAAAGTACCTGCATATAATGCCTAATTCCATCATGGCTTTCAAGAGATGTTCTCATGTCATCTCTTAAAATTTAACACACAGCATTTAGTTGCAACATAAACATGCATGAAATCTTTGATATATGAAACAGGGATAAAATTCCCAAACTGATAAAAAAGGCAATTAACTTTTTATTTTTTTCACTTCTCCAAATTTTGTGATGTAGTTTTGTATTTAAAAGCCTTAGGAATAACTATGTGTAAAGATCTGCTTGCATAATTCAGAGAAACTGCATGTGTGTATTTTCAACGGCATATGAATATATATGTACTTTTGAGGCTTTTTAAACATACACATTCATAAATCAATTCGGAAATGATTGAAAGTGGGTTTTGAAAAGTTCAAAATGTTGTAGAATGTAGATAAGACAAGATTTCAGCTCTGTCCCACATTTTGTTCATTCTGTGTTCATATACCAGCTGAGCTCCCGTTTCACACACGAAATGCCTTTCATGCGTAGATTTTCCTTGCTTATGTTTGTTCACCACAGCTGAACAGAACATAATGGGACCCTTTTTCTTTAATCACCATGCCTCAAACTCCCTAACTTTTTGATCCCAAGGAATCAGGCCCCCTTCCAATTATATCAGTTTTGTGTGTTGTCTTTCCTAATCCCATTCCATCCTGCTTTTGCATTAATCTACATTTTTGAAAAATATACATCTGAACTTGCAGACATGTCTAAATTCATATTTTAACACTTTTTTCCACAATGTGCATTCTAAAATTTATTTTCTGTCAAAGCACCCATTTCTGTGACTCCTTTTGGTAAAATTTAAAGGAGCTTTCTGAGATGTGAAAAATCTCAAGGATAATTGTGTTATGATTGTTGGTTGCCTATGAAGTGTAGATTGGGTCAGTTTCTACTGTGAAATAAAAAAAATGAATTCCTCAATTTCTATAGTAATTTCACATGCTTAATCTACTTGAGCTAAATGGAGAGATTTTGCTCTCTGTATGTTTTAACATTTCACAGAACTCTTTAGCCCTTATCATAGTGCTATAAGGTAGATCTACATATTACAAAAGTTCATGTTCTATGGTTTCTCTTATACAGGAAAACCCGCTTTGTGGAAGAAGGTCAAGGCAGCCATGGAGCAGTCTGCTGTGCTGAGCTCTCAAAAGCAGTCCCCATCCTGGGTGCCAAATTTCACAATAATCCTCTTTCCACCAAGAAATAAGTCTGTTTCTGTTCTTGGCAGACAGAAAGACAGACAAGACAGCCATTGTTGTCTCTTTGACAGGAAAGTAAATTGGCTACTTTCTCTGGAGAGAGAGATACAACTGGGTTTTGGTCACTTCTTTCTCCAGAGGAAAGAGCTAGACACTTTTCTTGGTGGAGTGAGGTGTATATCTCTGCATAGCTGTACTCTTCACCAGATTTGATACCCAGGGATGGGTCTGTTTAGAGAAATCAGCAAAACCAAAATAAAATTCAGGTGCTGCTGCATAGATAAGTTACTCTTCCCAGTTTCCTCTCATGAATACCCCTTTCTCATTGCTTTACCAAGATAAATGATAGTAACACACACATTGTTTGCTTGGAGCTTCTGCAGGGAAAAGAACATAGTGATATCATGGAAAAGCAGGCCAGACTGGAAGGCCCCTGGCTGGCAAGAAACAAAAGGCCTATTGTAGGGGGAGATGTCTTGCTGGTCTTCCTATCTGAGTGGATTTCTGTGTAAAAAGAAATTACCACTGCCTGGCAGGAACTTGGGGCTGAACGAAAGTGGACATGTGGGTGGGTGCCATAAAATAATTAATTGGTAATAATAATCATGATTGTCACTTGCATGCCATTCAAAAGGAGTACATTCAAGATAATGCATGTCATATAAGTATGGTGGGCTTGAAATTGGTTTCAGGACCCTACATGGATCCCAAAATCTTTGGATGCTCAAATCCCAATAGTATATGACAAGTTTGCCCCGATGCTTTTGGTTTGTAGCAACTGAAGCAAGCTGATGACAACAAGAGAAAGTGGGAGAAAGAAAAAGGCTGACATTTTGAAGCAGCTTAAAATGGAACCTTAGAAGATTAACTGCGGTTATCTCTTCCAAATTAGTATGGTTGGAGGGAAGGAGGCTCAAGAAATCAATAAAGGGACTGTGTCTAAGGGTAAAAACGGCCAAGGGTGTTATTTCATCTCTATTAAGGCTTGGTTGGTGGCTGTTTTAAAAAATGCAAACAAGCCCCAATCCATTGTGTATTTAGAGGCTCATGCTCAAGTAGTGGGATAGCAGCTGTGCTTTGCTACCCTCACAATCCGGCCTCTTGGAAAAGGGTAAAATATTTGCTATGCAAGCGTGTGATGCCTCCGGTGTACCTTCCTCCTTTTACAAAGCATCCTTTGATGGAAAGGAACCCCTCTTCTCACTCGCTCCTGAATGAAGGCCATTGAACTTTTTCCAGCTATCTTGGCATGTGGCAAGAGGATGCCAGCAGTCATATTTGACAGGGATGGAGGATTTTTTTTTGTTTTATTTAGTTTTATTTAGCTTTGCTCCCTGCCCACAACATCAAGGAGGAAAAAGATTCAGACAGCTCAGTTCATTTTGGGAAAGATCTGGGGAAAGGGAGGCAGCTGGAGGAAGTGCAAGGACATTGACGAAGCAGCATGCACAAGGCATAATGGAAGATGGAAAAAGTAAAGGCAGTGGGAATGAGAGACCAAGAGTTAAGAGGAAGAAAAGAAAATCCAAGAAAGAGAGGCTACTGAGGTGGAGCAAGGAACTATATTTTACAAGGCTGTGAAGATGAAGCAAGAACTGAGAACCTGCATCACCTTAGAAGAATTATTCATTCTGCCTTGAGCTGCTGTGACCGAGATACCAATGTGTTATGTCTATACCAGGGCTCAGCCTTTTACATCTGTTTTCATTACCATTTGAAGCAATCCTACCAGGAAAAGCTCCTGAACATGCATAGAGTGCTTTCTGTGTGCCACTGAGCCATGAAGGAGGGTGGAGCTGGTCTGTGGGTAGGTGCATATATATGTGGTATGGGATTATGTATCTTATCCTTCTTGTTACTTAAAAAAGAGTGGGAAAGTTTATTTTCACCAGATGGTGGTCCTGCAAATTGGAGGTGGCTCTTATATGGAATTGCTGGAGAGAAAAAAATAATAGGTCCCTTTGCGTCTGTAAACACCATGCTGTGACTTTGAAATATCCATGCCATCAGGCTCATGGAAGAAGAAGAAGAAAATGGGTGAGAAATAAATCCTAGGTACTTTTCAAGGTCAAAGTCTTCATACTATCAGGACCACCATCTTCATTGGCATTTTTGGTAAGTCCACGTTTTATCATTTTATTTGCTTCCAAACCGGATTAGGTTTTTTTGGGGTTTTTTTGCTTTTCTAATTACTATTGTGGCATCTTGCAAAGTGGAAGGAAAGGATTTGTTGCTTTCACATCTTATGGTTCTTTTGAAAGGATTTCAAGGAATCCATGAGGGGGAGAATGCAAAAGCACAAAGGGAATATTTGAAATGGCCAGAGAAGTCCTTCATCACCTCTCCATGCTGAATTGGTAGACTTGCTAGAGCCAGGCCTGAGATGCAGAAACAGAGCAAGTGAAATTCTTATTGGCAGGCAGATAAAAACGAGGAGATAAGTGTTACCTATTTATTAGCTTGTTTTCTTTTTTGCATTAGAAATGTGGAGGAGCAGGGCTGGTACCAAGCTGTGCTAATGCCATGGCTTGTGGCAGCATTGTGAAGGAGCAGATGGGGAATATCAAGTTCAACCTATTCTAAGGAGGTGCGGAGAAGGGAGAGGGAATTTCCAAGCATACAAGAAGAAAACAAGAAAGGGGGGGATCATGCAAAGTGAGAAATAATAGAAGAATTAAGCAGACGAAACCAATTCTAATGGCTTTCCCTGAATCCCTTTTGTCTCTTCAAGGCAAGGATGGAGAATGTGTAGTTGGCCAAGCATTGTTGGATTGAAACTCCCATCATCATGCTTCATTGGCTGTGCCAACTAAACCTGATGGGGTTTGTAGCTCAGCAACATTAAGAAAGCCACACATCCCCTGTCCCCATTTAGGGCTTTCAGTACTTTTCAATCTTTGGGCTTCTAGATGTTAGAAATTTCACCTTGGAGTGCTGAAAACCAAAACATCTGGAGGAAAAAGTTTGAGGAGCGTGGCATCTGTGCTTAAAATGTCAATTGTCTTGACTGTCATGGAATCTATTGTCAAACAATGGCACTTTTGCAAGAGTATAGGAAAGGCCATGCCAGTGTTTATTTATTTAGATCCATTTATTATATTTATTTATTTATATATATCCATCCCTAAAGTAGTTTATGTTTAAAGTATTGACACATCAATAAACTGTAGAAACCATTATCGTTTCCCCTCCCACCAGCCAAAACCGCACCAGTATCTGGCCTGATGTGACAGAAAAAGTCTGAAGAACAACTGGTATATTTGGATCATTTCACATGCTTTATTTCAGCAGTCAAAATAATTAAAAACATCTCAAATTATAATACATATACAAAATAGGTACAGAATCTTCGGTCGCTCACACTCCCTAGAACATCTGCCTCTTGTTAAAGAGAGGAATGGGTTTGCTTGAAATTGGAAACCCACCGAAAGACAGAGGGGAACCAGAGTGGAAATGGGGATAACAAAGGAGATGAAGTGAATGAGGAGAGGAAAAAAGGATGATGGATCAGCAGCAAGTGAGGACCATGAGACAACGAGAGAGGGTTGGTGCAAGAGTTTGCTTTTGCAGGGTGGAAGGAGAGATGGAAAATCAGAAAGGGATGATGGTGGAGAAGAACTGGATGAGGAGAGGAAAAACAAGCCAACAGGGAATCCACCGGCTTTACAAGAGAAAGACAGAAACTGTTCAGACCTCGATCCCTTTTAGCAATGTTTAATTTATTTGTTTTTTTTCCTTATCCTGGGTTAATTTTTGTTGTTGTTGCGTGTTTTTAAAAAAAGAAAGAATAAAAATAATTAGCACCTTTTGAAAAAATTCACAAGTATTGTTGGGTAGCAAGGCACCAAATTGGCTTGCCCCCTCCACTACTCTCATTCCTATAGCACCAAGTGGCCCCCTCTTTGCAACACATTCGCTTGGAGGGGCAAGGTTTTTGTCTGTTAAATAGATTTCATCATCTCAAAAAGAATTCCATGGGACCTGAAAATGATTAACATAGCAGACTAAAAAGTTAAAAAATAAAAATAGAAGACACAGTTAGCACCTTTATCTAAACTTGGAGCCCTGACCCATTCCTCCCTGCCCTAAGGCAACCTGGTATGGTTAGTCTTAAAATCCCAAAACTACCCCAAAGAACTTGAAAATGACAATGGTGAGGTAGCTGTCCATACAACAATAATATACATTTAACATTACATTTTCTCTGCTTTTTGGTATTACTGGACATTGTTTTCCTGCAGTTGTTTCACCAACACAATCTATATAACTCTTACAAACCTATTTTCCCTCTCTCTGTTCTTCTAGGGAAGGAAATCTCTGGCATCTTTCACAGGGACATGAGCTATTCAAAAGTTCTTTACATCTCAACAGTTCCCTGTTTTGAAAACTACTCTCATTAATATGGGTTTTATCACATTTTCTTTCTGCTGCCAGCTGAACAAATAAGGAAAAATGCACATTTATAAAAGTCTGAAAGAATAATCTTTTCAGTGGTATTGCTCTGTAAAAAAGAAAAGAAAAATCTTTCTGCAGAGAAAGATGACTTGTAGGTAAATTTTGGGATTTTTCCAACTCCAGGTTAAGGAAGTAGGATTTATTATTATTATAAGGATTGCGATGGGCAGGTTCTACCATTAGTTTAGTATTCCTCATGTTGTAGAAGTAGCTATTTCAAAACTGGTAGAAGTAGTATATCAGGTGTTAGTTGGTTTGAACTAGATGGCTTTTATATATATGTCCTTCTGGAATGTGCAAATAGTGGTCCCAAGCTATTACATGCTCTTAACAAAAAAGAAGAAGGAGAAGAAGATAAAATTAAACCATTCTGTCTTCGGGGATTTTTTCAATAAAAAAAGTCAAGCAAGTGGATGCACTTCCTTAATTATTTTTGAAAAGTCATTTATTTTTATTTTTTTGGTTTAATGCTTTTTTGTTTTTTTTTACGGAAACAAAAATAGTTTTAGAGATGATGGATAGAAAAAGACACAAATTCAAGTCCATGTGAAATTTCCTTCTTTTTTGGCTGTTTTTTATTTTATTTTTTAAACTGTCAGGTTTCCTTTTGGATTTACAAGAAGCAGGCGGGTCCAATCTCAAGGCCGAATTCCTGGTCTGGGGCACCAACGTCCATGGGAGCCACATCAATGATGGGCAACCGGGAAGTTTTTGTTGTTTTGTATTCGATGACTGTCTTTCCCCAACTGCCAGTGTGACTCTGCGGAAGAATGTAAAACAGGAAGAAATCAGACTTCTGTGTACTGCAATAACAGATTTCTAGGGTTCAAAGACAGAGGAATGGCCCTTGCCTAAACCTTTTCCCTGGACATTTCTGTTCCTAAAACACTGGTTGCATATCAACGATACCTCTTCCATCATGTTTGCTCATTGAGTCTACCACGCATGAGTCGGGTCAATTTATATATTTTGAATATTTTAAAAAAAGAACTCAAAGAATTCAGGGAAGTATGAGAGAAACGGATCAAAACAATGGAGGAAATTCTGTCATGGCTGGGTTATCCTTTCTGAATAGCCCCAAATTTAAATCCAGAAGAAATTAGTATGCATACATGGATGGGCTGGTAGTCAGCCTTTTGTGTTCTGCCAAAGCTTTCATGGAGTTGGAAGAGACCTCATGGGCCACCCAGTCCAACCCATTCTGCCAAGAAGCAGGAAATCGCATTCAAAGCACTCCTGACAGATGGCCATCCAGCCTCTGCCTAAAAGCCTCCAAAGAAGGAGCCTCCACCACAGTCCAGGGCAGAGAGTTCCACTGCTGAACAGCTCTCACAGTGAGGAAGTTCAGGTGGAATCTCCAACCTACTATTGCTTCCCAACCCAGAGTTCTGAAAGCTGGTTAAGAGCTGCACAGTTGCCTTTGTGTCAAAAGGCAATATGTGTTTTGAAAGTTAAATACAAGAACAAAATTATAGAGTATCCTCCCCTTCGTTCTGATCCAAATGGTGGAAACCATTAGCAGGTTGGACAGATACTGCTACGTCAAGGTACATAATAGATATATATGGGGGTGTCTCATGGCATCCTCCCAGAAAGCCTAGGGATGATTTTTCATCAAGCACCATGCCTCAGTGCACACAAGTATCTATTCTACTTGCTTGAAGAGAAATATTTAACTGTAAAGACAGCATTTATTGGGGAATCTACTACTACAACCCGATTTTCTTGTTCATTGTCTATCTCTGTTTTCCCAGATTTTGTCTCAGTTCTTATAAACACATTGCCCTCCCCATAGGCTTTATTATGTATTAACTTCAATTTCAGAGGGTGAACAAGTTTTAATAGAAAGTATTGAGGTGAAAGGAAGTAAAGCCTTCCCCAAGAGTGGAAAACTGATCTAACCAAAGACCCTCATTTCTGTACCAGACAACTGAAAATGACTTGGTGCTATATCTTTTTGCAATCTGGCTGACCCACCCAAAGCCCCAGAGACTCACCGTGCAGCCATCTTCAATGACTCCATAAGTGAAACGACTGTTGCCTTCTGCTCTGATCTCGATCTCGTTGGAGCCCTGGAGGGTCAGAGCCTTCTTCAAGTTGCCACTTTGTTGGTCCATGTAAGCCACGCTGTTCTTGCAGTGGTAGGTGATGTTCTGGGAGGCTTCAGTGGACATCAAGCGCAAGAAAGTAAGTTGGATGTTAACGTCAGCTGGGTTGGAACCTTCACTACCATATTCGAACTGTCAAGGGAAAAGCAGGAAGCAAAAAAAGTGGTTAGTGCTTATGTCATCTTCTCTAAGAATCTCCTTGTAAACCCCAAAGGTCTACATGCTCCCTTTGCTTTCCCTCCACATCCCTGGTCCACTTAGCAGGAGAACAGGAGAAATCTAGCTTATGGACAAAGTCTAAAAAAGTCCAGTCTGGGCATCAATGACACATAGAGAAAGATGTGACAATAATCTTCAGCTTCCCTTAATAAAAACTCCTTTCCCACTTGTAGTTCTTTGTACTTTAGCATGCCAAGCAGCATTTTTGAAAATTGACTCTTCTTTGACTTGTGAAGGCAAATAATCTATTGGAGGAACACTGTTCTCAGTTTGCTTTTGATTTATTCTTCCATCTTATTTTTATCATTGAACTTCCATAGAACTGGAAGCAAATTCATGGTTTATCAAATCCAACCTTCTGCAAGCAAGAAATACTCTCCTCAACACTTTTTTTTGTCCACAAAACTTACCTTTATTCAACCACTGCAATCTACTGTTATGGACAATCCTGGACATATGGCTGGAGGTGACCTCAAGGGATAACCCAAGTACTTTTACTGTATCAATGGATCAAACTGACCCTACCTAACCTGATTGTAAAGTAATTTCTTAACTTCTGCTAAATGTACAAGTTTGACAATCCTAGCAAAGCCTATCTCACAGATTCTTGGTCTCACCTGGAAGCCATCGGTCATTGTCTCACCAAACCAGACATGCTTCATCTCCTTGGGGTTCTTGCTGATGTACCAGTTCTTCTGGGCAATGTTAGGCTGAGATGCGTGGACACAAGTCTGTCCAGTCTCCATGTTACAGTAGACCTTGATGGCATCCAAGTTGCAACCTTGGTTGGGGTCAATCCAGTACTCGCCTGATGAAGAAGGTTGAGTGAGTATGTTGATTAAGAATAAATCACAGAAGAAGCAAATGGACCACAGAGTTCAACCCGTTATTCCAAAAGGAGGGAAATCAACTCCTTGTCTCCTTTGCACTTTCATCTACTACAGATCATCTTATGCTGGTAATCGTCAATATGGGTCAGAAAAAAATATATGTCAAAAACTCACTAAGAAAACAGACCATCATCTTAGGGGCAAGCAGAGGACTATGTAAGTATGTCCATGAAAGGCTTCAGGGTACCAGGAGTAGTGGTGACAGGTATTGCAACCCCCCCCCCCCCCCAAGATTATTGAACTATTATTTTAGACTTCAACCATCTCTTAAACATTTTCTTTTTCTGGAAAATGTCAGTGAAAAGACTGAATGGCCAACATTTCTAATTCTCTGCAGACACTTTGGGAAGTTAATTCACTTTTTGAGAAAGAACTAAGCTAAAGAAGACTATACTCTACATAGACAGAAGCTTCCTGTAATATTTCTAGTTCTGTATAAATCAAGCAATTAACACTAGAGAACAGACTGTATGAGAAGATTATCAGAAGATATTTGCTGATACACTCATTGATCTGTTGTAATGGAAAATTCATATCTAAACTGTCACTTGAGTTAACAACTATGACTGATATGACCGATCTCTCTCTGAGAGAGATCAATGAGCAATGAGGAGAAAGAAAAAGAAAGAGCTGCATATGACACAATTGGTCCAAAAGCAAAGAAGATTCATGACATTAAGAGGAGTATCATTTTGACAGTTCAGATTTGGTTTTTCCTCCACTCACCGCTCTTCCAGTCTCCATGGCACATCTTCAGGTCACGGCAAGTGCGGGCTGGGTTCTTACGGGTTCCCTCGGGACTACGGATGTTCTCAATCTGCATGGACAGGCTCTTGAGGGTAGTGTCAACTTCCAGGTCACGGTCACGCATCACGTTGGCATCATCAGCTCTGTAGTAGCGGCCACCATCATGAGCTTTCTCCTGAGGAGGCTGGGGCATGAAGCTGAAGTCAAAGCCACCGCTAGGTGGGCCTGGGGGACCAGGTGGGCCGGGAGGTCCGGGAGGACCCTGGAGGAGGAGGAGGAAAAGAAGAGTTGGGACCAAGATCTCAACTAGTCAATGCAGTCAAGCTGTGACCACCTCTACATTTAAATGCGATACATACAGCAGGGCCAACATCACCAGTACGACCACGGGGACCAGGTGGGCCAATGGGACCAGGGAGACCATTCAGACCATCTTTGCCTGCGGCACCAGCAGAGCCAGGAGGTCCCTGTTAGGAAAAGAGATATCATATGTATTGTTAATGGAAGTTTGATCTGAAATGAAGAAAAAGAAACCATCTACAGAATCACTAAGTTCTATCTGCAGCCATCCAAGTGTAATTTCCTTGAAGACCCTAACCTAAACTCTAGAAATGCAAGGTAATGATTTGGCATGCTATAGTATTTCAGCACTATGTAATGCACTCAGAAATGTAATGTAATCAGATTCCTCGTCTTTCAGTCACTACTTCTCAAACTTCCTAGTTAGGGGGAACACATCAATTGTGTCATAGTAAATACCTTCTCACTCTCTTTCTCAAGTCACATCACAATGATATCAATAGTACAATACTGCGCCTGAAACAGGCACTGCTAAACTCATTCCTATTCCATTTGCTTTTCTATACACCTCCTAGGATAATTTTGTGGCAAATGAGACAACCAGATACTACATCCCACTGCTCTTGGCTGGGATATGTAGGAATTTGGAAGTTAGGATGTAATCAATAGCACTTCCTTCCATACATGTTTGCAAAGGATTTCCTGCAGCATCAGTTGAGTAACTATGCTATGATTCAAATATGCAGCATCTACACAATGTAGTGAATAGGTAACATCTATTTAGTATTTTTAAAAAATGGCTCGTTACATGATTTCCCACTCCTTTTGAATGTTCATCCACTACTTTTCCAGGCACAAAACTATTCTACTTACTCTTGGACCAGCAGGGCCAGAAGAGCCGGAGGGACCTTGTTCACCAGGAGAGCCCTATACAAGAGAAAAAAATGTTCAGTTCAACATTATACTAGTTATCCTGGTAAAGCTATTAATAGTGAAGTAAAAATGATATAAAAGTAGTGTAAGAGGGATTTTGTTTAGTGCAACACACTGATCGGACTTGGCACATCAACCATTAATGAATAGAATTTTGTTGGTTCGTCTTCAATAGAACAGATATGTTGAGTCAGTTGTTGCAGAATGAATCAACAGATAGGTAAATCTAATTGATTCAATGGATCTACTTGAGACAGGAGTAAAAACAGAATTTAGGCCAAAGTCTGCTTTTCCGATTATCCAATTTTGGAAACTTCACAGGCCTCTCCTACTGGCAGAGAGAACCAGGAGACTTTTCCATTGCTGTGGTAGGCATGCTTATCTCTTATTTCATACAGTTAGTAGCTTTTCAGCATTTTGATTTCTAGTCCTTGTAGGGATGGAAGAATACAGAATGGAAATAATTGCATGCAATTAGTTGGACATGTATGAAAAGTGCAAAACACTGAATATTTGGCCTTTTTTTTTGGAGATCTGAATAGTTGCCCAGTACTCAGTGTCAGAAGTTTTTCCCAACATTATATACTCCACTTAGAAAAATATTTGAGTGTGTCATACTGTCAAAGCACAATGAGGACAGCCTAGCAATTTAATGTTTCAATTAAAAATATTGATTTTTTTTCCTCATCAGAGAGATGATCCTGCTTTGCTCAGTTTTCATTAGGAAATGCAGTGACAGTTAAATATGAAAGAAGGACTGGTCTGTTTCTAGCAGCCTCAGAACAGCCTCACAAATTAGGAGGCCATACTATAGATCTTTCCTTTCTGGTGAAAGGAAGAATCAGGACAAAGTTGCACATGTTTCTTCCTTGTACAAAAGAGCCTCTAAATTATCTGTCAACTTATGGCAACCCTATGGATTCCATAGGGCCTCCTGAGTCAAGGAATAATGATTTTGCTAGTTTTTTCCTCTGAAATATAGCGTACAGCACCTGGTGTAGATTGGTGGTTCAATCCAAGGACTAACCAAAAGTGACTCTGCTTAGCTCCCAAGATCAGATGGGTCCTGGGGCTTTCAGGGTATTTAGACCTTAAATTAAAGGTGTATATGAAGACATTTAGTGTTTTTATTTACTTCATATGGGCAGCTATTCTGTAAATTACTGAGAGGACTAAATTTTTTTTTAACAATTGCACAACTAACATTGTTTTCTCCATTGTAATGGGGTTAGGTGGGAGACTCATCCTCCACAATCTTTAAAATAGCAAATGTGAATCATACACAAAAGATGAACCACCTCACTCAGGTGCCTGATCTTGGAAAGACAAGCCCTAGGACACCTCTCTAGAGCCCCCCCCCAACAGTTAGGACAGCACCATGTCCCAAAGGCAAGATCTATCAATACTCACAGGGGGACCAGGGGGACCCTGAAGACCAGAAAATCCTCTGTGACCCTTCATGCCTCTGTCTCCTTGTTCACCAGTCTCACCCTTGTCACCACGAGGACCTTGTGGGCCCTGGAAAGGAAGAAGAAGAATTAAAAGCTGAGCTGGAAAAGCATTGACACATGAAAACAAAAACCACCAACAGGCCATTTTGTCAAGCTGTAGGGCCATACTCAATACAACAAAGGGGTTTTTATGTTCTGTTGTCTTTAAAATGGAAAAAAATGTGGACAACAAAAGTCTTAAGTATATCTTACTAGTTGTCATGCAATGCCAGTCATTTTAAATGCTGACAAAACAGTATATTGAACAGCATATCAATCTTTCATTAAAAAAAAGAAGAGAAAGGAAAAGTTTAAACTCCAAACTTACATTAGGACCACGAGCACCAGCAGGGCCAGCAGGGCCAGCAGGGCCAGCGGGACCCTAGAAGGGAAGAGAAAGGAGAAATGTATGTATTGTTAGTTAAACATCCTCACTTGGAATTGGATGGTTTCTTCAAGAATTCAACTTTTGGAAGAAAGTATTTCCTTTGTAGTCACAGATCATATATTTGACGTTAGGAGGAGCCAAGCAATTTTTATGATGAAGTACTACTCTTGATTTCTTTTTTGCTAGTGCAACTATGAACTTAAAAAAAAACAAACATCTGGGCTTTTGATCAACAGCAGTTAAGTTTTATCAACAAGATGAGTATGCCTATAGTTTAGTATACTATATGCTGGTGCTTAAGAAATATGGGCAAAAAGTAGTTTTTATTTCTGAGAGAATAAAATCTGTAATCTGATGCACATATTTGAGGAATAGCTAGGAAATTGTTCTCCGTGTGGAAAAAGCAGAACTAATCAATAAATATAGAATTAGAAATCCCTAAATTTGTAGTGAGGTTTTAGAATGTTCAATGGGATTCGAGCAAAAGACATCATGTTGGGATTTTACTATCCTTATTTAAAATGCGGAATCATAATGAAGATCACAAATGAGTAAAGCATTTAATCTTCTAGCAGTAACTCCATAAAGTAACTGTAATGCCTTCCCATAGCTTTTAAAGCATTCTCACATGGTGGAACTAATGGTTTTAATCTAATGAATATGGAGTCATGGATGGGTGTCGTTCCATATTAATTGAAACAGATTGAAATAGCAAGTATCTCCTTCTAGAATATATGAGCATAGACTACATTCTAAATTCAATAATTCACACTGCATGGTTTAATGGGCTGTTAGCAATTGTGATATGCCAAAACAGATTGTGGTGATAGTGGCTGTAGGTACGGGGATTTGCCACCTCATTGGAAATATTATCTTCTTTTAGTTTTCTTACTGAGTACAAACATAGAAGCTTGGATGACCAGTAGTTGTTTCAAATTAATTTAACCAGCATAATGCTGTCTTACAAGTGTGATATAGAATGATTTGGATCAAGGTAAAAGAAGGGTTTTAGAATTCTGAAAAGAGTGTATCATAATAGATTTTACGGTGCAGGAGAATGAAAGAAAGTGCCACTTACAGTCTCACCACGGTCTCCATTCTTGCCAGCAGGGCCAATGGGGCCAGGGGCACCAGGAGCACCAGGAGCGCCAGGAGGACCAGCTGGGCCAGTCTCACCACGATCACCCTATTTGGGAAAGCAAAAGGGAGATGGTCAAAGTTCAGAATCAGTATGCAAATCAGCCCACCATTACCAAGTTATCCTGATATCTTCACCTTGCAACATTGGCCACCCACAACCCAACACTCATTGCATGAGTATACAAGTCTCACCTTAGGACCAGCAGCACCATCACGTCCAGGAGCACCTTCTGCGCCAGGAGAACCCTATGGACCAAGAAGAAAAGGAGACAAAGAAATTGAGAAAGAAAACAAAAAAATGGGAATAACTTTCTAAGATACCAATAGGTGAGCCACACTGCTACGTTGAGCCAAAACCTACGGATTCTCCAGTTCAAATATATTATTCAGTTACCATTTATTTTGAATATTTTGATCCTTTGAGAAAAAGGATCAAGTGGCCTCATAGAATTAGGATTTATAAATACATGAAGCTGCCTTCTATCACACCTTTTTCTACTTCATGAGGGCAACATACCTCTAGAAACGTTCTCAGGTATTTTGACAAGAATATGTCCAGGATAGAACCTTGTAACCTTCTACAAATGACTCCAGAATTCAGTGGGTCAATTAATTCTATCCTGAAACTGCCATTAGTCTGCTGGGCATCATCATCACCACCCATCACCATCTCAATTCTGACTGGCTTCAAATTTCTGATAGAGATTTTCTGTGGTGTTGCTACTTATCCTTCTTTTAATGGAAGATGCCAAGAATGGAAGATGAGATACCTTGCACTCTGCATATGTATTCTGTAGCTTAGCTAAGGCCCTTTTCCAAACTGCATAGTTTAATTGGACTTTTAGAAAATGCAGCTGTGATTCCTCAGAAAAATGGAACAAGGAAGCAGACTGAAGAACAGAACTCCTTTAGGTATACAAAGCCTTACCTCACGTCCAGCTTCACCAGGAGGTCCAGCCAAACCAGGGGGTCCCATTGGGCCGGGAGGTCCACGTTCGCCATTAGGTCCAGATGGGCCTTGTTTGCCAGGCTCGCCCTATGAATACAAGAAAAGAGGTTGAGAGCATGAAGGAAAAGAGAGTACAGAATTTATACTCAAACACAGTATGAGTGAGCCTTGTTGATTAGTACTCAATATGGATTAAGAAAAAGTTTCTCTAGCATTAAAAAACCACAATAAATTAAATATATGATAATTTGCTGGTTTTCTT
Organism: Anolis carolinensis; assembly: GCF_035594765.1. Taxonomy (NCBI): domain Eukaryota; kingdom Metazoa; phylum Chordata; class Lepidosauria; order Squamata; family Anolidae; genus Anolis; species Anolis carolinensis. Next base: position 24,763,631 of record NC_085846.1, on the reverse strand, counting down.
GTGAGATATACCATACAGCATTTTGGAAGCACAGACTGTTATTAAGGGATGGACATGCCTCATGTTTAGATTTCTGTGGAGTTTTCTGGTGTTTTCTGAAGCTTATTACCACTGCACTATAAAGTGTGAATTATATATGGATTGCTTCCTGATCTGATGAGTTTCTTTTAAGGATGAAATTTATAGTTTAATAACATTTCCCAATTTTGAAAACTGATTTTTAAAAAATGTCCAAATATTGTCTTGCTGCTCAGTGTTCCTCTTTCTCATTCCATAAATCCAATCACACTCATAATAGGAAGAGTTTTATGTTATATCATATATATACAAACACACATATACACAAGATTTTGTGAATGTATTTGAGTTAGGAAAAACAGCTTAAGAATTTTTTTCCCAGACAAAATTTATTTCAGCATTAGTTTGCAACAGCTGTGCATTTCTCCAGTTTATGGAGCTACATATGGACAGTTTTTGAGAATACAATTCCAAGAATTTTTGAGCTTCTATTTCTAAGAAACTGTTAGGTTTTAAGGACTAGCCCTTAAAACACAGAACATCTGTCAAATCTGTTTTGAAGGATGAGCAGAATTGCTCAGAGCTGATGAATGCTAGGGGACATCCTGCTTTTGGGCTTGTGTTTCAATATGAACTTCTCTAAAGATAATGAGGCCTGTTCTGAGTTTTTGAAAGTTTAAAGAATTCACATATGGATCTTAAACTGGATCCATGTATGTTAAAGAGAAAGCAAAGAGGAAATTGAATTCCAGAGCTTAGTCTTCATTCTCTAGTGTTTTGGTCAGGAAATGTCCACCCTCAGATCTGGTTCTAAGGTTTGGAGAGGAGACAGATGTATGTGAGACCAAGGCTTATATAAATAAATGAAATTAAGGACCCTTTATCTGAGATGCAACATGGAAAAGAAATTAGTCTATATTTCCTTCAGGATAATGACACTGTTTAGCCTCAGAAAACAAAAGAATCCCTTGATTAATGCATAATAACAAATTCACGACAGAGAGGACTGTTCCTTTCTGTCCAAAATCTATTACTACTACTACTAGTACTACTAGTACTACTACTACTACTACTATTACTATTATTATGAATATAAATATAGAGTGGCGCTGGATTGGAAAAATCATTCTGAGGCTTCAGGTACAAATGGAAAACATTTCAGGAAGTCCGTCAGTGATGTCATATAAATGTAAGATAAAACCTGAACCAGACCTTCATATTTTTTTTCTTTTGTCATATTCCCTTGCATTCTTTGGGCCTGTTCCTCCAAGTATACAGTTCATATTGGATCAAGGGATTCTGAAGACATTCCTAGTTTGATTCTGAAAACTTGTTTTGCTTATAGCCTCAATTTTACCTCAAAACACTTAAGCAATCTATGTCTTTTCTCCTGCTGCTCTCCTAAATATTTTTTATCTGTTGTTCCTATGAAGCATTCATGATGAAAGTAACTTGAGACAACCTCTTAAGAGCTGAGATAGAAGTACCAAATGGAAATACTCACACTTGGTCCAGGAAGACCAGGGAAACCTCTCTCGCCTCTTTGTCCAGGAAGACCAACCACACCACGTTGTCCAGCAATACCTTGTGGGCCAGGAGTACCAGGGGCACCCTGAAATAGGAAAAGAGAAGACCTTTCAGTGAGAGGATAATAGAGCACTGCTCTGGTTGAAAAGACAGGTTTCATCCACATCTATAATATGCAACACCACTGAAAGAACAGTAAAGAGCAGACCTCAACAACAGTAAGAAGATTAACATGAGTCTGACCCAGAGCAAGCTGTGGACACCATCATAATGAAGCCAGACATGTCAAAAGAAACGTAAGCCCAAGAAATTAAGAGGTACTTAATGTTGGGTTGCTTCCAGGAAGCTTCCATTAATTGTAACAAAAAAGTTCCACAAAGAGGAGGTGACCAACTGAGCTACTTCATAAAGACATGGGAATTGTGGAAGGCAGCATATACTTACAGCAGGTCCATCACCACCAGGAGATCCCTTCTCGCCAGGAGGTCCAGGTGGGCCAACAGGTCCAGCTTCACCAGCACGGCCAGCAGGTCCAGTCTCACCACGTGGTCCTTTGGCACCCTCCTTGCCACTTGGGCCTGGTGGGCCGGGAAGACCGATGTTACCCTTTAGAGAAAGAAAGAACCAAGTCCAGTCAGTGACCCTCATAACTACAAACAAGATGCAGAGTTGCTTACAATGATATTCCAAAGAAGCTTTTTTGGGGAAAAAATGTCTGGATGGGTTGTAATTTTATTTAAAATCTTGACTCATCATTCTGGGAACAAGAACAACTAGCTAGCTTATTTTAATTATGGGCAGCAGTTAGAGAAATATATATCTAGATTTTAATTCCAGTCAAAACCTGGGCCACTGCTTTTTGAATCAGTTGCATCTTCCAGGAAGTCTTTATGGGTACCTTTGAACTGAATTGATTATTACTGTTGTGTGTCTTCAAATAATTTCCAATTTATAGTAATCCTAAGGAGACCCTATTGTGTCCTCTGATGTTCAGAGTGCGTGACCCAAACAGTGGGTTTTCATGGCTCAGTGGAATAGATACATTCTAGAATACTGTGAATTCAGAATGAAGTTTGTTTTGACCTGAACACTATTTCAACTCCATCACAAAGAATTCAAAATGTGTGCCATAACCCATCAAACCCGTAGCTCCTGTCAGTTGTCAAGGTTTTGTTGTTTTGGCCAAAATTTGAAAACATAGATAAGTAGTTCTACTGACTTAATTTGTGAAATTAAAATACCTTTCAAGATTTGGTTTCAGACTAAAAACATTAACTTCAGATGTTTCCTTGATTCCCTTGGGGCTTGTGTGCAACTAAGTCTAGATCCACCCCAATATACATATTAAGGTCTGAATATCTGCAGAACTATTTTCACAAGCTTATCTGTCCCTCCTTATGGTCCCCATTGGCTTCTTCTCTCTGTTGAGTATATATATTAGATAGATAGATAGATAGATAGATAGATAGATAGATAGATAGATAGATAGATAGAGGGATCTTTTGGGAACTTTCCCCATAGCATCCCATTCCATCCCATCAAGCATCTAGGAGTCATGCAGTGGTTTTTCAAATTATTGGCAATCATTTCAAGCAGTGTGTGTAAAGGAAGGTACTTACAGATGGGCCAGGGGGTCCAACTCTTCCAGCGGCTCCGGGGAATCCAGTAGCACCCTGTAGAAGGAATGGTAGAGAAGGGGCCATTTTAAATGACGCATTTCTGCAAAATGCAACTCTCAGTATGTATGTGTGTAATTGTGATTTCTCATTCAGTGGGATTGATGTAATGATCTGTACTTGAGTCTAGTCTTGTTTCAGGAACTTCTTTGCAGTGCTAAGTCTCCTTCCCTGAAAAGATGATTTTCCAACCCAGGAAACACCACTGTTTCTATTCTGTATGGAGGTTATGAAATATTGTCTTGCCAACTGGAGCCTCATACATGTACCATGTACTGTGTAATATCTGTACTAGGTTATTTACAAGCAGGTGGTACTACAGTTTCAGCTAGGACTTGATAGGGGCAATTCTGGAATGTGATTGTGTTCCTATCATGTATCAGATAGGAGCAGATTGGTTAGTGAGTGTCTTTGAGCATGTGAAATTACCTCTCCCTTACTGTGAATTAGCCATCCCCTTTAGACACAGCATAATTATCTTGGGCAGATATTAGGAACACTGTTTTTCTCATCTAATATAGACACTTATCTTTTTTGGGCTCAAGTTGATTTTTGTCCATGGTTTCTCCATATGACCTATCCCTGATACTGAGAGTTCCATTAATTTTTTCACCCACAACCTATCTTTAAATGTACTTAGATGAATTGGGATGATTTTTCTTGGGGCACAAAAGCACAGTGTTGTCCTATGTGAATAATGATCTGAATGAGCATCAGGAATTTTGTTGCTAATTTACTTCCCAAATAATGTTGAAGACAGTACTTACAGGGGGTCCAGCACTTCCACGAGAACCTTTGGGTCCAGGAGCACCAACGGCACCCTGCAGTAGATAGAAAGAAATTAGCATTAAAGCAAAGAAAGTCAGGGTTAAACAAAAGAAAGACGGAATTTTACAGGAATGACTGGGGAAAGTGGGCAACAAAGGATTACTTACAGCAGGTCCAGGAGGTCCAGTGGCTCCAGCAGGGCCAGGAGCACCAGCATCACCTTTAGCACCAGCATCACCAGATTCACCTTTAGCGCCAGGTTGTCCATCAGCACCCTGTTGAGGTAAAAACAGTATCAGATGATGAACAAAAGAGGGAAGGAGATGGATTGATCAATGCAGCTTAATATAATGTGTATCTCTGCAACATCCAAGTCTGTCTGATTTAGCCACAACCCAAGAGGTGGGGCATATAACTTCTAACAATCTTCTCCCATTTCTATTCCTATGGTTCTCTGAACCTATAAGAAAGGATTAAACAAGGAGAAGTGGAATCAGAAGTTAATTTGCTCAACCTGCAGATGGTGAGTGAGTATGATCAGGTTTGAGGGGATTCAATTCCTTAATTGCTCAAGCAGCAGAAATCTGATGGCTGGCATCTGATTTCTTATGCATTTGATTTTGCAGTTGTCTTATTTTTGGCATGCCAATTCAAGCTCTATTTGGCCAACCCAATTTGAATAATTCTTCCCATTCCTTTTAGAGCTTTGTGCCTTGAGGCATCACCATGACTCCTTTGTTCTCAACTCATTGCCTGGTGCTTTGATATACCTTAATCATGTCTCAAAACTCCTAAAACAATCTGGGCCCATAACCTGTTAGAGTGCATGCAGCAATTTGTGATCTTGATTTAAGGAGCGAATGCACCTATGGCTTGGAGAAAGAAACTAAACTTTATTTTAGGGATTCCATTTTAAGGAAATTTACTCAGAGTGCTGATCTAACCTAGCTACATCTTGGAAGGTCATGAGAGGACTAATTGGAAGAAGAAGAGGTGAAGAAACATCTGTAAGAGTATCAGTTTATATCCCATGGGGGCCAGGATAGGTAAAGGGACTACACTTCAGGTCACTCACACAGTCTAATCCTATTACTACTGCCCACTACGAGGCATTGTTGCCTTTCCATCAGATTTGTTTTACTAACTTCTTTATCCCTGATTTGTTGCTTTCTAGAAGTACTGGAGTACAACTATGTTGAATAGGGTGCTGGAAGGGCTGTAGCCAAGGGGAGGGGCGTTAGGGGTTCAACCCCCGCTCCCAAATTTTTCAGGTTTTTTAAAATAAAAAAACCTGGTTTACTCATGAATTTTAACTGATTAACCAAATCCCCATGAGTATCCACTGAAGTTTGTCTATGGAGCCTAATTTCTAAATGATTTTGTATTATGGAATTACTCTTCATGATTCACTAAAAAGATTTAACCCCCCCCCCCCCCCCGAAAAAAAATAATCCTGGCTATGGCCCTGGATGCTGGGGGTATAGTTCAGCATACTTGGAGACCAATAGGGCGGGAAAATCTGCCAGTTCAAATTGTACTTCTCAGCTGTATGCTTATTGGATTACCTTGGGGCCAAACATCAGTGTAGATTAACCACCATCACAGAGTTGTTGGATGAAGAATCAAGGTGAGACTAATCAAGTTTTTAAGAAGCCAGAAGTGTCCTGTGACTGAACCACTAATTCTAAGATTGTGGGTCACTTGGTCACAAAAATATAACTACAATGAATTCAGCTAGGTGACTTGCTATTTAGATCTCTTATGTTATGAGCATTAATGAGAGGGGCTTCAAGATACTGGAAGTAGGCCTTTGTCCATCAGCAGCATAGTCATGCTTCCCTGAACACCATAAGAATGAACTAGAATATGCTCTGAATAGGAAATGTTGTTTGTTTTATTTAATGGAACAATTTCAGGAACCTGGAGTATTTCATTTCCTCTTAACAGAGGTCACTGAGTAAAAATAATCCCTTACTATTTCTCTCATAGCTAGCCTTGTCTGATCACTGCATTACTTTCATTCCACAGCAAAAAGAGCAGGTTTGTCTACCCACTACCTTGCGCTGGGAATAAAATACATATTGACTCTGATAGATCAGTGAGAAGTGAACTTATGCCATAATACTCACAGGGGGGCCAGCAAAACCAGCAGGTCCAGCAGGGCCAGGCTCACCACGATCTCCCTGGGAAGGAACAGAGAGATACAAGGTCAGGAAAAATCAGAAGATAAATCAGAAGATGAAATAAAAGACAGAAGGATTGGATTGAGGATGTGGCCCAAGATGGAATACTCACAGGAGCACCACGAGCACCAGTTGGGCCAGCAGGGCCAGAGGGACCAGCTTCACCCTAAGATAAAAAAGAAGAAAAGGAAAAATTTAGCTCCAAAAATCAGAGGAACTCACCAGCTATTCTATACAAGATAAATGCATTAAGACATATGAAGAATCCAAGCAGAAGCTTCCTACAAATATGTGCTATTTGAAGAGGATATTTTTAAAAGGCAATTTATATATCTGCTATCCTCAGCTGGTTTGATAAAATTGGCTGGGATTGAAGAGATTTTATTTCCCCTTTTATTCACTGAATTGCATGGGTGACTGAATTCAACATGTGAATTTATTACATGGAAAACTTCCCAGAGGTCGATTGGAAAAAAGCTCAAAATTTTCACATATTTGTGACTGCGATGCAAAAAAACAAAAAAACAAAACAAAAAAAAAGCCTGGTTGCTGAATGTGAAGTTAGGGACTGGCTACACAATGAGGAAAATCCTGTAACTTTGGGAAGGAAGAAGGAGGAAGCTGGAATCCTAGCTATGCAGAATTTATAGGAATGGATGGTTCAGTTGGCTCATAGAACATGTCAGTTTTGCATGTGAGTACCAATCCTTTCCATCCCATTTCTGAATGTTTGATTATAATAGGAAATATTACATTCTTTCAAAATATGTAATCCTAGATGTAGGATTCAGTGAAATCCAGATATGTCATTGGCCTTTGGAAGCCTTTCTTTAAGCCCATGTAAAGAAACAACAGCTGTCTTTATAATACATCATACGTTTAAGTTGGAGATCTTAACAGATCAATTGGCAACTGGTTGCCTTTGAGGCAACCTGACATTTGGCCTATCACTATTATCTAGAGGCATAAAAGAAAACTTTTATGCCCACTTGTCCTTATTACCTACATATTTCCTTCAGTTTTCCACATGCAAGTTCCAATTAGACATCTAGCAGGACTGAAGCTTTGAGTTTCAGTCAGTCAGCCAGACATAGACATCCACCTGTATCAAGCATATAATGTGATATTGGCAAGTCTACACCTCTGACCCTTGTGTTTCACCCTAAACTGACAAAGGAATGTACAACTTCAGGAAAATGTCGTCCTTGGGACCTGCCAACTATACACTTCTGGGATGAAAAGAAGACAAGTTAGGTCATCAGAACACTTGCCTTGTCACCGGTAGCACCAGCTGGTCCAGGTGGGCCAATGGGTCCAGTCAGGCCTCTAACTCCATCCTTGCCAGGAGCACCATCAACACCTTTGGGACCTGGGTCACCCTAGGGAGAAAGGAAGACAGAATAGATCATGAATCACTCAAAGGAAGAGACACTGGCAAATATTGGGAGGAAGGATTCTGTCTGTGACTCAATATGCCCCACATTTGAAGCCTGGAGACAAATTCAGCACACTGTAAATTATCCCAAGCAGTGAGGGAAGGTATCTACATATGGCTCAATTGAATTTAAGATTATATTATAATTCCTCCTTGTCCTTGTGCCAACAACCTCTTGGAATGATAACTGTCAGGGACATGGTAGCATAGCTTAATATTTGCATCCATCTGCCCCTCAATACAGATCCATTGTCACTGAATGTAGCCTAAGGACGGCTTGGGGGGAGGGTGGGGGTGGAGAGTTCTCTAGCTGTTGTTGGATACTTAATTTCCATCATATCTAGACAGTATGACTAATAGCAGACAATGATGGAGTTCTACTGCAGCATGGTTCCTACACCCCAAAGCAGAAAGTACTGAGCTACATAGACCTTTAATGTCTGCACTACCCTGCTCTGATTTCAGTTGATTTGGGAAGTTAAGCAAGATCACGCCTAGTCAGTTGGAATATGAGACTCCATCAGGGGTCTCTAGACAGGTCAAGGAAAGTATTTTGACTGATATATTGGAACGCCACAACCATCAGATTTTGCAGTAACGCCCTAGATGGACTAATAGTGTGATTCAGCATAAGACAGGGTCCAATGTTTTTATGTCCCTGTATGATGAGTTTCTGGGTATGCTAGTTTATTGTCTACAAGCTTTCCATCCAATTGACAGCTATGCTCCTTCCTCACACTTTAAAGGCTGAGTACATTGGAGAATGTCATTTTGATATATTCTCTCAAGGACTAGATACTTACTCTGTCACCCTTGGCACCAGGCAGACCAGCAGCACCACGTTCACCAGGCATACCCTGGAGGCCAGGAGGACCTTGGTTTCCGGGAGCACCGGGAGCACCAGCATCACCCTAGAAAAACAGAATTAAGAAATGGATATGGATGAGTAAAAGAAAAGGTTAAGTTATCAGAGCCACCTGGCCCCTTTCTAAGTTCATTCCCTTGTTCAAATACTCATTCCCTTCTGTCAAACAATGTTTAGCTTATTTGATGCCCACACCTGAATCCTAATGGTGGTCCTAACTGGAGCAAGAAACAATGAGTCCATAGTTGAATGATGAATCAACACTTATTAGATCTTATTTTTGCAATGGGTCTACTTTAGGTGAAAGTGCTTGTAGAAATTTGGATTATAATCCTTATGCTAGGAAAGAAGGGGTGGTGTGTTGTTCCCATAAAAGCAGCAGTTCCTCTGGATAGTTTTGTTCCTAGAAATGGGTATTTCTATCTATTCCTGTGAATTGAGGTATACTATAATGGACTCACATAAACTGATAAGAGCATTCGAAATACTGTAGGTGCTCCCATTCAGTGTTAAAAGGGAGCTATGTTAGACAGGAGTTGTCTAAGGGAAGTTAACTGTTTTCCCTATCTCCTAAACATGAGATTATGGGTGATTTAATGGATGTCTTTTTGATCTGAAACATTTAGTTATCACATATGTAATACAAAATTTTAGTATCATGTATTGGGAGAGGAAACACTGAAGTAGAGAAAGATCAGGATGGGGTCCATGGAAAACAACACGGAGTTGTAATTTGAACAATGAATTAGAACTCTAGAAACCCAGTATTCATTCCACCCTCCTCCAAATCATGGAAACCCACTGGATGACAGTGGACAGGTTCCATACTCTTTTGTTCAAGGCAATGGCAAATTTCTCTGGCCATATATTGCCAAGAAAATCTATAATAGCATCTCCATAATTCAGTTGACAAGAAAGTCTATCACAACAACAGCGGGATCTTAATATTTCTCTAAAACCACATCCAACCTCTATCTCACTAGTTGTCACACTTTCCTTACCTTAGCACCATCGTTACCAGGAGCACCATTAGCCCCACGGGGGCCAGCAGGACCTGCAGGGCCTTGGACACCACGTTCACCAGGGAAACCTCTCTCTCCCTGGAAGGAATTAAGAAGCCTGGTTATAACTCAGAGATCAGAGCAAGTAGTAGCAAATTGATTTTTTAAAAAAAACTAATGAGGATCAATTAATTGAGAAGAAGCTCTTTACTCACTCTTGCACCAGATGGACCAGGAGCACCAACATCACCAGGAACACCCTGTCAAGAGTAACAACAACAAAAATTAGGATTTGTTAAAGTTGTCAATATCCAGGTATTAATCTCATTTGAAGAGGGGATTGTTGGAGCGTTCTGGTATGCAATCAATGGGTAGGTTTTCTGTCTCATGACTCAGTGTGAGAATAGTTGAACTTTACATTTCATCCACTGAAATTCCAGAAACATTGGAAGGATGGGGTCAAGTTTGAGAAGATAGGATTTCATTGATGTGAGCAAGATACATAGGGGAAAAGTGTAAAGGAAAGAAAAGGCTGCAATAGAGTACAAATCTGGCAATATCTTCCTATTTGTATATATCACAATTGCAATGCATGATCTTTCTAAAATTTCTTGTTGAAAATATGAACAATTTTCTGGATGGACTATTTACAATTGATGTGAATGGACTGCAAATTCCAACATTTCTCACTATTGGTCATGCTGGCTATGGCTGATAGGCTGATGTTCAAAACCCGCAAACACCTGGAGACTGTATGATTCTCAACCTTGCTTTAAAAGATCAGTTTCAGTCTTGGAATACTAGAAAGAATCATAGGGTTTTGGACATTGAAAGGGCCAATGAATTCTGAAGAAATGTCAGCTGTCACACTAAAATAATCATGAGGCCTAAACTAGGATCTCTGGAAGGGAGGGTCCTCATGTATTTCGTTCTTTTAAAATGTTTCAACTCCGTCCAAAAGTGGCAGAATGGATTTCAAAGTTATCAATAATGTTTAAAATTTCTGAAATTGTGATTTGAGAATTAGACCAAATGATCTACTGCATCTCTTTTTAGAAAAAAAATTATATATCATGGAATCATAAAGTAGAATGGAATCTAGGCTAACTTGTGGATTCAGGAAACCCACTACTTCAAGATAGGTGACCAGCATCTACTTTAAAATCTCCAATGAAGGAGACACTAGCATTAAGGATGATTATCATTATCAAATTGGTTGGCAATATAGCTTCACTGATGTAAATATTTCAGAAATTCTTTGCACTGGAAGTCACAGCATTCCTCGTTGGATATCTCATAGGAAAAGTGAGAAGATCTTGACAAAAAGAAGGTTGATGGAAACTCAGCCATAACTATGCAAAAATAATTCATGTCCTCTTCAATACCCCAAAGCATATGCAAATGCACAGGAGGTGGGAAAATAGTGCAGCTGCTGTGCAGTAGACAAGGACTGGATGAAGGCATCTAAAAAGAAGATCCCCTAAGCAAGGAGTTCCTAAACTCATCACAGGTGGGCATGATCTTGAAGGGCCCTGGAAAGTGATATCTAACCTTTCAGTAATAGCTAGAGGATGAAGTTGTGCTCATTATGTGCAAAAAATACAGGAGAAGGAGCAAATGGAAGAAAAATGTGATTTCCTAAGCATGCATAGCATGTCATTGAGATATTTGTACTTTCTACATAAATGCTAAACTGGCTACTCAGTTCTACTACTTCACATGAGGAAGTACGGCTTTTTTGGGCAGTCGGTGCTCAGTTCAGAGCGGCAGCTATATTTAGGCCCAAGCATTTATCTCTCACAATTGTGCACAAATAGTCACATCACTTACCTGTTCACCAGGCTTTCCAGATTCACCAGGGGCACCAGCGGGACCGGGAAGACCCTGCAGAAGGAAACCAAAGATGCAAAATCCATTATAATTCACAGGGCTGGAAAATGAAAGGAATGAATGTTTCCCTAAAGAAAGTTGGCTGTATCTCTGGTTTTGTGATCTATACGCTGCCTGAATTGCCACAGAGAGTGATGAACAGTGCCATGGAATCATAATGCTTACATTTTCCAGCTGTCTTTCAGTTTTACAAATATTTTTTCAGGCCATTCCTAGCCTTCATTATTGAGAAAAGAAATGTCTTTTGACTAGTGTCTTCCCTTCCACACTTCCCAGCACATTTGCAAAGAAATCCAAGTTATCTTAAAACTGGGGAAAGGAAGAAAACAATAGAACACGAATATGTAAACAAAAAAAAATCTGCACTGTTTTCAAGAATCTCTGAATTTGTGTTTTCAAATCTGGATCTTAGCTGAAACAGCTCTCACTCTACTGGTTTTTATATAAAATCTCTCACCTGGAATCCAGGAGCTCCAGCGGGACCTTGTTCACCTCTTTCTCCAGCAGGACCCTGCAATGGGAAACAAAGGAAGAAGGGACTCAGTAAGGGTTATCCTGCAGTAGCCATCAATAGTACAGGAAATGTGATTAAAAGTAAATTTTACTTACAGTTGGGCCAGGGGGTCCCTGTGCACCAGTTTCACCATCTTTACCGGGAGCACCCTGGGAGAGTAGAAGTAGAGAGAGAAGGTTAGCAAAAGCAGGGATGGTATCAGTTGAGATATCCTAAGGTAAATTCTCCTTCTCATGCCTGTCATAGTCCATCCATCTATTTTTTAAAAATAGATGATTGACTGCTTTTGACCACTCTTTATATGATTGTGTCATTCATGACACAGATCCACTAACTCTTGATTTTTCACTGTACAAACTCATCACATTTGTCCTTTGTTATTGCATTTCCATGTGCCTTATGCCTTGCCTAGCCTAATCTTTCATTGCCATCTGACCAACACATGGACCCATTCCCGTTATACACCCACCATCCCCTCTGCTGCTGTTTCCTCAATTATATACATTACATTCTCTTCAAGGAAGGATCAGCTTGACTGCCTCCATAGAATAACTAACAAACTTTTGCTATTCAATCCATATTGTAGCGTAGTGGACGTAGGGATGACTAACACTGCTTTAGGGCCTGCTCTGTCAATGAACAGCAAAAACTACTTTGATTTTTGCTTTAACATTCTTATGCAGATGTTAGGCCAGATTGATTAGATAAAATGGAAGGAAGCGACAAGGAATAAAATACTTACAACGGCACCAACAGCTCCAGGAGCACCTCTCTCACCAGGCTTGCCAGGTTCACCCTACCAGAAGAGGAAAAAAGAATTATTTCAGAGAATCAACTTTATGGGAACATTATGAGTCACAGACTAATAAGATGCTCCTAGGCCTGGAGTTTCATTTCATCCTCTGAGTATTAAACTGCATTAGTGTTCTGAGCCACCCCGAGTCCCCTGGGGAAATGGGGGTGGGGTATAAATAAAGTTTATTATCATTATTATTAGTAAAAATTCAGGATATGGATATAAAGTACATGTGGAATGTGAATCCGTGTGCAAACAATGCACAAATTTCAAACACAAATTAATGTGACCATTTGTAGTGGTGGGAAGGACCATGTATTTTCTTATTACTTTATAAAAACCAGTATTGAAACCAACAGATAAATGGTAATATAATTTAGGAAATTCCAACCCAGCTGAATGATAGTGCCCTCCATGCAAAATGGAACCAATTAATTTAACATATATCGGCACACCAAATTTTGATATCCTTGACAATTACTCAAAAATGGCTGGAAAGTATGTAGTATATATAGCCAATGGTAGCCATTATTTCAAATGCCGTGGAAACAGAAATTACAGGATGCCATCATTTTTGAGAAGTCTTAGAGGCAACTATTAGAAGATGTAATGGTATCTGGAAAGTGGCCATTTTGGTCCCTAAACTGTTTTTGTGTTGAGCATTTCATGCAAAACCCTTCACTTGCAGAAGAGGGCCAGAGTTTGTGGGGCTTGCATTCATAAAATGCAGCAAAAGGTTACTCACAGCAGCGCCTTTTGGTCCAGGGAATCCCATTACACCAGCTTGACCTCTTGCACCAGGTGGACCTGCAGGTCCGGGGCGACCATCTTGACCAGCAGGGCCCTGTAAGAGGAAGAATGAACCACTCATGTTAGAAAAATAAAATAGAAAATGGAGGGAAAATGACAGTTTCCTTCAGAAAAGGGAGAAATATTAAAGGAAGATACTGTATTACTTACAGTGGGGCCAGTCTTGCCATCGGGACCAGGGCTGCCAGGGCTACCAGTCAGACCCTAAGGGGGAGATAAGAAAGAAAGTGAAAAGGCAGCCTTTAGTTAGATGACGTAATAAAGAGAGACTGTTAACTAGGAAGACCAGGATAGTTTGGACCTCTCTGTTTTTGCTGCATGCAGCATGCAGTACTTCATGCAGCATTTTTTGTGATCCCCTGAAGACTGAAATTGGGCATCTACATTAGGCCAGTCCCATTTAATATTCAGGTTCAGTACAGTAAAAAATGCTGCTCTCTCTTTGCTGTCATATACTTTATCTAATAGGATTTGTCATGAACTCCTCTGAATTCTTTTTTGTTTGTTTGAAATTACAATTCCCAGAACGCACAGCCAACAGGTTCAAATGGGATGTTGTAATACAAAAAATAACTTTTCCAAACTCTGCTCTTCTGGGATAGGAATATACTCAGTTTGAAAAAAACAACATTTCCATAAATGCCATTTATAGCTTGTATTTCTCTCACCAAAAGATGACAAACCCTCTATAAAAGCTTTTTCAGCAGTTTAGATGTTGTTGGTCACTCTTAAATTAGTTTCAGTTGTGCTTTATGTTGTTTTTCTGATTTTCTGATATTTTAAATTAAATCCTACATGTTTTGATTGTGATTTCAAAAAGTCCTAAACAGCTATGGGAAGGGGGGAGTCACAAAGAAATGGAATTGGCAGGTAGGTTGGGGGGCAGTTTGTGTCTTAAAGTGGGAGGCAGGGTTCAAGTCACTTAACAAGAGAGAAGTTTTAAAAGCTGATATGGTTTAACTGATTATTCAAAGCTTGATTTCCGATTACAGCACAGTTCTTGACTTCCTATAGACAAGTTATCTATTTCTAGGGCTCAACTAATGAGGCCAAAATGGAGGCTTTTAGGGAGAAGCCTCCATTGAAAATCTCTTTACTTTTACTTTCCCTATGCCATTTCCTGTTCTTGTTACTTTAGTGTAATTTTTAAGGGTTTCTTCTACTTTCAAGAATAATTCTCAATCAATCCTGGATTTCATTATTTAGTTTGTGGATGCTATTGCGCAATGTAGACATTCAGTCTGATTATGCAAAGATGTCATAGACAAATGCTTTTATACAAAGCTTGGAAATGTTATGTTGGGGAATCAAAAAATAATTTTGCAAAGGCGTGCTTTTGCCCAACTTTAGGATGTCTATTCCTGTAAAAAATTGCCTAAAGATGGGAACTGAAAGCTGTCATAAGAAATCTTCTTCCTTCCAGCTCTGCTCAACTTATTTTATTTTGCCATCTTTGTTCCCCTATCTCCAAAAATATAATAAAGACAAATCTCTTTACTAGACTGTGACAGAGAAGTACTTTCTATAGCACAAAAAATGAGGGCGAGAGAATCCCCTGAAGTTTCCCCACTGCAAGTGCAGTTTTCCGTATTGTGCATGTGCGTCTGCCATTTACAAAGCATTTACGAAGATTCGAAAGTTTCATAAAGTTTTGGATTTTTTACCTCCAAAATTCGGAAGGAACTTTAGAAATGAAGCACCAGTGCTCCCTTCCTTTGAACACAGTTTAGAACCATTTTTTTGGATTACACATGTCATAGATAGATAGATAGATAGATAGATAGATAGATAGATAGATAGATAGATAGATAGATGGTGAGTGCAACTATTATAACAACCATATATGCGTGTGTGTGTGTGTGTGTGTGTGTATATATATACACACACACACACACACACACACACACACACACATATATGGTTGTTATAATAGTTGCACTCACCATAACTATAACTATATAGTTATATAACTATAACTATAACTATATATATATATATATATATATATATATATATATATATATATAGTTATAGTTATAGTTATAGTTATAGTTATAACCATATATATATATGGTGAGTGCTGCTTTTATAACAACAAAGGAATCTTCTGATTTTTTCCTCACATTTCACTGTTTCAACCCAGCACTGGAAGCTTTGTTACAGAATGTGCCCGAGGAGCTAATGGTATCTGGATCTCTATGCAGGCAAATGTTGTGTCATTCACTCACCTTGACTCCAGGGAGACCAGGTTCACCAGGGCGTCCAGATTCACCAGGAGATCCTTTGGCACCAGCAGGGCCAGGAGAGCCACGTTCACCAGGGGGGCCCTGCAAGAGAAATTGTGGTCAAGGAAAGACATTAGGTACAGCACCAGAATGTTGACTAGGGAGTGAAAGAATATTTGAAAATGTAGCTCCTTGAGGAAGGTACTCCTAGGCAGGTATAAATTGTCATAGTCTGGAGCTTATTCTGCAAACTTCAATACATCATGGGCATGTGGGTTTATGTGTGAATATAGTAAAATAGCATTTGGTGCATCTAAAACAGGTTTTCTGCATAGGTAAGAATGTTTTACATGCAGAACATGCTGATTTTTTTTAAACAGGAAATTTATTTTCTATGCAGAAAATATTTTCTCTCACAGAAAATAAATGTCCTGTGCAGAAAACAATATTTTCTGCATGAAAAAGTTTTCTGCACAAAATGTGAATAGTCTTCAATAACTGCCCAACTTTCAAATATTTCCTTTCAGCCAAACTGTAAAATAATGTTCTTCCCAATGAGGATGAAATTTATGAAGATTTACATCTTGTGGACGTTGGTTTATCTCCCACAGTTAAAAAGCCTTCTGCATAATAATTAAAAATAAAATAAAATAATTAAAATAATTAAAATCCAAGAATCCAAGGTGAGCAAGAACTTGATCAAAGAAAGATGGCCAACACTGGACTGTCCAATTGTATGTGGATGGATTACAACTGATAATTTTTTGGATGTTCTGTTTGCTGATCATCTCTTCAACTCTGAGTTCAAATCTCTGTCCCTCAGTCCTTGAGTTTGAGCAAGTTACTTTTCAACGTCTATCTCCAGAATAAAAAAGAATTGATTACAATTCTCAGAATTTTGCAGCCAGTATGATTAGTCCAAAATATTTTCATGATATAGATTAAAGGGAATAATGATAGAGGAAGACTTGTTCATGTTGCAGATGACAAGATAATCATACTGCAAACCCTTTTGCCGAGAGCACATTCCTACTGATCCTGGTTTCATGTCATCTACTTTGCTCTACATTTTAAAATTCCCAATTGCTATTTCTTTTAATACAGTCTTTCCACCCAATCATTCTGCCCTCCCTTTGGTCCACAGTGCCAATGTGAGGTATGAAGAAACTGAACCCCTTTTGATTTTATATCTTTCTTCTACAGAAAACAACAGTACAGTAGTAGAACTCACCTTGGGACCAGCAATGCCATCAGAGCCAGGGAAACCACGGCTTCCGGGAGCACCCTGTCAATGAGAAGAAGAGAAGGTCACATAAGTGGCTAAGTACCTGAAAGGTGAGCTGCAAAGAGGGACTTTCCAGTCAAAATGTTAGAAGAGGATTATTGCTTCTGATGTACACAAAGTGATTCCCTAATGGGTTGAGAAATCCTTGTCTTGAAAGGACTAAATGCTCAAGTACTGTAAGGTCAACTATATCTAACTCTGTGAAATTAAGACTAGAATTAGGACAATGGTCATCTCTCATGAATGACAGTTCATTTGTTATGGTTAAAAGCAGGAGTATCTACCCTCTATCCTGCTTCTTTCTACTCAGCACAAGGCGAGAAAATGACTTAAAACACCTTTAGGCTACAACAGATTCACCAGAAATAATAGAGATTCAGTCAAAATATTACAAAGGGGAACCCCCCCCCCCCCCACAAAAGCAACCGAAACAAGTTCATTACTGAATATGCCATAGGAAGCTTTAACATTACAGTTGACTGTTATCCAATAGGACTGATGACTTGGTCATACTATAGACAAACCTTTAAGTGAATATCATAATAAATAATGGCAACTCCTTTGAAGCTCTTCAACTGCAACTCTCATCAATTCTCACCCAATACCCAGTGGCAAGGGATGCTGGGAGTGGCAATTGACTAACATCTAGTAGGCCACACATTCTTCATTGCTTCTCTACAGGGAATTTGTCTTAACACAACTGTCATGCCATTTCAGCTCAAATACAAATGAAAAAAATATGGTGGTCATGTCTAGATCCTGTTCTGAATTATTTACAGAGGAAAGAAAATGACTATCGCCATCTTTTAAATAAACTTCCAAGGCCTACCCATTTTTGTTGTGAGTTTAGAACCCTAAAACCACAATAACTTTGATGGATCATAGCAAAGGTCTGTCCAGTATGGCATTTTGGTCTGCCGATGGCCAGTTAGATGCCATTAGATACCCTACAAGGAGAACATGTGTACACTAGCACCCTCCTGTCTGTGTTTTCCTAGCAACTAATGCTGAGAAGCATACTGCCAGACAATAGAGGAAATATAGCCATCATGGCTACTAGTGGCACATTACATTCATATAATTAAGTTTTGATACTCAACAAATGATATAGGGTGTTGGCACTCCTTTTAAGTGCTGCAGCATTTTATACTTTTGGAATAGTTTTCTTCTTACAGAATAGCTCTACTTCCTGAGGCTTGCTATGTCTTACTTTCTGGTGGATTTTGGATTCAACAAGTTATTGACTAATCTGTTTTGGGAGCAAGGCGGGCACATTGGAGACCATTGTACAGCCATGGAAGCCCACTGGTCACAATCTCTCAGACTCAGATGAAGCCAATGACTAATCCCCCTCTGAGCAAATCCTGCTCAGAAAACTATGTGATAGGTTTGCCTTAGGGTGACCATAAGTCAGAATCGACTTGAAGGCACACAGCAGCAAGAACAAGGTGCCATGGGTATAATGGATAGACCTATGATCTGTATGTGGATGGGTCTTATTCTTTTATACCATGAGCTTAGAAGAGCCCAAAAAATGAATCTGCTACATACACGTTCACCAGCAGGTCCAGGCAAACCAGCAGGTCCAGGTTCACCACGAGATCCTCTTTTGCCTTCCTCACCAGGTGGACCAGGTGGGCCTTGGATACCAGCAGGGCCCTGGAAGATAAAAGGAAAGAGGATGAAATCAGTATTTGTGGCAAGAAAACAAAGACAGAAGTCAAGTTACAATTGTATTCCAGGTGAGAGGCATACTTACAGGTTCGCCTTTAGCACCAGCATCTCCTTTGTTTCCTTGAGCACCAGGTTCACCCTAAAGATGGAAGAGAAGACCGAAAACAGCATGGTCATATATATGTCAGTAGTCAGTGCAAGTAATGTTGCAGTGAACTTGTTTCTTGCCTTCCATAAGAACAAGGGGTTTTTTTTTGTCCTCTGAGCCCTCTTCTACACTGCCATATAAAAGCTAGATCATCTGCTTTGAATTGAAGTATATGGCAGTGTAGAGTCATATAATCCAGTTCCAAGGAGATAATATGGACTATCTGCCTTGATCACCTGGATTATATGGCAATGTAGAAGAGGCCTAAGATGACTCTCAGCAAAAGTACCCATTAGTAGTACACTCAAGAGAGGATCAGGTTGGATAAGATGCTAGGAGTCAGCTGAGAATTGGTTTGAAACTTGCTCAGAAAGAATTTGTTAGAAAGCAGAGTCTGGGGAAAGGGTTTTGAGAACATCCCCCGCCCCCAAGAAGTGTCACGTCAAAACTGGCATTGTAATGAATACATTCTCTGTGGAGTTTGGAGTGGGACACCCTGTGAAATAACTATAGAATAGTTACCCATAAATATAGATTTCTGCACTATGATGTTTTATTTTGCTGCTTTACCCCCATCTGCTGCATAGATTTAGCAACTTTGAAATGTTGTAATTTTCAGACTATCAAAAGCCAGCATGTGCTGACAGGGTGGCGTAATAGGATTCCAAAGTCAGCAAAATATCTGCAGGCTCTATTCCCCTGATCAGGTAGAGATTTGGAACTAAGTGGTAGCATTATGGGAATGTCGGCACTGGGACTATTAAAAATCACAGCTGGGGAGGAAGTGAGAATGGGAAATCCAAGAGGAGATAATGTCTAAGTTAGTGATATTGTTATAGGAATTTGTGGTATCTCCTCATGGGTATAGAAGTTGGGATTTGTCAGACAGCCCACCCAGGTATCCAGCCTTTGATTTTTTCAGACTTTTGAAAGTAACCACAATATGAGTGTTGAGTCAAAAGGTGAGTTAAAATAACTTACGCTGTTACCCTTGGGACCAGGAGCGCCGCTGGGGCCTTGAGGTCCAGCTGGACCACGAGCACCAGGGAAGCCGGGAGCGCCAGAAATACCGGGAGCACCCTAAAAGAGAGGGCAGAGATGGTGAGGTAGGTGGTAAGAGAGGGTGCTGAAAAAGTAAAGGAAAGTACTGGGATGTGGAGGCAACTTACAGTGGCACCTTTGGCACCAGGTTGACCATCAGAACCAGGATTGCCCTACAATGGAGAAGGAAGGGAAAAAGGTCATCACCAATGACATAATTACAAAAGAGTCTGAAAGGTCTAAGAATGACAAATAAAAGCAAAAAAAAAACAAAAAACCATAAACGGTGTAGCTTACAGAAGGACCAGCAGAGCCAGCAGGACCAGGTGGGCCAGGTTCACCACGAGCACCTTGTGGGCCTTCACTACCACGAGAACCTTGGGCACCAGTTTCACCCTGAGCAACAAAGGAAAGAAGATGGATTATGAGCGCATGTATTTCTTCTCAAGTCTGTGGTGACATGTTCCTTCTCAGCCAGACTGTGCTATGTCACACCTAGTGCTCAAGCCTCAAAATTTCATCTTCCTATCAGGATTGCTGGTTCAGTACTACAAGGCCTATGACTTGATTTATCAGGGCCTCATTTCCTCCCCAAAATCCAGGGATCAAAGATTTGAAGATTGCTACCTAAGACAGAAAAGGTATCCCTTTCAAGAATAGTTGTTGTGGTCCACTGGAAACTCCTCTTAAGCATTTTGATTCAAGAATGTTGTGGTTGTTGGTCTTTTTGGTTTCATGTTAACCTGCCCTAACAACATTTAAGTTGAAGGTATAACATGGGATTTCTTTTCCCCTCCCCATATTTGTAATTCTCAAAGGGGTACGTATCAGACAGCAGAATGGGAAGTAACAGTTAGTGTCCTTCAACAGATATCTATCACATATTAATGCACACTAAGAAATGAGTATGCAGAACCACGCCTTTCCTAATATATAAGAAATGGATTCGTCTAGTCTGTAGATTTCTTAATATTGGTTCCTTAATGGATCATTAGACCTCAGCATTTTAGCGAGGTATTAGGCAGCATACAGGGAGTTTATGAGAGAAGGTATTTTTTTAAAGAAGGAAGTATCATTGTGAGGAGCTTGGCAGTGCAAGAGTAGTCAGTCCATAATCCCTTTCTAGGAGCAATAAAATACTTATCGCTGTTTTACTAAGAAATCTATGGCAAAAATGGTACCACAGAAACCTTCATCTGAAAAAGAAGGAAACTGACCAATGCACCTGTTAAGGCATTTTAAAGAACAGATGAAGATGAAGGTGTTTTGATGCTACTTTCTGTTTCAACCAGGCTCACAAAAAAAAAGTCCTTTAAAATGACAAGGGATTGAAATGTCCTTACCTTAGGGCCAGCGGCACCAGGGAAGCCAGGAGGACCAGCTGGACCAGTGGGGCCCTGAAAGAAGAAAAGGGAGATATTAAGTGGTGGTGGTTATACAGTTTTCCTTAGATTCCAAACACTGGCCAGCCCAGTCTCAACAATGGGCCTTTGCTTTAAAATTAACAGGAAAAAGGAAACTGGCACAAAACAACCTGTTCCATCCCATGGCCTGTTATAGTGCAACAATTGCCCTGCAGACCCTGGTTTTGGATAGGTTGTGTGGCTCTGGTCATAATTTTGTATGGCACTTTCTTTGCCTCGTTCAGCAATATTTTTTTTAAAAAAAGCAGAGAAGTAACAGAACTTTGCAGAAATACTTACTGGAGGACCAGCAGCACCGGCAGCACCATCATTACCACGAGCACCCTGTAAGAAAGAAGAAGGGAAAAAAGTTTTGAGTTACAGTCCCTGTATTATCAAGCCATAGAAGAAATGGAAGCTGGTCCACCAAGCACCAACACATAGCAATCCAGCAATGCAAAAGGATATACTTACAGCAGGGCCAGCAGGACCAGGGCGGCCTCTCTCACCAGGAAGACCACGGGGACCCTAGTCAGAAGAAAGAGAAATAAGATCAGAGGAGAGAGGAAAAATAGCATGGCTCTCAGTTTCTTTGTCATGCATTTATCCTTAACCTGCTTGTTCTTGTTCTTTTTGCCACTTATTATTATTATTATTATTATTATTATTATTATTATTATTATTATTATTACCCCGCTTTTTCTCTGCACAATGAGACTCACATCGGCTACATTTATTATTTCCATTAGTCTGCTTGTTCTTAAACATCCACAACAACTTTCTATAAGTGCAATACTACCTTCTTGTGGGTAGTGAAGGATTCTTTTAGTCATTAAGGAGCTACAGCAATGGAGAAAGCATTGTTTGAAAGTCTTGTAGCACTTAACAAATTTTATTTGGCATAAATATTTATAAGAGCTAAGGTGTCTCTCTCTTCATACATCTCATGTGCTGCAGACTGAAAATGATGTTTATAGTTCTCCATTTATCTTAGAATGACTCCTTCTGGTTCTACCTGTAAACCTTACCATCTGAAATTCCACACATAAATCTCCAGTTCGACATAGTAATCTTTACTCAAAATGTCTCCCTGAAAACCTCATATCAAGATGTTCTATTTCTGGTGTAGGAAGCTGCCATCACTCATTTAAGGTTAGATTTAGACTAAATAGCTGCTTACATTTTAGGATTATTGTACATTAGTAAAGGTAAAGGTTTTCCCCTGACATTAAGTCTAGTCATGTCCAACTCTGGGGGGTGGTGTTCATTTCATTTCTAAGCCGAAGAGCCGGCATTGTTTGTAGACATCTCCAAGGTCATGTGGCCAGCATGACTGCATGGAGCGCCATTACCTTCCTGCCAGTGCGGTACCTATTGATCTACTCACATTTGCATGTTGGCAGAAGCTGGGGCTAACAGTGGGAGCTCACCCCACTCTCCAGATTCAAACCGCTGACCTTTTGGTTAGCAAGTTCAGCAGCTTAGTGGTTTAACCCGCTGTGCCACCGGGGACTCCCTGTACATTAACTATCACATAAAACCTGTTCATCTGAAGGTTCTTCACAGGCACTAACCATGGAACAAAGTATAAGAAGAAACCTAGGGCACTAGGCAACTTCATACAAATGGGTTTCACACAACTTCCAACAGTGCTAAGGCATGTTGAAATAAAAATTTAGCAGAATCCATTCCAAGAGAACAAAGACTGAAATATGTGACTATAGTATATAGAAACTATGAGGCCACCTTATGATAAATCAGACTATTGGTTCATCTTGGCCAATAATTTCTACTCTGGTTATGTCAGCAGCTCTGTGGAGTCACTGGGCCCTTCTGCAAGCAAATCCTGTGCTGTACCATTGAGATGTGGCACAGCCCATCTTCCTTCCTTTGGAAAAGAGGAGCTTTCCTCCATTTCTGTACACTTGTCTGCTGAAATACAACCTAAGCTTCTAACATGCACATGAATTAAATCAATGACATGGAAAATAGAATGAAGGACATGTATACCCACCACTTGTCCAGGAGCACCATTTTCACCAGGGCTACCAGGCTCACCCTAAGAGAGAAAGCAGAACAGATGGTCAGAACATAATAGGAGAGAAAACAATGTGTATAAACGGAAGGAGGTCAGTCCTTAAAGTGAATACCCACCTTGGGGCCAGCTGGACCAGCATCACCTTTAGCACCATCAAGACCACTGAAACCCTAAAGTGAGAAGAATGGATTAATGGAGAAAAAAAGATAAATATTAGAATCAAAGAAGAAAAGGCATTGTTTGTCATATTATAATAATCCTCGGCTAAGAAGGCTATGAGTCACATGATAGATGGCTAAGCAAAATTATTTCCATATTAGCAACCTTACAGAAGCTAAATTGGCCTGGATCTGGTCTGTGCCAGAAATGAGATTTATTTTGGGATGAAAGAAAGACAGGATATAAATGTACCCCCAAATGCCTTCACCTTTGACTGAGTTATCATTTTTTAAAGATTTATTTATTGGTCTTTGGCCAGGATTTGGCTGCAAGGGAGGAAAGGGCTTCATTCTGAAGTTGCCCTAACCATGTGCTTCAATGTGATTCATGTTTGTATCAAATGCCAGCACTGAGGCAATTAACATGTCTTGTTGGGAATTGCATGCAGTGTTTTTGTCCCGATGGCAACAATTCATACAAGGTCCCAAAAAGAATATGGCTACCTACTTTGAGAAATAAATTATCATTGGAGTACAAGAATGACAATATTCCCGAACTGAACTAGAGGTAGAAGAACTGGTAAGTACTTACTCGGTGTCCCTTCATGCCTGGCAGGCCAGCAGTTCCGGGAAGACCACGGGCACCCTGAAGGAAAAGAACAAGAAATGATATAGGAGAGAGCAAAGAGAAGAGGAATCACACTTTGTTCTTCTAGTATCTGGTGGCTACATGTAGATGGGAAATTTTCATGCCATGGACTGGCATACGATTGGTGCATGTGTAATCTGTATTTTAACAGGAACCAAAAGTCTTTGTAGGATAATGATTGAAAAAACCCAGAAAGACTCAAGTGGGACAGATTACTTGCATTCTGGTTAGACCATCTTAATGGCCCACTTTTATCCTCCAAACATGGCTCCCTGAACATTACTTTTGAATGCAGCTCACAATTAAAGATTTCAAGATGGAACTACCCACCAAGAGTTTACAATTCCCAGTCTATCTGCATTCACCTAATCTGATGACACAGTTAATAGAGTCAATGGGGTTCAGATGTGGTTTTAAAATCCTACTTGATTTATTCATCTTGTTGCCTTGAGGAAGCTGCCATTTCTCAAGCTCATCCACTGCCTTGCAAAATTGCTATGAGGATGAGTTGAAATAGTGAGTCTTCTATGTTGTCCCTGCATTAAGTAGTGGAGTGGTGCTGGGGAGAATTATGACTCTTAAGCGTCTTCATACCAATGCTCCCTACCAATTCTGAAGTGGGCAGTCATGACCTTTTCAATGTCATTCATTCTCTCTCTCACCAGCCCCTTCCAGAATGGCCAAGAATACTGGAATTTGTAGTTTAACAACATCTGAAGGATGTATCTAGCTCAACCTGGTCTTTCAAAGGCTCTGCTATAAGTGTTGGACACTTTGTAGCTCTCCCAAGGCAACACAAGGTTGTGTATTTATCCTCCCATTACTAAAGTTTTCTGTAATTTGGATAGCTGTTCAGGTTGTGATGCTTCATAATAGGACAGGTGCTTGACAGCTATCCCATCGTGTTCTTGCAACCAGGAAGAAAAGAGAGCTTACCTGTGGGCCAGGAGCCCCACGTTCACCAGGACGGCCAGGTTTACCAGCTTCACCCTTGGAGAAAGAAGAGAAGAAAAGATCTAAACCAATGCCAGAACCAATATGTTTTACAACTGTTAACTACGGGAAAATTATTGAAGGAGATTCTGTCTTTGTTAAAGATGACCTAGACTCTTCTGTATCCTATGATGGACAGATGCTTTAAGATTTGCATGGGCCAGTCAGAAAGGGTCTCATAAAGTCAACAAGTATGGCCAGCTCAGAAGTGAAAGATGGTCAATGTGGGACTGGGCTATCACAGAGAGGAGCGGGTAAGCCTGTTCTCTGCTGCCCTAGAAGGTAAGACCAGGTCCAATGGTCTGAAGTTACAAGAAAGTAGATTTCAATTGAATACTAGAAGGAACCTTTTGACAGTGAGAGCACTTTGGCAGTGCAAGCAATTGTCAAGAGAGGTGGTGACAGTCTCCTTCTCTAGACATCTTCAAAAAGAAGTTGGAGAGCCATCTGATAGGGTTGCTTTCACTGGGCTCCTGTTTTAAGCAAGAACTAGCTCATGATGGCCCACGAGGTCTCTTGTGAGTCTATGATTCTATGACTTTAAGATATAATCGGACATGTTGGTAAAGCTCCATCTTTTTCTGATTGGGTAGGCGGCATGGGGTTAAGAGACTGCAGATGGAGGTTGATATTAGAGACTGCACTAGAGCAAAGAGACTGCAATGCATCCAAAGGTGTTAATATCATCAGTGCACAATGTTGCAGTTTCTCATGAAAGACACCCTTAGAAAGGGTCCTGAAGGTGGTGAGGACCCTCAATCTACATCTTTAGACCCTATGTGATTTTTCTAGAAGTAGTGCAAGACTGGGACATCATGGAACAATTTCAACTTTCATGCCAATGCTTTGCTTGGCATTTTGGACACACCATGTCTTTGGATCATTACAAAGAAAAGAGTTTCATTCCCTTCCAGAAGAGAGACAAAACCACTCACATCATCTCCGTTCTTTCCAGGGGGGCCGGCTGGACCACGGGGACCCATTGGACCCTAGATAATTTGTTAAAGAAAAAAAGATGAGTTTAAATCAAGCAACAAGACATTCTTCTCTCATGCTCCTCCCATTTATATAACTCAGATGATCTTTTAAAGAAGTGGGTCCAAATAAGGATCTATGCGTGGCACTGTGTTCCCAAGCTCCCCCACGTGGTAGAATATGAGAACTGCAATGAACGAGCAGGAGGAGATTCCTGCACTGTTCTGCTTGGCAGTAAAAATAATAATGCAAGCACAAAAAGAAAGGGAAAAAGAAAAAAAAGAGAAAGATCAGATGGTACTCACAGAAGCTCCAGCCTCTCCGGGTTCACCAGGGGGACCTTGGAAACCTTGGGGGCCCTGTAAGAATAAAAACACACCTATGTTAGAAGAAAAGAACTACATTCTTGTAACTCAATGTATTTCGAGAAGTTTAGGGAAGAACAGTAGCATTTCCCACAACATTGAGACCCCCATTCCCACTGTCTCCACTTCTGTCTCCATATTGTCTTCTTTTGCTCTCTTGGCTTTTTTACTGAGACCCCACTGGTTTACTGACACCTTACTCCCTGTTCCCCATATTGTTATCCCAGTAAAGGTGATTAGTTCCCTAATAACAATTAACTCAAGTCAGGTCTCATGGGAACTATACAAAGAAATAAAAGATGGATGTCTCTGAACATAAGCAGAGAATATCATAGACCAACTAGGCAGTGGTTCTCAACCTGTGGGTCCCCAGATGTTTTGGCCTTCAACTCCCAGAAATCCTAACAGCTGGTAAACTGGCTGGGATTTCTGGGAGTTGTAGGCCAAAACAACTGGAGACCCACAGGTTGAGAACCACTGAACTACTGCTATGTGTTGCACCAGGAGAGAGGGTTGCTGCAAGAATCTATGGAATCTGTGACTTTTTGTTTGAAACGAGATTCCTGGGAAGGAGATGGTGCCTGTGGCCAAATTTAGGGCATGCATTTTGGTCCCCATGGTTTAAGAAACCATATAAACAGATGACCATCTTCTGTATTATAGTAATTTTGGTCCCTGTGATTAAAGATGCAACACAGATATGTGACTATTTTACATAAAAGAGGAAAGTAGACTTGGCAAAGTCTTCTGTCCCAGCTCTTGGCATGTTAATGGAAGAGGTAACTCAAGCGGGGACTAACTATACATGCAATATGTAAAAACAAATCTCTTTCTAAAGCAGTCTCATATTCTGTGCTAACATTAATTGTATTCTTCACCTTTGTAACCACTACAAATTAAGTACAACTTTAAATATTCTCCATAATTTATATCTTTCTGATATTCTCAACAACAGAGAACTGAACAGGATACAGAATCCTTACTCAGCCACTGAGAAAATTATACTCCTCAATTCATTGCCCAAGAAACAAACAAACTTGGATTATCATTGTGCTGAGCATTTGCTTTAAGTAATGGAAGCCTACTAATGGAAGCCTACTTTCACATAAAATAGTTATATGCCCATCTAAAGGAGGTTTTTTTAAAAGAATCTGTTTCCAAGAAAGGAGAGAAAAGTACTTACAGGGGCACCAGGGGGGCCAGGAAGACCACGGGGACCAGCTGGACCCTAAAAAAAGAGAAGAAATGCGGTTTTAAAAATTAAGGTGAAAAGAAGATGAAACTGCTATCATCTTGTCTTGACTTCAATAAATATTCATGTACCTAAGGCATGCCTTGAAAATCATACTTTCTTGATATCACTTTAGTGTTCCAAGTTCCTTTATAACTATAAATTTAAGATCTTTCTTTCTTATGAGCTAGGTTTCAGTATCCCTCTATCTATGCCATTTACTGAATTGCCTCTCTTCCGTATTATCTAAATAACCCATCCTTCTCGGCTCAGTTTCTACAGCTATTTCCAGTGAATAAATTGTTTATTTAAAGTGGATCGGTAACACAAAATGGGAGGTTCCTACTCGAGCAAACCATCTGAATAATGTTAAGAGAAGCAGGGGGGAAAATTCAGCAAAAGTAATAATGTATGTGAACTGACTTTGCGCATCCTTACACTGATGCTCATCAATGCAAATTCAAATGAAGCATCAGTGTGAGTGCTTCAAATGTTTTTAAAATTGGAACTATCATGTTCCAGTTATAGACTTAAGACACTATCCCCCAGCCTCAGTTCTAGCTTCTGAAATGAAGATGATATCATAGACCTATTTTATAGGAATGCTGTGAAATTATTTTTTTCAGTATTTGGGGAAAAACATAACAGATTGGATCTAGGTTTAAGCAGACCCACTGAAATAGTTAGAATTTAAATAACTCATGAATAACATACATCCCATTGATTTCAATACTTTTATTCTGACTAAATCTGGAACCAACCCATTGGGATTTGATGGACTATATGTCCCATTATTCCTGATCTGTGGCCCTGCTGTTTGCAGTGGGGACTGGAATCCTTCAGTATCAGGAAGACAATCCCCACTTGATATAAACACACAATCGCAAATATTATAGACATCACGGTTGTCAATTCAATAAACTCACATTCCTTTTCTACAACTAAATGAAGATTTTACGTCCTTATTCTGCCTTTTCTGTAACAATCTGTCCTCAGGGGAAAATGAGGATTTCTTTGACTCTTCATTATAGGAAAATAGCCTTTTCTGTTGGTGAGCATATGAAACTAGCATCTGTAGACAAAATATATCCCTATCTATATACCTACATTTTTATGATGACTCAATTCTGTCCTGTGGATTAAGGAACTGAGCAGATACAGACATACTCTTTGGTTGACATCTTCCGGAGTGCACCCGTTTCCCTTCTCAGACTGACTTCCTACATTACTACTCCTTTTTTCCAAAATCTTCACCCTTTAGTCAACATTTTCCCTGAACATTTTCCCAGAAAGCATCAACACTTACCATGGGGCCAGGAAGAGAGAGGCCACCGGATTTTTCATCATAACCGTAAGACAGTTGAGGAGCAAAGTTCTGACAAAGAGGAGAAGACAAAAAAGAGAGAACATTATTAGAATTCTTACAAAACAATCTTTTACATATAAATCTGGAATAATCAAGTTAAGTGGAGAAAGCCAACTTACTCCGCCGAGACCAGGGGGGCCTGGAGGGCCTGGGGGTCCAGGTTGTCCGGGAATGCCGTCTCTGCCGGGTGGGCCTGGAAGTCCCTGGAGACACAGACAATGAGAAGACACCATTGGACATGATGACATCATACCTTCTTTATAGAACTTATTGAAAAAAACCCTTTCCAAGGATAAATGTGAACAATGGCTTGACTAGACCTCTCCCTCTGTCCCATAGTAGAGAACAAGACTGAAACTTGGCCATGAAATTTCTGGAGGATCAAGTCATTGTGGAATGATGATGAATTAAACCAAAGTGGTCACAATCCTTATTATTTATGTATTTATTTTTGGAAACAACAGTTGGGCATACAGAATTATTGTGGAGCACTAGAATGGGGCTTGTTTTGGGAATGTTGCATTTTTTTGTCCCAAAAATTCTTTCCATCGATGTAGTAAAAGGAAGTCAATGCTAACTGTAACGTGCTTTCTACAAGATAGAGATGGAAAAGAGTGAAAAGGACAGTCTAAGCAGACAAGATTTCTTCTCACCCAGAGATGGAAATTTGAAAATTTCAAATTGTGTCTCAAATTTTATGATTGTTTCATTCAACGTTTTGACATCTTATCTCCTACCTTGTTGTTGTTTTTTAAAACTATAATTGGAGATATCATCAACTAAAGCATAATTACAAATACCTACCCTGTCTCCTCTTGGGCCTGGCTCTCCTTTAGGACCCTATCAAATAAGAAGAAAATTGTGATTAGTACAGCAAAATCAACACATTCAATGGAAATAGAATGTAAGATTGCAAAAAACAAAACAAAACAAAACAAAACCCACTAAAAACAAAAAACAAAAAGCACCAAGAAGATAATTTACCTCTACTCCAGTTTCTGGGTAGGGAACAGAGGCGCCTTAAATAAAAAAGGAGAAGGACTATGATGAACATTAAAACATCTCTTTTTCAGAATAAATCACTGCATCCACAACCATTACAAAGACAATCGAACTACTAATAAATTCCACTGGGACAGGCTCAATTCATTTAATATGTTTGCTCCAAATTTAGTAATGTATAGAATCAACCCACTGATATAAATCGAACACATTAATCATGACTACAACAGTAGACCCATTAATTTATTGGGTTTACTGGCTAGGAACTCAATCCAGATCAGTCCAGGCTTGTTTTCTGACTTCAGGAGCCAAGTTCATTTTGGTAAAATTAACAGCTCTTCTTATTGGAACTATCATTTGGTAATTTGAAGAATAGGATTTTAAAAATCCACATTCCATATACAGAATTCTGACAGATTACTTCTCATAATCTAACATTATAAGGTCTACTAAAATTAAGATGATGATGGCACAGTCTAAACTCATTTGCACACTTTCTGAATATCCTTCCTGATTTTTACTTTTTTGGGCCACCTTTCTGCATGCATGCAATGAACATACACAAATGCATTTATACACAAATGCTTGTATTAAATATATATTAGTAAATATACAAAAACAAAGATCAAACCTGTGATCTTACATTGAACTGCTGAATGAGATGGGGAAAGTAGAGGAAATAAGTTACTTGATGGACGTTGGGATACATTAGTGCAGTGGTTCTCAGCATTTGGATCCCCAGGTGTTTTGGCCTACAATTCCCAGAAATCCCAGCCAGTTTGCCAGCTTTTAGGATTTCTGGGAGTTGAAGGTAAATTAGTGAAATTGACCAGTCTAAGTAAGACTAGACTTGAGTATGAATAAATATGCTTGTGGAGAGATAGCGTTTTCAGTAGCTTGGTAGGACTACATTGAGTGACATGATAAATGGTTGGGTGATGGAGAGATGGAAGAAACAGTGGACAATTATGATAGGCTGAGTGGATGAGCAGGATGGAAGAGTGTAGGGTAGGCCGGTACCTGATTCAGGACAGACTGGACAGCATTCTCCAAAGGGGATCTCGGGATTTTCGCAATTCAGATCTTCTTCACAGACCATGCTGTCGCAAAGGATGTTGCCGCTGTCGCAAACGCAGATCTGGCAGGGTTCTGGTTTCCAAACATCTTTGTCATTGTACCTTAGTCCGTCCTGTGTGCAGCTTCCTTTAGATGGAACTAAAGAAAGAAACAACAAAAGAAGCAAGATGTATGAGTGAACGGTTGAAGGTTGACTGAAAGCCAAGAAACATCAATAGAATAGATAAAGCAACTGAGAGGCCAATGGAATAATATATTTTATGATAGAGTGACCTGGAGACCTAATGTATTTTCATCAAGTTATTTCTGATAGTGGGCCTCCCTTTTCCTCCACTCTCTGCATACATTGACTTTTGCATGCATGTGTGTTTTAAAACCTCATCTGTTTTTCATCAAGTAAACTCTAGGACACAGGAAACGAGCCAGCCTCTCAATAACTCCTTCCAGTTGCTTTGGAATTTAAACAAAACCTCCGGCCAGTTGTTATATCCAACTGGTAACCTCAGCGTTCTGGAGCCGAAGCCAAACCAAACACACATGCAAAAAGAGAAGGAAATTAACAACCTTCTGAATAGGAAAAGAGATAGAGGGAGAAAGTCTGGAATTCAAATTGAAGGAGGACCCATGCAGGGGGGAGAAATGGTATCCCGTTGATATCATATGGCCTCAGGAAATCTGATCTGCTGCAAACAATTTTGGAGGGAGGAACAATCGGCAGGTGGGAAACCATTTTCAGGGAAGCTTCTGGGGCAAGTTGTATGGCCTCCTCACTACCTACACCTTATGCCAGCTTGTTTGGAAATCACTGTTTGATGGACTGTTCATGACTATCCAAGCCAAGTATGACAACAAGAAGAGAGATGCAGAAGAGAGGCGGCACTAAGAAGTAAGACAATCTTTCTATCACATCTTTTTTTTTAATTGGAAATATGAGTTTTGCAATTATTTTCCCCAGGATGATATATCTAAAATAGATCACTTGGCTCTTGATATAAGCCATTGTCCTAAATCATTGAAAGCTATTTTACTTTATGAGTGCAAGAAGGGAAGCAAGAAAATTTATGATTCTGGAGGAATTATAATTAAAAAGAAGGACCTCAACTACTTTGCAACATTACTTTGTGGAAGGAGAACCAGAAACAAAAGGTAGCCACCGTTAGCAAGGTGAAGGTGAGAAACGTTTAAAGGAATTATGTGAAATTCTCTACCAAGATCTTCCTGGAATGTTTCAGAGTAACCACATCAACCACTAGATGGCAGCAAAAGTTCCACATCTGGATACAAGATATAATCGTTTCACATATTCCCTGCTGGTATTTTGATTGTTCGACCCCCATTGGGGGTGAGAAGAGCTTGTTAGCTACCCACACCTAGTTGTTGACACTGAAATAAGCTCATCTTTGTCCAGCGTGTGTCCTGTTCAAGGCCATTCCGCAAAACCCCACCCAAGGTACGGCTATGGCAATGAGAGCGCTCAAGGCAAAGCTAAACCTCCCAGTAACCACTAGATGTCGCTACTGGATTTTATCAACTGGAGTAAGTCATCCTTCCAATTCTTTACCATCCAAATGGCTTTGTCTATGAAGTGATGTCTAGACTTTTGTGCTTTATAGGTTGCTGAAACATTTTCCTTATGAATCATCCCAAAGCTCCTCCCCTTTTTAAACCTAATACTTTCTGATGGCTTTTGCAGATGTCTTCAACAAGGCAGGAAAATAGCCTCTTGCCCTCCTCTCCCTCCTCACAAGTTTTCTGCTCTAGCTTTCCAAGAATACAAAATGACTTTTCCATCATTCACTGTATCCCGCCTCCCTTTTCCTGTCCCCCTCCAATGATAATCCACTCCCAGTCCCACCCGCCTTCTCCTTTGCTGAACTTGGCAAGGCAGAGCAGAGATTCTAATTGATCCAACTTGTTGCTTTGCCCCAAGGGATGTGTTTGGGAAGGAGAGAAGGAGGGAAGGAGAAAGGGAAGGAGGGGGAAGGAAAAGAGACCAAAGGAAGCTTGCCCAAGGCTACACACAGCTGGTTAAGTTTGCTTTTAGAAGTGATTCTTTTTCTGCACAGGACACTTCCATGGAACCAACATTTCGATGGAATACAACATTTAAAATTCCCCAGCTCTTTCAAACTTTCTCTCCTTGCTTCCATACCAATCCCAGATGCTCTCGGAAGGTCATGAACATATGTTGACCTTTTCTCCAGACTAGCTATAACATGTACTTTCTTTGCTCGGTCTTATCTTTAGGTTATCCAAGCCGTAGGAGGATACAACAGGGTCCTCAATTACTTTACAAAACCAAAACATTTCTTTTGCTTACGCTCATTGAGCAAATAGTTCTGCAGAAATGGTTTAACCCTCTGCTTGCTCCACATCTGGATTTTATGCATTTTGGATTTTAAGGAAATGGCATTGCATTCCATCCGGAAGAGATAGGAGGAGAAAAGTTTTTTCTCCATCTTACAATCTCAACAGACATAAAAATGACTATTGAGCTGATAACGCAGTGCCGAGAGGTACGTAAGTTATGGTACTTACTGTCTTCTTCGCCTTGGCCATTGGTGAGTAGAACAGTTGCTGCTATCAAAAGCAGTAACCGGGAATCCACAAAGCTGAACATGTCTAAATATTAGACATGAAGACTCTTTGTATCCTGGGTTCTGCTTATTGTCCAGTCATACAGGGACGGTCAGACTTATGTAGTTCCACTCCAGACCCCAGCAGAAACTTCCTACTGACTCTGTCAACTTCTTAGGCTCCCCTTTTATACGGTCCAGTGTCCCAGAGGAGGATCCCTCTCTCACTTGCTTCTGAGGGCTGTGGGGGGATCTTGGGCCAGCCCCTCAGCCAATCAGAGGAGGCCACTCTGCCCCCAACACCCCCCCCCCATCACACGCATACAGACTGCACACATAGGCACCCACTCCCAAAAGGTTGGAGCAGCAAAGCCAAGCCCCTTTCTAACCAATCACAAAAGCATGGACCCTGAAAGCCTCCCTTCCCAAAACCAGTGGATTTTCGAGATTGGAATGAGATTCTGCAGGAGGAGGGAGGAGTAGAGCAGGATATGATTTGGCTCTGTGTGTCTGGTGAGAGGGGAACTAAGGGAAGATCAAGGGAGCAAAAATCATTTGGGGGAGATAGGCGTGACAAGAGAATGTGGAAGTGGAAGGAGCCTTGCAAAAGTAGAATTTCAAGATTAGAAAAAATGTAAGGTGGGATGTATTGTTTTTGCACGAACTAACAAAGCACCTGTGCAGGTGGGGCACCAGAGGGTGGTATAGAGCAAAAAGTGTATTTGTGCATGTCTTTTCTTGAAACCAAAAGAGAACAAAAGTGATGGGACTATGCATGCTTTCACTAAATTCCAGCTAATCATTGCTGTACTACCATTTGCTATAATTCTCTCTCTCTCTCTCTCTCTCGCTTGTTTGCTCGCTTGCTTTTCTTTTGGGATTACTACACTAAAAAAAGTAGAATTGTTTACAGCTTCAGGGATAATTAAAGCATGCTATTAAATGGCATATTAATCCTAGAGGTGATTCCCACTTTCATATACAAGATAAAAAGAGATTGCTGCTGTGTGCCTTCAGGTCATTTCCAACATATGGCGACTAAGGTGAAGCTACTATGGGGATTTCTGGGGCTGAGAGTGTGTGACTCCTCCAGTAAGTTTCCTTGGCTGAGTAGGGAATCCTACCAGGGTCTCCAGAGTTGTAGTCCAAAGTTCAGACTACTATATAACAAATTATTGATAAAGGATTTATAGTTGCAAATAAATAGGCAAAATTGCAAGGAAAAGGGATATCCTTGCAATTTTAGCAACCCCTTGTGTGCTTAGGGTCTTTCGTGCATGCACAAAGTTTGCGGATATCTTAAAGCTTCTCTGTTCCCTCATCTGTTTGTATTCATGCATGGGAATCTCATCTATCAATCAGAACATACATGGAGCGCTGTGACAGAATGCCTGGATTTCGCACTGCTTGAAAAAGAACATTCCAAAGCTGATCTTGGTTCTTAGATGGAAATTCCCTGAAAAATCAGTGGAACCTATTGTACAAGTTATGTGATCAGTAATAGAATGGGAAACATATGATCTCAATATGCACATCAAAGCATTGCATATAAATTTCATTTGAAGCCAACACAAGTTGAAAAACCTTACACTTAGTATTATGGATTCGTGTCTCTGTATATCAAAGCTATGGTATTCCAGTTTCCAAAAATATGAAAGTTTCCATACATTAGAAAGTATTTTTCCATATTATATGGTCAGCTTATATTTACATCTGTTAGTCTATAACAGGCATGGGCAAACTTCAGCCCTTTGGACTTGAACTTCCACAATTCCTAACAGCTGTTAGGCTGTTAGGAATTATGGGAGTTGAAGTCCAAAACACCCGGAGGGCTGAAGTTTGCCCATGCCTGGTCTATAAGGAAGCACATACTTCAGGACAGAGTTTTAAAAACAGCACACGTGAAACACCAGTAATATAACATATCACGTTTTTACAATTGAAAATAACATTGCTTATGATTCAGCCCACCCCTTTTTAAAAATCGAAATATTCACAAGTTTCCCTCAACATCCCAAATTGTATGATAGGAGTGTCACCAAGAATTTCCTAAAATAATGACCTTCATCAGAAACTAACAAAAAAATCATGACATTTTGCATCTAAGCAGACAAATCTCAAATCCAAATTGCAAAGATGCTTTCTGATTGAAAGAGAAGTATTTCAAGAATCTTGGGGGAAAATCCAAAAGTGGATTTCTTATTAGGCAGCCATTCTCCTCCTCTCTTGTGGACCTGGAGGGCACACTCTTGGAGGAGAAAAAAAATGGCAAGGATTCATGACTGTTCCGAAGCGCAAAGAGCCACGTTGGTTGGAAAAAGAAGCAGCATCGTGACAACAGCACACAAGATACTATGCAATTTTTAGAAGCTGCAATTACTGGTGCATATAAATGTGTGTGTATATGTGTCTTCACCAGGCTATGGTAAAGTGTACCTTTCAATCTTGACTCTAAAATGAGGGCCAGAATGATTCTAAATGAAGAACATCCTGAGACAAAATATTTTCAAAGAGGGCACAACTTAAAGGGAAGTAATGTTCTGTTTAAAAAATGCACACACACAGAAATGTATCTATCTGTATATATTTGTTTTTGGAAAAACTGATAAGCAATAGGACTTGGGATGTGCATTCTTTTAGGCTTTTAAAAATCAGTCTCGCTTTCATAAAGCACCAACATTCTGGAACAAGTTACTGAATCAAAGAATGACAGGATTGGAAGGGGCCTCAGGGCCCTTCCACACAGCCATATAACCCAGAATACCAAGATAATCCACAACATCTGCTTTGAACTGGGTTATCTGAGGAGTCCACACTGCCATTTAACCCAGTTCAAAGCAGATAATGTGGGATTTTATACAGCTGTGTGGAAGGGGCCTATGAGTGGCCCTAATGGATACCACTCCACCACTGAATTCCATCCACCAACTTTTGCCAGAATGATTGCATTAGATATGGCCTAGATTTCCATGCCATGCGATTGTCTGGAAGCAGTAACAGAAGAATAGAAGAACAATAGATGGCTCAAAAATACCCATATTATTATATATCTCTGAATTATCTCCCCATTTCATAAAGATATAACACAACACACATTTGTGCATATAGTCAGTTTGTTTCATGTCTGCTGTCATTTTAATTCGATTTGATGACTCATAGCTGAAGTCTAGTCTTTCTATAAGGACTTAAAGTGTTTTTACACAGGGACTAAATGATTGCATTTTCTTGTTATTAAATGTATCCCTGAACCACCTCTCAAGACCACGGTCTACCTAAGATGACTGACAGAAAAATCAGTAAATATAGATTGGAAAAACACATTTCTATCATAAGTCAGAGTACAATATGATTTCAAATCCCTAAGATGACACAAAACCTTTCGATTGAGAGCTATAGAGTACAAGCAAATATTTCAAGCCTTATAATAGTAGAGACTGAAGAGTATACTACCTGCCTATAAATCCCACAGATATCTCATGATTAAAAAGATACAATTTCTAAGGCTCCAGTCATAAGCACATGGTTATAAGACAAAAATTCCCATAGAACTCAATAGGATTGACTGCTAAGTCACTACAGTTAGGAACGTGCTATTAGAAAACATCTTGAGATAAACAACATATTATTCATATAATTTTTCAGAAAAGATTCTGATATAGTTAATGCCCATATCCAGAGAGACAATGTGCCATGTTTCCTTTGAAATTTATTCTTAACAAAGATCAGAATCAGGGCGGCTTACAAATATGAAACACACACATAAAATTACAATAACATTTCAAATCAATTTAAAATTAAGATACATTAAAACGTTCATAAAATACACATATAAATATACATTTAGGTGTGTTTCAAGTCTGAACCGGGTATGTCATTATATCCGGAGACATATAGTTGTAATGGATGCTGCTACTATTGTTCAAAAGCCTGGTCCCAAAGCCAAGTCTTAACTCTTTTACGGGAGGATAGGAGAGAGGGAGCCTGCCTGATTTCACTTGGGAGAGCATTCCATAGGTGGGGAGCCACCACTGAAAAGGCCCTGTCTCTCGTTCCCGCCAGCCGCACCTGTGAGGCTGGCGGGACTGAAAGCAGGGCCTCCCCTGAAGATCTTAAATTACGTGGTAGGTTGTAGTGGGAGATCGGACAAGTAAGCTGGGCCGGAGCCACAATCCCAGTGCTATTGTTCCATTTTTACTACCACTGAGAATTCAGAATACCTATCCCTACACTGCAAATCCCAA
Source organism: Anolis carolinensis (assembly GCF_035594765.1). Taxonomy (NCBI): domain Eukaryota; kingdom Metazoa; phylum Chordata; class Lepidosauria; order Squamata; family Anolidae; genus Anolis; species Anolis carolinensis. Next base: position 24,725,701 of record NC_085846.1, on the reverse strand, counting down.
GATTCCATAGGCTAGAACCTTGGAAGTAAAAGTAAAAGAGCAGAAACATAATTTTGTACTGTGTTTGTAACTTCTTGAAGAGTATCATGAGAACAGGAATGGAGGAAATGCATGGCTTCCCAGAAATTGCTGGACTCCAACTCCTCTTAGCTAGTATGGCCCAGTCGTATGTGGAAATCCACAGACATCCCTAATATTAAACAAGAAGCAGAGAAATTAGGCCATTTGAAAAATGGAAATGATCAGCAATCGTTAGCGCTTTGGACTTTCTTCTGTTCCTGACTCATGGTCATCTTGCTAATCTCTGGCCTTTTCATAAATAAAGAAGATCTGAAAATGTTTAGAGAGCCATTATGGTTTGAACATTGGACTACAACTTTGGAAACAAATGTTTGACTCTTTGCTTAGCCATGAAAACCCTTTGCGCACTCTCTGAGACTCAGGCTGGATCTACACTGTCATATAATCCAGATTATCAATGCAGGTAATTCAGGTTATCTGGTTTTAACTGTATTATATGAGTACACCCCCTCGATGGCTTGTCACCTTGTTGTGGTGAGGGGGCTTTCATGTTCCTATGAACCTGCAGGCATAACCACCGGAGTCATGCACTCCCAGGGGAGGCTGCAAGGAAGGTTCAAGACCAAGCACAATCCGAAGACCTCAATGGTAGGTCAGATGTAAGATAACATGTTATAAGGGCTGTTAAGGCAGAAGGAGGCTGAAACAGATTGAGAAGCCACTGTCATCGTGTTAACCATGCCACTTGCTTGGACCCTCACTCTGTGATGACTGTGTGTTAATTGGCTGTGCACCAACCTCCACACATTAAAACAACTCATGCATAGGCATCTTCTAAGAACTTGGAAGACTATCATACTCGGACAATGAGGGATCGCCTAAGTAAGTAAATAAGTATATGAGTACTTCTATATAAAAAAAGGTAAAGGTTTTCCCCTGACGTTAAGTCCAGTCATGTCTGACTCTGGGGGTTGGTGCTCATCTCCATTTCTAAGTCAAAGAGCCAGCATTGTCCATAGACACCTCCAAGATCATGTGGCCGGCATGACTGCATGGAGCGCCGTTACCTTCCCACTGGAGCGGTACCTATTAATCTACTCACATTGGCATGTTTTCGAACTGCTAGGTTGGCAGAAGCTGGAGCTAACAGCAGGCGCTCACTCCGCTCTCGGGATTTGAACCTGCGACCTTTCGGTCTGCAAGTTCAGCAGCTCAGTGCTTTAACACACTTCGCCACCGGGGCTATATAATCTATAATCTTCTATATAATCCAGTTTAAAGCAGATAATCAGTATTTTATATGGCAGTGTAGATTGAGCCACAGAGTCCTTCCACACAGCCATATAACCAACAATATCAAAGCAGAAAAGCTCACAATATCTGCTTTGAATTGTGTTATCTGAGTCCACACTGCCATATATTCCAGTTCAAAGCAATAAATGTGGGATTTTATTCAGCTGTCTGGAAGGGGCCTCAGGGACAGGCAAAGTCGTCTGAACAAATCTTGTCAAGAAAACACCATAATTTGGAAATGACTTAAACAACAACAACAACAACAACAACAACAACAACAACAACAGAAAATGTGTCCTTCCCCAAATCTTCCCTTGCCATTAGAAAAGATTTCCCATTTCTGCATTTTCATTCGGATGTCTTAGAAATCGACATATCTTCCAAAGTCAAATTGACACGTCAGAAGGAAGAGGCATGGGTTTTTCATGCTGGCACTTCTGACCCTTGGTGTGTGTGTGTGTCAGATGGTATGTGTGTTTTAACAGGCTGCAATGAAATGCAAGAGATCTCCACCAAAGCAACCTAAATTCTTTTTCCCCCTCCAGCAACATTACAGACTTCAAATATCTGGCCGGATTTCAAGGCAGTATCACTGCATCCCAGACACGTTGCAGGAAACATCTCTCCTCCTTCTCCTCCTCCTCCTCCTCTCATCAGGACTGCTTTTTTGGAAACTTGAAAAAGCTGGATCCTTTCCAGAGTGAAGATGTGTCTTTAATTTTTTCAGCATGACCAAAAAGAAAAGAATGTCATCATATATATATATATATATATATATATATATATATATATATGGAGGGCAAGAGAAAGCAGAAAGAAATGAGTCTGGATGAAGTGAGGGGTGGGGGAGGGACGCCACCTCATCACTTGGCGTGAGCAGTTTGGGTTCAGGAATGTGATGGGTTTGCCGGAAAATAAAGGAAGAATAAAAGTACTGGAAAAGAAAGGAGGAGGGAGAAGAAAAGAGTACAGTCATCCTTTCTTTAGGAAAGGGAGGCTGGAGTGAGAATTGGGGATGCAAAGGGAGAATTCAATGCAGTAGCAGTTGAGCTCTGGAGTTCATGGCCCTACTAGCATGCTTAAAAATGTGATAAGGGGTCCCTTTCTGATTAGTCTGTTGAGTGCGCCCCATGACCTATCTCATACCCAGCAATGTCCCAATTCAACAGAGAAAGTTTAATTAATTCTCTGTCTTCTCACTTCTTTATTTCCTTCTAAAATGTCTTGGTGTCTCTCTGTTCCTCCAACCTTCCATCTTAATTCAGTTGCTGCAAGCTAAGGCCTTATCTAAACTGGTTGGTTAATCTGGGGCCAGTATGGAGCAGAAATCCTTGGAACGGAATCTGGAAGTGGCCAAATGCCTCATCTCAGACTCAATGGGTCAGAGTCAGCCCTATGAACTATCACTTTACTTTCTACTATGTCATTGCCATCAATACCAGATGTCTACAGAGCTCCATCATAAGCAGAGGTATCCATGTGACCAGGAAGAAGGAGGGACCAATCCTTCCTGGTCACAGGATGCTTCTGCTGATATCAGCTTTAAACACCTGCAACAACAAGGAGCCCACATGGAGCTCTTTGGTCATGTGGTAGTGGTGGTGGCAGGTGCCTGATTGGTCCCCTTTTCTGTACGCTGATGAGCACAGGGAAAAGGGGATGTTGGTAGTGTTGTGGGGAGAGTGAATTGTTCCAAATTTGAAGTCAATTCTGCTTTTCACATTGTTCCAAAACTATGAGGTTGCTCCAAAGTTGGTGAAAAACTCCAGAGCATCCACCAACTTTTCTTAATGTGGGATTAAATCAGTTTAATCCAGTTTACCAACAATACTTACCAAAAGTGGAATAATACTGTGAAGATAGTCATGCTCAAACACACATTGAATACAGATTATTAGGTCCATTGAGACTATCCCTAAATCCAAAATGCAAAAATAATTTTCATCCATTTGACTCAGCAGTGGGGGGAGGAGAAAAGTTTCACCTTCCTAGTAAGTCCAGGCAAAAATTAACTACAGCCTCTTTTAGCTTGTGTGTTCTTTGTTAATGACTTTTATCATCTTGACTTCACTCTGGTGTTGCTTGGTTACACATTCCCCAGTTTTCATCTGTGAAACATTGTAAGGTATGCTGCCTCATAGTCCTGCTCTGATGGAACCATTGTTTCACAGGTTGAAAATATCTTCTGGTGACTATCTTCTAGCTGCTGTGGTGTAGTGATTGATATGCTGGTCATGGAGGTCCTGAGTTGAGTTCTAACTATGGGCTAACCATTTTCTCTCAGGTTGAACTACTTTACAAAGTTGCTGCTGTGAGAAAAACCATGTCCACTTCTTGAGCTTACTGAGGAAAAGGCAGCATATAAATGTGACTAATACTTACTGTACTCAACAAATGGCCTATTGGCACTGTGTGTCTCATTGCAAACCTCCTGGAAGAAACCAGAATTTAGGAAGGTTTTTTGAATTGATATGTTTGCTTTTATAAAAAGACCAATACCATTTTAGAAAATCTTTCCAATGGTAACACGGGTAATAAAGTATGCAATGGATCTTACTCCCAGGTAAATATTGTACAGGATTGAATTTAATATGATCAAATGGCAACTAGGTAGGTTTGTTGCGACTGAGGCTGCTAACTTCAAAAGCCTAACATTTGAACTCCCTCTCTCCTTCCCTCACTTCTTTTTGCCCCAAATCATATGGAAAATTCACCAAACACATGAAAATGTGCAAAAATATCCCCACCCACCCTCTTAAGCATCCCATAATCCTAGTTTATTGTTTTCCTCTCCAGTCGCTCTCAAACATGTTGCATTCTAAGAGGGACAGAAAGGGAAAATGGATGTGTTGTGGCTTGCTGTATGTGGGAGAGATGGTCCAGAGGGTCAGGAATAGATTGTTCTTTGGCTCCTGAGCAATTGCTCGTCCCTAAACTGTAGGAACAGAACCAGACACTTCTTCACTGCCTTCTGTTCTCCACTGGTTGGTAAATACATAGTATGTTGGTGGAGCTACAATAGTTTAAAAGGTGGTCTTTGGAGAGTGGAGTGTGGAAGATGCATAGTAGTTTCATCTGTACAAAATATTACACTATGGACCTTATCACATTGGGATATACTTCCTTTATATTAGTATTTTTTGAGAACTGGATGCATATTTTATTCAGACTGGAGGCATACTGACCTCACCATATCTGATTCTTACATTTTGAAAATACTGCACTTAGACTCATCACACCATGGAAGGCTGGATCCTACCAATCCATTCCAAAGCCTCCCTCCATCACTTTTTTAAACATCCCCTGCCCCTTTGGAATATTACACAATGAGGTGCCTGGAAGTCTTGAACTACCATTCTTGCAAGATTTTAGCTGATGGCATGCATACTAATTTTACGATCACATATAAAAACAGCACCTCAGAATCGTATTAAATTTTAAAAAAACATGATGAGAAATCTGTTTGCAATTACTCCATTTCTGTGATATTTTGCAGACCCGTTCCAATTAATTACTGACAGAATAGGACAAGCGTCATGCGATATAATTAATTCAGAATTGTGTTCAAAGAGTCCCAGAAGAAGAGTATATCCCAATGTGAGAAGACCCTACATTTCCCAATCTAGGATCTTGGCTGATGCAGACTATTTAGAAAGGAAAAATACCTATACGTATTAATCTTAATTCGTAGCCCACTGCTATCCAGTGGGTCACAATCATGTGAGGTGGGAGAGCAAAGATCAGAGTCATTATCATAGTCACCATCATGTCCCATGTTTCCTGAGAGAAAAGACAAGGTGGGCTCCCCTTCCCACTTTCTCATTAAGGTTGCAGAGAATATTTGTGTATTTTGTCTTTGTTGAGGAAGGGTGTCTCAACATGTTCTGTTGAGGGAAAAATCAACTTCTGTGGGATATGTTTTTTCCCCTTTCATGCCAAATGACAGCGACAAGAGCTGAGATACTACATCACACTTTGCACTCTGTAACTGTACGAACCTGAAATGCAAAAACACACACACACACCCTTCTTTGTGATATGTGAAGATGCTTATCCAGCCACAAACAAGAAACTTCAATGCACATTGGCCATTTCCAATGTGCACCAGGAATTCCAATTTTACTAAAGATCTAAATTACAATTGAAATAAACATTCTGTACATTCACACAATGCATTCAGAGAATAAAGAAACAGAAATGTAAAAAAGAGGGAAAATAAAATGAAAGAAAAAAGAGGAGGAAAAGACACAATCTAAAAGAAAATATGGAGCCCCGGTGGCAAAGTGTGTTAAAGCACTGAGCTGCTGAACTTGCAGACCGAAAGGTTGCAGGTTCAAATCCTGGGAGCGGAGTGAGCACCCGCTGTTAGCTCCAGCTTCTGCCAACCTAGCAGTTCGAAAACATGCCAATGTGAGTAGATCAATAGATACCGCTCCGGTGGGAAGGTAGCGCCGCTCCATGCAGTCATGCTGGCCACATGACCTTGGAGGTGTCTACAGACAATGCTGGTTCTTCGGCATAAATGGAGATGAGCACCAACCCCCAAAGTCGGGCATGACTGGACTTTACGTCAGGGGAAACCTTTACCTTTTTAAAAGACAATAGGGCTCTGACCCCACGCCCATCTTAAACATAATAAAAATAATAAAAATATTATTCTACTATTACAGATCCAACTAAATAACCCTAACAGATTAGTAGTAACCATAGGAATCTGCATGAGAGTGGACAGTTGAACTACAACTTTGAGAACAGGGTTTGCATCTCTGTAAATTTACTGGGTGACCTTGGGCAAGTCACACACTTTTAGGCTTAGAAAGCCCCATGGTGGGTTCACTTTAGTGTCATTGTAAAGCAGAAACGTATTGAAGGCACACAATAACAATGACCACAGACTATTGCATTGATAGCTTGCTGAAAACATCCATAAACAGTTTCCAGTCTTTAAAAAAATTATTTAGTTGGCTTAATCCTTTAAAACCCATATTAGTTTGGCAGTCTCACCAAACCATATTTCTGTCATCAGTGCTTTAGTCCATTTCCTGGGACACTTTCCTACCTTCCTTTCAAGGGAGTCTAGGTTTGAAGAACTGAGTGAAGGAAGCACCCCTCCCGGGACCCTTTCCTATTTAACTTTCAAGTAAGTCTGGGTTTCAGCAACGGGGTTAAGGAAGCAGTGTGTAAGACATGTCACAGCATTCTTCTATTCTGATTGGCCCAACAGGCAGGGCTTACAGGGAAACATCATGCGAGCAGCATGTGGCAACCTCTCAGTTCACTGCATGGTGCTGAATAGGGGAGGAGGAGCCGTGATTGGCTGCCATGTGGTCCTGTTACAGACAAAAAACTTAATGGCTGAACCCTTACCAATATGACCATCCGGTCAAGCGAAACAAGCTGGATTGGCCGAAGGGAACCAAACACTCCAAATCCATATACAAGCCTAGTGTCCACCAGCACACTGGCAGTTTCTAGAAAAGTGTTCCCTTTAGGAAGCTTGGTCCTCCTGCATGACTGTATGGTAAACTTTCAGGGAAGGTTAACCATAGGTCACATTGGAAGATCTAGAAATTTCCAGAGATAACATTTTAATAAAATATAAGAATAATCAAATTTGCAAAAGTCAAATCTCTAAATGAGGAGAGCTAACTATAAACCATATTTGTCTGGGAATTCTCAGCCAGTGTTATGAATGCACATGGGAGAGCAACTCGATGCTGCCACTGCACAATGGACCCCCCATATGTTGCAATGTCACGGAATAGGTGAATATGGACACTGCAAAATTAATCTATTCCATTTTTAATATATATCAGGTCATTTACAATAACATATATCCCTAGAAGGATGCCAGCTAATGTATTTTGCGTTATGAATGTGTTTGGTCCCAAAAGAAGTTGTTTTCAGCGCAAAACAAAAACAAAAATCCTTCAAAAATGGATGTGTTAAAATTGATACCTTAATGAATAAATAAATAAACTCTTAGAACTGTTCAAGAATGCACATAATTTCAGACTGCAGGAAAAAAACCTTTTGGAAATTTTTTTCTTGTCCAAGAGAATAAAATTTCCTGTTTCCCATAAAGAAGCTGAAAGGACTTCTATTTGAATAACTTAAGCAAAGGGCCTGTACTTTTCACCATACTCGAAGGCAGTCCCCACCATGCCTGAGGGAAGGGAATGGTTGAGAGATTCATAAGGAAAAGGAAATGGTGGAGTTATGTTCCTGTTGTCTCAAAGCATCTATCACCTGAAAGAGTTGTCTTCATTTGTTCAATGGTAGGGCTGGCCCCATCTTTACATTATGGAGGTTCTTGATAAGATTTCAAATCCTGAAAGATTAGGATTCTGAATAATGTATGGAAGTATTATTATGTTTCCCAGTGCAGAAATTCTCTTTTCTAGTTCCTGGAATGTGCTGGCAATAGACCCAGTTATAGCTAGTCCTATTTCCACTCACTCCTATATTATGCAAGAGACATAAGCTCACAAAGGGAATACTGCTTACTTCCACTTGGAAATATTATTTTTCTTTGTCTTACCAGCCAGGGTGGCCATGTGGATTCTGGGAACTGTAATCCAACTTGCTAATCATTCTGGAAATTATCAGAAAAGCTTACAATTACTTGTTGAGTCTTCTGCTACGACTACTTAGCCCTTTGTATGTGATTGTGTTTAAAACACTCTATGAATATTAGTGCAAAGTTCTCAGAGTGCCTTATCTCAGTAAAATATCTCAAGCCAGCATTTTCCAGTGCAAAGCAAGCCAAGTCTCAGTATGGGAAATGGGGATGTTCTCTTTCTCTCCACACACTTGAATTACCAATAACATAGAAGAATGTGTCTAAGGAGGTAATTTTATACATTTCTACTCTAGCAGCTTGTATGTACTTAATCGCCTCCTCCTCCCCCATATGCCTCTTCTAAACTGGAAAGCACTAAAAGACTTATTCCTCAAGCCTTTCTTTCTTAATGGCATATCGTATGGATAACACTATTCCTGTGCCTCTGATACCCTACGATTTCAGTGTGGAATTTTAAAATAGCCAAGATTTTCTGGCAATCTTCAGTGCAAGTACTGATATGAATCAGAAGTATTTAGCCACTTACTCCCCACAAAAAGTGTAGCTCAATCAATTGTCTTCAGAAGCTTTCCAAGTGATTATTAGAAGATGTGAAGGCTCATTCTGATAAGGGATTCTGAGATCAGCCTATTTCTAATATTTGTCACTTGGACATAAATCCCCTCTGTACTAAAATGACTGGGGAATTTAAAATTTTCAAAGGCTAGAAAAATCATATTCTTTATTCATTTTGATATTTTATCCCAAGATATATATTTGCATGTGCACCTTGATACACATTTTATAATAAATATGCAATATATAATTTTATAATAAATTTTATAATAAATATGTCAATACAATTAATGTACAGTTTTTGAGCCAGTTGCAACAATATTAAGAGGTGTAAACATCATAGAAAACTGTACTACGATTCAGATATTATTCTGGGAAAAACGTATTAGGTTGGTTTGCCTCATATGAGGAATGAGCAAAATTTTCAAATACAGTACCACTAATTCTGACTTTTTGCATTGAGGCCATATAAGATGACACAACCAATTACCTTTTGCATTTGTTAGACTTAATTTGGTGATAAAAAAATAAAATTAATGTACATGTGAGCCATGGCCTGAGTACACAGTAGGTAGCAACTCTTATCCCCTGTCCTTAAGATACAGCCTGTATTGGCTTTTCCATTGCTTGAAAACATTTTCTTAATATTTTAAGCCTTGATTTTGCCATTTTATATAAGAGAACCATTTACCATGCTGTTGTATACAATGGGACTCCCACAATAGATTGTCACCTTGTGGTGGTGGTGGTGGTGGTGGTGGTGGTGATGGGGCTGGTTGTTCCAATGAACCTGCAAGTGTAACCACCGGAGTCCTGCACAATCCGGATCAGGCAGAAGATAACATGGTACATGTTACAACAGCTGTAAAAGCAGAAGAAGACTGCAACAAATTGAGAAACCACCATCAATGTGTTAACCACACTCTGTGAAGACTGTATGTTAATCGGCTGTGCACCGACCTCACATTTAAAAAACCTCACACACATGTGTCTTCCAAGAACTTGGAAGGACATAATACTCAGACAATGAGGGATTGTCTAAGTACCGTATGTACTCGAGTATAAGCCGACCCGAATATAAGCCGAGGTACCTACTCGGGGAGGGATAACTTATTGACCCGAGTATAAGCCAAGGGTGGGAAATGAAGCAGCTACTGGTAAATTTCAAAATAAAAATAAATACCAATAAAATTACATTAATTGAGGCATTGGTAGGTTAAATAATGGATATATATGGATATAGATATACAGGTACATGGATCTATATGTATATAGGATTTGCAAAGACCTGCAAACATATGAGAGGAAAATTCATATATAAAATTAATGTATATAGATAGATAGATACAGATAGATAAGTACATAAGGATTGCAAATGCATGCAGGGGGTTAATGCCTATATATCTGTAGAAGAGTTTAACAAATATTTCAGGGGAAAATGCTTTTATAAGATTAATGGCTATATATTATTATTCTTTCTGACTTGCAAGGGCATCTTTCCCTTTTTAAAACATTCCCTTGGTTAAGAGCGAGGGAGGCTTTGGAAAGCACACTGATAAGGGAGGGTAAGAGAAAAATATATCATATATTGCAAGCAATGGCCTCCAGGTTCTGTTACCTGGCCTTGACTCCATTATAAGCTGAGGGAGGCTTTTTAGCTCAAAAAAAAAAGGGGGCTGAAAAACTTGGCTTATCTTCGTGTATATATGGTAAGTAAGTACCGTATATACTCGAGTATAAGCCGACCCGAATATAAGCCGAGGCACCTAATTTTACCACCAAAAAACTGGGAAAACATTGACTCCAATATAAGCCGAGGGTGGTAAATTTCAGAAATAAAAATAGATACAGTAGAGTTTCACTTATCCAACACTCACTTATCCAACGTTCTGGATTATCCAACGCATTTTCGTAGTCAATGTTTTCAATATATCGTGATATTTTGGTGCTAAATTAATAAATACAGTAATTATTACATAGCATTACTGCGTATTGAACTACTTTTTCTGTCAAATTTGTTGTATAACTTGATGTTTTGGTGCTTCATTTGTAAAATCATAACCTAATTTGATGTTTAATAGGCTTTTCCTTAATGCCTCCTTATTATCCAACATATTCGCTTATCCAACATTCTGCCGGCCTGATTATGTTGGATAAGTGAGACTCTACTGTACCAATAAAATTACATTAATTGAGGCATCAGTAGGTTAAATGTTTTTGATTATTTACATAAAACCCAAATTTAATATAATATTTAATATTTAATATGACTGTCCAACTCTGATCAAATCATTATTCTTATCTTCTTCAATCTAAATGTGCTTATGTATCCTTTTAATAATAATGGAGTAAAATAATACAAGTAATAATAAATAGAGTGAAATAATAAATGCAATAATAATAATAATAATAATAATAAGATCAGAGTGAAATAATAAATGTATTATTATTATTATTATTATTATTATTATTAATAATAATAATAATAATAATAATAATAATAATAGAGTAAAATAAATGTAATAATAGCAGCAATAATAGAGAAAAATAATAAATGTACCATATATTCTCGAGTATAAGCTGACCCAAATATAAGCCAACCAGAACCCTCACCCGAGTATAAGCCGAGGGGGGCTTTTTCAGTCTTAAAAAAAGGGCTGAAAAACTAGGCTTATACTCGAGTATATACAGCAAGTAAGTAATTCAGTGGGACTTGAGCATCCATTGGTTTTGGTATCCACAGGGATTTTGCCCGTTCCTGGAATCAAACTCTAATGGAATCCATGGACTCATTGTATTTCAAGGCAATACTCTCATCATGAGATTCCTTCCCTTCACTCTTAGAACTGATCTCAGTTATGATACTAAGGGTCAGGCACTGAGGGGTGAGAGACATAACTGCTAAGTCAGTTTACAATGAGGATGGCATCACCATTTTGTCCTTTATGTTAGGTGGCATCACATCACGAGCTGGCCCTGAAGCTATAACCTTCCACAGGTGGGCTGTGAACTATTTTGAGAACATCTGAGGAACATAGGACCTCCAAAGATGAAGGATATGTGTGGGAGAGAATGAGCTGTGAGGACAGGGAGAAAGGCATATTCTTTGTACAAACTTAACTCTGTAGAAGGCAACATTAAGATGTGGTCTTTTTCCCCCTGCAGAGAAAACTGGAGCAGATGAAGGGTGTCTGGGATTTGTTAACTTGATTCTGCAAACACATGGGTTGTATTAAGGCAATGCTCACTCTCATTCTCTCTCCTCCCCCTGCCTGTTGGTTCTCTTTCTCATTGAGCACTAGGAAAAACTCTCCTTAGCACTCTATTCTGTTGTCACTTGGAAAGCCTTCACCTCTCGTTAAACATTTCCTTCTTTTCAAGCAGAAGAGAGAAGTGACCCAATTTCTGCACTGTCTTCTTCTCTCTGCACTTGTGTGCAGAGATTGTAGCTGTTCTGATAAATGCAAACCTGTTGCGTCACTCACAAAGTGGCTCAGGTATAGAGACAGTGATGATAAGTGGAGCCCAGATTTAAAGAGGTTCCTCATGACTGTTGCCTTGACCTCAATTTCTCCCTTTTCCCACTTTTTTTGACTCGAAATACCAGTCCTTTCCAGGTCTCTCCCAGTACTGTATAGGAGTAAGCACTGAGGAGTCTGTGGGAAAGACTCCATCTCTGGTTTATGTGTGTATTCGTTATAATGCCTGCAGGATGTTCTCCATCAGATATGTGGTTGGGATGGGTTCTTCACAGACATATGGAGTTAGAAGTCGAGCGAATACCCCACCCTGGTTCATAATATTTACTTCATTTTATGTTTTTGAGGCAAGGCTGGGCAACTTGGAAAAATGCACAAATAATACAATGGAAAGAAAATTGCTAACATTTCTCCTTGCTTCCTTTGAAAATGAAATTAGTGAAGAACTATATTCCTAGCAATTGCACTGGAATAAGTCGCAGTACAGTGTAAAGTCACTTCCAGTTTTGTTTAATGCCTGGAGAATGGATGTTGTCATCATCCTCATCATGCCGATCCTCATAATTCCCATCACTGTTTTCTTCTTCTTCCTCTTCATCCTCACTTTTATCAAAAATTCTCCCAATGATATACTGTCTAATAAAAACATCAAATAGAAGCAAAATAAAAAATCAAGATGAAACCAACAGTAGAAAGTAAAGCATTTCAACATATAAAATCAGGTTTAATACTAGTGATAAGTTAAAAAATGAATAAGTGGTAGAAGCATGAAAATGGTTCACAAGATGCTTAGGACAATTAAGCATTCTGGTGGCTGGTATTGAAAATGCTGTAATGTAGACCTCAATGACTTCTTTGAGGAGAATATTCCATAGATGAGACACTACCACCTCAATCAGTGGCAGATGATGGCTTCTATGTCAATAAAATGGGGAATCCATGCAATGGCTTAGGTCCCTTCCGCACAGCTGTATAAAATCTCACATTTCCTGCTTTGAACTGGGTTATATGGCAGGTGGATTCAGATAACCCAGTTCAAAGCAGATATTATGAGATTTTCTGCCTTGATATTCTGAGTTATATGGCTGTGTGGAAGACCCCTTAGTCTGAACTTTAAAGGCACTATCCTGGGTGCTGAATGTATTTGGGGAGAATAGGTCCAGAATTTTGGACAGTTCACCTAAAATTCAGAGTGAGACCCAGAATGGATTCACTACTTTACTCTTATTAAGTCACCAGATCTTTGTAGAAGGCCTGAAGAAGGTACCAACATCATCACAACAACCATTATAATGAATTCCTAAAGTTCGTAATTAAAGTACCGTATTTCTTCAATAGTGAGACACCATCAATTGTAAGACGTGCCTTAATTTCAGTAGCATTATCACCACCTTAGTATAATGCCAAGTTTTAAACTTTGTGTTTCTAAACAGCTATATTCTTGGGTTTGTTTCTGATATGATAAAATAAATAAAATCACCACCAATAATACATAAGATACCCCTGCTATTCTAAGATGCACCCCATTTTTGGAGATGTTTATATAGGGGGGAAGTTTTCTTAGAGTCGAAGAAATACAGTAGTTATATGCCTGTTTCTTCTTCAAAATGAAGGCTTTAGAAGAGAAGAATGAGAGAAATCCACACAAAAGTGTAAAGCTACCTTATAATTCATTCCCTCTCATGTGACATCTTTTGGATATTATTCCCTGGGTGCCTCTACCATTGCTGTTTGGGCATGGAGTTGTGAATCACTGGGGACATGGCCACATGCATGGTGGCACCTTGTGAATCTCAGAGAACAAAAGAACTGATAAATAGTGTTGTTGTTGTTGTTGCTGCTGCTTTTGTTCAGCTACTATTACTACAGTAGAGTCTCACTTATCCAACATTCGCTTATCCAACATTCTGGATTATCCAACACATTTTTGTAGTCAGTGTTTTCAATACATCGTGATATTTTGGTGCTAAATTCGTAAATACAGCAATTACTCCATAGCATTACTGTATATTGAACTACTTTTTCCGTCAAAGTTTTTGTATAACATGATGTTTTGGTGCTTGGTTTGTAAAATCATAACATAATTTGATGCTTAATAGGCTTCTCTTTAATCTCTCCTTATTATCCAACATATTCGCTTATCCAACATTCTGCTGGCCCGTTTATGTTGGATGAGTGAGACTCTACTGTATTAACTTTGTATTGGAACTAAATAATTTGACAGCATGTTATGATATCATTTTAAAAATATACAGTCTGTGGATTTTAGTTTTCAAAACAATGAATGCGTAGCAATGGTGATTTAGGAAAGAAGCATAAAATACGTCTTAAAATTTAGGCAACTGTACATGAAGACAATACGAATATATGTGGGGATACATTCATGGAGTTATTGTGGAAACATGAAATTAGATAATAGCAATCCCTACTGAAATGAATGATTTCCAGTGGAAGCATACCTTAGAATCTTGTTGGAGGACCTTGAAAAAGTCCAGAGATAACATATTTGATTGGACATGGGGTTATGTTCAATAAATTTTAGCCTTCTCTGCCAAAATGCTGGTTCCTCACTAAACTACAACTCCTATGATTCCATAGCATTAAAGCAGGACAGTTAAAGTAGTGTCAAACTGTGTTAATTTCACAGTGTAGATGCACCCATAGTGTGGTTCTAGGGCACTGTGGGAAATGAACACATTGAGCTGTCTGATGCTACTTGTAGGACCACCATGGCTGCTGACTGTTATTAGCCACTAACACCAGAAAAACCTACCAGGGCCACCAGAAGGTACTTGCCCGGGATATCCTGCTTGAAACCTGTAGCAACTAAAGTATAAATAATAAATCCCAAGTGAAACATCGCAAGTCCATTATAGTCCCTAGCTTGAAATTTGTTTATTATTTTATTCTCAGCTGCAGAGATAACTTGAAATGCTCTTTCAACATGGGCACAACCTCTATCTGCTGACTGTCTGTTTCTTCTCATGCCTCCCATTCAGTAGGAGGTTCAACCACAGACTATATGGAAGACGACGCCTAGTCTATTATGGTCCCTTCTACCAGGCCACCATACAATCGTCCTGCTTGCTTCCCCCCTAATTGTGGCTGGCCCGGTGATACCCAGCAATCAGTCATGTAGGGTTCAGAAGCTATTTCCAGCTCCTAATTAAACTCTTGCTTGCCAGAATGCCACAAGGCCCATTAGCCTAAACGAGGGCCTTCCATGAGCCCAGCCCAAAGGAAATACTGCTGAAAAGGACTTCAAATACACAGGAGGTTGGACAGGGTTGCATTCCAAGAGTGGCAGGGAGAGAGAAATTACTTGTATGCTCATCTGGAGATGCACACAGTTCTGCATTAGTTTTAAAAATGTAACATTGCATTATATATAGAATGCAGTACACATTTTGCACACATATTGGATGGGCACATCAGTTTATTGTTCATACTCATTCATAAATACATTTCATCCTTCTCTGCATTAATGCATGATTATTTTTGAGAATCCAAAACAGAGCTGCAAGGCTCGGCGTGAGCATTACAAGATGTCGGGGGAACAGGTCAGCAAATAAATATACAGTGTGAAATTGAATGGGCCATTTGACATTTCAAGGCAAATTTCCAAGCACGTTTTTTAAAGATTTTTTTTAATATACATCTGTTAGGTCTCACATTGTCAAAGGATCAACAAATGTCAAGATGGTAAGCAGCATACCCTCCCAGGCTCCCATAACACTAAACTCATAGAATCATAGAATCATAGAATCATAGAATAGTAGAGTTGGAAGAGACCACATGGGCCATCCAGTCCAACCCCCTGCTAGGAAGCAGGAAATCGCATTCAAAGCACCCCCGACAGATGGCCATCCAGCCTCTGCTTAAAAGCCTCCAAAGAAGGAGCCTCCACCACGGCCCCGGGGAGAGAGTTCCACTGTCGAACAGCTCTCACAGTGAGGAAGTTCTTCCTGATGTTCAGGTGGAATCTCCTTTCCTGTAGTTTGAAGCCATTGTTCCGTGTTCTAGTCTGCAGGGCAGCAGAAAACAAGCCCTATGACTTCCCTTCACGTATTTGTACATGGCTATCATGTCTCCTCTCAGCCTTCTCTTCTGCAGGCTAAATATGCCAAGCTCTTTAAGCCGCTCCTCATAGGGCTTGTTCTCCAGACCCTTAATCATTTTAGTCGCCCTCCTCTGGACACTTTCCAGCTTGTCAATATCTCCCTTCAACTGTGGTGCCCAAAATTGGACACAGTATTCCAGGTGTGGTCTGACCAAGGCAGAATAGAGGGGGAGCATAACTTCCCTGGATCTAGACGCTATTCCCCTATTGATGCAGGCCAGAATCCCATTGGCTTTTTTAGCAGCCGCATCACATTGTTGGCTCATGTTTAACTTGTTGTCCACAAGGACTCCAAGGTCTTTTTCGCACGCACTGCTGTCAAGCCAGGCGTCCCCCATTCTGTATCTTTGATTTCCATTTTTTCTGCCGAAGTGAAGTATCTTGCATTTGTCCCTGTTGAACTTCATTTTGTTAGTTTTGGCCCATCTCTCTAGTCTGTCAAGATCGTTTTGAATTCTGCTCCTGTCTTCTGGAGTGTTAGCTATCCCTCCCAGTTTTGTGTCGTCTGCAAACTTGATGATCGTGGCTTCTAACCCTTTGTCTAAGTCATTAATAAAGATGTTGAACAGAACCGGGCCCAGGACAGAGCCCTGCGGCACTCCACTTGTCACTTCTTTCCATGATGAAGACGACGCATTGGTGAGCACCCTTTGGGTTCGTTCGCTTAGGCAATTACAGATCCACCTAACCGTAGTTTTGTCTAGCCCACATTTTACTAGTTTGTTTGCCAGAAGGTCGTGGGTGACTTTGTCGAAGGCCTTACTGAAATCCAGGTACGCTACATCCACAGCATTTCCTGTATCGACCCAACTCGTAACTCTATCGAAAAAAGAGATCAGATTAGTCTGGCATGACTTGTTTTTGGTAAATCCGTGTTGACTGTTAGCAATGACCGCATTTGTTTCTAAGTGTTCGCAGACCACTTCTTTAATGATCTTTTCCAGAATTTTGCCTGGTATTGATGTGAGGCTGACCGGATGGTAATTGTTTGGGTCGTTCTTTTTTCCCTTCTTGAAGATAGGGACCACATTCGCCCTCCTCCAATCTGCTGGGACTTCTCCCGTTCTCCAAGAACTCTCGAAGATAGTTGTCATTTCAGGACAACTCAGAAAATATTTCTCGCTAAAATATTTATTCTGAAAGACTCATTTTTAAAAGACATTCAATTGTATCTACTTTGGGGGATATGCAGCCAGCTTTGCACAGCAGGTTAAGCCACCAAACTGCAGAACTTGCTGACTGGAAGTTTGGTGGTTTGAATCTGTGGGACGGAGTGAGCTCTCATTGTTAGCCCCAGCTTCTGCCAACCTAGGAGTTTGAAAACATGCAAATGTGAGTAGATCAAAAGGTACCACTTTGGCGGGAAAGTAACTGTGCTCCATGCAGTCATGCCGGCCACATGACCTAGGAGGCATTGACGGACAACGGCAACTCTTCGGCTTAGAAATGGAGATGAGCACCAACTCCCAAAATCGGTCTCGACTAGACTTAATGCCAAGGGGACTTGGTTGAAGTAGTGTTCCCTGTCTTCCAAAGTAGATCCAGTTTAAGTTAATAACAAGTCAACTAGAAGTCACTGTGAAAAGTTAGTCATAACTTACTTGACTAGACCTATTCATTTATTGGAGCTTATTTATTTGAATAGTGTTCAAGTATAACTGACTTAGATATCAATCTTTTTTACAGTATATCCATGGAGGATATGTTCCCAAGCTTCGTATGGATATGTGAACCCACAGCTAAGAGTGAATCCTATTCAAATGAAGGACTTCTGACCCAAGAATATCATAGAATTATGCAGGAGGACCTAGAAAATGCCTAAAGAGAACATATTTAATTGGTCGCGGATAATGAAACCATAGGTATCAGTCCCACAGATATGAGGGTCCTACAGTATTTAAAACGACCCAGTGTTTTATGTCTTTAACAAGCAGATGTAGAGCTCAAGATGGCTTTGAAGAAGATCCTTCAGTAAGAAGACCAAGGTACATGAAAATTAATCTCTTCCATTTTCTAGGATATACCACAATTTATTGGAAGACCTAGGTTTAAATTAGACAGTAATTCACTGGCTTTTGCCTCATGAAGAAAAGCAGAGTGTCCATATTCTGAGAGATAAAGTATTGGCTGCCCTTGGAAGCAATTGGGAAGGAAAAGTAATCTATGGTGCTTTTTCATCAGATCTGGCACCAAATTGATGGTATGCCTTCCAAAGATCCAAAACCTTTTCTTGTTTTTGACTCTGCCAATTAACATGGGGATCAAGTGTAATCTGTGTTGAAACTTTGATAGTAGGGCTCTATGTAAATAAATCCATCTGATTTCAATGGGATTCAATTCTGGAACAGGGCCAGATTGATTCAACTAGGGATGTAAAGAATATTCTTTTTTCCACTCATATCCTCAGTGAGTTCATTGAGGAAACAAATGAACCCAGGATTTCAAATGAACCCAGAAAAGGGTTCTTTGGTTTTTAAAAAGCCAACACACATGATTATATATATATATAATATATATACACACACACACACACACACACACACACACACACACACATACACACACTTCATTTCTATCCCGCCTTTCTCTACCCCAGAGGGGATTCAAAGCGGCTTACAAATTTGCCAAAAATTCAATACCTCACAGGTAAACAATAAAACACATCTCATCAATATATAAACAATCTAAACATATAAGCAATTAAAACACATATCAAACAATTAAATTGATTAAAACCATATAAAATGCCGGGCCATGATCTCATGTCCAAATTGTTTTCCAAAATCCATAGTCCATTATTCAAGCTGTTAAAATATCATTCTGTAGTTTCCTATTCCTCAAATCCCTGTGAGAAAAGCCAGGTTTTAAGTTTTTTCTAAAAACCAGGAGGGATGGGGCCTGCCTGATGTCACTGGGGAGGGAATTCCACAGCCGAGGGGCCAGCTCTGAGAAGGCCCTGTCTCTCCTCCCAACTAATTGCATTTGCGAAGAGGTTGGGACAGAGAGCAGGGCCTCCCCAGCCGATCTTAAAGCTCTTATAGGCTCATAGAGGAAAATGTGTTCAGCCAGGTAAGTTGGACTAGAACCATACAGGGCTTTATAGGCCAAGATCCGCATTTTGAATTGGGCTCAGTAGCAGACCGGCAGCCAGTGGAGCTGATGTATAGTATGTCCCTGTACGCCACCCCAATTAGAAATCTGGCTACTGCCCGTTGGACTAATTCAAGCTTCTGGGCCGTCTTCAAATGCAACTCCATGTAGAGTGCATTGCAATAGTCTATATGAGATGTAACAAGAGCATGGACCACTGTGGCCAAATCTGACTTCCCAAGGTACGGGCGCAATATATATAATTTTTTCCAAAAGTCCCAAAATGTGAAAAACCATTTTAAAATGTGCAAAAAGTCTCACACAGCAAGTATAAACTTATTGTTTTCTCCATTCTTGCAGGTGATAATAAATTAGGTATCATTAGGTCATGAGATGTAGCTTCCCAATAATGCCCTTGGATATCCTATTGGTATCAGTGAACATTAAGGTGGCTGTTAGAACACTCTGAATCCTTCTACCACTACCAATGGATAGCTTTGCCAAGAAGCATTTATATATTCTGTTTTCCCCAGTGAGCTGAAGCTTATATAAATGGCTTTCCTCTTTCCCACTTTTTACTCCTAGCAGCAATCCCGTGAGACAAGTCAGTTTGAGAGATTGCTACTAACAATGCCTATTCCAGATTGGATTCACCTGTTCTTTGAGCTGCAAACCATCTGCCACAATGGGTTTTATGATTCTTAGGGATCTGAACATGGATCTGCCAGGACATTCTGTAGTGCTGATGACAAAACATTAGGGGCCCTTCCAGACAGGCCCTGTTACCCAGGATCTTATCCCAAGTTTTTTTTTTTTTGCTTTAAACTGGATTATATGAGTCCACATTGCCAGATAATCTGGGATAAACCTGGGATCAGATCCTGGAATATAGAGTCTGTCTGGAAGAGCCTTAGATATGGCTAAAGTGAAAGGTTTCTTAAAATCAGGAATATTCAACCTTTTAGCTGGGGGCTTCCAGGATTCCATGGCACTGAGCAGATTTTTTATTCATGTCAGGAGCGACTTGAGAAAATGGTGTAAGAGAGTTGGCCTTCTCCCAGGAGATGTCCAGATGTTTTACCATCCTGTGGGAGGTTTCTCTCACGTCCCACAAGAGAAGATGGAGCTGACAGACAGGAGCTCACCCCACTCCCTGGATTTGTACCACTGACCTTTTGGTCAACAGTCCAGCCGGCACAAGGGTTTAACCCATTGCACCACTGGGAGCAGATAAAGTGGTGCCAAATTGCATTCAATTTACACTCCTAGTTTCTAGTTCCACACTTTACTTACTGTTGTTGCTACATGAAGAGTAACAAGGATCATCAGAGTTATTGAGAATAAAACAAATGTGGCAAGGTTGAAGGAGCTGGGCATGTTCAACTTGGTGAAGAGAAGACATGAAACCAGATCAAATAGTTTGAAGTTACAGGAGGAAAGATTTTGATTGAATGTCTTGACAATGAGAGGAGTTTGGCAATGGAAGCAATTGCCTACAAAGGTGGCAATGTTTGCAAAGAGTGGCTGGATGGCTACATCCTGAGGATGCTATAGTTGGAGATCCTGCAATGAGAAGATGGTTGGACTACATATCCCATATCCTACCCAACTTTATGAATCTATGAGACTTCTGTACATCCCCAATTATCCAGTGATGCAAAGGAACATTAATTAATTGAAGAAATAGCTGGCTCTTTGTCCTCTAATTCAAATGGTAATGTATGTATTTGAGCAACTAGCCAAATCAAATGAAATTCACTTTTGTCACTGGATGATGGGCTGCTGCTCAAAACTTTGTGCAAGTGGAAGATCATTTGCTATGGCAACCTCCAGCTGTTCCATGGGCTGAGATGGGCCCCGGTCGATGTGTTGTAGAGGTGAAGCCATCCATACAGAAAAAGCAGGTGAGCAACAAGTTAAGACAAGGACCTGCTCCCGAGCTGCAGGCATGCTGAAGCTAGCTCCTTAGAGTTTTTTCCCTCCAAAAATGAAGAAGATGTTAGAAATATGTGAACTGAGCTCAAGGTTTTAATTTTCAAAAGGAGAGTCCTGAAAATGGCCTGAAAGACACAGGAAACTAGATGTGTGGGATCAAGTTTGAAATTCCAAATATATATGAACTTTCTCAGGCTACACAGAACTTAGAAAAAACTCGCTCTGTGAATATGCTGTAGAATGAATGCAGTTTGACACTGCTTTAACTGCTCCAGCTCAATGCTATGGAATCATGGGGGTTGTAGTTTCATTGGGCACCAACACGATTTGGCAAATAAGACAATATAGATTTACCCCTAGACCAGAGCTGGTCCAACAATGAGGAGAATTAAGCAGTCGCTTGGGGCGCAAAACATACGGGGGGGCAGTCGAGACTGCTTTTTCTGTTGATTTGTTGTAAAACATGATGTTTCGGTGCTTAATTTGTAAAATCTTAATGTAATTTGATGTTTAATAGGCTTTTCCTTAATCCCTCCTTATTATCTAACATTTTCACTTATCCAACACTTTTATTTTTCAGTGATTGGTTTGGGGGGGAGGGGGCGCCAAAATTCTGTTCGCCTACACTTGAAAAATACCTAGGGCCGGCTCTGCCCTAGACACACTATTATTGTACTCTGAAGACAGATTCCTGGAGTGGAATGGACATCAAATGGGCATTTAATCAAGCCCCATGCCATGGTCAGAAATCTACTATAGCATCATTTCTGTGCAGAAATGCACATGATAAGGAGTATTGCATACTGCAATATACAATACTTCCCATACCTTGGGAAGTCAGACTTGGCCATGGTGGTCCGCACTCTCATTACATCCAGGATAGAATGCTGCAATGCGCTCTACATGGGGTTGCCTTTGAAGACTATTCAGAAGCTTCAAATAGTCCAATGAGAGGCAGTCAGGTTAATACCTGGGGTGGCATACAGGGAGAACATAACTCCCATGTTACGTCAGCTCCACTGGCTGCCTGTTTTTAAAGCTGATTTTAAAGCTGGGATTAACAGAGGGAGCTCACCCCATCCAGAGCTGTTCAGCAGTGGAACTCTCTGCCCCAGAGTTTGGTGGAGGCTCCTTCTTTGGAGGCTTTAAAACAGAGGCTGGATGACCATCTGTCGGGGGTGCATTGAATCTGATTTCCTGCTTCTTGGCAGGGGATTTGACTGGATAGCCCACAAGGTCTCTTCCAACTCTATGATTCTATTATTCAAACCGCCAACCTTCCGGTCAGCAAGTTCAGCAGCTCAGTGGTTTAGCCTGTTGTGCCACCATGGCCCCTGCAAATTTTTGCACTTTGCAAAATGCAAAAATCATATGAAATTCAAAACAATTCTGATCCTAAGCATTTTAGATAACCTGTACTGAAAAACAGACTTTTAGTCATTCTAAAAATCCTTTAGAATAATTCCGGGGAGGGGGGGGGGAATCACCTTTCTATTTTAAAACGGGAAAAGGCAGTTAATGTGTCTAGGCTTGTAATTTATTCCAAACACAGAATGTAGGGCTTTCAGTGTAGACGCTACAGAATTTAGCATATATCCATATACCACTACAATCTAGAAGTCTAACCAAAACAGCCTACCCTTCTTCTAAATATAATTAAACCCACACTGGAATGATATACAGAGGGAATGCAATATGGGAGGGGGGCAGTCTTGGTGGAAAGCTATTGCAGACTTGGGGTAAGGCTGGATGGGAAACAGCCACATCATTAAAGGAGTCTTGGCAGAAAATGGGGTTCCTTGATTCATAGCAGCTGGTCAAGGAATAGGGAGAAGTTTTTGCCTGGCTGACAGAGGGAAAAATGTCAGAAGATGGGGAATGTGAAGCTGTACAAGGGAAGAATGTGAGCCCAGTTTTCAAATGGAGAGAAGAGTGTAAAGAGAAAGAAAAGGAAGAGAAGTTTTTCTTTCTGAATGCTAGGAGGAAAAATGTGGGTGGAGATAATTTATACCTCAGATTTCATCCCTTTACTTTGACCTCATTCCAGGCAAGAAAGACAGGGAATGAAACCCAAATGCCACGTGTCTCAATGCTGGGAGTTTGGTCTGGCAGAACATTGTCTGTGCTGCTGACCAAAAAAAGAAGCCTGGTATTGCCTTTTTCTTTGGAGTATCTTCCCAGTTTTTGCCTTTGACAACTTTGTCTTCAGCTAGCAATAGTGTCTTGCTTTTTCGCAAAATTCAATTGATTCACCTTACAGCACTAAGATAGAATAAAGAGATATTTCTTTTCTGAAGTAGTAAATCTATGTCTTGATTGTCAGGTGGGGAAATAACGCATTTGGATCCTCCTGCAAAGCAACAAAATCCCTGCACGTAGAAGACCAGCAAGCCAGGAAAACAGCCAAATGGTAAACCAACTAGAAAGGGTCTCGGTCTCTCTCTCTCTCTCTCTCTCTCTCTCTCTCTCTCTCTCTATTCTGCCTTGGTCAGACCACACCTGGAATACTGTGTCCAATTTTGGGCACCGCAGATGAAGGGAGATGCTGACAAGCTGGAAAGCGTCCAGAGGAGGGCGACTAAAATGATTAAGGGTCTGGAGAACAAGCCCTATGAGGAGAGGCTTAAAGAGTTGGGCATGTTTAGCCTGCAGAAGAGAAGGCTGAGAGGAGACATGATAGCCATGTACAAATATGTGAGGGGAAGTCATAGGGAGGAGGGAGCAAGCTTATTTTCTGCTGCCCTGCAGACTAGGACACGGAACAATGGCTTCAAACTACAGGAAAGGAGATTCCACCTGAACATCAGGAAGAACTTCCTCACTGTGAGGGCTGTTCGGCAGTGGAACTCTCTCCCCCGGACTGTGGTGGAGGCTCCTTCTTTGGAAGCTTTTAAGCAGAGGCTGGATGGCCATCTGTCGGGGGTACTTTGAATGCGATTTCCTGCTTCTTAGCGGGGGGTTGGACTAGATGGCCCATGAGGTCTCTTCCAACTCTACTATTCTATGATTCTATGATTCTATGATTCTATGATTCTCTCTCTCTCGCTATGTTGAATGTAAATGAGTTTGAGTCTCTGAACTCAACTTTTCATGAGATATTACACTCCATCTTTGCAACTTCTGCAACATCTGTGGGACTGAAAGCTGAACTCCAGACCCATTGCAGCTGCCCACCCTTGTCTTAACTGGGAATGAAATTGCTCCAATTGCTTTGTGGAGCAAGCATAATGACTGTCCTATTTTACCAAACAAAACCCTTTACTTGAAAAGCCATCAAAACATAGCTCTCAATTCAAATATGTCCCCAGTCTGAAGGCCATCTAGTCCATGTCCAGTTTGAAGTTAAAGAACCAAAAGAGAATAAGAAATCGGGGATCTTGAAGTCATCCATCCACATGGAATACTTAGACACCAATCTGAGCAGGCAGATTTATAGCTCACTTTTTGTTGTTGCATACCTTCAAGGTATTTCCATCTTAAGGCAGGTGAATCCATCATGAGGTTTTCTTGGCAAGATTTATTAAGGGCAGAGAAGTGCTCCTGCCTTCCACTCAGAGTGAGAGAATATGATTTGCTCAAATTCACCCATGGGTTGCTCTGGTCAAGTAGTTATTCGAATCCTGGTCTCCAGAATGTGGTCCAGTAGTCAAACCACTACACCACACTAGCTCCTCATACCAGTTTGATAGGGACAGTCCCAATTTCTCCTCTGTGCTCCCACCTTTACAGCTGTTCCTGAAATGTTTGTTTTTCTCCTTTCTCACTCCCCCCTTTATATGCACCTTGCTTCAATTGCTGCAACCCGAATTAATAATAATAATAATAATAATAATAATAATAATAATAATAATGCAGTTTTCTTGAATTGTATATTTCTGCTGCTTCTGTGTCTGTTCATTTGTATTTTGATTCTGTAGCCCACTTGTCGATGGAGGTCCAGAATCAGCAGCATCCACTGCGATCCTTTTTATCCTGAGCGACGACAGAGCCAGTATAGACTTTGTTTTGATTGGTTTATCCATAATGCTAATGGGTTAGATGCTCTTAGTTCCACTCCTCAGCTCAGACCTCTCTGACTTGATTGGACCTGCCGGTAGTTACACTACTGCCAGCACAGCCATTGATCATATCCTCAGCGGCATTTGGAAACAATAGACATTGACAAAATCATGATCTGTCAACTGCAAAAGGCCACACTGGGATCTGCGCGCATCATCCGAAAATACATCACAGAGTCCTAGACACTTGGGAAGTGTTCGACTTGTGATTTTGTGAAACGAAATCCAGCATATCTATCTTGTTTGCTGTGTCATACAATAAATAATAATAGTAATTTATTTGTATCCCACTTTTCTCCCTAAATGGGACCCAAAGTGACTCACAACATCATAAAACAATACAAATCACCATACATATATATAATAATAAGATATAAAACCAAATTTACAATGAGAAATAAATAAACATATTTAAAAACATTAGTCAAATACAATTACTTCGGGTAAACTCACCAAAACGGATGGTGAACTTAGCACAACTCACTAAAAGTTAGCCTTCCTGTCATTCATCAAAAGCTTGTGCAAACAGGAAGGTCTTTAGCTGCTTTTTGGAAGATGACTGGGAGGGGGCTGTTTTAACCTCCTTGGGGAGGGAGTTCCAAAGGGTTGGAGCAGCCACCGAGAAGGCCCTCCTTCTTGTCACCACCAACTACATTTGGTGGCAATGAGAGGAGGGCCTCACTGGACGATCTTAATGTTCGGGCAGGCTGGTATGAGGAGATGCAGTCAGATAGGTAAGTAGGGCCTGAACCGTTTAGGGTTTTAAAGGTCAAAACCAGCACCTTGAATTGGGCCCGGAAAGTGCAAAACTAGTTTAAATTCAATGAACTTAGGAGAGGAGGGGGTAGAAATCATGCCCTGATCAGTAGACTCAGGCAAAAGAAACTGCTGCAGCCTCTTCTGTCTTACGTATTCTTTCTCATAGTAACATTTGCCATCTTGGCTACACTCTAGTGTCACTTGGCCACACATGTTCCAGTTTTCATCTGTGAAATGTTGGAGGATATGCCACCTCATCATAGTCTTCCTGACTAGAATGAAATGCCTGATATTTCCATTGAAATGACAGCTGTTGTTTTAAATTTGCCTCTGTCACCACATATAAATTTAATGCAATCACTGTCTTCTGTCGTTTTGATGATGCATTCGGAGCAACAATAACCATGCATTCCTCTTTCCAAACACTCAATGCCATTGTAGTGCTTAGGAAAGGAAGTCTATGGAATGCTTCTACTTTTACTTTGTTTCTATTCTGGCAAATGATTTTTTCATACAATTTCCAACCCTGCTGTTGGCTAGGAAGGCACCTTTTCTCAGCGCCATCAAACTGTAACCTTTAAAAGTTTTTTGAAAGATTGAATTTCAGGTGGAGGAGAGGAAGCAAGACTGTTTGTCTGCAAACTCTCTTTTCTCCAGCAGAGTTAGAGCGTGCTGCCAAAGAGGAATATTAAATAAGTATGGTGGTAACATTGAGGGATCCTAACTGCCCCCTTCAGTTATGTCATGATTTCATTCCAGAGGGTTTGTTTTTTAGTCCTCCCATTTGGGAGAAAGGAGAAATGCCTGCAGTTTTTCTTTACTACAGGTAGGAAATCCATTTTGCCCCAAGGGCTGCATTGGCATCGGGGAAGCATGTTAGAGGGTGTATTGTTAGCGGTGGGTCGGGTCAGAGCACACACATATTTGCCTCTGTCTCACACACAGGTTTCATAGACACATCCCACTCACACATTTCCAGAACAGTTCTCTCTTTACATACATTTATTTATCATCTGGTTACACTTCATTTCTGCTTATACTCCAGGGAGCTCTGTGGGTGTAGGCTCTGTAAAGTCACCTGTTGCTCATCTTCTGGATAGGTCCTGAGTTGATGTGGCACTTTGGAGATTTGAACTGTGCTCTGGTTTATAGCCACTCAATAATAATCCATTTCAAATAATTATTTCTCCCACCCACTCTGGCTTTGCAGAAGCATGGGCATTTGTGCATTTTTCAATATTTTCTCATGGTTTATGACTTTTTGGTGAAAACTATATTTGTGCTGCCCCAATGCACAAAACATTGGCTGACATCATGTCCAGTATTTACCATTGCAAGGTAGTAAAGGTAAAGGTTTTCCCCTGACATTAAGCCTAGTCATGTCCAACTCTGGGGGTTAGTTCTCACCTCAATTTCTAAGCCAAAGAGCCAGCATTGTCCGTAGACACCTCCAAGGTCATGTGGCTGGCATGACTGCATGTAGCGCCATTACCTTCCTGCCGGAGTGGTACCTATTGAACTACTCACATTTACATGTTTTCAAACTGCTAGGTTGGCAGAAGCTGGGGCTAACAGTGGGAGCTCACCCCACTCCCCGGATTCGAACCTCCAACATTCTAATTAATGAAATTCTCATCCACAGCTCTTACACCATAGCAGCAACGAGAAGTGTGCACAAATATCTACTTTTGAAGGCAAGGAGCCCTCCCCCCGAGACACACAGAAGGACCAAAATTGTGTTATACAGTACAGCAAATCCTACACACATCCCATAATTGAAAGCAGATGCCTTTCTGCTGCTGAAAAAGGAAACCCAAGCCATAAAGAATTTTGGTCAGCTCCTGTGCCCAGATTGGTTTCCCCCTCTTTCTCTCTCCTCCCCTCCTTTTGCCATTCTTTTGGTCTTCTCTGTCATTCACTTTAATTTTTTTTCTGCCTCCAATGCAAGGCGGTCTTTAATCTTGGTCGCTCTCCTCAAACTCCCACCTCCACCTCCTTCAAAGATCAGCTATTCCTACTGGCTCCCACACCAAAAACACAAAGAGGAGGAGGAGGAGGAAAAGGAAGAAGAGGAGGAGTAGCAGAAGGTTTGCTGGAGTTTCCAGCTGGGAGGAGCAGCAGACACGTCCTCAGGACTCCAGCTCAGCATCTGCGCCTGCAAAACAGCTGTCCACGTCGGCATCTGTGGTTAGGGGAGGGGGAAAGATGGTAGCAAGCTTGAACGTGGAAGATGACAGAATACTTGGGATGGCATTGTGGTTGAGGATCTGTTCCTTCAGCCATCTACAGCCTTGGTTTATTTCCCCTTTTCCTTTATGGGTAGAATCATATTGCAATTTATGTATGGCATGAAACGGACCAGGACTGGTGATTGATTGTCTGAACATTTTGATATGTTATAGAGCAATGTCATGAGATCAGAGCTGATTGTGTACATGTTGATCATTTGCTATCGCTACTTAATCGACTTACAAACCTACTACTTCATCACACAGCTGGGGAGAGCAAAGCCAAGCAGCAATGCTTTCCCTGATGTGATGACGAAAGCGACACAGCAGCCAATGCGGGGCATGGGACAACAGTTTTCCCCTGCTGCCTGCCAAATTCGCCACATCGCTTGAGGACCTTCATCTGATGAGGTCCTTAGTTCTTTATAACAGAGTCAATGCAGTAACTATAGGAGCCATTCTGGTTTAGGGTTTTGAGGATTACACTATGATTCTGAAGACGAAGGTTTGATTTCTTGCTTGGCCATGGAAACCCACTGGATGATCTTAGATAAGACACATTTTCAACAGAAAATCCCATGATAATTTTGCCTTAGGGTCACCAAAAATTAGAAATGATTTGAAGGCACACAACAACATCTACAACTACTACTACTAATACTACTACTACTACTACAGGTATCACAGATTCTTGATCATCGATAGTGGTCTCACCTGGATAACTTTGAACTGCAATACTTTAGCAATGATAAAAAATCCAGGGAAGCCTCCAGCATGTATAAGGCCTTGCACTTCATCTGCAAGGATTTCCAATGACCATATAGCAAGACTGGACACTATGTTTCAGCCTATTATACCTACTAGGCATATGTGATTCATAAAAAAAATGGTTCAAAGGTCATTACAAAACTGGGGGTGCTGGTGTTACATTTCTAAAGTGTTTCTAAAGTATAGTTAGTCAAAAATTTGTTACTAAAACAAGAAACGAAAATTCGTTACTATTTTGTATAGTAATTGGCAATTGCTCAAAATTACAATAATTGGAGAAACTTTAGGGGCTCCTTTCTTCCTCATTTTTACAGCTATTGGGGTGAAACGCGCTACACCAGTCGAACACATTTACCATTCTTAGCCCACCAAATTTCAGAACATTTCACTTATCCATGGATTTTGGGGGAATTTTCAGCATGCTCCTAGTTTGAAAATGTTATTTCCTGTTTAATTGTATAGTAGCCCTTGCTTAATAATAATAATAATAATAATAATAATAATAATAATAATAATAATAATAATTTTATTTTATTTGTATACCCCGCCCCATCTCCCCAAAGGGACTCTTTTAAAGTTTGGTTTTTTTTAGTGGGATAACTTGGTCCAGAAAGATGGATGCATAGAATAAGAGGATGTTGGAAAAGTTTCAAACTGGAGTGTAGATATACTTGGACTGGTCCTTTCCCAATCTGTTGCCTCTCTCCCATACAGGCTTTGACATACATCTTGTGCAAAACAAACTAGTGGCTTTTGGGGTGTAATTTTAATGATGGTGGAAAGCGTAGCTGTTGCTGGAAATCTCTTTTCAAAATGATGATTTCTCATTCTCAGAAACGTTATCTCCTATTCCTAGTGAGAAAGAAATATTCTATATATGCTCATTGGTACTTTTTTGGTACCACGTACTGGGACTTAGCATTAGCTTTTCAAACATCCCACCAAAGGACAAGAGAAAACAAGTTCTAGTTAGTTTGAGGACTGAAGTGTTTTGCTGGTGGAACCTTCTGCATCATTTCCCTACTTAAGTCAGATGCAGAGAAAGAGGTGTTTATTTAGGTCAGGCAGAGATTAAATGCAGCAGCCCAGCCCTGCCTGGCAGGGTCGAGGTGGAGGAAGGAGGATGGTTGGGGCAGGTATAAATAGCTTCCTAGTATGTGTCTAGGAAGGCAAAGGAATATGATTTAAAAGCCCACTGAAGCATATAGAAGTAGAGAAGAAGGTCAATCAAAAGGACAACAATTACCCATCTCACCAGCTGTATGCCTCTATTTAGTTTTGCTGTCCTTAATTGCATTTAGTTTTGCCATGATGTAGCTATAGCCTGGCATTCAAACATATGTTGAGAGTGAAGGAGGAGGCTGGACTGAGACCCAGGCATTCTGGTTGTAGACTCATTGCAATCAATCAATAGAACTTGAGTTAAGGTTGACTTGTGACCCATTGGTTTTAATGTGTCTACTCTAAGCAGAACCAAGATTTCTTGCTCCTCTCACAAACTAAAATGGAAAAAGGATGGCTTGAAAAAAGATAGTTTATTGAAGCTCAGTCCACAATGCCAGTGATTTCATTAGTACAATGCAAAACAAATAGAGCAGCAGCAGCAGCAAAAACAACATATTGCTTGTTAGTTGATTCATATCTGGCCACGACCTTTCTTGCCTTCCATTATAGTTTTGAGCTTTTCTGGGAGAGACATGGCTGGTTTGTAGATCATGCAATGGAATACTTGCTAAATTCTACATCTTTATAAGGGGCCATCATCACCAGAGAAAAGATTGAGATTAAGGGTCTGGAGAACAAGCCCTATGAGGAGCGGCTTAAAGAACTACGCATGTTTAGCCTGCAGAAGAGAAGGCTGAGAGGAGACATGATAGCCATGTACAAATATGTGAAGGGAAGTCATAGGGAGGAGGGAGCAAGCTTGTTTTCTACTGCCCTGCAGACTAGGACGCGGAACAATGGCTTCAAACTACAGGAAAGGAGATTCCACCTGAACATCAGGAAGAACTTCCTCACTGTGAGGGCTGTTCGACAGTGGAACTCTCTCCCCCGGACTGTGGTGGAGGCTCCTTCTTTGGAGGCTTTTAAGCAGAGGCTGGATGGCCATCTGTGGGGGATGCTTTGAATGCGATTTCCTGCTTCTTAGCGGGGTGTTGGACTGGATGGCCCATGAGATCTCTTCCAACTCTACTATTCTATGATTCTATGAGAAATATCTTCTATTTGAGGGCTATATTCGATCTGGAAAGGCACATACAGTAGAACTTCTGTTCCTGCAAGACTGATCCCTGTGATTTCATTTACTTGCATCAGATAAAATATGTCCACTTTTAGGAATTATCTAGGTCTTATCAGTGGTTTGCTCACATCACAAATTACCATAAAGTCATGTTGGAGCAACTAGCATCTGCCGCCATCCCTGGGATATGAAAGATCTAGCTGCAGCATCTCTGGCCCCATCTATACAACCATGTAAAATCCAGATTATCTGATTTGAGCAGGATTGCATGGTAGTGTAGACATATAATCCAGTTCAAAGCAGATAATGTGGATTATCTGATTTGATAACCTGGATTATATGGCAGTGTAAATCTAGCCTCACTAAGCTATGGAACTCACTGGGTGACCCAAAGCATTTTGTTGCCTGAATCAGAGCAGCAAATATCTACGCACTCCTGCAGCAAGCCAGGGTGCATTATATCCAAAGACAGTAAGGCCGTTTTGGCTTTTGAGACAGACAGTTTTATAAATACTCCTTAGCCCTTTCATAACATCCTGACATCTGCCTGCTCAGGCAGACAATTCATTCTACCTCATAGTATGGCTGGCCCAGTTCTTGGGACTTCTCACCACTCAGATAACTACTGTGGGAGTGGAGGAATCAGTTTGTAGGTTTCAAATATCCAGATCCCACAGTCATATCAATTCTGACAATAGACCTGTTCTTAGTAGAACAACTACAATATGCTTTTAAAACGAGATGGAAAGCCAAAAATGGTGTAAAAGATAATTCAGCAACCAATGGGGCCTGGAAATCTGTTGGGCAGTTATGAATGCATAACGAAGAGTTACACATTTGTGATTATTTTGTATTCATGATCATTATACAGTCTTTATTTTTGGGGAAGGGTATATATGCACCATGGAAATTCCACAGTCACCAGTTAATGTGCAGTAGTTGATGCAATAAGCAGGAGTCTGTTTCCCTGTTGCTCAGAAAGCAGAAATTGATGCTCCAATCTCTTTTATTGCATGAGAGGGAATTGTGACAGGAGCCTTGCTTTTGCCTGTTGCACTGGAGATCATTCATGGAAGCATGAGGACCACCTGCCAACTGCTTCCTGATCAACAAGAAAACTGACCTTCATCAATTGCAGCAACTGCTGCCTGGTAAACGGGGATTGTAAAGATTGGGATGGGAGTCATTGTATAGCATCATATTTACAATGCTTATTCATTCCTAACTCCCCAAACAAGATTCTGGATAATGTTTTTAGTAGATCTTGGGAAATTACATTTTTGTACAAATCTCCAGCTGGTTCAGGAATTATTGGAAGTGTAGTCCAGAAAGACAATTTTTTTCATGGTCCAAAAAGCCAACTAAGAACATCATCCTCTGGTACTCAAAGCATTCCCCACTGTGCCCTGAGAGTATCAAGAAAGAGATGATACTGAGCCCATCCCTGGTGTTTATGTCACATTCAGTGGTTAACTGACTACTGGCCCTGTATCTTGTATAACTGTGCATTTCCACCATCTAGATCATTGAAGAGATAGGAAGAATATTCAAGAAGTTTTGAAAAATGTATTTCTAGAGTGTTGAGATACCTGATGACAAAAATCCTGATGGGAATCTTATTAGTTTGGGACTTGTATTCAAAGTCACATGTGATATCTTTGTATGGGAAACATTGCTTTGTGCACAGGAACCAGCATTTTCTGCACTGATATATCATGCACATTTTGTCCAGAAAAAGTCACAAAAGATCTTCAAAAACGGAGCAGTTTTTCCTCTTACAGTAACAAAAAAGTGGCTAAAATTACTTGTGGCTTCCTTCAGAAAGAAAATTAGCAAAAATTGTATCCGTAGATCCTTCTCCCTTGTCTTCTTCTCTCCATCCCTACTATGTTCTCTTTCCACCTTATACCTATTCTGCAGAGACTCATGACCACTGTCTACACTGTCATGTTTAATCCTATTTCCAAGTTGTTGTTATTGTTGTTGTTGGCGTGTGTGTGTGTGTGTGTGTGTGTGTGTGTGTGGAAGGGGGGGTGTAGGAAGGAACCCCCACATAAAACCAGTTTTTGAGCAGTAGGTGGAAACTCTGACTGCGGTCCTTTGAAAACTTTAGATAATGCTGCCTCTTGCTGAGAGCCAAGTGGAACAAGAAATGCTTTGGTAGATGCATCATCTTGGAGTGGTGGGACAAGGAGGAGGAGAAGGAGGAGGAGGGGGAGGGCCTTCAATTGACCGTGTAACCCTTTCCTTAGCTGATTCCTCCCTTCCAGTCATCACATACAAAAATGTTCTACTGCCAGAGTTTGGATTCCTGATCTGATACCCCCTTTGCTTTCTGCTTGGCTTTGCCTCTGCCTTCCAAACTGGCACAAGCAAGCATAAGTATGACATGGGAGATTCAAGGAAGAAATGCCTGGGGGACTGCCCTCTGTCCCATTTTCTTCCCTCCTCCCTTTGTTGCCTGCCATTCATTTTATAAGAATTATTTCATATTTGCATAATTCTCCCAGAGTTTGGGTCTGGAAAAAGGAAGTAATGATTCTCCTCTTTGAAGTTTGTGCATCATTGTACAGCATATGTATAGCATGCACTCATACCCAAAGTGAAGCCCATTAAGATCAGGGCTAAGTCTAATATGAGGCAGAGTCAGACTGTTGCTCTTGCACTCTGTCTGCAAATATTCTACTCTTGGTAGCTTTCAAGAGACTAAAATAGTGTGATTCACCCAAGGTCACCCAGTGGGCTTTCATGGCCAAGGAGGAATTAAAACTCAGGTCATAGTACAATTCTCTAATCATTGCGCCACACTGGCTCCTCTTTAAAAATGATTACTTCATTTCCCCCTTATAACCACAGGTATTGAAATATAGAACAAAAGGGAGCTTAAGTTCAAGCTTTGAAAAGATAGTATATAAGAACCAGAAGGCAGCCATGTGTCAATTACTTTAATTGTGACACCCTCCTTTTCTTCCATTCTCACTGCTACCATTTTTTTTTAAAAGATTACGCAATGATCAACACACTCACAATCTAAAAATCTTATACAATAAGGAAATGAAAACACATGGTCCAACGATATTTACTTTTCCGAAACATTATAAACTGATTCCATTTTTCTATTCGTTTGTCCAGTAACCAATCTCCTCTAATGAGAATTGATAGGATTACAGTGTTTCATATTTTGCTATGCAGTTCAGATTTGGTGGAGGAACTGTCATCATTCGAGAGTGAAAACTGTGCATGTTTAGCCTGCAGAAGAGAAGGCTGAGAGGACACATGATGGCCATGTATAAATATATAAGAGGTAGTCACAGGGAGGAGGGAGCAAGCTTGTTTTCTCCTGCCCTGGAGACTAGGGGAATGGTCTCAAACTACAGGAATGGAGATTCCACCTGAACATTAGGTAGAATTTCCTAACTGTGAGAGCTGTTCAGCAGTGGAACTCTCTGCCCTGGAGTGTGGATGAGGCTTCTTCTTTGGAGGCTTTTTAATAGAAGGCTGGATGGCCATCTGTCAGGGGTGCCTTGAATGCAATTTTCCTGATTCTTGGCAGGGGGTTGGACTGGATAGCCCATGAGGTTTCTTCCAACTCTATGATTCCACCTGAAGTTGCTACAGACTGGAGGACC
The DNA here is from genome assembly GCF_035594765.1 of Anolis carolinensis. Lineage (NCBI taxonomy): Eukaryota > Metazoa > Chordata > Lepidosauria > Squamata > Anolidae > Anolis > Anolis carolinensis. The sequence goes on along the minus strand of NC_085846.1, from coordinate 24,690,941 downwards.
TATAATGTTATAGTGAAATATCCTTTCTAGGAATATTCTAGGACCTCTGGTGAGGCTCTACATTGTAATTTCGAACAAAAGCATACCATAGAATTTCCTACAGAATCTAGATAATGCATTTTGTCAGATACAGGTAACTGAAAACACAGTTACTCATCCTGTAGATACAGAAAGCATAGTGTATTTGTATAGATACCATAAGTGTGTATGCATTGTTAAAATTACAGAACTTGGTGTCAACCACAAATTGAGCTGAGATGGCAAGTCAAGAAATTTAAAGAACTGAGGAGCAGCCATATAGCTATCAGGGAAATTTGGATATGTTTCCCCAAATACAAATGCTGACCCACATCAAGAAATATATTTTCAGTCCCTAAATTTCTAGCATTTCAGGGAGTGAAACATTAGAAAATATTTACATTCCCATGGTAACTTTGCCTGCCCTTTACTTTGGATAGTTAATCTGCATTTCTAACTGTTCAACTGAGGTTTTAGGTTACTGCAATGCTAGAAAAATGGGGAGGTAAGGAACATTTCATAGGGAGAGATGGGGAGGACAATTCCCTTATTTCTCTATTTTCCACAAAGCTCCCGAGGCCCCTTCTACACTGCCCTTATATCCCAGGATCTGGTTCCAGGCTATCTGCTTTGAACTGGATTATCTGAGTCTCCACTATCAGATAATCTGGGATAAGCAAATAATCTGGGATCAGATCCTGGAATGTAGAAGGGGCCTGAGATAAATTTTGAAAGGCAGAACATAGCTGCTTTCCGTCAGAAAATCAAGGGGCGTCTTCTTGGCTTTCCAGACGCTGAACCGATGTACCAGCTGAACCTTCTTTTATAAGTCCTACTCCATCCATAACTTTCTGTTGTAGCAGCAAAAGTGTGTGTCTTCCTTCCCACTCACATCTCGAATTTCTTTTGTTTGTCCTGATACATTTATTTCATTTGTCTTTCTTGCCTTACCAAAAAGGATTTGTAACCCCTTTTTCCTTCTAACTTAATTTCTTTTTTCTTCTAATATATTCCCTTTCCTTCTTTCCTCCTTTTTCTTTCTCTCCCTTTCTTTCTATTTCTCTCTGTTCTTTGGAGCTGTAGTAGGAAGTCCTCCTCTGTTTTCAGCTGCTTGCAGTCCTGACCGCAGTTCTCCCCCTTTCCTTGTCATGAGAATGCCTCTCCTTTTAGGGACAACTCCAGATGAGTAATGATCCCAAAGGAATGTCCCAAGAGAGAAGCAATCAGCAATTCTGCTGCAGAGATGCTTGGAGAGGCAGTGGTGTATACGTGAAAGGGCTTCCCCATGATTTATCCTTCCCCGAGGTGGGCTAGTGGACTGCAGAAAATATCTTTTCAGGCAGCTGGATCCTGGCAAGACAAACCAGCAGGATCCCAAAGGAAAGCTGTGATGCCCGCTGAACCAGTCAAAGAATATCAGGAAAAAAAGTAAAATAGGGAAGGCTTCATAATATAAGAGCCACAACACATTATTAGAATTCCTAAACATCTTGAGTCATACAAGATTCTAAGGCTTCATAAACCATATTTAAGGAAGCAAAGGAAGTTAGGGATTTCATGTTGGGTTTTGTCTGATGCTTGCAAGTTGCTGATCATCTCCCGGGGTTCATATTTGGTATTATGACTGGGAGATTCTGTCATACAGTAAATTCACACAACTCTTTCTTTATTTTTTCAAATATCTAGAAATATCATCCATGCATATCTGCGTATTGGTAGTAACCAGAAGATACAACATGGAGAATAATAATAATAATAATAATCTGACAAAGTTCTGGAACACAACACACCAGACATCATAGTTGTGGAAAAGAAAAAGGTTTGGATTATTGATGTCACCATACTAGGTGACAGTCACATTGACAAAAAACAACAGGAAAAACTCAGCCACTATCAGGACCACAAGATTGAACTTCAAAGACTCTGGCAGAAACCAGTACAGGTGGTCCCGGTGGTGATCGGCACATTAGGTGCCGTGCCAAAAGATCTCAGCCGACATTTGGAAACAATAGGCATTGACAAAATTACTATCTGCCAACTGCAAAAGGCCACCCTACTGGGATCTGCGCGGATCATCCGAAAATACATCACACAGTCCTAGACACTTGAGAAGTGTTCGACTTATGATTTTGTGATACGAAATCCAGCATATCTATCCTGTTTGCTGTGTCATACAATAATAATAATAATAATAATAATAATAATAATAATAATAATAATAATAATTTATATCCTGCCCTTCACCCTGTGAGGACTCAGAGCAGATTATAGTATATAAAGAAAAACATTCAAAGCCTTGTTACAATGAGACACACATACACAGACAAAGGCAAAGGCTTCTCCTTTCACTTTCGGCTGGAAGCGGTGCTCATGTCTGGCTCTGGGGGAGGTGCTCTTCTCCATTTCCAAGCTGAGAAACCTGTGTAGTTACCTCCTGGTTGTGTGGCCGGCATGACTGCTTGGCGCATCTTTTTGCCTTTTCCCACGAAAGCAGTGCCTATTTATCTACTCACATTTGCATGTTTTCAAACTGCTAGGTTGGCAGAAAGCAAGGACATTAATGTATAATTGCATATTAAACATTGAACTATAGATTCCTAATGCATTTGTTCTACCATAAAAAAGAGCAGGTGATTCAGAATTACCTCTAAAACTGTGCAGTCTTGGTAAAAGAAAACAGAGGAATCAGAACGGCTTTATTTCTGTCCAGTCCAAGTAGATTTGATTGCTACTTCAAAAAAAATGTAGCTTCTTATCATTCTCTCAAAGCCTCTTCTAAAAAGGGATTCATTTTTACACAGCAGCTTTTAAAATACTTGAAATTGCTATCATATCATTTCTGAATATGTTCTCTTAGCCAATCACAGCTAGGTCTTACAGCCTTTTCTCATGAGCAATATATCTCAAACTTGTACATCACCACTGATGCTCTTTTCTTTTGTCTGGTCCAGAAAGGGATCCTTCAGAATTTTATACAGTATCAACATAAAAGTGAATGAGCCTAATTTGTATAATAAGGCTAGTGAGGTGGAGAAATTTGTTGGGTTTAAATTATTTTGTATTTGATTAAAAGGGGGGAAGGTGGGATCCCTCCAGTTCTCTCCATCCTGAATCTGATAACAGTTGTGACTTTTGATAAATTCATTCATATTTTGCAGTGGCAGTGGTATGCAGAGCTGACCAGCTGTTTTGGGAGTTGCGCTGTTCTCCAGGTGTGAAGATTCAAGAACTAACAGAGACGCTGCCAAGACTAATCATGCAACTGGCCATAGCCCTTTCCCTCAAATCCATGTGGGAACAAATTCTCCTGCCAGACATGTCCATCAATGTGTAAGAGACTCTTAAGCTCAAGATAGAAAGGTGAAACCTTTGTTCATGGGTGGTTATTTTATTCTTCCTTTCTCTTGAAGGTCATAGCCCAGGAAGAGAGTGAATAGACAATAGTCAAAAACTGACTATGTGGGAAAGATGTGGGTTCCTGGAGTATACTTTGTGATTCACCAAGGACTTCTGGCAAGGGAAGACACACACCTCACACTGATTGGGAAAATCGTATTTACTAGAGGTCTTACAAATCAGAGTAAACTGAACCTGTCATGGCAGAAGACAATATTTTAGAGGACCGGGAAACACCTAGATCAAGATCCTACATTGAGCAGTCAGGGCACACATTTCCAACTATGTCATGTTTTTGTACTTCCCTCCCACACATATGTCCCTTTTTAATGAGGTGCAATACAACAAAGTTTATATTAAATTTAACACATGTGTTGTCTCAAAAGACCATGCACTAGGCTTGTGCATAGATTCAGAATGGTCAGTCCCCTTCGGCCAATTCGGCTTATTTGACTTGGTCAGATGGCCGTAATGTCATGTTTTTTCATCCGTTATGGGACCACATGGCAGCCGATCACAACTCCTCCTTCCCTATTCAGTAGCACATGGCATGCTTCCTTAACCCCGTTGCTGAAACCCAGGTTCACTTGAAGGGAAAAAAGGAAAAGGTTCCAAACAGAAAGGGAGGGTCTTGTAAGTTCCCCATTGCCACCAATGGGCCAGATCTAGCCATATTTTTGGCAGCAGACCAAAAACCGCTATCTGGCTACCTGTCTGTTTTCAGAAGGCACGCGAAAGCAGATATGGGGTGGAGGGGGGGGGTGTCTACCAGAATCTGGCCTGCAGAAACATTTCTCCCACAATGCTGGAGTGTCTGTTTACAGTTTTATACTACATTATGAAGAGCGAGAATTTGGATAGCACAAATGAGTAGTGTGTGTACAGATTGTGTAGTACTTTCTCAAAATCCTTTGGACCAGAAGTGTTTTGAGTTTGTTGTTTTATTCTTTTTTTTGGGGGGGGGGGATTTTAGAATATCTGTATTTGCACATATACACATTATCAGGCACAGTAGAGTCTCACTTATCCAAGCTAAATGGGCAGGCAGAAGCTTGGATAAGCGAATATCTTGGATAATAAGGAGGGATTAAGGAAAAGCCTATAAAACATCAAATTAGGTTATGATTTTACAAATTAATCACCAAAACATCATGTTATACAACAAATTTGACAGAAAAAGTAGTTCAATACGAAGTAATGTTATGCTGTAATTATTATATTTATGAATTTAGCACAAAAATATCATGATATATTGAAAACATTGACTACAAAAATGGCTTGGATAATCCAGAGGCTTGGATAAGTGAGGCTTGGATAAGTGAGACTCTACTGTATATTGGAAATGGTGTCCAAGTCTAAATACAAAATATATTTATGTTTCTTTGTACCTTAAACATATAACCTGAAAATAATTTATACAATATTCTCATAATGTTGTGCATGAAACAATGTACATTGAACTGCCAGAAATCAAAGGTATCACTTATGTCAACCACTCATGTGGACAATTATAAATTCTGGAGCATTTCAGAATTCCGGCTGAGAGATGATCAACCTGTATGTCTATTAAAGATCGTAATAAAAATCTCAAATGTATTTGACATAAAATTCTGAGATCTAAAAATATTCAAGCATGGGAGAAAGCAAGATCCTTCCATCCATGCATTTTACAATGTTCTTGAAGTAAGCTTTCTGTTTTAGTTCAGCAGTAGAAAGTATGTTTCAAATGTACAGAAACGTCTCAAACATTTAATAGAATGGATAGGAATAGAACCTCTCTTTGTAGAGTGCTTAGTAGGTCAGTCTTTGTATTTCAATGGGCAAACCGTACAAAGTAGCATACGTCACCATTAAGGAAAGAGTTGAGATTGAATTACAATGGAAAGTTCAGTTCATGCATTCTTTAATTCGAGTTATTTAGCCTGCTAGTCAGGTATCTGGAGAGTGACTAAATCCCAAATGGAAGTTGTTAACTTTTGGTGGAAAGAAACTTCAATTGCCTTCTATATAACAAAGCCGGGGCAAGCTATCTCATGCCCTTGAGATATTTTCAGTCACAACCTCTATAATGCCTGGTAAAATAAGCCAAGAGAATTATAATTATGGCAATAGGGACACAATTGTGTCCAGGTAGTGATCAGGAATTCGGATGTTATGGATGAGTAAATCAAGGTGACTGTTCCCTATTTATGACTGTTAGTCACAAGTGAGACTACTATTCTTGTGATTGGATCTTCCCATATTACGGGACATCAGATGCATGGTGAGAAGGTTAACTTGGATGGTTATGGGAGCATGGGTGGTGAATGGTGTTTCCATCAGGTTTGGGTTGGGGAAGCTGGGTTAGAAGAGGTTAGTCAATTACAGTAAAACCCCTATCCCATGCAGGATAGGTTCCTGGCTGGACTGCAGTGACCTGAAACCATACATATGACCAAACATCATTATATAACATGACTTCCCATCCTGATATACCATAGAGTTACATTGGAGGACCTAGACCAGTGGTTCTCAACCTGTGGGTCCCCATATGTTTTGGCCTTCAACTTTCAGAAATCTTAACAGCTTGTAAACTGCCTGGAATTTCTGGGAGTTATAGGCCAAAACACCTGGGGACCCACAAACTGAGAACCACTGACCTAGAGGTTCCTAAAGAGGCATCCTTTCTATGAATTTGCTATGTCTTTTAGGGCCATTCTAGGATAACCTCTTGGGAAAGCATACCATAGAATTGCCTTAGAGATACCATTCCCCCCATGTGCAGGCAAATAAACCACTGATATATGTTCCACAGCTATGGGAGCATTCCTGTTTCTGACTAATGTAAAACATGGATTTAGTTTAGTACAGACTTTGTGGAAAAAATATTGAGTGCAGAAAAACTTCCTATGATCCTTAATGGCCCGAGGCAGGATTCAGTTGACTTCCTTCCTTTAGGGAAACCATTTCCAAGCTGGTGACCTCTAGATATATTCAATAGCATCTCTCACCATCTTAGGGTGGGTGTTTTCCAGCTTTGAGCAGAGCAGAGTTCTTTCTGATCTAGCTGCTTGCCCCCATGGGCTTTGAGAAGACAGCTTTGAGCTGAGTCTTAGCCTCTCTCTCTATCATGGGCTGCAAACCCCAGAAGACTTAGTCAGCACAGCCTTTATTGAGGAATGATGAGAGTTGTAGTCCAGCAACATCTGGCTGTATGATTCCTATCCCCGCTTTAAAGTCTTAAGTGTGCAAGCTCTTTCTGCATATGCCATCATAAAGTATACACAGACATCCTTAAGGCAATCAGGCTGAGAAATTCCTCCTCTAGAAATGTGAGGCTTGTAGGCTTCTGGATTCCTAGTAGGAAAGGCGTCATACATTCTCCAAAGAAAGTATTTGGCTTTGTTGGATTGACACCTTTGAGAGCTTCTAGTTTAAGATAAAGGTTTTCCCCTGACATTAAGTCTAGTCGTGTCCGACTCGGAGGATTGGTGTTCATCTCTATTTCTAAGCCCTAGACACCTCCAAGGTCATGTGGCTGGCATGACTGCATGGAGCGCCGTTACCTTCCTGCCGAAGCGGTACCTATTGATCTACTCATATTTGCATGTTTTCAAACAGTTAGGTTTGCAGAAGCTGGAGCTAACAATGGGAGCTCCCCGGCTCCCCTAATTCGAACCACCGACCATTCGGTCAGCAAGTTCAGCAGCTCCGCAGTTTAATCCACTGCACCACCATGGGCTCCTTTGAGAGCTTGTAGTTCAGTTCTAATTCTTTATTTCTCTGCTCTACCCCTGAAATAGAGGGTATGATAATAGATGGCTATTTAATTAGGAATCCGTATATGCTGCAAAAGCGAGGACACCTCTCGGTCTCTCTCGCTCCATCCAGTGCCTCTGGACAGGGTTGGGCTCCCGTCTGGAAGCAAAAGGACTGCGCTTGTTTCTGATTAGCTGCTCTTGGCAAGCAGAGTGGAAAAAATAGCTTAAAAAGTCAGAAAGCTTTAAAACAAATGTCTCAGACAGCCAGTGGATGGGGGGAGAAAGAAAGAATGAGAGAAAGAGGAGGGAAGTGTAGGATAAAAAGACAAGAAGGAGGATGGGTTGGAAAAGTATATAAAACATAGTTGTGTGAGAGAAAGCAAAGAGGCTTGCAGCAGAGCTTAGGAGAGTCACTTCTTTGAGTCACAATTCCCAGTTTCGATCAGTCAGCATGGCTACTGGGAGTTGTAGTCCATAAAAGGAATTTTTTCAAAGCTTCCCACAGGAGCATCCAATGCATGGTTGTGTATTCAACAGTGGCATGGACAGGGAGGCAGGAGCAATTGCAATGCAACAGAGAGTCCTGGGGAAGATTTTGGATGTTGTGGAGGAAGGAAGATAAAACCATCCTCTGCAATAACCAACAAATAAAATAAAAAATTACATACGCTAAGTAGATTTGCAAATAGCACTAACAGGATGCCAGTCAGGATAGTGAGCATGGGAGTGTCATGAAAACTCTTTCTTCCAGGGAAATTGGGTCACAAGGATGACAGCTATTTTTGGCTCCATCTACACTGCCATGTAATGCCCTTTGAAACTGCATTATATGGCCAGTGCAGGCTCATATAATAAAGTTTAATTGCACTGAACTGCATTATATGAATCTTCTTCTTCTTTATTCGTTCAGTCGTTTCCGACTCTTTATGACCTCATGGACCAGTCCACGCCAGAGCTCCCTGTCTGCCGTCGCTGCCCCCAGTTCCTTCAAGGTCAAGCCAGTCACTTCAAGGATACCATCCATCCATCTTGCCCTTGGTCGACCTCTCTTCCTTTTTCCTTCCATTTTCCCCAGCATCATGAGTCTAATCTGACTATATAATGCAGTTTCAAACTGTACTATATAACAATGTAGATGGGGGAACAACAAAGGAGCAAACAAAAATAGGAAGGAAGTTCTTATTCTTTCACAGTGAACAAACTCCTCGTTCCATGCCTAATTTGAAAGTGAAGGTATTGTGCCTGGCTTCTCTTTAGCTATTCCAGAGAAGTAGCTGGGAAAAAGTGAAGGAAACTCTGATTTAGAATTAAACAAGGGTTCAAATTCCCCATACCTTGAAGGGTTAAGAATTCAAAACCTTCAGTCTACATAGTTCTTGGTTTCTCCAAATTCTTTTTTTTTGTGTGTAAAATCTCAAGTTCTTTCCATTGGAAATATGAAGACATTTGTGAATTTTGCCAAATTCTTACCAAGGAAATGAACTGAAACTAAATTTTCACCTTCCCCATCCTATCTCTCAGGGAAAGAATGATGCTAACACACATACAATAGTCAGAAGAGAAGAAGTGCACTGGGAAGGCATTTCTGTTTCTGCATTTCTGCAAGGAAGGGACATCAAATGAACTTTCTTGCAACGTTGCACAGAAGTGGAAAGGTCCAAATTCCTGCATCTGTGCGTCATCAGACTACGTTTAACGATGTGTTTTTTCCAATTTTAAATACTTTTGACTCTTTTTATAAATACCACAGCTGCCATTTTCTAGCATACATCATAGCCATCGGTTGAGAGCAAACAGATGATTTTTTTTCTTTATAAAAGTTACAATTGGGATGGGTATTAAAAAGGAAGGCTTTGGCAAAAAAAATTGCCCCACAAGTCAAGGCAAACATAGTATGTAAAATGATTTTCACCTTACAGAGATTTTAATGTTATGTCACAACGTAGGTAACAGATATCAGCAACAGAGTTATGGCAAAAAGCAAGAGACTCACGGCAAGTGAAAGAACATACACTTCCTGCCTTCTTTTATACCCACTGCTTGCTCTTCATCCCCCAGGGACAAAAGTGAACGATGCAACCCTCGTCATGAAGGTCACATGGTCATGACCCAGCTTTTTCAGCATGTCCCTTATTACACATCACCACCTACTTAATTATTCAGCAGGTGTGTGGCCACATGTCCATTAGAATTTTATTTCCCACTAGTTTTACACAGTAGGATTACAGCCAATGCATTCCTGTCTAACAATAATACTGTGGTTCACTAATTTCAAAAACTTTTTATGTCTTAATATAATGGTTGAGTTAAAATGTAATTTTAGTGTGTTGTCTAACTTGGTGGTAATGTCTCGTTATTGTATTATACGGCATCGAATATTGTTGTTATATGTTGTTGGCCGCCCTGAGTCCCCATTGGGGAGATAGGGCAGGATAGGGCAGGATTATCATCTATCTATCTATCTATCTATCTATCTATCTATCTATCTATCTATCTATCTATCTATCTGTCATCTCTCTATCATCTATCTAACAGGTTTCACCTACATGCATCTGACAAAATTTATCCCTTCTAGGAATTTTCCAGGTCCTCCAGGCAATTCTGTAGTATTCTTTTGCCTGAACTTAGCATAGTGTCACATTGGAGGACATAGCAAATTCTAGACCCACCAAGACAACTCTATGATAACTTCCAACAGAAGTTGTTTGCTATTATTCATTGCTTCCTATTCCCACAATAAGTCCAGAAATGCAGATACAGAGGTCATAAAATACACTGACAAATTTTCTCATTCCCAAGAAGAAATCGATATCTCCATTCCATAAATAGCACCATTGTTGATGGTGCTTCATAAATATCAGAATTGGTGCAAGGTGCATCTGTGGTGTTGGCAAATAGGATGATATAACAGCCCCCTAATGTCAACGAGTCATGATGTGATGAAACATAGCAAAACAACCCCGTCAAAGTCCTTGCTTCTGCTCCTTGCATCATTGCAAACTAGTGGGAGGCTGCACCACACTGCCCAATGCCACAGAACCTTCCATTGCTCACGGAGGCAGAATCGATTTTAAAGCAGGTATTGGAGAGCTTTTACAAGTGTGTTAATGGTGCTCGATAAATATCAGAATTGGTGCAAGGTGCATCAAGACTGATAAAATGCACTTTCTGTTGTCCATTGATCCTGCTATGCATTGGACCCATTGAACATCAGTTACTTTGCTGACTCTGCTATGTAGTAACATAACAGCTTTCCTCTACTAGAGATGGATGTTATCAAATAGCCCAGTTCTAAATTCTGCAGAGATAAATTCAACTTGTGGAAGAATTAGATCCCAATTGGATTCCAGTCAATGTGTCCAAGCTCTGCTGAATGGCAACAAGAGCACCAGTCATAAAGACCATAGTCTTCTTAATAAGATGTAGTATGGCATTGGCCTACATTCCTTTCAATGTATCAGATACCAATGACACAGCTTTGCTCAGGATCACCTGAACTGTTGTAAATTAGGGCGGATGTTAAACAACTCAGATTTCAAAACCTATGGTAAATTTTGCTATCCTGCAGAATTTATTTTAAGAAAATGATCTTGCCAGTGTCATCTTACACATTTTCATAATTCAGTCCAGGGGTCTCTTAGTACTACATAGCTATGGATATGTAGTAATCGCATAACTTAAGACGTTAATAGGTTTCAGGTTATTACTTTTTGGACCATAGCATCCAGAATCCCTTGCAAGCTTAAGCTTTTATAAGATTGTTCAATGTGTGTTTGCATGTGTACCAGCTTAGAAAAGTTATTTTTTGTATTCTCAAAGTCCAATACTCTCAGCATTCTCCAGCCAGCATGGCCCAAACACTATAGTAACTCTTCCAAGGTTTGCTATTCAGTGAGGTGGCAAAGATGGAATCCTTCAAGGACGGAAAGTAGCCACAGAATGTGTTATTTCAGGAGGTGAAAATGGACAGAGAAGGAAAAAAAGGAGAGAGAAACTGAGAAACTTCTGTCATTTTCACCTCCCCCCATTCTTTTTCAGACTATAATGTGCTGCGCTGGCAGATCCCGAAATAGAAAGCAAATGTGAGGTTGGCGTGGACGACAATAATGAGGATCAAATTCAGCCATTCCACTGTCTGAGTCACACAATGAGAGAGGAGGGAAAGAACAACCCAAAAAGGCGTCTCAAAAGTTTGAAGAAAAGGAAAAGGAGCAGGGAGAAGGAGGAGGAGACAATAAAGCATAGCACCAAGAATCATGAAAACATGAAGCCTTCACCAGGCTGATGTATTGAGTTGCCTCCCCAATGTATTAATAGAAGAACAATTTACTATCAGTTATCAGTCATATTTATATCCTCCCTTTCCTTTAATAAGTTAAATATACTGTTCTTTCTTATTCCTCCCTTTGTTCTCTCAACAAAGCTATGATGTCGAGCAAGGTGACAAATAAAGTGACTAGTCCAAGGCCACCCAGGGAGCTTCCTGACCCAGTTGGATTCTCCTAAATCCATGTGCTACTCTCATTACAGGCACGTTTCAGTGTGTTCACGTTCTTCTTAAACTATGGTGCCTTCAAGGTGAAGTCTGACCAAAGTGGGCTTGAAGCATGATGTCATTTACCATGTTGCAGCAGCTCCACTGGCTGCTGGTCTGCTTTCGGGCTAAATACAAAGTGCTGGTCATTACCTTTAAAGCCCTAAATGGCTCAGGTCCAGGCTATTTGGCCATTCACATCTCCTCTTGCAAACCAGCTTGGGCCCTGCAGTCAGCGGAGGGGCTGTGCCTTCGGTCCCACCCCCATCTCAAGTGAGGCTGGTGGGAACGAGAGAGAGGGCCTTCTCCACTATCTCCCTCCACCTCTGGACCTCCCTCCTAAAGAAATAAAGATGTCCCCCTCCCTCCTCTCCTTCAAAAAACAATGAAGACTCACTTTTGCTCACTAGCATATGAAGAGGAGGAGGATTAGATAATAAGAGATCACTACTGGACCTCTGTTAGTCCATGTTGGCCCAGCGGTCATCACTAGCCACACAATCAACCCATATGGTCTTGTGAACTTTGGTTGGCTCCGTAAATCAATGAGTATGTTTTATGTTTAAGTTCTATGCCATTATATTATTTTGTTTGATCATGTTTTGTTTAATTTATTGATGTTAGGTTCTAATTTTATGTTTACATGTGGAGTTATTCTGAATTATTTTGTCGATATGTGTTCGTTTTATTAAGGCATTGAATGTTTGCCTTTTTGTATGTTGGAATCCACTCTGAGTCCTCCTGGGGAGACAGGGTGGAATATAAATAAATTATCATCATCATCATCATCATCATCATCATCATCATCATCATCTTTGTACCCCATTGGCAAAGTATTTATTGCTCCCAGCATACCTATGCTGGTGTTTAAAGAAGTCCGCTGCTTCTTTGGGTCCATGGTTCCCAAGTTCTTTCCCTTAGTTAATCAATGGCCAGAGTATATGAGCTTTCATCTTATGAAGAAAGCACTGTGAAACTAAGGACATTATCCCACGTGGGAGGGAGACATGTCATATTACCGTGGTATTGTGTCCCATTGTATTAGAAAGCAAATCATATCGTTTCGTAAAGTGGGAGAACAATAAAATGATGGGACAGTAAGAAAAACCTATAAGGGAGTAAAGTAAGTGTGGGTAGAAGTTTCAGGTATGGTAGGTGATGGAAAAGGTAGAAAGGTACGAATGGGTCAAGGGGTAGGATGGTTGGGGGGTTCTTGACTTCCCAATCTTCATCTTTGTGTATTCTTCTGGTTTGTTGTATTATTGATATTTATCTTTCTTTAATTTGCCTTTCCTTTTTCTTTAGTCTGATTCACGTTCCTTCCTTTTTAAATTTCATTTCTCTGTTGCTTAATTATCTGGCACTGATACATGCCTTCATAGTTTTAGAACAATCTCCAGTCTGTTGAAGTCTCAGGACACCCTGTGTGTTCTTTCAGTATCAAGTATTTCTTTATGAACCTTTGGTTGGATAATGAAATGGAGGCTCTTGGCCCTCATGATGTTAGACAGCATCTCCCATCATCCTTTACCAATGGGTAGGACCAATGGGTCTAGCAATTTCAGAAAAGTCACAGGTTGTCCACCTCGACATAAGAAAAGAAAAAGCTGGGATTGGAAGACACAGGGGTGGAGACAGACAGTATGGTTCTGCCAGCAGCTCCCACCATGCTATTGGAGTTCTGCACTTTGTCATCTTGCTTAAAGAAGAAGGGTCGGGTGGGGTTGGGGAGGGAGACTTGAAATCACAGCTTTGCAGCAAATCATTGTGGGTTGTCCAAGCTGGTTGTTTTCTTTTATTCCAAGCCTCTTTTCCAGTTTCCCATTACAAGTCCCCAAACCTGTTGTTAGCAAGCTAGCTTCACTCATGGCTGTTTAGTCTTGCGGTGAGAAGGTAGATTGGCTAATTACAGAGAGTCTTTCAGGCCCAGAATCTGCTTCAAAGGCCCCACTTGGACTCGGGGAGTGAGTTTACTTCCCCATGGGCACCGTGCCAGATAAACAGCCCGCAAAGACCGTTTTGGCCGAGGCTCCCACCTGCCTTGCCCTGCTATTTAAGCTTTTCAGAATGGAGTTTTAATTCTAGCATCAAGAAGGATGATGTGTAATTAGGATCCCCAAAAAAGGCACTTCAGGCTAAACGTGTAATCTCCGAGACGGATGGTTGGCACTGTGTTATGATGAAGATTTGACAGCAGAGGGACAAAAAAGAAAAGCGATGGAGACTTGCGGCTGCCAAGTCAAATACGTACTCCTGTTTGCTCAAGGGAACTGTGGATGCCAGGGGACAAACCAGCAGTGGGAGAGGGCATCAGAGCTGTAGAGATGCCAGTTGGCCAATGAGGAAAATATTTTGTACCCTTCAGTCACTTTTTTTTTTTGGCCATCTGCAGGGACGTTGCCCAGGGGATGCCTGGATTTTTTTGATGTTTTACCATCCTTGTGAGAGGCTTTTCTCATGTCCCCACATGGGGACATGAAGTTGATAGAGAGCACTCCTCCACGCTCTCCCTGGGTTGGAATAGATCCAGCAACCTTCAGGTCAGCAACCCAACCTTCAAGTCATCAGTCCTCCCAGCACAAGGGTTGAACCCACTGCCACACCGGGGGCTCCAGTCACTAATTTGGGTACTGAATTGGAAGAACTTGGAAACCATGGTTGAGATCAGATGTATAGCTACAATATCAAAGTTACGCTCCAACTCATGAAACCCACCTTAAAAGTCAGTCAGTCATCCGAAGCAACAGAGTTCTGTGGCAGTGATGGCACTGAACGGTGATGTGACTACTAGTCCTCTCTCACCAGCAAGCAATGATGTGTTGAAGTGTGGCAACATAATCTGCTACTGCTCCATGCACCATTGCCTGTTGGTAGAAGCAGGATGGTCAAGTCATTATCCAGTCCTCTACTTGCCATTGCTGAATAATTTCATTCCTTGGGACAACTGATTGGCTTTTAAGGTTTCAGGGGCATTGACAGTTGTAGCAATGGTACAGTGATTGTGAATGTAAATAGGAAACGTTGACAGTCTTAAGCCTGTCTTTCGGCATTGTAACTAAGAGACCAACTTAATATTTGCAGGACTACAACTTCCTAAACCCACCAGGTGGCTTTTTTTGTGTCAGAAAACTGCAAGTTGTGTCTGGTATGAGAGAACTGGCCATCTGCAATGACATTGCCCTGGATATTTGATGTTCTACCATCCTTGTGGGAGGCTTCTCTCATGTCTCTGTATGGAGAGCTGGAGCTGACAGAGGGAGCTCATCCACGCTCTCCCCGGATTCAAACTGGCAACCTTCAAGTCAGCAGCCCAAACTTCACAAGAGTTTAACCCATTGCGCCACTGGGGACTCCACCTGGTGACATGATCACTAGCCATCTTGTCCAAGGCATATGAGTTCTAATTTTAAAAAGTTAATTTTTTGAATTCTCAAAGAAGGATGCAGTTATGATTAAGAAGGCAAAAAGACTCAACAGATTTCTTCTCTGTCTAAAAATCAGCAACCACGAGCCAGTTTTTTTGCCTTCTCCATGAGAGTGAAATAATTAATGTCCTCCTATGTGGGATTTGTCTGCATGAAGCTAATATCTTTCTCCTTTGTGAAGCAAGGCACATGCTCACAGATTCCACAAGTCCAAAAACCCTCCATCCAATACAGCAGCAATAGTTATTATTTTATTTTTCAAAAAACCCTGCAATAGGCCCCTCAAAAGGGCTTTGCAAATGTGAATTCCTCTTTGGAAACATGCAAAAGAATCTTGGGGTATTGCCCAGTAAAGAAAAATCGTTTCAGATATTTTTTCTTCTTCTCCTTGATCTGAATTGCGTCACTAGTCAATGCAGGATACTGTGTCAACTGGGAAGGTGATCAATAACAGGAATGAACAAGTTCTGGAGGTCTGGAGATAGGGACAGAAAGAATATTATCTATGTTCATTTCCTAATAAAAATAGATTAGCATTCAGGAAGTTTACAGGAAAATTCATAAAGCAATGGGAAGTGTGGCGTTTGCCACTCATTCGTATCTATTCCATCCTTTGAGCTCCAGCATTGACATCTTTGAGAAAGTCATCCTGCAAAGGGTTATAAAAATAGATGCCCATCTTTTGGGACTGGGAGGGAAGAAGGCAAGGGGGGGGGGCGCGCAAGAATTTTGACTCAAAGTCTGCCAGTGGAGACATTCCTATGAAAATTGTTGTGAACCATTCCCTGATTAAGAACTTGGAAATGCTACTTTGTTGGACTACATCTCTCAGGATCCCTCAGTGGCTGTACTGGCTCAGGGATTCTGGGGGCTGTTCTCATTCTAAAAGTAACTTTTCCAAGCTTGGTAGAAATCCTGCTTTGTGGTTCCTCTCTATTATTTTCTTTAGCTGCTTATTTCTGTCTCCCCTCTATAAAGACTTCTCAATGTTTATTTTTATTTGTCTGCCCACACACAATATTTGGCTTCTCCCCACTTCTCTCTCACTTTCCTCGCAACCCCCCTTCCCTTTCACTGGCTGTCTTAGTTGCTTTATTTGGCTTTTCACCAATCACAGCAAATAGCCTTGGCCTGACAGTTTTAAAAAGAGCCACGCTCTACTACAGGCGACCACAGCAAAGGACCGAAAAGAGTCTCTATGGAACTTGGAAGGAGCTTTTACATGGCTAGGGTGTGTCTGTGGTTTAGAAATTAAGGGCAGGCAGTTCCGATTGCAGCCTCTTTTCCTCTTCACAAAATCACAACATGAATTCAGGTCTCATGCAACACACAATCACACAGACACAAATATATTTTCTCCTCTACTTATTATAAAAAAGTGTAGAAGGGACTTCAGACAGAAATTGGGATATTTTTGCAACTGCTGAAAACGTAAGGTGATAGAGTACTCCACCTGACAGAACGCCTGGCTCCACTTTTTCTTTTTGTCTTTGTCATTATCTCCCTTCATATCATTTACAACTTATGGCAACCCTAAAATGAACATATAACGGGGTCTTCTGGTGCTGAGAGTGTGTGACTCACCCTGTGGGTTTTCATGGCCAAGTTTGGATTTGAACTCTGATCTCTAAACACATAGTCGGATCCTCAAACCACTATGCTACACTGGCTCTCTCTTTTTAGCCAAAGACGTTTGAGCCCAGTCTAAGACCTCTTCACACAGCCCTATATCCCAGAATATCAAGGCAGAAAATCCCACAATATCTGCTTTGAACTGGATTATCTGACTCCACACTGTCATATATTCCAGTTCAAAGCAGAAAATGTGGGATTTTATTTAGCTGTGTGGAAGGGGCCTAAGACTCCATAGACCCAAATACATGAATTCCATTTTTTCACAGTGTTCTCAATGGTAAGGGTGCTATAAAATTTCATATTTTCTTAACAACCCTGATGCATTATTTTGTGATAATGCTGCAAATTTTATCCTTGAGATTAGTAATTTTAAGTATGTTGACTTATTATCTGTGAGTACTTGTTGTTGTATATACCTGTGCTGTGATTTTGTTGTTATATGCCAATAAAGGCTGCATGTATGAGATACTCCATAGACCCAGTCTGAAGAATTAAATTACCAGTAGCCACTATTTTTTTTAAAATTTTTTGGTTGTGGTTATTACAGTCCAGGTTGCTGGAAGTTCTCCAATTGCTTTGCCTGCTCCTTAAAAAACACACACATGCACAGGTGCTATTCTTGGGGTAGTTCTACTTTTCTTATTTTTGCTTTAGTTTTTAAAACTTAAAACATACCTTAGAGAGCAAAGACTACATAAAATGATTAAAAAATAAACTCCAAGCTATTTCACTCCCACCACTCCCTCACCCAAACACCCTTTCACACACTTTCCACAATGCCTTGCTCTTTATGGGTTTTCTGGGAAGCAAAATGCTCCTCTTTTTAAGGTAATTTGTTCCTAATTTCCCCTTGGTGGACAAGAAACCCTTTTGTTATTCATGAATTTCCTCCCCCGCAAGACCAGCAAGAGCCTAAACTGCATCTCCCACTCTATGCATTCTTAGGTCTTTGTGTATCTTCTCTCCCCCTAATGGTGGGAGAATGGTTTCGTCGAACAGAGATGTGTTTGGACTCCAGCCTTATAAAGGCTCTAGCGCAGGAAGAAGTGGGAACCACAAGGGGCAAAGTGGAGGCACTTTAGGGGTGTTTATTCTGGCAGGCAGAAGGCCTGGCATCTTCTCCACATCTGGAGCAGCAAAGCACGTCAGTGCACTCTTCGGAAAAGAGACATAGCAGCACTAAGTGCATGGATATAGCTGGTGTTGTAGAAAAGGGTGGGACGCAGCCCAAAATCAGCAGTTTAAAGAGGCATTGCTATTAAAGCCCCTGGCAACAATCCCACATTTGCAGAATTTTGCCTTAGAAGACGTCTATCCAAGGGTGCATTGACACTGTAGAATCCATGCAGTTTGACACCATTGTAACTGCTATGGGAGTTGTAGTTCCAAAAGGTTTAACCTCTGCCTAAGAGTACTGGTGTCTCACTGAACTACAGCTATTTGCACACAAATAATGTAAAAACTCTGAAAAATAGACCTTAATGTTTCCCCACTCAAATTGTTATCCTCCTGAGAACTGTGTGTCAAAGTCAGTAATAAACTTAAGGTGGCCCAGTGAGATTAATTTTATCCATCAGCTAAGAAATACCTTTTTAAACCAGGTAAAGGAAGTCATGAAGTCTAGTTGTGTTCGACTCTGAGGGTCATCTCCATTTCTAGGCTGAAGAGCCGACGTTGTCCGTAGACACCTCCAAGGTCATGTGGCCAGCATGACCGCATGGAGCACTGTTACCTTCCCGCCAGAGCGGTACCTATTGATTTACTCACCTTTGCATGTTTTTGACCTGCTAGGTTGGCAGAAGCTGGGGCTAACACTGGGAGCTCACTCCGCTCCCTGGATTTAAACCGCCAATATTTTGATCAGCAAGTTCAGCAGCTCAGCAGTTTAATCTGCTGCACTACCAGGGGCCCAATTTTTAAACCAACCCAGGTCTTATTAAGGAAAACCTATGGCATGCCAGTTCTGCAAGGCAGCTCATATTTGTCAAATCATCAGCATTGAAAAACTACATGGTGTACTGGTAATGATGGCCACAGTGAACAGATCCTAATTTTCCAGTGTGTGTGTGTGATTGTGTGTGTGTGGTGCCACTGCAAGAGATTTCAGGTCCAAGATGTTCAGCTCTTTGTACATTGGTGCCAAGTATTCATTCCACAGCATTAAATATGACACCGCCACATCCACTTGCCCTAGAATCCGTGAAACTGTTCCGTTGATTTATTGAGATATGTAGCCCTCTGTTCCCGGATACAAAGGCTAGCCCCAATCCAGCCAACTTCAGGTGGATTGCAGATGCTGCTTCACTCAGGGAACATTTTGGAAAAGTTACCTTCTTCAACTACAGTATCCCAAAGTGGCTCAATCAGTGAGGCTCAATCACCACCTTAGGGATTCTAAGAACTATGGTCCAAAAAAGTACGTGTTCCAAGTCCTGACGGGGGATAGGATAGCTCTGTGTCTTAGACAGCAGTCCTCTGCTTGAAGATTGTTCTGTTTCAAGAGCTATATCAAGACCAAAACACTTTTAAAACACTTGAATTGTCCATCAACAACGAACACTTGGATAACTGAGAAGAGTGAATTGTATTATATTTCTATTTAACCAATAGCCATAGGGTTTAATTTATACATATACCTATCAAATAGCCAAGACTGCCAAGCAAAATACAGGATATGCTCCTCTACCCTTCCGAGGGCCCTTCCACACAGCCATATAACCCAGAATATCATGGCAGAAAATCTCACAATATCTGCTTTGAACTCGGTTATCTGAGTCCACGCTGCCATATATTCCAGATCAAAACAGACAATGTGGGATTTTATTCAGCTGTGTGGAAGGGGCCCTAGTTGACAAACAACACTTGCAGAAATTTTCTTTCCTACACAAGTATTAAAGGTACAGGAACTTTGTTCTAGCTTTCATTTCACAATCTTTAAAACTAGTACATTCTAATGTATCTCTTTTGGAGAGGGGAGTAGTCTATTTCATTTCCCTTTTTTTGAGACATTATAGTTATGGATCAGTACTTCCTCTTTGTCCATAATAGTAGTTTTCAAAGAACTTTCCATTTTTAATCTCTTGCAGCATATAGAGGAAAGAGAAAAAGAAAGAAATGTGCCAGCACATTGAAGATCAACTGCATTTCACTTTTGCATGAGCTTTCATGGATGCATCTTAGGAAGCAGTACCAAGTACAGTCAATGTGGCATCAGAAGAAGTAGGTTTAGATCCATGAAAACTCATTCAGAAATAATAATCAGTTGAAGCTAGTCTATAAGTAAAGGTAAAGGTTTCCTCTTGACATTAAGTCTAGTCGTATCCGATTCTGAGTGTTGATGCTCATCTCCATTTCTAAGCAGAAGAGCTGACGTTGTCCGTAGATGCCTCCAAGGTCATGTGGCTGGCATGACTGCATGGAGTGCTGTTACCTTCTTGCTGAAGTGGTACCTATTGACCTCCGCATGTTTGCATGTTTTCGAACTGCTAGGTTGGCAGAAGCTGGGGCTAACAGCGGGAGCTCCCTCCGCTCCCCCAATTCGAACCGCTGACCTTTTGGTCAGTAAGTTCAGCAGCTCAGTGGTTTAACCCTCTGTGCCACTGGGGGTTAGTTTATACCTTCCATAAAATCTGCAGCCTGTCTGGAGAACTGGAGGCCCCACAGATAGATATTCTGCCCTTGACTTAGGGCAGCAGCAAGATCCAGGAATTCTGCTGAGCCAAAACTGATTTGTTCTGGTTTGACTATCATTGTTACATTTCCTGTAGCCTGTATTTCTGTAAGAGATGATGATGATGATGATGATGATGATGATGATTATTATTATTATTATTATTATTATTATTATTATTATTATTATTTAGATGTCTGGAGAACTATGGAAAGCCATCATCAAGCACTTTTGGTCATGATAGCAAAGGTGCCCAATGATCACCAGTAGTTTTCTGTCTGCCTCAGTGATGGAGACAAGTGCAGGGAAAAGGGAATTGCAATACCAGCCCATGTGGACAGCAGAGTAGTTCACATTGAAGCTGGTCTACTATCCATAATCTTTCTTCAGACTCTATGAGGCTGCTCCAGAGTTTTGGTGGCTTTACTCAGGCCCCTTCCATACTGCCCCTATATCCCATGATCTGATCCCAGATTATCTTCTTATCCCAGATGATCTGGCAGTGGAGACTCATATAATCCAGTTTAACACAGACAATCTGGGAACAGATCCTGGGATATAGGGCAGTGAAGAAGGGGTGCCATCCTGCTCCTCCCCCGTGAAGGACAAGAGGAATCTGGACATTGTTTGAACACCCAAGAGCAGCCTGGAACCCAAGTAGTTGCCTCACATCCATAGGGTTGCCTGTGTATTGTGGATGATGGATGTGGTTGCCTGCCTTCTGTCTGCATCAAGCTTTCCTGCAGCCCATTTATCAGTCCCACATTAAAAACACACATACACTTGGATTACATTATTGGGGTTGGAGAAGTATTTCTTTTTCCAAGGCTGCTCCTTCCAGCCTTTCAGTGCCTCTGATTCCATGTCCCACATCCTTTCTCCCTGCCTCTCTCCTGCCTTTCTTTTCCACATTCCCACCTCTCCCTTTCTGTCTCCTTTTCTCTTAAATTTCCTCTCGCCTTAAGCTCCATCTTCTGGTCTCCTTGCAGTATGGGCTGTGTGACTCAACGAGGACAGGGGCTCCATTCCTGATTCCTGAGCCACATGCATACTTCTGACATCACCCCCCCCCCCAAGCTTTCTCATGCCAAAGCAAACACAGAGCAGGAGCGCTACACCATCTGGAAGCCTGCAAGATCAGAGCAAAAGGGAGAGACAGCCTTTGCTTGCCTTGCCAACCCCCCCCCCCCCCCAATCCATTTCTCAAATCAGTCCTGACTGCATTGGACGATTCCTGCTCCCACCCAAGGGTTAATCACAAGACTGTTAGTGAGAAGTTTCCCTCCCTCCTTCCCTACTTTAACATACCAAGCATATGTCCTTTTTTCTTTTCTTTTGCAAACTCAAAAGCCACAGAAATTCAGCCAGCTCAAGAGCTGGGATGTGGCAGCTTTTAGCAAAAACCGCAGAACTGCCTGATGGTGATGGAAGCAACTTGATCACAGCCAGCTGAATTTACTGAGAAGGCAGGGAAAAGGGAATGGGGTAGCCAACAGATTGGGTGGGAAGATCCATTTGTGAAAGAGCTGGTATTGAAGCTCCCCTTCACTGGGACCTCCTGATGTTCTGATCCTTGTGCTGGTTTTGTGTCGGCTCTGAACCCCTCCTAGCAAAAATGGAAAATGCATGCAAAGTGATGCAAGACAATAATTTTCTGGATAGTTAAGTGGATAATACGTCTGCCTGTACTGTTAGGGAATGCTAGGTGGGCGACAGACCTTTAGTGTCAGAAAAGATGTCAAAAAGGGAACAAACTGTTCGACTACTATGACCCCTTCTACACTGCCATATAAAATCCAGATAATCTGCTTTGAACTGAATTATATGGAAGTGTAGACTCATATAATCTGGATTATACAGTGGTGTAGAAGGGGCATAAATCTCCCTCCTCCTCCTCCTCCTCCTTGTTCTTCCTTCTTTTTTCATCTATACATGTGAGGCTTTTTGATTAAGCTAAAATAAACAACTAGACTAGTTTGTTCAGCATCATGAGTTATAGAGGGTGCACAGTAAAGGTAAAGGTTTTCCCCTGACGTTAAGTCCAGTCGTGACCGACTCTGGGGGTTGGTGCTCATCTCCATTTCTAAGCTGAAGACCCAGCGTTGTCTGTAGACACCTCCAAGGTCACGTGGCCAGCATGACTGCATGGAGCGCCGTTACCTTCCCACCAGAGCAGTACCTATTGATCTAGTCATATTTGCATGTTTCAGAACTGCTAGGTTCGCAGGAGCTGGGGCTAACAGCGGGCGCTCACTCTGCTCCCGGGATTTCAACCTGGCACCTTTTGGTCCGCAAGTTTAGCAGCTCAGCACTTTAATGCACTGTGCCACCAGGGGCCCCTAGGGAGTGGACAACACCCCTATTAAAACAGCTCCACTGGTTGCTTTTCCAGTACCAATTCAAAGTGCAGGTTATCACCTACAAAGCCCTAAATGCCTACCTTTGTGACCGCATTTTCCCTTATGAACCAGTGTGGATCTTAAGATCTTCCAAGGAGAGCCTTCTCTCACTCCCGCCACTGTCACAGGTGCGGTTGGTGGGGACGAGAGAGAGGGCCTTTTCGGTGGTGGCCCCCTGACTCTGGAACTCTCAGGGGAATTAGGCTAGAGCTGCCTTTGCCACAGTAAAGCCCTAGGTACGGGATCTTGAGCCACAGGTGCTCGGGGCCACGGTCCCTAGGTGTGCCAGGAGATAAGAGGCCCAAGGAAGGCGAAGTCCAGTCTTGTTGTTTTGCAGGATTTTGGGCTCTGAGGGTGCCGGTAGTGGAAGGCTTTCTCTACTTTCAGGTGCATGGAGATGACTGGCCACCCAGTTTCTCAGCTTGGGAATACTGTGCGCTGTCAGCTATGGGATGGAATAACTACCAAGCCCCCACTTGGGGCTGATCTGAGACCCCACAGGGGAAGCAGCCCCATCTGCCGTGGATCCTGGTCCAGGCTTCCCCTGTGGGGTCTCAGATCAGCCCCAGGTGGGGGCTTGGTAATTCGTAACGAGAAAAAGAGTTTACACTAGCACCCACTCTGTCTACCCTCTGTAAGGACCTTAAAACATGGTTATTCCAATGTGTATTTGCAAATGATTAGGCCCTGTCTATGATTGCCCTGATCTAATGAACTGTCAGATTGAACTCAGCATTTTACCCCCAGCCCTGACTCTATAAGCTATTTTTGCATAAGCACATTCACAGCCCCCACCCCCTCAAATCTTGATATATTGCCCACTATAGTCCTGGTTCTGGTTAATGAGATTGGTTTTGATTTATTTTAATGATGTTTTTATACTTCATTGTTTTAATTGTTTAATTAGCTTGTTATATGTTTATTTGCATTTTAAATGTGTTTTATTTGGTTAACTCAGTTATTATTGGTCTTGGTCCTGCTTATAAGCCACCGTAAGTCCCTTCAGGGAGATGGTGGTGGGATACAAAAATAAAGTAGTAGTAGTAGTAGTAGTAGTAGTAGTAGTAGTAGTAGTAGTAGTAGTTATTTTATTAGGACACAGCAAACATGATAGATATGCTGGATTTCGTATCACAAAATCACAAGTCAAACACTTCCCAAGTGTCTAGGACTGTGTGATGATGTGTGCACATCCCAGTAGGGTGGCCTTTTGCAGTTGGCAGATCATCATTTTGTCAATGTCTATTGTTTCCAAATGTCGGCTGAGATCTTTTGGCACGGCACCCAATGTGCCGATCACCACTGGGACCACCTGCACTGGTTTCTGCCAGAGTCTTTGAAATTCAATCTTGAGGTCCTGATAGCGGCTGAGTTTTTCCTGTTGTTTTTCGTCAATGCGACTGTCACCTGGGATGGCAACATCAATGATCCAAACCTTTTTCCTTTCCACAACTGTGATGTCTGGTGTGTTGTGTTCCAGAACTTTGTCAGTCTGGATTCGGAAGTCCCACAGTATCTTTGCATGCTCATTTTCCAATACTTTTGCAGGTTTGTGATCCCACCAGTTCTTTACTGCTGGGAGGTAGTACTTGAGGCATAAGTTCCAATGAATCATTTGGGCCACATAGTTGTGCCTCTGTTTGTAGTCTGTCTGTGCAATTTTCTTACAGCAGCTGAGGAGATGATCAATGGTTTTGTGGGTTTCCTTGCACAGTCTGCATTTTGGGTCATCAGCTGATTTTTTGATCTTGGCCTTAATTGCATTTGTTCTGATGTCTTGCTCATGGGCTGCAAGGATTAGGCCTTCTGTCTCCTTCTTTAGGGTCCCATTTGTGAGCCATAGACAGGTCTTCTCCTTATCAGCTTTTCCTTCAACTTTCCATGCAGTGTTTTGTTGTGCCAGCTGTCAGCTCTAGTTTGTAGTGCGGTTTTCTTGTACTGATTCTTTGTCTGCTGTGTTTGAGGAGTTTCTGATTTTTGACTTCAATCAAAGCAGGTTATGATTATGATTATGATTATTATTATTATTATTATTATTATTATTGAATAATTCCAAATAAATAGACTAAAATCCAGGATATATTAAAAGGTGTAATCTAGCAGCATCTCTGATTTTGGCACAAGCTTTCATAGAAGATCACGTTGTCTCCATACACCTAGCTACCTCTTTCTTACCCAGAATCCCAAGATTCTGGGATTCTCACCCACTTTCACTCAGGCTGGATCTATACCACCATATAATCCAGTTTCTGAATCCAGATTATCTGTTTTGAATTGGGTTATATGAGTCTACATTGCCATATAATCCAGTTCAAAGCAGATAATTTGGATTCAGAAACTGGATTATATGGCAGTGTACATGGGTCTTAGTGAAAGTCAGTAGGAAAAAACCCGGGATCAGATAACCTGGGATTGTGGGTAGGAGAGAGGAAGTGGAATTGTGCC
Organism: Anolis carolinensis; assembly: GCF_035594765.1. NCBI lineage: Eukaryota > Metazoa > Chordata > Lepidosauria > Squamata > Anolidae > Anolis > Anolis carolinensis. Next base: position 24,665,679 of record NC_085846.1, on the reverse strand, counting down.
TAATTCCCACCAGTGCAATCCAGGATCTCAGTCAATGTGCAAATATTTCAATGTACATAATAATTAAATGTACATAACCACCTTGAGTCCCCTTGGGGAGATAGAGTGGGGTACAAATAAAGCATTTCTTCTTCTTCTTCTTCTTCTTCTTCTTCTTCTTCTTCCTCTTCTTCATATAATTAGAATTTATTGTATAGTAGTATACATGATATTGATATTCGTACTAATTTATATTCTTACTAGTATTTTTCAAGCATTTTAGAAAGATGTTATGCTTATGAGAACAGCAATAGACCAATGCAAAAAATTGGTACAATTTTCTAACATGTTCATAAGTTTTCGGGGTGCAGACCCCCCTCAAAATGAGAACACTCAGGGTTGGGAGAGGTGAGAACTTTTAATTTTGCTGCTATTAGGTAGAGGGACAAGTGTTGGAAAACTGATGAAACTAGCAAGCCCCTTCTATTTAATTCTCTTTCTTAGGACTGGATGCAGTGGTGTGGAGGTGGAAAGAGAAGGGTTGTGACTTTGAAATATTAGCATATGACCTTAAAGGCCAGCCCACATAAGTACTTTGGTCTGCTGCTAAGATAATAACTAACATCCAAAGTATCCCTAGAATCAAAGTCAGGAGGTGCAGATAGTTGTTGGATAACAGCTCCCATTATTCCTGACCATAGTTGATTCTGGTTGAGGGTAATGGGAGTTAGAAGCTAGCAATATCTGGAGGACACCCCATTCCTGCCTCAAAATATCTAGAAAAGCAAGGAAAAGAGAAGCATTTTTCCTTGATGCTTTCAGCCATTATCCATAGATTCATTCTCTCCCCTTTAATGTTTCTAGAGATGAACAACAAAGACTTGCAAAATGAGTCACCCAAACATCTGGAAAAACTGCAACCGAGAACCAAGCCAACAAAACCCCCAAGTAGTGCCTCTTGCTTTTCAGTCAGACCAAGCCCTGTGGTCCAGGTCTCTGCATTGCTTACACTCAAGGCATTCATGATTGGTTTAGACTCTTCCAGCGCCCAATAGTTCCCCACCAGCCATCCACTGCAGACCAATCCCTGTCTCCCTTTTGCCATTGGACAAAATGGCTTGTACCTCCACAGAATGACATCCTGCCCTCTCCAATAGCAAAAGAGTAGCCAATTAGGAGGTCCAGAGTCCATAAAAGGAAAAACAAAAGAAATGCAAAAGAGAGAGTTCTGGCAAAGGATGTGATGGAAAGAGGGTCAAAGCTCTCCAGGCATACTCTAATATCAACTAAGATCTTCGGTTTCCTTCTGCATGGCAAATGAGAAGTCCTGTGATAAAGAAACTATATTACAAATTATTTTTAAAAAATTCTTCTTAATCATTTTTGTAAAATGGGATAAGGACCACATGACTCTCCAAATGTTGTTGGACTACAACTCCCATCAGCTCTAGAAACGAGAAGAGATGGGTGGGAAATGCAGTTCAATAGCTTTGGCACCTTCTACACCGTCCTATATCCCAGGATCTGATCCCAGATTATTTGCTTATCCCTTATTATCTGGCAATGTAGACTCATATAATCCAGTTTAAAAAATAATCTGGAATATAGGGCAGTGTAAAGGGGGCTTTCCAGAGGTGCCTGAGTTGCTGCAGACCCTCTGCTAAGGTTTTTCAGGGGAAATGTGGGGCTGGAGAGGGGGCTGGGTGCCATCCTGGGTCAACCTTTGATTGACCCAGGATGGCATCTATTCACCCCTCAAGGGAAATCCCTGGGTTTGGGTTGAAGGTGGGACAGAAACCCGGAAGGAAGTGAGTTATTTTAACTCTCTTCCTCCTGGGTTTCTGCCATGTCTGGAAGAGCCCTTGAGTCTGACCAAGGTTTACTCTCTGATTTACAACTCCTTTCTAAGGTTAATATCTTCACAATTTGAATGTCTTCAAGCATTTGAAGATTTATAATGGGGCAATTATTGCCAGCTGGGATGTAATTTCAATGTCAAAAAGGTGCAGGACCTTTTTGTTGTCTTTCTAGTAGAACTACAAATCTATAAAAAGGATGCATTTGAACAGGTACAGCATTACACCTCGATGATTACTGACAGCCAAAGTGACCAGATACAAAAGATAATAGGATTTCTGCACCTTCAACAACTGTATTGGAAGAGTGAATTTCAATGTGTTCAATTTGCATGGTTATACACAAATATACTGTACTATAAATCCCTCTTTGGTAAAATAATCCAAAGAGCAAGAGGCCTGCCCTCTTTTCCATCCAGCTATCCCACTGACAGCTTTTAAACATAGGATTTGCCAGTCGAAAGGCATGACAATGCCTGAGGCTGGATCTACACTGCCCTATATCCCAAGATCTTATCCCAGATTATCTGGTGGTGTAGACTCATATAATCCAGTTCAAAGCAGATAATGTGGATTATCTGCATTGATAATCTGGATTATATGCAGTGTAGAAGGGGCAGAAGATCCAGACTGACAGCGTGACACACAAGTGTTAAGTCCAACTCAGTCCTGCATAAATAATTTGTACTGTTTTCTACTGACTTCAGCTAATCGCCAAAGTTTTTACCCAAACTCACCTTTTATAAGAGATGGGGTAGGACAGCAGAAAACATCCCCATGTGTTCCTTTAGGTCAACACACAGCTGTTTTATCATCCTTTGGATTGTAGTAGTGAGGAGTCATCTACGATTTAACTTTAAGGTTGCCCAACCTGCCTTAATCTCATATATGTTCTGAGTAGGAAAAAACACCTGCATTCTGTTGAACACCATCCATGTCAGTTGTTGTTAGCTGCCCTCACATCAGCTTTGACTTGCGGTGACCCCATGAATAAGAGACTTCTAAAGTCACCCTATCCTCAGTCACCCTGCTCAGGCCCTCAGACTTGATGATTGGACCTATGGGCCTAGCTCCACTACAGCAATGGTCTTATTGTTACTATGGGACTATATGTGTGTGCATGAAATTAAATATATTGACGGAGATTTGGCAAATGATCAGGACTTAAGCATCTCATGCTCTGGGATGTCAGAACCAAAACTCATCTAATTTAAAGTTTTCTCTTTCTACAGCCCCATCCAGACAGGCCCATATCCCGGGAACTATCTTGGTTTTTCTGGAGGAATCCAAATGATGCTTCTGGTAAAAGTGAACTAATTTGTAGCAAACCAAGGTTTCCTTGGTTTGGTCTGAATTAATTAAATAACTGGTAAGATCTGGATCTTAAGATCCGGGTCTTATCAGGTGTGAGCCCTGTCGGAGTTGGACCCGGGGACCACGTCAAGCAAAAAAACCCAGGTTTTTTGGGCAGTGCTGGGACAGAATCCAAGCCAAAGCGGGTTTTGACATAGATTTTAGTTCTGTCTGGAAGTGTCCTGCCTCACTTCCCCCTATTTGCTTAGAACCGGCATGGTCAAACCTTTTTGCCTTAGGGTTGCATTGTAGGCCTGGTCAGGAGGGAAGGGCAGGGGTAATAATAATAATAATAATAATAATAATAATAATAATAATAATAACAACAACAACAACAACAACAACAACAACTTTATTCTTATACCCCGCCCCATCTCCCCGATGGGACTCGGGGCAGCTTACATGGGGCCAAGCCCAGAACAACAATATAAAAGCAAACACAAACAATAAAACAGATCAATCAGCAATAAAACATCAAACAATGATAAAAACAGTCATAAAAAGTCACATACAAAGATAAAATTTTAAAATCCCAAGGATCTGGGTCAAAGGTGCAAAATATGTCAAAATCATCAGGGAGGGAGATTACCCAGCTGTCATAGTCAATTAAAGTGCAATTATAATACTGGGGAAGGCATACCTGAGGGTCTAATACTGAGTAGGCAAACAGGTCAATCCTACAGGGATCACTCATCAAAGGCCTTCTGGAAGAGCTAGGTTTTCAGGCTCCTCCGAAAGGAGAGGAGGGTAGGGGCCTGCCTGATCTCCCTGGGGAGCAAGTTCCAAAGCCGGGGGGCCACCACGGAGAAGGCCCTCTCCCTCGTCCCCACCAACCGCGACTGCGAGGGTGGTGGAAGCAAGAGGAGGGTCTCCCCTGAAGAGCGAAGAGATCGTGCGGGTTCATAGGGGGAAATGCGGTCTTGAAGGTAGGTGGGTCCCAAACTATTTAGGGCTTTGTAGGTAATAACCTGCACCTTGAATTGGGCTCGGAAAATAAACGGTAGCCAATGGAGCTCCTTAAACAGTGGCGTTGAACGCACCCTTTAATTTGCTCCAGTTAGAAACCTGGCTGCCGAGTGTTGTACTAATTGTAATTTCCGGGCCGTCTTCATAGGCAGCCCCACGTAGAGCGCATTGCAATAATCCAGTCTAGAGGTAACTAAGGCATGGACCACCATGGTCAAATCTGACTTCTCGAGGTATGGTTGCAGCTGGCGCACAAGTTTTAATTGTGCAAAGGCCCTCCCGGCCACGGCCGACACCTGGGCCTCAAGTGTCAGCCCCGAGTCCAGGAGGACCCCCAAGCTGCGGACCTGCGCCTTCAGGGGGAGTGCGACCCCGTCAAGCACAGGTTGCCACCCAATACGACGTACGACCGACCTGGAGGACCTCTGTCTTGTCGAGATTAAGTCTCATCCAGGCCAACACAGTGGCCAGACACTGGTCCAGTATCCGAGGGGCTTCCTTGGATTTAGGTGGAAAAGAGTAGTAGAGTTGGGTGTCATCCGCGAAGAGATGGCATTGCACTCCAAAACTCCGGATGACCTCACCCAGTGGTTTCATGTAGATGTTAAAAAGCATGGGGGACAAAATAGAACCTTGCGGGACCCCACAGGTCAATGGCCAGGGGTCCGAGCAGGTCTCACCCAGCTTACTCAGGTTGTTCTCCAAGCATAAGAATGGGGTTGCTCACCCCATGCTGGAGAAAGGCAAGACACACGGCCAGGGCCGGCCGGAGATAATTTTTAATGGGAAGCGGGGGTGCTGAAAAGCGCCCCCGCCACCGGCCCCGCCTCCCGCGCCCTGGCCCCGCCTCCCACGCTGCGTGGGAGGCGGGGCCATGGCGATTAGTGAGGGGGCGGGGCCACAGTTGGCCCCGCCCCCGCCCAGCGTGCCCTGGCCCCGCCTCCCACGCTGCGTGGGAGGCGGGGCCAGGGCACGCTGGGCGGGGGGGCGGGGCCAGAGTTGGCCCCGCCTCCCACGCTACTCCCACTCGCCCGTCTGGCCTTCCTAGCAGGCCAGAAAGCAGCGGAGGTCCCTCCAGGCCGCGATTGCGGCCTGGAGGGACCTCCGCTGCTTTCTGGCCTGGTAGGAAAGGCCAGACGGGCGAGCGGGAGTAGCGGAGGCGGAGCCAGCTCTGACGCCGCTCCCCCCCCGCCCAGCGTGCCTTGGCCCCGCCTCCCACGCTGCGTGGGAGGCAGGGCCAAGGCACGCTGGGCGGGGGGGGAGCGGCGTCAGAGCTGGCTCCGCCTCCCACGCTACTCCCGCTCGCCCGTCTGGCCTTCCTAGAAGGCCAGAAAGCAGCGGAGGTCCCTCCAGGCCGCGATTGCGGCCTGGAGGGACCTCCGCTGCTTTCTGGCCTGGTAGGAAAGGCCAGACGGGCGAGCGGGAGTAGCGGAGGCGGAGCCAGCTCTGACGCCGCTCCTCCCCCGCCCAGCGTGCCTTGGCCCCGCCTCCCGAGGCAGGGCCAAGGCACGCTGGGCGGGGGGGAGCGGCGTCAGAGCTGGCTCCGCCTCCGCTACTCCCGCTCGCCCGTCTGGCCTTTCCTACCAGGCCAGAAAGCAGCGGAGGTCCCTCCAGGCCGCAATCGCGGCCTGGAGGGACCTCCGCTGCTTTCTGGCCTTCTAGGAAGGCCAGACGGGCGAGCGGGAGTAGCGTGGGAGGCGGAGCCAGCTCTGACGCCGCTCCCCCCCCGCCCAGCGTGCCTTGGCCCTGCCTCCCACGCAGCGTGGGAGGCGGGGCCAAGGCACGCTGGGCGGGGGGGGAGCGGCGTCAGAGCTGGCTCCGCCTCCGCTACTCCCGCTCGCCCGTCTGGCCTTTCCTACCAGGCCAGAAAGCAGCGGAGGTCCCTCCAGGCCGCAATCGCGGCCTGGAGGGACCTCCGCTGCTTTCTGGCCTTCTAGGAAGGCCAGACGGGCGAGCGGGAGTAGCGTGGGAGGCGGAGCCAGCTCTGACGCCGCTCCCCCCCCGCCCAGCGTGCCTTGGCCCTGCCTCCCACGCAGCGTGGGAGGCGGGGCCAAGGCACGCTGGGCGGGGGGGGGGAGCGGCGTCAGAGCTGGCCCCGCCTCCCACGCTACTCCCGCTCGCCCGTCTGGCCTTTTCAAGCAGGCCAGACGGGCCAGGGCGCACTGGGCGGGAGGCGGGGCACCGTCAGGGCGGTGCCCCGCCTCCCGCCCAGCCTGACGGCGCCCCCCCGGGCCTGCGCCCGAGGCGGCGGCGTCAGCTGCCGCATGAGTGGGGCCGGCCCTGCACACGGCGACTGCCCTGATCCTCCTCCCCTGATCCGCGAGCTGTCCTCTTGACATTATGCCAGGAGGAGGTCAAGACAGGCGGTGGCTAAGAGTGCTCCGGAGGGCTCTCGGCTGCTGCATGGCTTCCTTTAGCTGTCCTCCTGGCATAAGGATGGGACTGCTTGCACTGTCCTTATGCAGGGAGGAGGGCAAGACATGGGGTGGCTGAGAGCGCTCCAGAGGGTTCTCAGCTGCTCTGTGCCTTCTTCCCTGATCTTTTTGGCATAAGGATGTGATGGGCCACCATGTCGTTATGCCAAGAGGACAAGGAAAATAAGGAGGGCCTGAGGTAAGCACCAGGGGGCCACATCCGGACCAATGCCTGGCTTAGAACATACACAAACATAGACATTTGGGGAGATATAGGTGAAGGGAGAATGCCTTGACCAACACCACAAAGGTTCCACCTACATTGCCATATAATGCAGTTTGAAACTGCACTATATGGTCAGTGTAGACTCATACAGTGAAGTTTAATCCAGTTAAACAACATTATCTGCATCTACACTGACCATATAATAGAGTTTCAAACTGCTTTAAATGGCAGTGTCGATGGGGCCAGATGTATCCCTAACACACTGCTACAGATCTTTCTCTCTCCTGCTCAGTCTTTCTGATCTTTATTGTTTTCTCTTTAGTGTCCACCTCATCTGGTTCCCAGCTGCTGAGGAATTGGCTCCTACTCCTTTCTTGCGGTTGCTTTCCTTTAAATTTTGTTGGGTTTTTTTTCTCCCCTCTTTCCCCCTGAAGTTTGATGCATGCTGAGCTGGGCTGGGTTCCTGCTGATGTGGCAGTGAGAGACGAGATATTCTAGCCGAGAAACAATCTCACTTTTCTTTTTCTCCCACCACACAGTTGCCGTGTTTAAAATGAATAAACACAAACACTTGGTATCAATGGATTTGTTTTCTCTTCTGTCCTTTGTGTGATCATGCCTTTCATGCCTTTTTTGTGATCTTGTTAACACCTGCATTTTTACTTTTTATTTTTGTAATCCTCTCTGTTGCTGTTGGATTTCTTACACAAAAGAACTGCAGAAATGGAGATGGCTTCTTTCCCAGACTGTGTAACCACCTCTGCTCTACTCTCCTCCCTGTGTCCACATTTTCCCTTTCTCCCAGTTAAGTGCTTGGAGATTATCCACTTCTCTGGTGAGGAGAGGAAAAAGAGCTAAATTCCATCCAGGCATTTTCTAATAACTTAACCATCTTTTTCCTTTCAATGGCATGGAATGTGGAACCAATGATCATAAGTAGAAGTGGGAACTCTTAATTGTTTGGACTCAGATTCCCACAATTCCCTGACTAGCCTAACTAGTTAGGTTAGTTAGGTTAGTGGAGCCCCCAGTGGTGCAGTGGGTTAAACCGCTGTGCTGCTGAACTTGCTGACCAAAAGGTTGGTGGTCCGAATCCAGGGAGTGGAGTGAACTCCTGCTGTTAGCCCCAGCTTCTGCCAACCTAGCATTTTGAAAACATGCAAATGTGGGTAGATTGATAGGTACCGCTTCTGTGGGAAGGTAATAGCATTCCATGCAGTCATGCTGGCCACATGACTTTGGAGGCATCTACGGACAATGCCAGCTCTTCAGCTTAGAAATGGAGATGAGCACCAAACCTCAGAGTCGGACACGACCAAACTTTACGTCAAGGGAAAACCTTTACCTTTTAGCCTAACCAGTGGCAAAAAGGGCAGAAGGTTTATTAGAGGTACAGTATAAAAAAGGCACCAGATCCTGGCTAAGCAGGGCCGTCCCTTTATTAGTTACTTGGATGAGACAATCAATGAATCCCAAGTGCTGTAAGCCATATTTCAAAGAAAGGAACTGGCAAAATGACCTAAGAACACCCTATGAAATTCATGGGGTCATCATAAGTCAACAGGTAGCTTGAATAGAATATCAAAAAGCTTTTTTTTTCTGAATTCTGAATGCGTTTGAAACCAACCAGTCTTAAGAAGTCAGACTGTTGGTCTATCTCAAGTTCTTTGTTTTCTATACCAGAATTTCTGTAATGGTTTCACCCGTGATTAGTGTGCGTGATCTACACTTCAAAGCACATATTCATTACATGTTTTCATTTTTGTCACTTTTCTTTTTTAGTGTCATCTTAACTAAAAGATAATGTTACGTAGTGGAGAAAGTGCTAGAATAGGATTCTAAAAGACCAAGGTTCAAATCACTGTTCAGCCATGGAAATCCCCTGGGTGATCTTGACAAATCTCACACATTCTCAGAAAGCATTGAAAAAACCCTAACTAAAAACATCTCATCAAGCAAACCCTTGAATAGGGTTGCCAGAGTTATGTCCAGCATGGAAGACTCTTCCCTTTACAAAACACAATAAGCAGGCAAAGCTCTGATTCTAGAATATACCAGGGAAGCAATAATCTATACTAGTGTTGTTATGTTTTTTCCAGGCTGTATGGCCACGTTCCAGAAGTATTCTCTCCTGAAGTTAGTATAGGTGTGTTATCAAAAGCTTTCATGGCTGGAATCACAGGGTTTTTGTGTGTTTTCTGAGCTGTATGGCCACGTTCCAGAAGTATTTTCTCCTGACGTTTCGCCCACATCTATGGCAGGCATCCTTAGAGGTTGTGAGGTACCTTATCCTCTCTTAAATATTTTAAATAGTAATATAATGCAATTTTCAGTAGCCCCATCCTCAGGAGATGACAGGAGGAGATGGGTTATCATTGCCTCCCAAAGAGCCTCCTCCCTCATCTTCTGAGGATACATGGCAGCTCTGTCTTCAGAAAGTGAGTGAGGAGGCTGTTTGGGATGTAGGAATAGTATTGGCAGTACATTCACATGGTAGCACTATCTTCAGGAGCCAGATGCTGTGTGGGAGGTGATGATTTGCCCATTCCGGCTCATCTCCTGGGGATGGGGCTGCCTTGAAAATGCTCATATAGCAGTCCTAAATTTGGGTGATTTAGGTACAAGTTCATGAAAAATTAAAACAGCAAATATGAAACTTACAATACTTGAATATGGATTTGAAGTGTGATGGAGTCTCCTTCTTTGGATATTTTAAACAGAGACTGAATGGCCATCTGTGCAGAATGCTTTGATTGAGTGTTCCTGCATGGCGGAATGAGGTTGGCCCTTGGTGTCTCTTCCAACTTTACAGGGATTCCAGACTCTCCAGAAATTGGAAATTCAAAACACTTCTGGTCCCAAGTACTTTGAATAAGGGATATTCAACTTGTACACACCTAAATCATCATGCTTCCATCCTATGGAATTCTAGGATTGGCAGTTTAAGAAGGGAGTTTAGAATTTAAAGCTAGGCAGCTCCAGTGCCTAACCAAATTGCAATAATAATTCTATAGGATACGTCTGTGTGAGTTAAAGTGGAATCGTGACACTATGTTGTGTAGTCTGGAAAGGCCCTTTGTGACAAAAGATGCTTCTGAATTCTACTGGCCCTGTTCATCGAATCCTTTGAACGACTCCACAAGAACTTTCTTTAAGTTGCTATTTCCAGTGTGTACAAACCCATACTAAGTGATAATGAATTTAAATGCTTCCCATCCTGCATTTTAGGAAGACAGTCATTTTCAGCCTGATCTCTGTCTACTTAGAAGGATTAAGCTGCAGCAAAGGAGAACATTATGTTTCAGCACTGCACAGTCATTAAGAATAATAAAACACCTTGCAGCCATGGGCCTTTCCCATGTGAGGCTCAATTAAAATGACATGCTATCTTCCCAAAAGAGCTGCACAAGTAATATTTCAGATACCAGCTATTTTTGTTATTTTTAATTATATCCATCTTTTTGATATTGGCGCTACTAGTTGTGACCCACAGGGCAATCCTAAATTAAATTTGTTAAGTCTTTAAGATGCCACAGGGCTGTTGTTTGTGAGAAAAGAGTAAGATGCGATTGGTACAGTCCAGTCAAAATTAAGCACCCCCACTTCTACTGAATCAAATGGGACTTGATTACTATTTAAAATCGGTTGGATCATGTCCCAAATGAATCCTAAATAAGGGTGGGAAATGGGAACAATTTGGTAATTAAGTTACGTAAGTGCCAAAATAGAGAAACTGTAATTAGTTGGCATTGAGCGTCTGTATCCATATATTCAGGGCACCAAAAGTCCCCGTTAATGGGATCAAATTGGTGGGTCTTACTTCTACACCTTTACTTTCCCCCCTCTGATAACATTCATTACCTGGAATGTAAGCGAGTCTCTATACTAAGCATTTGAAGGACAAGTTTCAACTTTTCCCTCTTGCCCCGAATGCTTGAAATAATTTACCAGGGGAAAGCAGCAGCTAGTAATTCTGCTTTTGCTGTTTGTGAATTAACAGAAGGCTGCTAGGATAGGGATCTCATTTGTGAACAGACAGCTCAAGCATATGTGAGGGATTTTATCAAGTACAGCTGACGCATCATCTACAGAGCCCAATTTTATTGTGACCCAACATTGAGCTAAGGGGACCACACTTGGGATTGGGACCCGCATTTAAGAAGCCATGTTCTACAGCAGTGTTTCCAAAACTTTGCTCTTCTAGATTTTGGTTTTCACCAGTCTAGAGACATCTAGGGGGTGGAGTGGAGTTATTTTTTTCCACATTTTTATGCATATGAGAATGTTCTGTATGGTTTGAGGGGCAAAAATGGCTGGAAAAATCCTGTCCATCTTTAAATATGGGGGATTGGGGAACTGATGAAGGGTCTTAGGAGCCACAAAAAAGGGTTCAAGGCCTAGATGTAGCCTGAAGATTGTAGTATGGTTGTGGATAAAGAGAGACCTCAAGCAAGAAATATACAGGGTGTTTGAAAAAGAACTCCCTATTCACCATTTAATTTAAATGGTGAATAGGGAGTGTATTTTTTTTTCTTTTAAAACATTTTCCGTAGTTTCAAAGTTTCACAATTTTGAAGCCACTGGAAGTTCTGTTCCGGTAAGACCCAGCTGTAGCTGTACCCCAAACTGTATCATATCTAACCCTTTAATGAAATGTATAAACTTAATATTCTATGTCTAACTTGTATTATGTGTATATCATGTCTTTTTTCTAAATGTATCAAACTGTATCAAAATGTATCTAGAAGGCATACATTTTGATCTAGAAGGTATCCTCTGTTTGCATAATCCCCTGGCAATGGAAATTGCAGCCAGCGTCCCTCCAGCTATTTCCTAAGTTAGATAATATCAGGACCTTTGTGTGTGTTTTGTAAGATGATCCCCTTTGTCACCAAGGTGGGTTTAAAGTATGTGTCCATTAAACGAAGGCTGAGAACATGTCACTCCCGCAGAAGAAAGGGCTCAGCAAATATGGACTCATCAGGTTCTTGAATGTGTAGTCACGCCCCTGGTCATTTGAATGTCACCTTTGTCTTCTTGAGTCGTGCACCCTTTGTCTCAGCAGAACTAGACACTTAATACAATCAGTGGGTCATCTGCATAAACATGCCACTACTTCCTCCTGTTTTGTGCCCTCTATGTGAGTGTCTCTTCAACAGACCTGGTCTTCAAACAATCCAATCACCAGCTGTTCTGCTTCCCGTCATGGGGATCTCCTCCTCCAGCTTGTGACATCAGGGTAACCCCCAGCCAATCCAGGCGCAGATCCTAGTCAATCCCATTTTTCAGCCAATCAAAGAATAAGAATTATAATACTTTATTTGTAGCCCACCCTCTCTCCCCAAGGGGGGCAGGAAGTCTGAATAGCTGTCAAAATTATATGAAATTATATGAAAACCCCAGTCTTTCCTATGGTGTTATGATTGTATCTTTTGATTCTACTTGCTTGTACAGTAGAGTCTCACTTATCCAACATAAACGGGCCGGCAGAACGTTGGATAAGCAAATATGTTGGATAATAAGGAGGGATTAAGAAAAAGCCTATTAAACATCAAATTAGGTTATGATTTTACAAATTAAGCACCAAAACATCATGTTGTACAACAAATTTGACAGAAAAAGTAGTTCAATACGCAGTAATGTTATGTTGTAATTACTGTATTTATTAATTTAGCACCAAAATATCACAATGTTTTGAAAACATTGACTACAAAAATACGTTGGATAATCCAAAATGTTGGATAAGCGAGTGTTGGATAAATGAGACTCTACTGTACTTGCATTCTGTTTGGTCAAAACGTAATAATCCTCTGTAGCTTTGCCTTCAACCCAGAGCCCTTCCAGACAGGCCCTATGTTCTAAGATCTGATCTCAGGTTTTCAGTTTATCCCAGATTATCTGGCAGTGCAGACTCATATAATCCACTTTAAAGTGGAAAATCTAGGATCAGATCCTGGGATATAGGGCCTGTCTGGAAGGGTCCCCAGAGTGCTTGTCCTCAATCTGGTCTGACTTGGTTTAGTGGAAGCTTGCTGGGCACGGACCTCCTTATACGCAATCCTAGCAGAAATCTCTTTAGTAGGTCCATCTCTGTGTGAATGGATGAAAAACACGGTTAAAACCTACACTTTCAATGTTATCTAGCTGTAAAAAAAGATGGCCTTCTTTATAAGTATCAGTCTTTATGGCCAATAAAACCAGTAATAAGAACAATATTGTTATTAATGTGCCTTGGCTTAACAGAAACTTTACAATGGTGGAAGACATTCTATTATCCTGGTGAATCCTTGTGAAGGGCCATATTGGTCTTTCCCATCTGGGAAATTCAATGCTTAGTGTAACTGACATCTCCAAATTCCCTGCCTTTTTGGTGGATACATCAGTTGGGAAGCAGATAAGCTATTCCTTCTGATTTCTCCAAAGGGGGAAGACATTCCCAGACATTGCTTAGTCTTAGCAATGGCAGCATTTTTGTCTTTGACTAAAACAGTGGTTCTCAACCTGAGGGTCCTCAGGTGTTTGGGCCTACAATTCCCAGAAATTCCCAGCCAGTTTACCAGCTGTTAGGATTTCAGGGAGTTGAAGGCCAAAACATCTGGAGGCTCACAGGTTGAGAACCACTGGACTAAAAGATTGCTTTGGGATTTTTGTGGCTATAAATGTAAGTGAGCACTATTTTGCATCTTGCAAAATACTCTGTAATTAGCATTATTTCAGGTTATTGTGATAGTTGATATGGGGATGAAAGCAAAGAAATTGTGAAGGCTTTGTGAAGAACAAGGGGCAAGCGTCAGAAAACATGAAAAATATCTCAAGAAATAGTGACTCTACTCTCTTTGGCATACTATACCTCCTCTCATCCCAACATGGTGCACCTTATACCTCTACAAAGTTTCCCCCAATATATTCCCAGTTACTTGCATGATGGATTTTTAAGAGTTGGCCTCAGGGTGAAAACTACCAGGAAATGAAAATTCTTTTACAATCTCTTCTTTTTTTTGTTGGCTCACTGTCTTCCACTCTGCAACATTCAAGTTGTGGAATCTGGCAGATACAAAAGGAATTAACACAGCTGATGGAACCAATTTGGCTTAGACAATCTCCAGAACTGGTTCCTCCCTTTATTCATTTTTTTTTTTAAGTAGGGAAATATGCCCTCGGGTCTAAGCATTGTGAAAATTTAGACTCCTTGCATTAGTACTAGATATAATTTCACAAAGATTAGTGAGAATGGAAACACCTACCCCTTTTATTTTGAGGCCTAAACTCTCATTCTTAATGCTCAATGGAAGTGTAAGTCACTACAATGCTAGGAATTTGGGAAGTGAAGGAAAACTTCTGCATGAGGAAGAATGCTCATTTGAGGGAAAACGTTCTCTACCCCTTTCTATAGTTAAGATGCAGTTCAAGGACTGTATCATTTCACCCCCTACCCTAGTAAGTGGAGAAAATAGTAGTGTCCCAGTTTCTTTTTTTTCCTTCCACTTTTACCTTTTCTCCCCCTTCACTTCACTTTCTAAAAATTTAATTCCAATTGTAAAAATAAACTCAGTGAGGATGGATGTGGGAAGAATTTTGCCTTTCCAGTAGTCTCAGGATACATCTATACTGTAAAGTTAATTAAACTTGACACCACTTTAACATGGCTCAATGCTATGGCCCTAATTGTTGTTTTACAAGTTTTTAGACTTCTTTTCCAAAGAGTGCTAGTGCCTCACCAAATTACAAATCCCATTAATTAATCCATAGCACTACAGTGGTGTCAAACCACATTAATTCGACAGTGTAAATCAGTGGTTCCCAACCTGTGGTCCGTGGACCATCAGTGGTCCCCAAGAACTAAAATATGGTCCGCGGCGTCACCGTTACACTGTACAACGAGAGTGACTGGTCTTGCAAAACCCTCTTATAGTGTCAAGGCAACATGGATGTCAGGAGAGGAGCGGCTGACTACCCATAAAAGGCATGGCAACAAGCCTCCTGACTGCTGCTTCTCCTGAGCAGAGCCATTCCATGTGGCACCTGAAAGGGGGATCGCCTTGGTGTCTTCATTTTTAGGAGTGTTCCTGGGGTAATTTGCAGTGCTGATTCAGAAAATTGCATTGGATGGACCACATCAGCTCTAGATTATTAAATATGGTTTTCTGTGGGTGAGAAGATGGCGACTGCTGGATGGCATATATTCTGTATCAGAAACTAGGGCCGATGTGGTCTATCCAATGCAATTTTCTGAATCAGCACCCCAAATAACCAAACTGAATCTAAAGTTGACCAAAAACTGATTTGTAACCCTTTTGGTACTAATGTTGAAGAGTGGTCCCTGGTCAAAGTGGCCACTGGTCAAGTGATCCCTGGTTAAAAAAAAAAAAAAAAAGATTGGGAATCACAGGTGTAGATGCATCCTCAGGCAAAAGTGAACTGCTGCAGCCTCTCCCAGCTTATGTGTCTTCCTCATTTAATATTTTTTTACTATCTTGACCACATGCTGATTTTGCTTTGCCACATATCTCTGTTTTCATCTATGAAATGTTGAAGGGTATGGAAATATGAGCAATACCCCCCCCCCCAAAAAAAATAATAAGGATTCTGCCTTTCACAGTGAAGTTTTTTCTTTGCACATGTTTGGCATTGTGAAAAACGAAAATCATTCACACTTAGAAGTCTTGTATTTGTCATTTTTTGCATTCCCTAGCTCTGTATGCCTGCCCCTTTAATTTGGAAACCTTGGGTGTTGTATGCTACTGCAATGCTAGACATTTGGGGACTCAAGAAAAAGTTTCCTTTGAAGTAGGAAAATTCTTCATTGTGTCCATCTGCCCCCAAGTTGCATTGCTACTGGGAACTAAAAGGGGGTCCTGAAGTGTATCCATACCATACATTTATAGTAGTTTGACATGCCAAGCTCTGAAATAACTATTTAAAACATAGCAAATCGATTGCTAATTTGTTACTCACTTCCCCCAGCAGGTCATAACACAATAATTTGTTGGCTAACATGGACATATTTATATAGCAAAAACTCTTGTTTCTTTTATTTTGACCTCCACGGAGATTGTTTATCAAATCTGTTTATCCAGTCTGAGAGCATCCGCTAACTGCTGATACTGTGTAATTCACTTAAACATGCATCCTAGTTTTGCTCAGTGGTCGTTTCCTTTTCAGGAAAGGTTATCAGTTGACTTAATTTTGCTTTACAGCCATTTTATGGATTTTATGTACTCTTGTGCTATCTCTCTGAATCTTGGAAATCTGCATTCCACCCATGGAAATTGATTCTCCATGGACTTTCAGTAGTTGAAAGATTTACATTGTAGCATAGGAAAGACAAATGCCACTCAAAGGATAAAGGATCGCACCACACTTTCAGCATTTGGGACTGGAGCTGTATATGCAGCACCCAAATCCATTTTTATGGCATTTAATCTTGCCATCCTTCCCAAACTATTCTGGACAAGAAAAGGTTAAATTTCCTTTCCCAGAAGCTCCAAGAAGTGGTGATAATGATAGGAAATAGCAAAACTTTTCTGGAGTTGTCCTACCCGTTGATGGATTCACCTTAGCGTCATAGCTTGGAAATGACTTGGACACACAATAACAACAGAAACAACATTGGAGAAAAAACGATAAATTCCTACACCACAAAGAAGAACAGTTCAACAGGTGTCAGCAAACCTTTTATTCAACACTAACAATATGCACGTGTGAAGTGAATTTAGCAAGTGAGGTAAACCTCATTTGAACCTTTTTGATATCACTTGAAGGCTTCTTCCCAATGTATACAGGGTTCCATCCCCTTTCCACAGTCTGTACTTTTCTGATTATTTCCACTTTGGTAGTGGTAGTTGGTGAGATAAGATTTATCTGCTTCCAACATTTTTCTTTGTTTTGCTGTTAGTGTAAAATTAACAGACTTGTTACCTTGCCTATTGTAGACAGAGTTAAAATCTTATTCTTTCCCAGTTTGAACTATCACATTGGCCCCATCTATATTGCCATATAATGCAGTTTGAAACTGTGTTATATGACAGTGTGGATGGGTTCAACGTCCAATATTAACTGAACACCTCCTAGAAGCCTGGACCAGAAAGTCTTGTTTCTCCCCCTGTAATAATGCTGCCTGAAGACACTTCCAGATGGAAGAGAATGAGGACAGATAGACAGGAGCCTGGCAGGCATGAAGACTCCTTTCATTTTCAATACCTGAAATGTTAGAAGTGGGTATATTATATTAGATGTGTTCACATTCCCTTGGAGCCTATGCCAGTCCCCTTTCTTGGGATGCCTACATTCAATTTCAAAATACCCTACTGAACTACAGGCTGTGATTCCTTATCTAAAATTCCAAAAATCCAAAATCTTAAAAATTATATTCTGGATGGCTGAGATAGTGACATGTTTGCTTTCCAATTGTTGAATGTACCCAACTTTATGTGATGGACCAAATTAGTATTAAAAATATTATGTACAAAACTACCTCTAGGCTATGTGTATAAGATATATATCAAGGATAAATGAAGTTAATGGAAGGGTCCGCAGCCATCCCTCCACATTTGCAGATTTGATTATTCGCAGATTTGATTTTAAATGTTTTCTCTGGGAGTCTCTAGATCTGTGGGTCCCTAGGTAATTTAGCCTCTAACTCTCAGAAATCCCAGTCAGTTTACCAGCTGTTAGGACTTCTGGGAGTTAAAGGTCAAAACATCTGGGGACCCACAGGTTGAGAATCACTGCTCTAGATCCTCCAGTGTAACTCTGTGGTCAAGTCATGCTGGAGGGCCTAGAGATTTCTAGAGGGAATATCTCTCTAAGACTTTCTAGGGGAGCATATGAAGTACGACACTTGAACTGCCATGGTTCAATGCTATGAAATCATGGACATTGTAGTTTTCCAAAGTCTTTTGCTTTGTCTCCCAACCAGTGTTAGTGCTTCACAGATCTACAACTCCCATGACTTCATAGTACTCAGCCATGGCAGTTCAAGTGGTGCCAAACAACATTAATTCTACAGTGTGGATGCGCCCTCGATCCTCCACTGCAATTCTAGGGCCAGCTTCCAACAGAAGTTGATCTTAGAGTAATGCTGACTCTATTCAGAGAGAGGTTGTCTCAGGGGAAAATAGTAATTTCTTTATTTGTGGTTTTCACTTTCATTGGGATTCTGTGCCCCTAAACACAAAGAATATGGCGTATTGTTCCATTTTCTGGGTGGAGGCCACAAGGGGGCACTAGAGGGAGAAGGATAGTTCATTTTACAGGGAAATAGTTGAAAAAGGAAAACATTTCCCCCTGTTTTCACTGGTTATACCCCCTCTCCCCTTCCCATATCATAAACAATGGTGGGGACATGGGTGGGGAGAATAATTTAAAAAACAGGCAGAAATAGTTTTACTCCTTCAACCCACCCTCTACCTCCATAAAATGGACTAGCCTTCTCTCTCTCTAGCACCCTCTTGTGGCCTCTGCTCAGATAATGAAACAGTACCAAATATGGAAACTGGCTGTATACCAGGCTTTAAAAATCATTAGACCTGTTGTTGGCTAAAAGTGATGAAAAATTGAAGAAGGTCAAACTGCAGGTATGGGAGAAAAACTTGCACTATAGTGAAACCTTTCATGGTTCCCACATCCAAAATCTGGATGAATACTTTACAGACCAGCAAAAGGTGTGGCTTCCAGGATAGCATAAAACCCAGCAGAAAATCAGGTTAAGGTTGACTTCAGTGCCTTTGATGGTTCTTTCATAAATGTTCAGGTGATGCAGCCTTTTCCCCCTTTTCAAAAAAGTGTTGTAAAAGTGGGGGTCACAGAAAGGCCCCTCCTTCTTCTTAACCAAACCCTCTTTCCAGGGCCTTTCCTTGGAAAGCAAATTTGCCAGCACCCACACAGGGTGGAAAAAATAATAATATCCCAGCCACCACCAGGGAATTGCCTGGGAAATGCATCAGTTTGCCTCTTCCAGCATTCCAGCCCCTGGTTTACGTGGCAGTAGCAGAGTCAAAACTGGGACAGCGGAGCTGCTGCTGTCTGCTGGGTTCCACGTTACATTCCAGGAAAGAGAAAGGAGCAAGTCAGGCCAGCATCATTTTTTAAAAAAATAGAAGAAGATATTTTCTTTATTGTCCAATTGCAGGAGAGAAGAACACAGAGAGGGAAGGAGAGAAGGGAGAGAAAGAAAGAAGAGAGAGAGATTTCACAATGGGGTGGGAAAGAGAGCAAAAATGTATTTCCAAAGGACAACAATGTAAATCAGAAAGGCTTGTCTTTTTGAAACTGACTAAGCTTCAAGACATCTCATATCATCTTTTGTGGTTCCCTTGGCTGGATTTGTAGCTTAGTGAAGCACCAGCACTTTTTTGGAAGAGAGGGCTAAAGACCTTGTAAAACTATAACTCCCGTGATTCCATAACAGTGAGCCATGGAAATTATAGTGGCGTCAAACTGCATTTATTCTACGATATATGCACCTAAGGTGCCCTGCTACATAATGGGACATGAATACCCATATATGCATCATTGCAATTCAATGTTGTGTGTTATGTCAGAGATGTAGCTACAGCATCATAAAGTAATAACAATATACTTTATTTATATTCCTCTCTATCTCCCTGAAGGAACTCAGAGCGGTTTACAGGGTATATATAGGGCAAACATTCAATGCCATTATACAATTGACAACAAAGACAGAGGCAAGGCTTCTTACATACATAAACAGAGGCAAGGCTTCTTTTTTTTTAATCTCTGGCATCTGGAGGCTGTGCTGGACTCAGCGTGAGAAGGTGATGTGTTTCCGTTTTTCCATGCCAAGGAGCCTGCTGTCCATTGATACCTTCCTGATCGTATTGCCGGCATGTCTTCAGGGGCGCCTTTTTACCTCCCCGCCAAAGCGGAACTTATTTATCTACTCACATTATTGTTTCGAATGTCTAGGTAAGCAGAAGCTAGGGCTGATGGTGGGAGCTCACGCCAACCCATGGCTTGAGCTGCCAACCTTCCGGTTGGCAAGATCTTCTGTAGCTGGCAGTTTAACCCACTGTGCTAGCCGCAGCCCGTTTTAAATCATGACCTCTGATCCAGGAACTAGGTTGTTTGTTTTTGATCAGAAGACAGCAATTTTTGGCAAGGAAAGTTATATTTCTTCACAGAAATATTGTTATGTGTGAAAAAGCACACACAGAAATGTTTACACAATAAATCTCAAACTGTCAATAGTGACAGAGAGAAGATAATGGCTGAAGTTAGTGATTGCTTTCTTTAGGAAAAGAGTGAGAGATGAATGCATTGCTAGGGAACAGTCTAGGGCAATGATTGTTTCCTCTTCTTCTGGCAAGCCCCAGAACACGTCTCAAAGTGGGAAGCTTTAGGGAATCGGGGGTCTGCATTGGCCTTCTGCAAAACCCTCTGTCACAGCCCCACCATATTAAAAAAATATTGCTCCCATTTTACATTTGGCTAAGGGCAATTTTGGACCCCCCGGTGGTGCAGTGGATCAAACTGCTGAGCTGCTGAACTTGCTAACTGAAAGGTCAGTGGTTTGAATCTGGGCAGAAGGGGGAGCTCCCACTGTTAGCCCCAGCTTCTGCCAACCTAGCAGTTCGAAAACATGTAAATGTGAGTAGATTAATAGGTACTGCTCTGGCAGGAAGGTAACGGCACTCCATGCAGTCATGCCAGCCACATGACCTTGGAGGTGTCTACGGACAATGCCAGCTCTTCAGCTTAGAAATGGAGATGAGCACCAATCCCCAGAGTCGGACACTACTAGGCTTAATGTCAGGGGAAAACCTTTACCTTTACCTTAAGGGCAATTTTACCATGGGTGCTTCTAATACACTTTGACACCACTGATCTTTTATCTGAAGCAAGAGCTTCACTCTGCCCAATGGTCAGGCTGGCTTGGATTGTGACAGAGAATTGTGTGTGTTATTCGACTTGTCCTCCTTTAAAGTTTTCATCATAGCTCTAGAAAGCTTGCAGTAGCTTGGTGAGTCATGATTCAGGCTTGCAGAGATGTAAGAAAATAAATACTTGAAGGTTCTCTGGATTCAGTGGTCAAATATGTTTGAGCCATAATCCACATGAAATGACTGAAAATCAGCATTTAGTGGAAACGTTTGATCTATCTCATAAACCAGCAACTATATAAAGCCACCCTCCTTGGCTACTTTCTGTCCAGGATGGAAACTACAATTTGCCCCACCAGAACCTTCCTTTCTTCAGTTAATGGCATCATAGGGGATATTTGCTGGAATCACAATGTTGGAGGAATGGGTTCAATATGTTCCTGTGCACATCATTTATGTAATGCTATTGTTCACCACTCCAACAAATCAGACATGATGGCTATTCTCTCAAAACTGGATTACATATTTCATTTGCAGACTGGTTTGGGCCACAGGAACTGAACTAAGCAGTGATGAAGATGATGACAATGATGATGAATATTATGATAATTTATATGCTGCCTTTCTCTCAAAATGAGACCCAAGGCAGTTTACAATAAAAGTATACTAATGAAAGATATGTACAGGTGAACATAAAAATAGAATTAAACTATGAAAATCATACGTAAACAGATAAAACACACTATTGAAAAGATAACTGGGTTGCTGTGAGTTTTGGGGGCTGTATGTCCAAATTCCAGAAGCATTATCTCCTGACATTTCACCCACATCTAAGGAAGGCATCCTCAGAGATTTTGAGGTCTGGTTAACCAGTCAAAATTCATGAGTAAACCAGTAAAAAAAACCTGAAATTTTTCGGGGTGCAGGGGTGGGTGTGGGTGGGTGTATTGAACTGCTACTCCCCCCCCTCCCCCCCCCCCCCCCCCCCCCGGCTACAGCCCTGTCAGGAATGTCCAGGGTGGGAGAAAGAACTTTTGTCTGTTTTAGGCAAGTGTGAATGTTGCAACTGGCCAGCTTGGAAGCAGCCAGGCTTTGAAGCTGCAAGACAATTCAATGCTAATTGAGCTGGCCAGTTGCAACATCCACATTTGCCTCAAGCAGACAACAATTCTTCCTCCCACCCTAGACATTCCATAGATATATAAACCCAGCTTGCCTAGTTTCCAACAGACCTCACAACCTCTGAGGATGCCTGCCATAAATGTGGGCAAAACGTCAGGAGAGAATGCTTTTGGAACATGGACATACAGCCCGGAAAAATCACAGCAACCCAGGCATTCTGGCCATGAAAGCCTTTGACAACACAAAAGGATAACCCTTCAATACAATTCAGTCTAAAACAGTACAGTATTCCCAGTCCATTCTTTAAAAGTGTTCTATTCACTTATATTGAGTTTCAAAGTAGCACCAGGCTTTTCCCTTTTATACAATTATAACACTATGGTTCCATGTCAGCTACCATGGTAACATCAAGTAGAATCACAGGATTTGACATTGAGGGAGTTTTAAAATAATCATCTAGAGCAGGACTTTAAAAACATTTTCTACTCACAACCAGTTTCCATCCGAGAAATTTTTATGCGACCCCAAGTATATAAGTATATAAGATAGGTATAAAACCCAAACATTTGCTAATAATAATTCAGCTTCTGCAAGGCTTGCTAAGGAGACCTTTTATAGAGTACAAATGAAGCATTTTCTGCAAAGTCCATTGTAAACACTACTTCTGGTTGATAATAAATGGGTGGTGTTCAGAAACCTTTTACTGCTGCCAGGTTTTTCCAACACTGAGCTAAGGGGACCCCGCAGTTTAAGAGGTTCTCTAGTACTTTGTGAGTAGCTTTGTGTAGTAATGCGATGTGGTAGAAACAATAGCAGATGTAATGGAGCATGCCATTTAGAACATAGGTGCATGAAAACAATGGAACAATATTGTGGATGGGAGGGATGGTGATGTTAGCCCAAGACCTTGGATTGAGGGTGGGGATTTCTGTGAGAATCTTTCTGATTTTGCCCTATTTATTTATTTATGTTGTGTCAAAGATATTGCATAAATAAATAAGTTTAAAACTGATCACAAGCCATTAAATAGTTTTAGACCAAAAACGGGCAACAGTGACTGCATTGTCTGTAGCTTTAAACAGTTCTTCCTCTGTGCATGAAGCAGGGCATAGTGGGCAAGCATACAGATGCTGAGTTGTTTGTTTTGCTCCACAGTCACACAAGGTGGAGGATTCTTCTAGTAGATAGTGTCATTTTGCCAGGTTGTCTTTTGATTTCCCAACACCACTTCTGAGTCTGTTCAGGAAAGTCCAAGTTGCCCATTCTTGGTTTGGCCCTTGAGGAAGACCTTTTTGGGGGCCCCATTCAGTTGGAAATGCCTGATTTTGCTGCCCACAGGGATACTCTTGCTGTTTCTGGAGCAACATTTAGAAGAGTTGTGGTTCTCATGAAACTTTTCCTTGAGTTAAGTCTACTGGGAGGAGGCTGAAAGCCATACACTGGGTGGCTTTCACAGTGTTCAACCTTATTTCTCTCTGAATTGGCAGCAACTTCAACAGGTGTAGGTTTAAGACATCCTGTGATTATTCTACATGTCTCATTTTTGTCCTATAAATTGCAGATGTTCTTCTATTCCTGTATCACACATTCCCTCAAAGGTATGTACACTTCAACTACAAGAACTATAATGTGCTTGCAGCATTAAAACACCAGCACTGCTTTTCTACCAGGAGGGAAGGATGAAAATTTTGTTTGGTTTGGTGGTATTGAAGAAGAACTTCCCAATATCTGCACATTTCTTCATAGAATCGTAGAGTCTGAAGGGCCTTCTAGTTGACTCATGCCAGGCAAAAATAGAAAGCAAAAGCACCCCTGAGAGATGGCTATCTAACCTGTGTTTTAAGACATCCATTGAATTTTTTTTATCATGTCAGAAGCAAATTGAGAATATACTGCAAATTGCTTGTGATGTGAGAAAATTGGCCATCTACATAGACTTTACCCAGGGGACACCCGGATATGTTACCATCCTGTGGGAGGCTACTCTCATATCCCCACATGGGAAGCTAGGGCTGACAGATGGGAGCTCATCCCATTCACAGATTCAAACCGCCAACCTTCAGATCATCAGGTCAGCAGTTCAGTCAGCACAAGGCTCTACTGAATGAAAGCTCACAGCTCTTAACCAATGATATAGAATGTGATATGGAAAACTTAAATTATTATTATTGTTATTGGATACTATTTGTGGTGGCTGTAGGGTTTACAAAATTCTTAACAAAAAATTAGGACCTGTATTCACATTCCCCAGCACAGTAAAAAGAAAGAAAGAAAGAAAGAAAGAAAGAAAGAAAGAAAGAAAGAAAGAAAGAAAGAAAGAAAGAAAGAAAGAAAGAAAGAAAAAGAATATTAAAAGGTCTTGCCTTCAAGTTACCTGTTAACTTATGGCAAACTCATGAATTTCACACAGGGTTGTTTTGTAAAGCAAGGGATACTTAGAAGTGGTTTTATCAGCCCCTTTCTCTGAAATATAGCCTACTCTATCTGGTCTTAACCCTGGGACTGACCCTACTTAGCCTCAAGAAATCATGAGTTCTGGTGCCTTTCGGATATTTAGATGTGGTGTGAGACAAGCTGTGATATTTCTTTGTTGTGATGCTGCTAATGACTTTATACAAAATGCTTCCTTCAGAGCAGTTACATTGATGGACAACAGTTCACCGCTGGCATGGATTGTAAGAATTGTAGTCCCAGCCTTTGAGTTTTCCAGTATTACAATTGTGGAGGATTTCGTTCAGTCCAAATTTCGAGACAAACATTTTAAACTTGCACTTAATGATCAGAAGACAAACTGTGGGAAATTACCATCGTTACAATAGAAAACTTAGAAAAACCTCTCTAGGAATTTGCTATGTCCTCCTTGCTGACATCATGGTAACATCTAGCAAAAGCATATTATAAAATCACCAAGAGTGCCTAGAAAAGAGAGAACTTATTTTATTGGATGTGGGTAGGTAAACTGCGGCTACAATTCTTATAGGGGTCTTAATGTATATGGTGTGATGGCCATTACCTAAATCTTTTTGGAATCACTGCAGAGGAAACATCTATCAGCAACCATTATTAGTCACGACGATGACGAGTATGGGACTTTTAGGTAAAGGTAAAGGTTTTCCCTGACGTTAAGTCCAGTCGTGACCGACTCTGGGGGTTGGTGCTCATTTCCATTTCTAAGCCGAAGAGCCGGCATTGTCCGTAGACACCTCCAAGGTCATGTGGCCGGCATGACTGCATGGAGTACCGTTACTTTTACTATAATATAATACTCTCCACATTATCACACCAGGGCTTTAAAGTGGGTGGTCCCACATTTCTACCACCTACAGAATTCTGGGAAATGTAGTTTTGGGTGGGGCCTTTTGAATTCTCAGCTACAAAGGCCAGCTGTTTAACAACAACAATAACAACAACTTTATTCTTATCCCCCATCACCATTTCCCGGACAGCTTATATATGGGACAAAATGTCCACAAGACATAAAAACAAAAACAATCCATTAAATCAGAAATACCATTAAAATAAGAGCATGATAAAATACAATTCACCAAATAAAAACACAATTAATACATAAAGTAAAACAGCAGCATTGAAGCTCCATCAGACAATGTTCTCCAAGCTGTTTGACCATGGTATGAATTTCCTTGGAAAGTGCTGGATTCTCTTTTTGGTAGCTGTATGGATATCTTTCAGGAGTGCTTTAACTGTGTACTTCCACATGGCAGGAAGTGAACGATCACTGAGTCCCCTTCAAATTCAAGGGTGCGTCTACATTGTAGAATGAAAGCAGTTTGATACTACTTTATCTGCCATGGTTCAGTGCTATGCAATCCTGGGAGCTGTAGTTTGGTCAGGCAGAGAAGGCTAAAAACTACAACTCTCAAGATCACAGAGCATTGAGTGAGGGCAGTTAAAGTGGTGTCAAACTGCATTTATTCTAGTGTGGAGGCACACTAAAATGCAGTTGCCTATTTAAGAGAACAATGTGACCCAAATGTTTCAGCCTTCAGAAAATATGGATTGTAGGATTGCCACTACTCTCCTTTTAGCCTCTGTACAGAGACTATTACTAGAGCATAGTACTAGTAATAAAAAAGTAATAAAAAAGTAATAATAATGAAATGCAGGTGGATTGCAGCATCTGGAAAGGCCATAATTGGAACAGTGGCTTTCTTTACCCAGGCTTCTGCTGACATCTTGTGGTCAAATCAATTATAACAAGAACAGCTGATTTAAGACAATAGGAAGAACTACAGTAGAGTCTCACTTATCCAACACTCGCTTATCCAACGTTCTGGATTATCCAACGCATTTTTGTAGTCAATGTTTTCAATAAATCGTGATATTTTGGTGCTTAATTTGTAAATACAGTAATTACTACATAGCATTTCGTATTGAACTACTTTTTCTGTCAAATTTGTTGTATAACATGATGATTTGGTGCTTAATTTGTAAAATCATAACCTAATTTGATGTTTAAGAGGCTTTTCCTTAATCCCTCCTTATTATCCAACATATCCGCTTATCCAACATTCTGCCGGCCCATTTATGTTGGATAAGTGAGACTCTACTGTATATCCAAAATTCACAATTCACTGGGAAACACAATTTTCATTGAGTTAGATCTGACAGTTATTTTTGACTAACTCTTGGCATCTGAATACAAAAATGATCCCAGTTTTTTTCTATCACATCAACTTAATAAAGGTATGTCCCAAAAATCATCCAAAATGTATCTAAGGTCATCCCTCTCGACTCCAGTGAAGTTTGTTCTCAGTCAATAGTAGAGCACTAGTGCTTCCCTTGATCCAGCATAAAGTGGTTGCACTTTAGAGAACTAGCTGCCGTTTTGAAATCAGAGTGCCTATTTAAATCTAAAACAACTGAAAAATCGAACTCAATGGGAATTACATTAAAAATTGTTCCCCAGATTGCTCTTTGATACTACTTTAACTGACAAGATTCAGTCTCATGGATTTCTGAGACTTGTACTTTGGGAAGGATGACTTAAAATTTTCTAGCATATTCCCCTGAACATCTGGCAGAGAATTCTAAATAACTCACAAAGCTATACATTCCAGGATTTCACCCAGTTGAATCCTGAAAGTGGTGTCAAAGTTCTTTAATGGTGTCATGAGGATACACTCTGTGTCGAATCAAACCAACACTCCAGTCAGTTCACAGTCCATGAAGACATGCCAGTGACAGGAGTGGGTAACCTTTGTTATAGAGTTCAGAACAGCTGCTTTTTGGCCAGCTTCCAGCAAATGGTGATTGCAGCTATATTGTAGCATTAATGCAGTTTGAGACCACTTAACTGCCATGGCTCAATGGTAGGAGATCATGGGAATAGTGGTTTCACAATGTTTTTAACCTTCTCTGCCAGAGGTTTCTGGTATTTCACCAAAATATAAATCCCAGAATACAAATCCCATGACTCCATACATTGAATAATGGCAGTAAATGTGGTATCAAGCTGTATCAGTTTGACAAGATATTTATTTATTTACCATATTTATACCCTCCCCCCTTCTCAACCCCAAAGGGGATTCAAGGTGGCTTTACACATAGGCAACTATTGGATGCCTTAAAAACTATGTAGAATTAACATTTAAATTGAATTTGAAACACATGAAAACATTTTAAAACATTACATTCACTATTAAAACCACGCTATCCGCAATCATAATCCGGGGCCATTCCAGTAGTTATTGCACATATTTCCATATCCATCTATTGCACTACAATAGGAATATATGTTACGGAGTAAAGTGAAATACATGTCTCAATACGATACCGCATGAAATTTGAATGTATATTGTAGTTGTTTTTCTTAATTTGCTTACCTTATTATGCTTATATTTATTGTTGATGTACTCTGATTGTTGTTATGTGATTTAAGTATGTTGTAAGCTGCTTTGGGTCCCATGAGGGAGAAAAGTGGGAGACAAATAAATTATTATTATTATTATTATTATTATTATTATTATTATTATTGACACAACAACATTGTATGGCACAGAAAACAAGATAGATATGCTGGATTTTGTATCACAAAACCACAAGTCGAACGCTTCCCAAGCGTTTAGGACTGTATGATGTATTTTCGGATGATGTGCGCAGATCCCAGTAGGGTGGCCTTTTGCAGTTGGCAGATCGTAATTTTGTCAATGTCTATTGTTTCCAAATATCGGCTGAGACATTTTGGCACGGCACCCATTGTGCCGATCACTACAGGGACCACCTGCACTGGTTTCTGCCAGAGTCTTTGAAGTTCAATCTTGAGGTCCTGATAGCGGCTGAGTTTTTCCTGTTGTTTTTCGTCAATGCGACTGTCACCTGGGATGGCAACATCAATGATCCAAACCTTTTTCTTTTCCACAACTGTGATGTCTGGTGAGTTGTGTTCCAGAACTTTGTCAGTCTGGATTCGGAAGTCCCAAAGTATCTTTGCATGCTCATTTTCCAATACTTTGGCAGGTTTGTGATCCCACCAGTTCTTTACTGCTGGGAGGTGGTACTTTTGGGCCACATAGTTGTGCCTCTGTTTGTAGTCTGTCTGTGCAATTTTCTTACAATTATTATTATTATTATTATTATTATCATCATCATCATCATCATCATCATCATCATCATCATCATCATCATCATTCTCTGAAGGCTTGATCCCAAAGCCATGTTTTCACTCTCTTTCTGAAGATCAGGAGGGAGGGGGCTGATCTGATATCACTGGGGAGGGAATTCCACAACTTAAGGACCACCACTGAGAAGGCCCTGTCTCTCATTCTCACCATTCACACCCGTGAAGGAGACGGGACCGAGAGCAGGGCCTCCTCAGACCATCTCTGAGATGGTTCATAAAAGAAGATAAGTTCAGACAGGTAAGGTGGTCCGGAACCATTTAGGGCTTTATAGTACTTATACACCATGCAAGTACTATAAACTGTCTTTCTTGCTTCAGCAAGACGTCAGGTTACAAAGAGTTCAAGTTATAAAAATTCATGAATCAAGGTGCCTGAGTGCCTGCTATCTTCTGGCTTAATGCCCATCAATGTGAGATCTCTTTTATGAGTGACCCGTTCCACTGTCAATAAAAATGACTCACTGTCATAGGATAGGTTTTTGGTGTCATTCGTAGTTAATGACCATCATAAGACACAATTTCCTCTATTGAGGAAAGTGTGATCCTTCAGATGACTCCAAACACCATCATCTTCAGGCAGATCATTAGTAATAAAGAATGATAACCACTGAAGTCCAACAAGGGTTGCATTCAGTCCAACATTTCATAGTTGAAAACGGGGGCATGTATGCAGAGCCGGCCCTAGGTATTTTTCAAGTGTAGGCGAACAGAATTTTGGCGCCCCCTCCCCCCCAAAAAAAACCAATCACTGAAAAATAAAAGCGTTGGATAAGCGAAAATGTTGGATAATAAGAAGGGATTAAGGAAAAGCCTATTAAACATCAAATTACATTAAGATTTTACATAATTAAGCACCAAAACATCATGTTTTACAAGAAATCAACAGAAAAAGCAGTCTCGGCTGCGCCCCCGTATGTTTTCCGCCCGAAGCGACCGCTTAATTCGCCTCATTGTTGGACCGGCTCTGCATGTATGGTCAAGTAACATCAAAGTGTGGTTAAAGTGTATTGAAAGCATAAATTAATTTCAGGTTTAGACTTTATCTCCAATATATCTCATTATGTACATCCAGGCAGCCCCACATTACGAACAAGATAGGTTCTGTAGGTTTGTTCTTAAATTGAATTTATATATAAATCAGAACAGGTACATTTTAAGTGTAATTCCATCCAAATACTGAAAAAATGTGGCTTGTGATGGAGACAAAATTGGCAAGAAAGTTTCAGTGGACACATCTTTTTGCCATGATAACTTTTTAAGGAGTGAATTTCTCTTCTGAATGGTAGATGTCTCTCACTTCCTGTTGTCTCACCCCATTTCTTTACTGTGAGTCTTTTGTAAGTCCAATATTGTAACTCAAGGACTGTCTGTGTATGCAAATATAGTCATTCCCTCCCCAATTCCTTGGGGTTAGGGGCACAGGGCCATAGTGAAACTGGAAATATGAAAATAAAATAACGCTATTTTTAATCTGGGAGAACACCTCTCTAGAAATCTCTAGGTCCTGATGGTTTCAGGCATCCATGGGGAGTGATGGATTGGTGGTGTTGGAATATGTCCTCCTTTGATAAAAGATGACTACCGGACTATACTTGGATGTTTTTATCCTTTCCTACTAACCACTCCATCTCTGAATAAGTAGGTACAAAACAGAATTAATCAATTAATTGATTGAAATTAATTGATTGAAGATGGCCACCTTATAAAGACCAATTATCAATATGTTTATTATTCATCCTTTTGCTCAAGGAAGCAGGAGTAATCAGTTTTGATGAATAATAGACATATCGATATGGATATGAATATGATTGGAGCAGCAAACTTACTAATTTCCTTATGACAGTCTGGATTCTATTCGTACACAGCTACCCCAGTGCTCATTAGCATTGCAAACTCTTATTCGTGCTCTACTGTTTTCTTCTGGGCATACCTTTAGTGGACAGAGACATTGTACCCTAACTCCTTGATGCTTAA
Organism: Anolis carolinensis; assembly: GCF_035594765.1. Taxonomy (NCBI): domain Eukaryota; kingdom Metazoa; phylum Chordata; class Lepidosauria; order Squamata; family Anolidae; genus Anolis; species Anolis carolinensis. The sequence continues at coordinate 24,635,308 of NC_085846.1, read as the reverse complement.
CACCTTCTTAGTGGCTGCCCTTCAACTCTGGAACTCCCTGCCCAAGGAAGCCAGAACGGCCGTCTCCTTGCTTTCCTTCTAGCAGCAGGCTAAAGCTGTTTTATTCAGGCAGACTTTTAAAGAAAATTTTTAAGATCAAGTTTTATCTTTGAATATATATTTAAACAGTTTTAAGAATTTTAACTGTTATTTTAAATTAATGCCATTGATATTTAATTCTATTTTAATCTTTGTATATATTTGGATTTTAAATGGTATTGAAATTATTTTAATTTAAGCCTCTTTGAGTCTCCTTTATGGACAGAAAATGCAGGGTATCAACAACAACAACAACAACAACAACAACAACAACAACAACAACAACAACAATTATATCAGCCGGCATTTGGAAACAATAGACATTGACAAAATTACGATCTGCCAAATGCAAAAGACCACACTACTGGGATCTGCGTGCATCATCCAAAAATACATCACACAGTCCTAGACAGTTGGCAAGTGTTCGACTTGTGATTTTGTGAAACGAAATCCAGCATATCTATCTTGTTTGCTGTGTCATACTAATAATAATAATAATAATAATAATAATAATAATAATAATAATAATAATAATAAGAAGAAGAAGAAGTAGGTAGTAGTAGTAGTAGTACTGGGCCCTTGGCTGTTTAGAAGAACATATTTCAACAGGTGTAGCTGTCATGATAAAAGTACACCTCCTTGTACCACTCCTTCTTGTATTGGATGTGCAGGAACTCTTGTCATTCCATATCCTCTTTTGTGCACCTGTCCATCATGGTCCTAGCGGCCCTTCCTTATTTCTCCAGGTGGCAATGATTCAGGAAGAGCTGTGCATTTGGGGAAATTCCCCACCTTCCAATGTCTGTCTTCGGGCAAAGTCCACAGCATAGTGAGTAAGATAAGCTTGGCTCTGAGAACTCTGGGTCACACAGCGACATTAAACCCCATCACATACGAATGGAAATGTTGCAGCGGAGCATTGCAGTAGAAGGTCTTCTAATTTGCCTCTTCACAACTTACCAAGAGGTGAGACAGAGCTCTGGGTAGTCAAGCTGACATTACACATTGCTGTAGGTATGGAAAGAGACAGCAAAAGCCACGAAAGGTGGCTTGGACCAGGCTTTTTTTGAGATGCAAGGGCAAGGTGAACCACATTTGTGACAAGAGGACGGACAACTAAGTTGTGAAAAGTAGGGAATATCAAAATATGAGCTGTGGAGAAAACAGATTTATTGTAGGGATGTTGGGTGGGATGGGGGGCAGATATGAGCTTTAAAGGCAATTTTAGTGTATTTATTTTATTTTAATTCTGTTTTATCATAGTGGTAATAATTTAATTTTAACTTTTGTATTGCACTTTTTAAACTTGTCTAGTGTGGATTTTTAACTACCTTGAGTCCGTTCAGTGGGAAAGATGGGGTATAAATACATAAGATGACGATGGTAATAATAATAATACAGTAGAGTCTCGCTTATCCAACATTCTGGATTATCCAACACATTTTTGTAGTCAATGTTTTCAATACATCATGATATTTTGGTGCTAAATTCGTAAATACAGTAATTACTACATAGCATTACTGTGTATTGAACTACTTTTTCTATCAAATTTGTTGTATAACATGATGTTTTGGTGCTTAATTTGTAAAATCATAACCTAATTTGATGTTTAATAGGCTTTTCCTTAATCTCTCCTTATTATCCAATATATTTGCTTATCCAACGTTCTGTCAGCCCGTTTATGTTGGATAAGTGAGACTCTACTGTAATAATAATAATAATAATAATAATAATAATAATAATAATAATAACAACAATAATAATAATAATGGTGTGTCTCCAAGTCACTTCTGACTTATGGTGATACCATCATGGATTTTTCCTGGGGAGATTTGTTCAGAGAGGGTTTACCATTGCTTTCCTCTGAGGCAGGGAGAGTATGAACTTTTCTCCCCCACCCCTTTGTTTGATTTCTGTCACACCTTTCTCTTAAAACCAGCCCAAGTGAGCTTTTTTCACCTTTCTGCACACCTTTCTTCCGGTGAGCTTAAGATGCCATAAATGGCTTTCTTCCTCTCCACTTTATCCTCAAGACAACCATGTGGGGTAATTCAGATACAGAGAACATGGTTGGTAACCTGAGTCACATGGTGAGCTGTACAAGCTGAGAGACAATTCAAACCTGGATTCCTCGCATGTGATCTCTAAGACATTCAGTATCCTTTTCAGAAAACTGTAGTGCAAATCCAGCTGTGGTACAACCACGGCTGTTAACATGGCATCTAAAGCATTAAATTTATGTCCAAAGTGTGACACAGACATTAAATTATTCTAAAGATAGATTTGACAAATCCATAGGTTTAAAAGTGAAATGCAACTTAACATCAGATGTTTGTGGGAAGGGGTCAGGAACAGATGTAAATACATAGATGTTCACTCTGTGAACCAGGACACAAGACTAGACGGATCCTTGATTTACAGGGAATGTCTGATATATTTATTCACTGAATGAATGAGTTCTGGTTATGCGTTATAAAACAGAGTGGATCCTGTGACATCCCGTCCAACCCTGTACTCTGAAGACTTAAACAAATTTAAAAGCTGTGGGGTAGTAGTAATGGAAGTAGAGTCTGAGTAAATCATTGGGATAATTTTTCTGAAATGTACTTCAACAATAGAACTGGACTTTGCTGGTATAGTGTTGCAATGGTTTCATTCCTGAAAGAGATGTCCACTGTTTATGGGAAACGATGGCCTCTGTGCGATTTGCCATTTTCCTTAACTCCAAGGGAAGGAAAGCTGTTGTTCGTTTGCTGTGTGCAAGTAGCATCTGTATATATTGTTTTCCTGCTGGTTAATATATATGTTTTACTACTAAAACTGCATCTACTCTGTAAAATTCATGCAGTTTGACAGCATTTTACCTGCCCTGCTTGAGTGATGCTGGCACGACCATCCACACAGATAAAACTCTCTGTCCCCTCTGGCAGTGGCTGGTCATTTGAAATGGTTGAACAGAAGCTCTCAGAAGCTTTAGGTGCTCTTACTACCTATTACAAGGAAAATCAACTGATCCCTAATCCATCTAAAATGCAGACGTGTGCTTTTCATTTTAAGAGTAGACGAGCATCTCAAGCTCTGAGGACTATGTGGGAAGGAATCCCACTGGAGCATTGCAACACATCAAAATACCTGGGAGTTACTCTAGACTGTGTCCTGGCTTATAAGAAGCAATGCTTGAATATCAAGCAAAAAGTGGATGCTAGAAATAATATCATGCAAAAACTGACTGACACAACCTGCGGATCACAACTAGACACAGTGAAAACATCTGCCCTTGCACTTTGCTACTCTGCTGCTGAATATGCATGCCCAGTGTGGAATACATCTCACCATGTCAAAACAGTGCACGTGGCCCTTAATGAGACATGCCTCATTATCGCAGGATGTCTACGTCCCACATCGCTGAAGAAATTATATTGTTTAGCCAGCATTGCACCACCTACATCTGCCAGGAATTAGCTGCCTGTAATGAATTACCCATCTTCTGTTCTGATATCAGCCAGCACGCCAATGTCTTAATTCAAGAAACAGCTTCCTAAGATTCACAAAGATACTCACAGGAACACCTCAGCAAGTGAGGGTCCAGAAGTGGCAGGCTAAAACCCAGAACCTCAATCAGTGGCTGATACCAGATGAGAAACTCCCTCCTGGGCATACAGAAGACAGGGCAACTTGGAAGGCACGAAACAGACTGTGCTCTGGCACCACGAGATGCAGAGCCAATCTTAGGAAGTGGGGCTACAAAGTGGAGTCCACGACATGGGAGTGTCGAGAAGAGCAAAACCCAGACCACTTACTACAATGCAGTCTGAGCCCCACCACATGCACAATGGAGGACCTTCTCACAGTGACACCAGAAGCACTCAAAGTGGCCAGCTTCTGGTCAAAGGACATCTAGTATAATGCCAAGTTTTTAACTTTGTGTTTTTAAATCCATTATAATTGTACCTTTAATTTGCTTCTGACATGATGAATAAATAAATATCTGCCATTTAACCACTCCGTTCTATAGCATCAAGGGAGTTGTAATTTTGTGAGACACCAATATTCTTTAGCAGAGAAGGGCAATATCTTGGAAAACTACAACTAACAGGATTCCATAGAATTGAGCCATGGTAGTTTGAATTATGTCAAACTTAAACTACCAACTTAAATTAGTTCTGTAGATGCACCCGAAGATCCAATATAGCTATGGATTTCTGCTGGAACTCCAGTTTAGTTCATCAGCTTTCCAGTGGGATTTATTTGATGCAGAAACCATAATTTAACAGTCACGTTCTGCCTACGATACTTGCTGGTTTCAGTACCACTAGAAATATCATTGGGGTTTTCATTATAGCTTGGAATGCCTGAAAGAGAGTTTCCAAGCATGTGCACTGATCTTTAGCTGGGCTGGGCTCTAGCACAGCTGGTAAATCACCAGTAGTAACAAGATCTACCAACCAAAAGGGGGCCAGTTTGAAACCCGGTTGGGGTGAGCACTCCACCGTCAAGCCCAGCTCACTGTTTACCTAAGCAGTTCAAAGATAGCTTAGAGCTGTATGTAGAGAAATTAGGTACCACTAATTTAATGGGAGAGGTATTTTACAACACCATAAAGAACAAGACCAGAATGCAATGACCAAAAAGGAAGTTGGAAGTCCTGATAGCTCTTTGACATAGAGAATGGAGCAACAGCACCCCCCGTGACTGAATCCAAACTCAACCTCCAAGGCATCGAAACTGGACTTTGAGACAACATACCTTCTTTCTGTCTATTCTGTTCTGACTTGTCTGACCAAACGACATTGAATGTTTGCCATGTATGTGTACTGTGATTACCCTGAGCTCCCTTGGGGAGATAGAGCAGAATATAAATAAAGTGTTGTTGTTGTTGTTGTTGTTGTTGTTGTTGTTGTTGTTGTTGTTGTTGTTTTTGTTGTTAGCACTTCATTAATACTGTGGGAAATTCAAGTGTCATACTACCCACCCATGTCTGTTTTTTAAAAATCTCCCATCTAAAGTGTGCTTTTATCAAGTGGCTAGGAAAATGTGGCTAGCATATATTCCCATGAATCATTTTTTCTAATCATTCATATTTAATTTCCTCCTCTTTCTAGGTGTTATCATTCAGTGATTGTGAATTCGAGTAAGTTTCTGCTCTTTATTTTATTTGTACTTTTCACCAATACTGATAAACAAGTAAGCTGATAGAAAGAATTAGTCTGCTATGTTCTTAGAAGCATCTAATGTGGTCCAGGTCTTTTTTATTTCATTTTTTTTGGACTACATCTCCCAGAATATCTCAGTGCCCAAGCTAGTTGGGGATTGGGAGGTTAACTAAGGCACTAGTATAGCTCTATGATCTTTTTTTTTTACTTTGCAGTCTTCTAACTTACACCCTTAAAAAGGAGGTATCTGGTAGTATCTTACACAAGAATCTCCCAATTTGTATGCATCTGAACAGGCTGGTTTAAAGACTGGACAAAATTACTACATGAAAGTTGTAGCCCCCCCCCCCCAATGAACTGGACCAAACTCTGTACAACAGTGAAAGTAAACAGTGTTGTGCTATGATTGATGAGAACAGGAGAGAATCAGCTAAGCATAAAGTGACTGTGGCCCCTTCCACACAGCTGTATAAAATCCAAATTGAACTGGATTATATGGCAGTGTGGACTAACATAATCTAGTTCAAAGCAAATATTGTGGATTATCTGGCTCAATATTCTGGGTTATAGAGTTGTGCGGAAGGGCCATACAACTCTCAGATAATTCCTCTCCTCAACTCTTCTTTGTGGCTCAGTCTATTCTTTCTTCTGCCTTGTATATTCCAGTCTAACTCTCAGACCTGCCAAAATTAACTTCAGAAATGAGCAAGGCTAGTTTTCGTCATAACAATTCCTTCGGCGTTGTGGCATCTTTTCTTCTTCAATGCATGGACAGAAGGTTGCAACAAGGCAATTAGTTTGGTCTCCAATCTAGGGGTTAAACTCAGAATTAGAATGTATCTACACTACAGAATTAGTGCAGTTTAACACTACTTTAACTGCCATGGCTCAATGTTATGGAATTGTGGGATTGATAGATTTACAAGGTCTTTCACCTTCTTTGACAAATGACCCTTCAAACAGCCATATAACCCAGAATATCAAGGTGGATAATCCACAATATCTGCTTTGAGCTATCGCTTTCATGGCCGGAATAACAGGATTGTTGTGTGTTTTCCGGGCTGTGTGGACATGTTCCAAAAGCATTCTCTCCTAATGTTTTACCCACATCTATGGCAGGCATCCTCAGAGGTTGTGAGGTATATTGGAAAAACTAAACAAGAAAGATTTATATATCTGTGGAAGATCCAGGGTGGGAGAAGGAACTCTTGTCTGCTGGAGGCCAGTGTGAATGTTGTAATTAATCACCTTGATTAGCATAAATGGCCTTGCCAACTTCATGTCCTGGCTTCTTCCTGCCTGGGGGAATCTTTTGTTCAGAAAAGAGGGATCTTCTCACCTCTTCAGGAGTCTAGCATACCACACCCTTGCAGCTGTGGACATGTCTACATAGAGACCACCAAACACAGCATTGCCCAAACATGAATCAAGGAACATGAAAGGCACTGCAGACTAACTCAACCGGAGAAGTCAGCCATAGCAGAGCATTTGATGAACCAACCTGAACATAGCATATTATTTGAGAACACAGAATGCTGGACCACTCTAACAACTATCATGTCAGACTACACAGAGAAGCCATTGAAACCCATAAGTATGTGGACAATTTCAACAGAAAGGAGAAAACCATTAAAATGAACAAAATCTGGCTACTGGTATTAAAAAAACTCTAAAATCAGAACAGTAAATATGGAACAACACTCTGAATACAGAGGAATTCTAGACATGAATCGATCAGGGGTAGCTATCATTTCTTAACAAAAGATTCCTCCAGAAAGAAGCCAGGACATGAAGTTGGCAAGGCCATTAATGCTAATCAAGGTAATTAATTACAACATTCACACTGGACTCCAACAGACAAGAGTACTTTCTCCCAACCTGGACATTCCACAGATATATAAACCTCACTTGCCAAGCTGCATGATTTCTACAGTATATCCTAAGTCTGAATTTAACTGATTTAATTCTATCAAGTTACTATGGCCTCTAGCTGAAGAACTGGGCAAATCCAAATAGAAGAACTACAGGGTTAAATAACTGTCAATGGCTGGGAAGCCACAGCAACCTCTCAGGAGATCTTGGATGGCTACATTCCTCCCACTACACCACCCCCCAAAATAAAATTCAAAAATGATATCTTCTTGTTTTTTAAATGCTCTCTAAAACACCCCAGGCTCCTTAACACATGTCAAAAGTGCTCCCATGCCTCCTCAAGGGGCTTTGGAGGCAGCGGCCTGAGTCTGTTATCGAAGGCTTTCATGGCCAGAATCACTGGGTTGCTGTGAGTTTTCTTGGTCTGTATGGCCATGTTCCAGAAGCATTCCCTCCACATCTATGGCAGGCTTCCTCAGACGTTGTGAGGTCTGTTGGAATCTAGGCAAGTGGAGTTTGTATGTCTGTGGAATGTCCAGGAAATTACCTGGTAAGTTAGTTTGTGCCTCCTTCTAAAATGGAAAAATTGATCCCACACCCTAAAGAGACAGAGAGCAATGTATTTTGCCAAACCCAGTGGTATGCTGGCCTCACTCTGCTACTCATGGTGTAATAGTAAGTGTGATAAAAAGTATATTTTAAAAAAACATTTGTATCTTTTACTTTACAAGCTGGAGCAGCAAAGAGTTGATCTGTGACCCTCCAACTTGGGTTGTGTAAGTATTGGGATGGGGAAGCTTGGGGGTGGGGGTGGGTCTTGTTAAAGTAAAAGCAGTTGTTTCTGCACTGGTGGTCTACTTGTGAAGCTCATCTCAATACAGAAGCTAATCAAAATGATTCCAAGAGTCTCCCTGATTAAGTTTAGGGCCCAGTTTGGTGGTTCAACTTTGCTACTTTCCCATTGTCCTTATTAGGTAGGGCCGGTGCCAATTAATCATCTTGCATACCAAATGCCCCATTTTCTCTCTCCTCCTCTCACTTTCCCCCTTGTTCTTAACTTGCTTCAATTGCTTTCGGATTTCAAAGTGCAAAAGCAGTTTGCATGCAATTAACTGAGCTAGTGTACTGCAATCCCTCCACATTTGTGGTTTTGACTTTTGCAGATTTCATGATTCACAGGTTTGACTAAAAATGTTCTCTTTAGAAATCTTGAGGTCCTCTAATATGATTCTATAGTCAGCCAAAGTCAACCATAGAGCCATGCTAAAAGAACTAGACATTCTTATAGAGATGTCCTTTTGAGTTTAAAAAATAGCATTCATGATTTTTCACTATGCTGGTATACTCAGATAATGTGGAGGACTGACTAACTGCACTATAAAAAATTGTCTGAGACAATGGTCCATCTTTTGGTGGGAGAAACAGTGGAAGTTAACTGTGGATCATACTTGAAGACCTCCTAGTAAAGGTAAAGGTTTTCCCCTGATATGAAGTCTAATCGTGTCCGACTCTAAGGGTTGGTGCTCATCTCCATTTCTAAGCCGAAGAACCAGCGTTGTCGGCACCTCCAAGATCATGTAGACAGCATGACTGCATGGAGTGCTGTTACCTTCCTGCCAGAGGGATACCTATTGATCTATTCACATTTGTATGTTTTCAAACTGCTAGATTGGCAAGAGGTGGGGCTAACAGCAGGAGTTCACCCTGCTCCCTGGATTTGAACACCCGACATTTCGGTCAGCAAGTTCAGCAGCTCAATTGTTTAACCCGCTGCACTAAAAGAACCCAGAGCCCAAACCATATGCTGGATGGTGGCATTCTAGCAGCTGTTGTCCAAAAACGTAACCCTTCAAAGCTCTGAAAATTTGTCTGTTTCCACAGTCTACAGAAAAAGTACAAGCTCTCCAAGCCAACTTTTTGTTTATCATATTAGCGGTATAGTGAAAGAGAGGGTCAAAGGGCTATTCATGGTATTTTGGCATCCAAGAATGGCACTGACAATAGGTCTTATTTTTCTTTCTCTCTAACCAGACCTGTGGCCGTCATAGTTCCTGTAGTCATTATTTTTGGCTGCTGCTTCACCATTAGTATCTGCTGCTGCAAATCCCGCAGGAGAAGGGGAGAGACTGGTCCCACGGAAGAACCAACAGTATGGGTTACCATCTCACCTCCTGCCTTTGCTCCCCCCGTGCCATCAGCTCCACCAGTAAACCAGTGTGTGGAACCACCTCCTTATACAGAGGTAAGAGCAGGTGGCATATTCCAGTAGGGATGTGAAAATGAATTTTGCTTTTTCTGACACTTAGGGAAGTTAAACCTTTTAGATCCAACTATGAAGAAATGTGTCAATTTGGTAAATTGAAGATGCTTGTTGGAAACCTGTGAAAACCTTACATTTCCAGAAGTGGACATACTTTTAAGGGATTTAGATTTTAACTGTTGTGTATTGTTTATTTCTACTAGATTGCTACCATAGCGTTACTACAGAGCACAGCCGACAAAGGACCCAGTGCACTGCATAGTGGTGTGCAATGTATATCAGTGTACAATATGCAACATTGCACAATGCACATTGGACTCTCTAGCCGTATCTCATTATGCATAGTTTGATAAAGGGATTTTAGTGCCTCTGCTACATAGTTAGCCTGTAACTTTATAGTTCCTTTAAATGAATTTAATACAGTAGTCTCGCTTATCCAACTTTCGCTTAGCCAACGTTCTGGATTATCCAATGCAATCTGCCTCCTGCCCGGATCCACAGCTGTTTTTCTAGGCAGCAATTCTGTCTTTATGTGTAGTCAATATTTTAGTAGTAAATTTTTTGTAGTCCATGTTTTCAATACATTGTGATGTTTTGGTGCTAAGTTCATAAATACAGTAATTATTACTACATATCAAGAATAGCAAATGGATAGCTATATGGGTTGCATGTGTAAAACAATAAAAATGAATATTTTACTTCACTTCTCATTCTTAGCATTGAACACAGTGAAATATCGAAAATAATCAGGAATAAAACACTTACGTTTGCTTCATCAATGTTTCCTTAGTAACTTTGCTTGCCTCCTTTTGTTTGTTTGACTAAAGGCTATCTCTAAGTGCTCAATCTACTTTACTACAATGCTAGAAATGTGGGGGCTGAAGGAAAATTGCATTTAGTGGAGCAGAATTCTTAGTAGAGAAAACAGCGTTCTGGTTTTTCTGACGCAGCACACCTACATCTCTCATAAGCTGTGCACAATTTTGGTTGGGTAGCAGCCAGGCCTGTAGCCAGGGGGGTTTTTAGGGGTTCAACCCCCCCCCCCCCGGAATTTTTCAGTTTTTTTTTAAACTGGTTTACTCATGAATTTTAACTGGCTAACCAAATCCCCATGCTAAGTCTATGAGATGCAAAACAGACCCTCCAGGCACTATCTCAAGCAGATATTGACAATTCTGTAGCTGGGGGGGGGGGGGGTGGTGGTTAGGGGTTCACCCCCTCCCCCCAAAATTTTCAAAACCCTCCCTGAATTTTTTTTCTGGCTACGGCCCTGGTAGCAGCACAGGCATCAGATCCCATCTGATCTTGTGTATTACTTCACATTATTTCCACTCTTGTTTACTGCTTTTTCTGCTTGCAGCACACTCTGATACAGGTTTTGATTGGCTGTTTAGCTCTACATTGCAATATTTACTGATTTTTTAAACAGGCAAGGTGAAACATGGAGGGCAAACACAAAAATGAATAGCTAGCCAGAAATGGCTACAGTATTATTGGTTGAAAGAAGTATTACTGCTTTCTTAAATCATCTGTCCAACATTGGATAGAGAATTCTTTAACCAAATGCATAGTAATTACATTGTTATTCAGTCTAGAGGTGGGGAGACTTTGGTTTTCCAACTTGTATCTTATTGGCTAGGCCCACTTAAAACAAACCTATAAATCAATAGCCCGAATAGTGAGCTAGCATGTACACACATTCCATTTATTCATTGGGTCTACTCTTGTTGAGATAAACAACTGGATTTAGACTTGGATGTTTTGGACTTCACCTTCCAAAAGCCTGCATAAACAATGGAAAAGATTATGGGAGTTGTAGTATAAAAACACATAAAAGATCCAAACAGAAAGAGGGAAAAGTCACCTTGAATCATTTCATTTCTTTTTCTGTAGGTTGGATGGAAGCCATACCTTTACCCACCTCCCATGGGCCAGCCACCAGCCTATGATAATATTGCCATGGACACCCCTCAAGATGCCCACCATTCCCAAAGATGACTCTTGATGATCTTCACTGCTTCAGCTTTATGGCCTGCTATTACTGAGGAAGAAGGGGCATCTTTGATCAACTCTTCTATCAAGAGTAATCTATTCCAGTATTCTCTTTTCAAGAGCAAAGCATGGAAAATTACTTGGGTGGACTATAACTCCCATGACCACAAGCCAAGGGAATGCTGGGATCTGTAGCTCAAAGAACTTTATCAAGGGTGTTCCTACGAAGCTCATAAGCAGGGCATGTTTTTTCATATCTAAACATACTAAAAATTAAAATTATTTTTGAGCCAGAAATGTTCTTCCATAAATGAATCCCAAAAGAACATGAGAAAACCTTTCAGTGTATGGTATCAGCAGCTAGGGTACTATTTGTAAAATATTAGACAAAACAGACAACACCCACAGTAGAAGAATGGATGACGAAACTCATGGAGTTCTCTAAAATGGACAAATTGACCAGAAGACTACAGAACCAGGATGAAAACATTTTTTAAAAAGACTGTAAAAGATTTGGAAAACTGAAAAATAATAATGCTCGGCTTCTTAAATTGAGTAACTGAAAATAAAAAAGGAAAGACAATAAAATCTTTCCTTTGAATCAGAAGCTCTCCGCTCTTAAAAGTATCTGATATGTATGTTCACACACTCTAATCCTAGTTATGGAACCACTGAATTGTTTATATGGTATTTTGACAATGTATTATTTACTTATTTATTAATTGTACAATTTCTTAGCTATATCATAAAGGTAAGAAATGTTGTGAGGGCCTCACTATATAGCCTAGAATATAGGAAAGCATTTGAGGATAATTAAGAAGTTCGCATTCATTTTCATATGGTGTATTAAAATGCTCCAAATTACATGTTTTGGAATGTTGTGATGATTAAAAACATTTCAAAAAGCATACATGAAACAACAACAATGACAGAAACCCCAGAGGCCATCCAGTCCAACCCCCTTCTGCCATGCAGGAAAACACAATCAAAGCATCCTATGAGGTGTGGGAAGGAAATAGGGCTTGGAAGCAAAAGAAGAAAGGGGGGGGGGTCTAGATGGTGCAAAAATTGGGCAGGGTGGGAGGAGAAAGGGTCTGGACAGTGCGGGAGGTGCTGGAGAAAACACCCATGCCTCAGGAGGAGGATGCTGCCACCACTGTTGCTGTTTCCGGCAGCTCAAAACTTTAATTTTCCTGCATTTCTCAGGAAGAGGAAAGAGGAGGAGGCAGGAAGCAGCTTACTTACTTACTTAGGCGATCCCTCGTCGTTCGAGGACGATGGTCTTCCAACCTTGGTATCTTGGGCGTGTGTTCTTAGGTGACTGAAGAGACCGATTCTTGACCCGCATATTCTCCCGCAGTGAGGACATCGGTTTCCAGGTGGAAGGCGGGTCCCGGTCGGGGTTAGCTTGACGCTCCTTCCTCTTGGCACGTTTCTCCCTTAAGCCCTCCGTTCGTGCCTCTTCAAACTCCGCAGCACTGCTGGTCACAGCTGACCTCCAATTAGAGCGCTCAAGGGCCAGGGCTTCCCAGTTCTCAGTGTCTATGCCACAGTTTTTAAGGTTGGCTTTGAGCCCATCTTTAAATCTCTTTTCCTGCCCTCCAACATTCCGTTTCCCATTCTTGAGTTCAGAGTAGAGGAGCTGCTTTGGGAGACGGTGATCGGGCATTCGGACAACGTGGCCAGTCCAACGGAGTTGATGGCGTAAGAGCATCGCTTCAATGCTGGTGGTCTTTGCTTCCTCAAGCACGCTGACATTTGTCCGCCTGTCTTCCCAAGAGATTTGCAGGATTTTCCTGAGACAACGCTGATGGAAACGCTCCAGGAGTTTGGTGTGACGTCTGTACACAGTCCACGTTTCGCAGGCATAGAGCAGGGTTGGGAGGACAATGGCTTTATAAACAAGCACCTTGGTCTCTCTACGGATGTCCCGGTCATCAAACACTCTCTGCTTCATACGGAAAAATGCTGCACTCGCAGAGCTCAGGCGGTGTTGTATTTCAGTGTCGATGTTGACTTTTGTGGAGAGGTGGCTACCAAGGTAGCGGAAATGGTCAACATTTTCTAATGTTGCACCGTTAAGCTGTATTCCTGGCTTTGCAGAGGGATTAGCTGGTGCCTGTTGGAAGAGCACTTTGGTTTTCTCGATGTTCAGTGAGAGGCCGAGCTTCTCGTATGCTTCTGCGAAGGTGTTTAGAGTGGCTTGTAGGTCTTCTTCTGAACGCGCACAGACTACGTTGTCATCAGCATATTGGAGTTCTATAACAGATGTTGTGGTGACCTTGGTTTTGGCTCTCAGTCTGCTGAGGTTAAATAGCTTGCCATCTGTCCGATAGATGATTTCCACTCCGGTGGGAAGCTTCCCATCAACAAGGTGAAGTATCATAGCGATGAAGATGGAAAATAAGGTGGGGGCAATAACACATCCCTGCTTGACACCTGATTCAACCTTAAATGGGTCACTTTGGGAGCCGTTGCTGTCCAAGACTGTTGCCATCATGTCATCATGGAGGAGCCGCAGGATGTTCACAAATTTGTCAGGGCACCCGATTTTTTGGAGGATGGTCCAGAGAGCGCTGCGATTCACTGTGTCGAATGCCTTTGCAAGGTCAATGAATGCCATGTACAGAGGTTGGTTTTGTTCCCTGCATTTTTCTTGGAGCTGTCGAGCAGTGAAGATCATGTCCACTGTTCCTCTGGAGGGGCGGAAGCCATTCTGGGATTCTGGGAGGGTGTCTTCTGAGACAGGGAGAAGGCGGTTTGCAAGGATTCTTGCGAGGATTTTCCCGGCGGAGGTTAGAAGGGAGATACCACGATAGTTCCCGCAGTCTGTTCTGTCCCCTTTCTTGAAAAGGGTGATGATGGTGGCATCCTTGAAGTCTGCTGGGATTTTCTCGGTCATCCACACCTTTTCAATGAGCTGGTGGAGTTGTTGCATCAGCTCAGGTCCACCCTCTTTGAAGATTTCAGCGGGAATCCCATCAGGTCCGCTAGCTTTGTTGTTTTTTTGTTGGCTGATGGCATTGCTGACTTCTTCCAAACTAGGCAGTGCTGCAAGCTCATCCCTGGTTTGTTGTTGCGGGATTTGTGAGAGGGTCTCTTCGGCCACATTGGAGCTGCGATTCAGCAGGTTCTGGTAGTGCTCTTTCCAACGTAGTGCAATTGATGTTTTGTCCTTCAGAATTTTGGTTCCATCTGATGAGCGTAGGGGCTGTATGCCATGGTTTCTTGGTCCATAAATGATCTTTGTGGCTTTGAAAAATCCCTGAGCGTCATGGGTATCTGCAAGGTGTTGGATTTCTTCAGCCTTCTTTGTCCACCAGATGTTCTTGAGTTCTCTGGTCCTTCTTTGGACCTCAGCTTTTGCACTGGCATAGATCTTTTTCTTGGCAGCACAGTTGGTGTCTCTCTGCCATGTTTGGAAGGCTTTCCTTTTGTTATCAATCAGCTGTTGGATCTCTTTGTCGTTATCATCAAACCAGTCTTGATGTTTCTTAGTTAGGTATCCAATGCTTTCTTCGCAGGCTGTGATGATGGAGGTCTTCAGTTTGTTCCAATGTTCCTCAACATTTTCGGGGTGTTCTGTGGGTAGATGATCTTTGAGTGTTGTTTGGAGAAGGGCTCGTTTGGAGGGCTCCTGAAGGGCTTGGGTGTTCATTTTTCGCCTTGTTTTTCTTCCTTGGAGTCTGCGTTTGGGGACGATCTTGATAGCCATCGTGGATCGGATTAGCCTGTGGTCTGTCCAGCAGTCATCAGTACCTGTCATGGCTCTTGTGAGAAGCACATCGCGGCGGTCTCTGGCACGTGTGATAACATAGTCCAGGAGGTGCCAATGCTTTGACCGAGGGTGCTTCCATGATGTCTTGAGCTTGTTTTTCTGGCGGAAGAGCGTGTTGGTGATGACAAGGTTGTGCTCTCCGCATTTGGTGAGAAGCAAGATGCCATTCGAGTTGCTGTTTCCGACCCCGTCTTTTCCTATGATCCCTGGCCACAGGTCAGAGTCCCTTCCGACTCTTGCGTTAAAGTCCCCCAGGAGGATGATTTTGTCCTCCTTAGGTATCTCCGATAGGATGGTATCCAGCTGACAGTAAAATTTTTCCTTGATGTCTTCGTCAGCATCTAGAGTTGGTGCATAGGCGCATATGATGGTTGCCTGTTGGTTTTTGGCAAGGTTAATTCGGAGGGTTGAAAGTCGTTCGTTGATGCCAGTGGGTGCTTCAGTCAGGTGCTTCACCAGGTCGTTTCTGATAGCAAAGCCAACTCCGTGTATTCTTCTTCGCTCTTCTTCAGGTAGTCCCTTCCAGAAGAAGGTGTAGCCTCCCTTTTCTTCCTTCAGCTGCCCCTCTCCTGCTCTCCGGGTCTCCTGAAGGGCTGCTATGTCGATCTTGAAGCGTCCCAGCTCTCTTGCAATGAGAGCAGTCCTGCGTTCGGGGCGCTCGCTGTCAGTGTTATCTAACAATGTCCGTACGTTCCATGTTCCAAAGTTCATTTTTCTTTTTTGGCCGCAGAGTGGTGACCCCTCTGGACGCGGCAGTCCAGTCAGGGTAGGAGAGGCAGACTATGTTTAGGGCACCTTTTCTAGCCCCTTCCCCGTGTGGGGTGAGCAGAGCGGATCCTAAAAAGGGCTGCTCAGTCATGGATACAGCTGCCGGACTACTCAACTGCCTCGGTCCTTGAGGTAGAACGACTGAGTCCATATCCACCGCCCATGTGCCAGTCTGTGACTAGGGGCTTCCAGATTTCACAGTCCTGCCCCCGTCGCCACTCGCTGATCGCCATGGGACTTTTGTAGGTTTGTTTTTATTTTTGTTGGAAGACGCCTGTGCGTGATTTTTTTTAATGTGTGGAGGTCGGTGCACGGCCGGTCAACACACAGTCTTCACAGAGTGAGGTTCCAGCAGTGGTGTGGTTAACACAACGACAGTGGCTTCTCAGTCTGTTGCAGCCTTCTTCCGCCTTCACAGCCGTTGTAACATGTACCATGTTATCCTCCGCCTGCTCCGCCGTTGAGGTCTTTGGGTCTTCGGATTGTGCTTGGTCTGGAACCTCCCCTGCGGCCACTCCTGGGAGTGCATCACTCCAGTGCCCACAGGTTCATCGGAACACGCAAGCCCCCTCACCACGGCAAGGTGACAATCCATCGAGGGGGGCAGGAAGCAGCATGGCACCATGGAGCCCCTCACTATCACCCATGGAGCCTCAAGGGCTCCACAGAGCACAGTTTGAGAACCACTGGTGTAGAGGCACACTAAAACTCTGCTGTGTAGTGTGTATGGTAGTTGGCAGGTTTAACAGAACAATGTGCCCGAAATATTTTGGGATTACATAGAAAGCACAATATGGATTATAAGGATTACTGCTGCTCTCCTTCCAGCCTCTATATAGAGACTATTACTGAAGCTTAGTATGTGGGGAAAGGTAATAATAATGAAATGCAGGTGGATTGCAACACCTGGAAAGGCCATAATTGGGAAAGTGGCTTTCTTTACCCAGGCCTACACTGACATCTTGTGGCTAAATAAATTACAATAGCTGTTTTAGGAAAATAGGGAGAACTCTTAAAGTCCACACTGCACAATTATTCATCTTTGATACCACTTTAACTGCCATGGTTCAGTCCCATGAATTCCTAGAACTTGTATTTTGGAAAGGATTACTTAAAATTCTCTAGCATGCCCCCCCTGAACAGCTGGCAGAGAAATCTAAATAACTCACAAAGCTATACATCCCAGGATTTCATCCAGTTGAACCCTGAAATTGGTGTCAAAGACCTTTAATTGTGTCATGAGGATACACTTTGTGTCGAATCAAACCAACACCCCAGTCAGTTCACAGTCCATGAAGACATGCCAGTGACAGGAGTGGGTAACCTTTGTTATAGAGTTCAGAAAAGCTGCTTTTTGGACAGCTTCCAGCAAATGGTCAGTGTAGCTATGTTAGTAGCATTAATGCAGTTTGAGACCACTTAACTGCCATGGCTCAATGGTATGGGGTCATGAGAATTGTAGTTTCAAAAGGTCTTTAGCATCCTCTGCCAAAGAGTTCTGGTATTTCACCAACTTACAAATCCCAGCATACAAACTACAAATCCCAGGAATCCATAGATTGAATCATGGCAGTGAAGGTGTTATCAAACCGCATAATTTATGCAGTGTACTTCTACACCAGTGGTTCTCATCCAGTGGGTGCCCAGGTGTTTTGGACTACAACTCCCAGAAATCCCAGCCAGCTCTTAGGATTTCTGGGAGTTGATGGCCAAAACATCTAGAGACCTACAGGTTGAGAACCACTGTTCTACACCATGCTGACTAGGAAATTCTAGTTTGTAACTTTTCCAATCTTTCAGCTCAACTTAAGAAACTGGCCTATAACCAGTGATGTCACTAACTCATGTCTTCATTTTAAATACCAAGGCTGTTTTTAAAATGTATGTGGCGGAAACAAAATTACATTTTAGAGGTGCAAAGAATACTCAAAGATTTTTAACACATCCTCAGTGATAAAGCATGTTTCCAGATAATGAGATCTACAATGTTTGGGTGTCCGAATCTTTTATGCATTTTATGACATATCCATTTGTTGATTTAAAAAGTCCCCCCAAAATACACACATCTTTTCTATCAGGTTCAGAATGGACAGCTCACTTTTGTTGTCAACATTCTTTTTCTGCTCAAGGGACAGCCCTGTATCGAAGACCAGACAATTTCATTTGCTCCTCTATTCTGCTTTCTTCTAAGATGCAAAGTCATCTTACAGTGTCAGAAGAGCAGTTCCTTCAGGTTGAATGGTCCTTCTTGCATCAATGAGCTATTAGGCTACAAATGGTTGAAGTTGTAAGAGCTCATAGATCAAGGTGCCTGCTATCTTGAACTTCTGGCTTTGTGCTTTGCAATGTGAGATCTTTTTTGTGAGTAACTTGTTCCACAGTCAATAAAAATGACTGTCCCAGGATGAGTTCTTGGTGATATTCTTACACAAGAGGGAGCCCAGGTTCACCCATGGAGCCACCCATCAGATGACGTAGGCTGACTTCTGGTGGGGCTCTCTGGGTGAACTTGGTTGGCAGCATGGTAGACCCTGATGCTGCCAGCATAAAAGCATCTCCGTATTCTGTAAGGAACAACAGGGCTACCACGGGTATCAGTTACATAGCAGTGCTTCCCCACATGGGATGAGGAAACATCAGCTGCCACCCGAGATGAATCACAATGCTGGATTTCATCCATGTGATGAGGTCCTTAGTAAATGACAATCACATGACACAGTTTGGGATAACTTTAAAAATAGAGAAAAGATTTGTTTATTGTTTAGTTCTCTGACCATATAATAAAATAAGGATGAGTTCTTGGTGACATTCTTAGTAAATGACCGTCACATGACACAATTTGGGATAACTTTCAGAATACAGAAGAGGAAACTGTGGTCCTTCAGTTAACCCCAACCAACATCAGGTTTGGCAGATCATTACTAGTAATGAATGACAGCCATTGAAGTCCAGCAACGGTTGCATACTATCTGGCATTTCATAGGTGAAACCGGAAGCATATGGGGTCAAGTAACATCAAAGTGTGGTCAAGATGGCAAAAGTATATGAACTGTATTGGAAGCATACATTAATTTCAGGTTTAGACTTGGGTTTCATGTCCAGATGGGAGCCCCCGATAGCGCAGCAGATTAAACCACTGAGCTGCTGAACTTGCTGACCAAAAGGTCGGTGGTTCAAATCCGGGAAAAAGGGTGAGCTCCTGCTGTTAGCCCCGGCTTCTAGCTGTTCAAAACCAGGTCAGGTGGGATGGTAATGGAGCTCAATGCAATCATGCAGTCATGCAGGCCACATTACCTTGGAGGTGTCTACGGACAACGCCGGCTCTTTGGCTTAGAAATGGAGATGAGTACCACACCCTAGAGTCGGACATGAGTAGATTCAACATCAAGGGGAAACCTTTACTTTTACCTATATACAGGCAGTCCCCAAATCACAAACAAGATGGGTTCTGTAGGTTTGTTCTTAAGTTGAATTTGTATGTAAGTCAGAATAGGTACATTTTTAAGTGTAATTCCAGACATATATAACTAGCTAGCTTTGGACAGTATAGGGAAAGACTAACACCCCTGTAGTGTTTGTTTTGCTATCTGAGCCCCTGTTCAGAAGATTTCACTTCACTTTCTGTCCCTGTGATAATAGAACTTTGAAAATTTTGGCTTGTTGTGAAAACAAGAATTGCTGAGAAAGCTTCAGTGGGGATAACTTTTTCTTATGATAACTCTTTCAGGAATGAATGTTGCTTCCAAGGGGTAGAAATCTCTCACTTCCTGTTGTCTTACTAATTCCGATGTTTGCAAACCGGGGTCTGCCGTATATGCTAATATAGTCACCCCCCCCCCTTCATTGGGGTTGGGGGCACAGTACCCACATGAAAGTGAAAAAAATGGAAACAAAATAACACAATTTTAACCTGAGAAAACACCTCTCTAGAAACCTCTAAGTCCCCTAGCATGACTCTGTAGTCCACTTTGAAAAGAATCATTTTGTGGGACCTATACATGTTTAGAAAAGTGTTCTCTTCAGGAATTTCTAAGTTTTTGGAGTATAACAATGACTTTCAAATTAAGTATCACGCTGCACAATTAAACAGAAAATAACACTTTCAAACCAGGAACAGGTTTTTTTTTTTCAAATTTTGTTACATAGTGTAATAGAGGACTTGGCCCTTTGGCTGTTTAGAAGGGCAAATTCCATCAGGTATAGCTCTCATGTATCTGCTTGTTCCATTCCTTCTTGTATTGGATGTGCAGAGATCCTGCTATTCCAAACTCTCCTTTCTGCACCTGTCTATCATGATCCTAGTGACCCTTCCTTATTTCTCCAGGTGACAATGATTCCGGAATTCCGGGCTTGTGTAAATTCTCCTTCCTCCAATGTCTGGATTCAGGCAAAGTCCACAAAGGTGTGAGTGAGATAAGCTTGTCTCACTGAACTCTGGGTCACACGACAGCATTAAACCCCATCAACATAAGGACGGATATGTTGCAGCTGAGCATTGTAATAGAAGGTCTTCTGATTTTCCTCTTCACAGCTTACCAAGAGGTGAGACAGAACTCTGGGTTGTTAAGCTGATATGTCACATTACTGTAGGTGTGGAACGAGACAGCAAAAGCCACCAAGAGTGGCTTGGGGCAGCCTTTTTTTGGGAGGGAAGGGCAAAGTGACTGCATGTGACAAGAGGAAGAAGCACACTGTTGTGAACGAGGGAGAATGACAAAAGATGACCTGTGGAGAAAAAAGATTTGTTGTTGTGTGCCTCCAAGTCACTATGGTGACACTATTATGGGCTTTTCCTGGTGACATTTGTTCAGAAGTTTACCATTGCTTTCCTCTGACCTAGAGAGAATATGACTTACCCAAAGGCACCCAGTGGGTTTCAGTTACTGAGAATAGGTTCAATCACTGGTTTCCTAGCATTCTCATCTGAACCAATGTACTATATGGCTCTTGGAGAAAACAGATAGCAAGAAACCTGCTTAATTTCTTTTATATTAGTGTGCGGATCACCCAATGAAGTTCCCCCACCCCTTTGATTGATTTCTTTCTCTCTTTTTTTGAATATTTTTATTGAGAATTCTTTATTACAAATATATAAAAACAAAGAGTTGGGTAAGGGGTAATGAAGGGAGTTTGGGATATTGAGAGAAGGGGCAGGTGTAGAAGGGGTATGAAAGGGGGAAAGGGGCCAGGGGGTGGAGGGAAATGTGGGGGGGGGGGGATGAGGAGTAGGGGGGAGGGAGGGTTAAGAGATTAAAATATATATATATTGTGTTGGACTTCTCTTCCGGGAGGGGGGGGGTAATGTCTCGAGTTCTAATTCCTCTTCTTATTTTGTCCTCATTCATTTCTTCAGCAGTGTTTCCCGCATCTTCCTTCTGTTTTCTTGTTGATGTATGGGTGTGTTCTGGAACCTATTTTTTCCCACTTATTATTCTCCTCTTTTTTCCCATTTTATTTTCCCAGTTTTTCCTCCGTTAAGAATCTCTCTAATTGTTTCCAGTCAGTTTCTTTCCTTGATTTTCCCTGGTGTTTAGCAATTAGAAATGTTAGCCTGTCCATGTTCTTAATTTCTGAGATTTTAATTAACCATTCCTCTTTAGTAGGGATTTCTTTCTGTCTCCAGTGTTTGGTGTAGATTATCCTGGCTGCTGTTGTAAAATACGACATTAATTTTTCCTCATTTAATTCCCTAGTATTTTTAACAATTCCCAATAGATAAATTTCCGGTAATTGAATGAACTTGTGTTCCAATATTTTCTGAACATTGTCATGTATCATAGACCAGAATTCTTTAGCCTTTTTGCACTTCCACCAAATATGATTGTAAGAGCCTTCCTCTTCTCCACATTTCCAACATTTTAAGTTGCTACTTTTCTTAATAATACTTAATTTTTTAGGAGTTATATACCATCTATAGAAAACCTTCATCCAATTTTCTTTTAATTGATAGGCATATGTAAATTTAAGTCTTCTCCCCCAGCACGCTTCCCATTCATCCATATGAATTGCTCTACCTATGTCCTTTGATTGATTTCTATCTCACCTTTCTCCTAAAACCAGCCTGTTTGTTTATTTTTCACCTTTCTGCACACCTTTATTCCGGTGAGCTTAAGGTGGCATAAATGGCTTTCCTTCCTCTCCACTTTATTCTCATGACAATCTGGTCAGTTAACTTAGGCCCATTCTACACTGTCCTTATATTCCAGGCTCTGATCCAAGTTTATATTTTTATCCCAAATTATAAAGCAGTGGAGACTCATAATCCAGTTCAAAGCATATAACCTGGGATAGGATCCAGAGATATAAGGACAGGGTTGAAGGGGCCTCAGAATGCAAGAACATGACTGGTAAGTGGGGGCACTCAGTGAGACTTATGGGCTGGGAGAAGATTCAAACCTGGATTCCTCACATGTGACCCCTAAGATATTCAATAGTCTTTTCCAGAAAGCTGTAGTGCAAATCTTAGTATCTCACAGAGTACAAACATGGCAGTTAACATGGTATGGAAGTGTTACAGTTATGGACATGTAGTGCGACGCACATGTCAGATTATTCTAAAGTGAGATTTGACAAATTCATAGCTTTGTAATAAGATCTGTTGGCCATGACAGATGATGAAAAGGTGATATACTGTACTACTAAACACCAGTTGTTTGTGGGAAGGAGTCAGGAACTAATGTAAACACGTAGCTGGCCACTTTGTGAACCAGGATACAAGACTAGATGGACCCTTGATCTGATTTATAGGAAATGTCTGATATTCCTTTTCACTGAATGATTTCCGGTGAGGGGATATAATAGATTTTTATTGTTATGTTTTAATTATGTGTAGGCATCACATCGTTGCCAATTGTGTATGCCGCCCTGAGTCCCTTCGGGTGAGAAGGGCAGGATATAAATGTATGAAATAAATAAATAAATAAAACAAAGAGGATCTTCTAACTTTTCTTCCAACCCTGTATTTTGAAGATGCAAACAAATTAGAAAGCTGGTGGTGTTGGCAGTGAAAGTAATCATTGGAATAATTTTTCTGAGTTGTTGTTGTTGTTGCTATTATTATTATTATTATTATTATTATTATTATTATTATTATTATTATTATGTTTTTATGTTTATTTATATCCTGCTTTTTATCTCCACAAAGGATACTTAACAATAGAACTGGACTTTACTAGTATAGTGTAGCAATAATTTCTGCTCTGAAAGATCTGTCCAGGCTTATGGAAACCAATGGCTTCCCTGTGATTTACTATTCTTCACGCCAAGGGAGGGAAAGCTATTGTTTGCTGTGTGCAAGTCGCATCTGTATGCATTATTTTCCTGCTGGTTATTAGATATATATGTTTTGCTATTAAGGGTCATCTACATTGTAGAATTCATGCAGTTTGACAACACTTTAACTGTCATTTAACAACTCAATTCTACAGAATCATGGAAGTTGAAATTTGGTGAGATGCCAATATTCTTTGGCAGAGAGAGGCAAAAATACCTTGGAAAACTACAACTCACGGGTTCCATAGTAGTTTAAACATAGTAGTTTAAGACTGGATCTTCATTGCCATATAATCCAGATCATCAAAGCAGATAATCCACATTATCTGCTTTGAACTGGATCATATGCATCTACATTACCATATAATCCAGTTCAAAACAGATAATCTGGGAAAGGTAGTAGTAGCATAAAAATTGAATTTGGAAAATTGGAACAATTACCTCTTTGATCAAGTCCAATCGGACATTATAGCAAGTATAGTTTGAGAGGATACACAGGAGGATAAAACAGAAGAAATTAAAGAGAAATTGGTGACTTACATGGAATGGGTAGATAGTAGTGACGCCAGTATGGATATTGTATAAACTTTGTGTTCATGATTAAAAATAAAGATATAGAGGGAAATGTGGTAGCGAGATTGGGAGGATATTGGTTGGGAGAAGGAAAAAATGTGAAAAGAAGAATAACTTTGTAAAAGAGATGATTAGATAATATAGAAATACTCCATTACTTACAATGTGTACACACAATAGCTGTCTATTACCTATTCACAGACAGTGCTATACATATAAAAAGATAAGCTGAACTTTATATTGCATTGCAGATGTGGTCTGATGTTAAACGTAAACTGCCATCTTGAATACATTTTACAGTGTAGATGCATCCTAAGACCAAATACAGCATAGTAATGGATTTCTGCTGGAACTCCAGTTTAGTTCTTCATCTTTCCAGTGGGATTTATTTGATGCAGAAAGCATCATTTAATAGCCATGTTTTGCCTACAAAACAAGGTTTCAGTACCACAGGGGGTTCCATTATGGCTTGGAATGCAGGTCCACTGATCCTTGGTACTTCATTAATACCATGGAAAATTTCAAACCAAGTGTTATGCTACCCACCCATGTCTTGTTTTTTTTTAAAAAAATATCCCATCTATAGAGTGCTTTTATCAAGTAGGAAATTGCAGCTATCACATATTCCCAATGAATCATCTCTTATTGACATTCATATTTAATTTCCTTTTCTTTCTAGGTGTTGTCAAATGATGATTGTGAGTCCAAGTAAGTTGCTGTGCTTTATTGTGTTTGTACTTTTCATCATTACTAATCAATGTGGAAGCTGATAGGAAGAATGAGTCTGCTGTGTTTTTAGAAGCATCTAATGTGGCCAAGGTGTTTCTTTTTTTTTATATTACAACTCTGAATTTCCCTGAGCTAGCTGAGCTAGCTGAGGATTCAGAGGTTAACTGAGGCATGACACTAGTATAGCTCTATTTTTTACTTTGCGGTCCTCTAACCTTTTAACATCCTTGAGTAAGGAGGCATCTGGTAGTCTCTTGCACAAGAACCTCCCCATTTGCCTGCATCTGAACAGGCTGGTTTAAAGGCCATGCTGGGGTGTGTGTGTGTGTGTGTGTGTGTGTGTGTGTGTGTGTGTGTATGCACAGTCTCCATTCCCCAAGTGATCTGAAGCAAACACTGGAAAGGCCACCAAATGCCATCTGGAACACCTCTGTTGTGTAATGCTACCACAGCTTTATGTTCTGCCAGCAGAGAACAAGATTACTACATAAGGGCTGTAGCCCCCGCCCCTCCCACACACACACACACACAAACGAACTGGACCAAACTCTGTACAACAGTGGAAGTAAACAGTCTTGTGCTAGGACTTATATCCTAGCACAAGCATAAAGTGACTGAGAATGAGAGAATTTTCTCAGATGATTCCTCTCCCCAACTCTTCTTTGTGACTCAGTCTATTCCTTCCTCTGCCTCCTAGATTCCAGTTTAACTCACAGACTTGTCAAAATTAACTTCAGAAATGAGCAAGGCTAATTTTCACCATAACGATCAATTCCTTCAGTGTTGTGGCATTGTTACATCTTCAATGCATGGACAGATTGTTGCAACAAGGCAATTAATCTGGTCTCCAATCTAGGAGTTAAATCCAGAGTTAGGATGTATCTACATTACAGAATCAGTGCGGTTTGACACTACTATAACTGCCATGGCTCAATGTTATGGAATATTGGGAGTGATACATTTACAAGGTTTTTAGTGTTCTTTGCCAAAGTATGTGCCTCCCCAGACAACAGGACTCCATAGCAATTTTTAAAAATAGTGTCAGAAGCTAATTTAAAACATACTGCAAGTCGCTTCTGGTGTGAGAAAATTGGCCATCTGCAAAGACATTGCCCAGGAGACACCTGGATGTGTTACCATCCTGCTGAGAGGCTTCTCTCATGTCCCCACATGGGAAGCTGGGGCTGACAGAAGGGAGCATCTTGCAGATTCAAATCTCCAGCTGTCAAATCAGCAGTTCAGCCAGTACACGGGTTTAACCCAGTGGTTCTCAACCTATGAGTCCCCATATGTTTTGGCCTTCAACTCCCAGAAATCCTAACAGTTGGTAAACAACTAGTAAAGTCCCCATGTAAGCTGCTTCAAGTCTCTTCAGAGAAATGGAGGCAGGATATAAAAATAAAGTTATTTTCTTATTATTATAAACTGGCTGGGATTTCTGGGAGTTGTAGGCCATAACACCTGGGGACGCACAGGTTGAAAACCACTGGATTAACCCATTGCGCCATCATGGCCCTGAGCACTGAGCTATTATAATTAAAATGATTTCAAACTGCATGATTTCTACAGTACAGTGTTCCCTCACTACTTCGTGGTTCATTTTTTGCGGATTTGCTGTTTAGCGGTTTTTCAATAAACTCTAAAATAATATTATAAATAATAAAAAATTACCATTTACAGCCTAAGGAAGGAAAGAAGCCAAAGGGAGAGAAAAGGAGCCCAAGCAGCAACGGGAGGAGAAGGAAACGATTTATCAACACACGATGGGTTGACAAAGACTTAAAATAGTGGATAACTTCTAAAATAATGTATAAATATATAGCATCCCTACTTCATGGATTTTCACTTATTGCTGGTGGTCGTGGAACCTAACCCCCGCGTTAGTGAGGGAACGCAGTATATCCTAAATCTGGATTTAACCCATCTAATGCTGGTGTTCTACCAAGTTACTGTGACCTCGAGCTGAAGAACTGGGCAAATCCAAATAGAAGAATCACAGGGTTGGATAACTGTCTGAGGCTGGGGAGCCACATCAGCCTCTCAGGAGATCTTGGATGACTATATTCCTCTGACTACACCCCTCCCCAAATGAAATTCAAAAATGGTCTCTTCTTGTTTTTTGTTTTTTTTAAAAAAAGGTTTCTAAAATGCCCAAGGTCCCAAAACTATGACAAAAGCATGCCCATGCCTCCTCAAGTGGATTTGGAGGCAATGGCCTGAGGGATTGAAGAAAGATTGAGTCTGTTTGGTGTCCTCATCTGATATTTTTTCATAGTTACACCTGTATTCAGGGTGAGAAGTGCCAAGAGTTGCACAGCTGCGTCGTTCTGCAATAAGATCCCAGAGGGCTATGGTACCCCCAACAAATTCCTGCCCCATTTTTTTAAAAAAATAAGCAAAACTCTTTGACCAATGTTTCTACCCCTCCAGCTTGTTTTAGACACAAGAGAAATCTCTTATGCAACAGGAAATCGATCGTTAAATCAGCTTGTGCCTCTTTCTAAAATGGTCCAACTCCACTATCAAAAATGGAAACATTGTATTCTACACCCTATAGAGCAGTGGTCACAACCTTTGGGTCCCCAGGTGTTTTGGCCTACAACTCTCAGAAATCCCAGCCAGTTTACCAGCTGTTAGGATTTCTGGAAGTTGAAGCCCAAAACATCTGGAGAACCACAGGTTAAGAACCACTGCTATAGAGGCAAAAAGCAATACATTTTGCCAAACTCTTGGCTATGTTAGTCTCACTCTGCTACTCATGGTGAAATGGTAATAGTGACCAAAACTTTCTTCTCTTAATATTTTTGTGTCTCTTCCTTTACAAGCTGGGGCAGCGATGCCTGGAACTTTAAATCATCAAGAGTATCATCAGACTTTACCGGTTGGATCCCGTATGTATTGAGATGGGCAAATGGTTTTGTGGGGGAGGTGCAGTAAAAGTAAAAGTTATTGTTTCTGCACTGTTGGTCTACTTATGGAGTTCATCTCAATATGAAAGCTAAAACCAATCAGATATCAAAATGAGTACAAGAGTCTACCTGATTAAGTTTGGGGCCCAGTTTGGTGGTTCAAATTTGCATACCTTCCAATTGTTCTGATTGGGTAGGGCCAGTGCCAATTAATCATCTTTCGATTAATATATTTTTATTTTCAATTTACATGTTCATATCAAACAGTGAAACAAATATATATGTATATATGCATGAACCAATACAATACTTCCTAACATCTATACAATATTTGTATTTGGTTGTGCTCTCTCCCCTCCTCCCACCCCTCCCAATATAACAACTTCCCATCCCTTGGTTTGGAGACATTCATATATAATTCTATTCTTTCTTCCTATTATCATCTTTAAATGCTCAATTTTCTCTCTCCTCCTCTCACTTTCTTCCTTGTTCTTAGCTTGCATCAATTGCTATCAGATTTCAAAGTTCAAAAGCAGTTTGCATGCTATTAACTCGGCATGCGTGGAGGAGAGGGGAGGAGGTCTACTACAAAGCTATAAAAGCTCATGGAAGAACTACTGTACAGTGTCATCCTTCCACATTTGCGAGTTTAGACATTTATAGATTTCAGTATTCACAGGTTTCACTAAAAATGTTCTCTCGAGGAATCTTGAGGTTTTCTAATATGATTCTATAGTCGGCTTCCAACCGAGGTCAACCACAGAGCCATGCTGAAAGACTTAGAAATTCTTATAAAGGTGTTCTTTTGAGTTGAAAAAATAGTACATTTTTATTCACAATTTTTCACTTTCATGGGAGTCCTATGCTCTTGTACCCATAAAATGTGGAGGACTGTCTACAAGCAGCCCTGTGTTACAAACATCTGACTTACGGTATAAATGTCCCATATTTAAGATAGGGGGTGAGACAACAAGGAGAAAAATCCACCCATTGGACAGGAAATTCACTCTTGAAAGTGTTTTCATGGGGAGAAAGTGTCTTCGCTGAAGCTTTCTCATCAATCCTTGTTTCCACAACAAGCCAATTTTTTCAAAATCCAATTATCACAGGAACAGAAAGTGAGATGAAATCCTCTGAACAGAGGCACAGACAGCAAAACAAATGCCACAGTGGTGTTAACCCTTCTCCATGCTATCCAAGGCTGGAGTTACACTTAAAAAGTGTACCTGTCCTGACTTCCATACAAATTCAACTAAAGAACAAACCAACAGAAACTATTTTGTTCGTAACTTGGCGAGTGCCTGTAATTGCACCATAAAATTGTGAGTGCTCCATCTTTTGGTGGGAGGAATAGTGTAAATCAACAATCGATTATGCTGGAAGACCTACTTAATATGATTTTAAAAACTCAAAGCCTGGACCAATAGTCATTCTGGAGAGCAGCATTCTTTCAGGCTCTGAAAGTGAGTGCTCTTTTACAGTCTACAGAAAAAGAACATATTCTTCATAGCAAGTTTTTGTTTATCATATTAGTGAAAAAGAAAGAGAGGGTCAAAGGGCTATTGATGGTGTTTTGGCATCCACAAATGACACTGACAATATGATTTGTTTTTCTTTCTGTCTAACCAGGCCTGTTATCATCAGTCTTGCAATAGTAATTGCCTGTAGCTGCTTCCTCACCATTTGTACCAGCTGCTGCACATCTTGCAGGACAAGGGAAGAGACCAGTCCCACAGAAGAACCAACAGTGAGGGTCTCCATCCCACCTCCTCCCTTTTCTCCCTTCATGCCATCGGCTCCACCAGTAAACCAGAGTGTGGAACCACCTCCTTACACAGAGGTAATAGCAGGTGCCTTATTCCAGTAGGGATATGATAAATAATTTTGCTTTCTCTGACATTTACAACCTCATCAGATGGGTTCCCCCCCCCCTTCCTAGCTCACTGCCGGAATGGAGCCAGGTGGAGCCCAACAGAGCCCATCGTATGACAAAGGGCTACTTCCAGCAGAGCTTTGTCAAGGCTCCGTACCGGGCAGTATGCTAAGGACAAACCCTGAAGATACTGTATGTGTGACTGACTATCCACATCTTCATTAATGAAGATGTGAACGGCACAGGAAGAAGCCAGGGATAGCTGGGAAATGTGGGATGGCAGCCCACGACCAAGCATGGTAAGGGGATGAAGCTCGGCACTGCCCCACAGTTTCCCCCACTGTCCCATGGCTTCTGAATCTCCATTTGATGGGGTTCTTAAAGAAGTTAAATCTTTCTGTCCCAAATATGAAGAAATATGCAAGTTTGATCAATTCTTCCAAGCCAAACCCAAGGAAAAGCCCTTTCCCCATGTAAACTAGTTACATTAAACAGGTAAGGCTTGTCTCAGCATGGAAAGGACCATCCTGTACCCATCTGCCTTATAGGTGTTCAAAAATGGGATGGTGGGGATAGGTGAACATCACAACTAAGCACTAGTTAGATCAAGGTTTATCTCCTGGTGTGGCTAAAACAGTCAGTGCCTGGGCCAGAATTAAATATTCTGGTTGGAATCTTGTTGAGACCTTACATTTCCATAAGTGGAGATACTTCTCAGGGAAATAGAATTGAACAGTTGTCTAATGTTTATTTCTACTACAGAGCTATCATTGTGTCACTACAGAACAGAGCCAGCAAAGGGTCCGGTGCATAGTGGTGCACAATGCACACCCGTACACAATGCACAACAGTCCCCAGTGCAAATTAGTGTGCAATGTACATCATGCATCAGTGCACCATGCACATAGGACTCTCTAGCTGTATCCTATTATGCACCATTAGGTAAAGGGCTTTTTAGTGCCTTTACTACATAGTCAGTCTGTAAAAGACTACAATTGTATAGTTATTTTAAGTGAATTTCATATGCTTAATATGTCTGATATCAAGCAAGAATAATATAGGGATAGCTATATGGGGTGCATGTGCAAAATAATAAAAAGGATTTTTTAAACTTCAGCCCTCAAATTTTTAGCATTGAACACAGTGAAGTATTGGAAATCAACAGAACTTATATTTGCTACATTCATGTTCCCTTAGTAACTTGGCTTGCAGCTTTTTATTTGGCTACCTAAAGTCTCTCTTTAAGCGCTCAACCAATGTTTTTCATTACTATAATGCTAGAAATGTGGGGACTGAAGGAAATTTGCATTTGGTGGAGCTGAATTCTTATTTAAGAAAACAGTGCTTTCATTTCTTTGCTCCATCACACCAATATCCCTGATATGCTGTAAAAACAGTTTTGGTTGGGTAGTGGCACAGGCATCTGATCTCATCTGATCTTGAAAGCTGTGCAGGTTCAGCTCTGGTTAGCACTTGGATGGAAGACTGCCAACAAATAGCAGGTCAGTAGGCCATATTTCAGAAGAAGGAACTATCAAAGCAACATCTAAGTATATCCTGCCTAAGAAAACCCTGAAATTCATGGTGTCTCCATCAGTCATCAGGTGACTTGGATGCACACAGGGATTATACAGTACTGATTGTGTATTTCGTTATGGTATTTTCACCCATGTTTGCTGCTTTTTCTACTTGCAGCATATTCTGATACAGTTTTGGATTGGCTATTTAGCTCCACATTGCAATATTGACTGATTTTTTTAACAGGCAAGGTGAAACATGAAGGGCAAATGAGGAAAGGATTAGCTAGCCAAGAATGGCCACAGTATTATTGGTTGTTTTGTAAGCTGCTTTCTTAAACCTTCTGTTCAACATCGGATAGAGAATGCTTTAATCAAATAAATAGTAAGGGCAGGGGTAGGAAGACTTTGGTCTTCCAAGTCTTATATCTTATTGGCTAGTCCTACTTAAAACATACCTATAAATCAATAGTTTGAATGATGAGCTAACATGTAAGTAAATTACATCGATTCATTGGGTCTACTCTTGTTTAGATAAACAACCAGATTTAGACTTGGATATTTTGGTCTTCATATTCCAAAAGCCAGAACAAGGAAGGGAAAGGGATTGTGGGAGTTGTAGTATAAAACACATCAAGGATCAAAGCTAATTTTGAGTTAGGCTTCTGCAGTTCAGCTCACTTTTGCAGAGTTCCAATATCTTTGCAAAACATCTCCTGATGATCGCCTTCCTTGGATGTTTCTTATGGTCAGAGAGGGCAAGTAGAGTGCAATACATGTCTTGATATGATGCCTCATGAACTTGAATTTATACTGTAATTTTTTATTTAACCTGTTTATCCTATTATGCTTATATTATTGATGTACTCTGATTGTTGTTTATGTGATTTTAATATGTTGTAAGCCACTTTGGGTCCTGTGAGGGAGAAAAGTAGGATATAAATAAAGATTTTGTAAATTATTTTATTATGACACAGCAAACAAGATAGACATGCTGGATTTCGTATCACAAAATCACAAGTCGAACACTTCCCAAGTGTCTAGGACTGTGTGATGTATTTTCGGATGATGCGTGCAGATCCCAGTAGGGTGGCCTTTTGCAGTTGGCAGATCGTGATTTAGTCAATGTCTATTGTTTCCAAATGCTGGCTGAGATCTTTTGGAATGGCACTCAATGTGCCGATCACCACTGGGACCACCTGTACTGGTTTCTGCCAGAGTCTTTGAAGTTCAATCTTGAAGTCCTGATAACGTCTGAGTTTTTCCTGTTGTTTTTCGTCAATGCGACTGTCATCTGGGATGGCAACATCAATGATCCAAACCTTTTTCCTTTCCACAACTGTTATGTCTGGTGTATTGTGTTCCAGAAATTTGTCAGTCTGGATTCGAAAGTCCCACAGTATCTTTGTGTGCTCATTCTCCAATACTTTTGCAGGTTTGTGATCCCACCAGTTCTTTACTGCTAGGATGTGGTATTTGAGGCATAAGTTCCAATGAATCATTTGGGCCACATAGTTGTGCCTCTGTTTGTAGTCTGTCTGTCTGTGATTTTCTTACAGCAGCTGAGGATATGATCAATGTACTTCCTTGCACAGTCTGCATTTTGGGTCATCAGCTGATTTTTCGATCTTGGCCTGAATTGCCTTTGTTCTGATGGCTTGCTCCTGGGCTGCAAGGATCAGGCCTTCTGTCTCCTTCTTCAGTGTCCCATTCATGAGCCATAGCCAGGTCTTCTCCTTATCAGCTTTTCCTTCAATTTTGTCAAGGAACTTTCCATGCAATGTTTTGTTGTGCCAGCTGTCAGGTCTAGTTTGTAGTGCGGTTTTCTTGTACTGATTCTTTGTCTGCTGTGTTTTGAGGAGTTTCTGATATTATTATTATTATTATTATTATTATTATTATTATTATTATTATTATGTTTTCCAAACAGAAAGTGGGGAAAATCACCTTGAATCATTTCATGTATTTTTTTTTCTATAGGTTGCATGGAAGCCTTACATTTACCCACCTCCCACGGGCCAGCCACCAGCCTATGATAATATTGCCATGGATCCCCCTTTAGATGACTGCCGTCCCCCTACATCAGCACCCAAAGATAGCTCTTGAAGATCTTCAGTTTCAGCTTGATGACCTACTATTATGGAGGAAGAAGGGCATCTTTGATCTACAATTCAATCAAGAGTCATCTAGTCCAGTATTCTCTTTCCAAGAGCGAAACATGGAAAATTACTTGGATGGACTATAACTCCCATAACCATAGGCCAAGGGAATGCTGTGATTTGTAGCTCAAAGAAGTCACTTTCTCAAGGGTGTGCCTTTGAAGCTCATAAGCAGGACATAGTGATTGTCACCATTATTTATTTATACACTACGTTGCCCCAAAAGTGGGACTAAGGCTGCATGATGATGATGATCAACATACAAGGTGCCATATATAAGGCAGAGAGAGAAAATTATCTTAGGGAACATATGCTGAAAGGTTTCAGAGGTAGATCTTGGTTTTTCCATCTCTTTTGGGCTGTTTCCTGCTTTTAGAAGGTAAAGCTACATACATCACACAGTTTGTCTTGGGCTTCTAAGTTAGCCTCCTGTCTTCAAGTATGTGAAAAAGCTCTATCCCATCATCTGTGATTGATTTACTAGTTTAACCACATTCGATCCATAGAATGGACCGAGCGTGCCATTTTGTTCCTGACTTCAAGCACTGAAATACATTGAGCTGGGACTACCTTTGTGTTCAGTGTCTGGTTTCCAGAGCTATACCAGTTCTGCACATAGAATATCCTATTAGTCATCATAATGGCTAACTAGCCACCACACATTTTAATGTCTCAAATTTTAGAGCTATTTCTGGGTATATCTGACCTGCTGATTCCAAAAATGGCACTGTTTTTTTCCTATTAACTCTAGTTTTTGAGATACAAGACATATGCCATATACCAGTCTTCATTTGCTCACCCATAAGAAATCATGATAACCATATCAAAGAAACTACAGCTGATGCGGTCTATCCTATGTTATTTTCTGAATGAGTGTCCCCAATAACCCCAAGAGCAGGCCTAAAAACCAAGATATCAAGAAAAATTAGTTTGTTGTGCTGTGTAATAGTTGCTGCTAGACATTTCCTCCTTTTTAAAAAAAGGCCCTTTTTAAAAAAAGGTTTAGGTTAATGGTCATCACACCATATACAATATAATCCCTGTACATGCAAGACCAGAGTCCGTGTTTTCACCTACCTGCATCTGGCAACGTATGTCCTCTGTAGGAATTTCCTAGTTCCTCAGGTGATATTTCCATTGAATAGAATCACATAGGAAGAGTTAGCAATTCCCAGAGATGATATATCTCTAGCAATGTTAGGTCCTCCAGCATGATGCTATGGTAAAGTTCAATAGAAGTCTTCCATTTTAATATGGTTCACCATTATCCACTGTTTCCTTTTTCCATGATATTTGGAATTCTGTCATGTGGATATGGGGGTTGCACTGTACTCATATTTGGCAGAACCGAAAAAGTAACCTTTTTGATCCCGGAGTCTTCAGCTTTTCCAATCTCCAGTATTTTCCTAGATTAACTTTATGTTCTATAGAAAGGTGCCTCCTTTTGTTTATGTTAGCTCCCTCTCCTATACAAAGAAGGAAGAAAATGTGTCTCTCTTCACTATGCCCAAGCAGCTCTTGCAATATTATTATTTTTCGCCAGCTCTACCCTCGTGCTTCTTTTATCCAATGTTTTGTATCAGCTGAGAAATCAATTGATATTTATGCCTAACACATCAATTGCTTATTTAACACTAAGACTGAACAAATATGAATCAATACACCATGACATTTGGGCCTGGCACTTCCAGGCAAGCACAACTGCCAACAATGCTTAAGCTCTGATACTGTTCTCTTTCTAAATGAAGGTAAAAGATTTTCTACTGACTGTCTGACTCTGGGGGTTCGTGCTCATCTCCATTTCTAAGCCGAAGAGCTGGCATTGTCCGTAGACACCTCCAAGGTCATGTGGCTGGCATGACTGCATGGAGCACCGTTACCTTCCCGCTGGAGCGGTACCTATTGATCTACTCACATTTGCATGTTTTTGAACTGCTAGTTTGGTAGAAGCTGGGGCTAATAGTGAGAGCTCACCCCGCTTCCCAGATTAGAACTGCCGATCTTTCAGTCAGCAAGTTCAGCAGCTCAATGTTTTAACCAACTGTACCAACATGGAAATATAGCAAGTATTTCTTGGCCTTTCATTTGTTTCATGCACACACACACCTGAGGATGTAGAGTTTCTAGATTAGATTTGGGATGGGTTTCTATAGCTTAAAACCTTGGTGAGTTCGATCAAGCATCACAAAGATCCTTATCAGTATACATTTTTCAAACTGATTTTCCGATATCTTCCACTGTCCCCATTTGGCAGGGACAGCCTCGATTAATGCTCTGCCATCCCAATTTATTAACTGCTTTTCAAATATAAAAGTACTGTGCATTCCATTATCTTTGGAGGGGAGAAGGTAGAATCTTTCCCTTTTTCAGTAGTCTCCAGCAACAACAATCTCTCCAAGCTTCTGTTTTTCTCCCTCATCAGTAACTTTTGACTAAATTCTGATGTTACATGACCACATGTATTCCAGTTTTTTTCTGTGGAATGTTGGCAATTATGCCATCCAGTGAATTGCATGGCTTAGTGAATATTTGAATCCTAGGACTATTTGAATCATAGTCCTAGTCCCAGGGGTGACAATTTTGTGCCCCTCTAGATCACTGGTTCCCAACCTATGGGCCTTCAGTTGTTTTGGACTTCAACTCCCAGAAATCCCAGCCAGATTACCAGTTGTTAGGAACTGTGGGAGCTGAAGTCCAAAACACCTGAAGGCCCATAGGTTGGGAACTACTGCTGTAGATGTTACTGGACTGCAATTCTCACCATCCATTACCCATGGCAATACTGGCTAGAACTGATGGGAGCTGTGTATCTATCTCATCATTACATCAAGGAAGGCAACTGCAAGGGATGGAAGTCTTCCATTTCTCTTTCCATGAAATCCATGCCCATGCAAAACGGGAGTTGAGTTTTCTCTCCAAATGGCCACAATTATTTCTCAAAACTTCTTGGGACACTTAATTACTTTGATGCATTGGGGTTTTTTCTGCATCTTGCTATCAGTTCCAAGGGCACATAGACCCCTTTTCCAACAAGTAGTGACTATATGGTTATTTCTGGTTGGAAAATGCCCCATCTATACCTGAAAATTGTATGGGAGGCCACAAAATAGAGATAAAAATAGACTGTTGCCACCAAAGATTTTGGAAGGTGCAGTTGGCAACTTCAGGGAAGTACCTCCAATTTGGTGTGTGTGGGTTTGAGGATCTAGGGGGTCACGAAAATCCATTATAAGTTGTACAAAGTCTACATACTGCTCTTACTCAGACCTAGTATAAATCAAGTTGGCTGAGAGCAATAAATGTCTACACTGGAGAACAGCAGATCTTGATAGATTCAGGCAGGAGAGATTACCATTGAACCTGATGTATATCATGAGCTACAGTCTTCCTCCAAAGAGCCTGTTTCTACCTCCTCCATGTTGCACTGCATTCTTGGGCATGAATTCACCACACCCCGCGGTCTTTGCTTCCCATCATCACATTCAGAATTTCTTGCTCTTTGGACTCCACACAGTTGCTACTAACTGCCTCAGGTCAAAATCCAAAGGTCTTTGTAGATCTCAGCTGATATTATTGAGTTAGCAAGCCAATGTTTTTTTTAATGTCATAAAGGAAATTCTTGTGCCAATATACTTATTATGACAAATGGAATTTGTGTTGCACATCTGCTTGCTTATACAAAAATCAAAGAGTGAGCTAAAATGGTCAGTTGCTAGCCAACTGTTATGAGTATTCTTCATAACCCATCTATCTCTGTTTGGCAATAATAGTCCTAATTTATTTTCTGTCATCCTCCTTTCTCAGCCTGCTTATGCAATCTCCAAGCTTCTCCCTCCTCCTCTCATTTTCCACATTCATCTTCAACTTTCTTTGGATGCTCCAAACTGTGTTCAAAGTGCAAAAGCGCTTACATGCCATGCAAAGCACTCTCAGCAAAAGGGAGAGGAAGAGAGGGAGACAAAATCTTGCCCTTCCCAGTAGCCTCAGGTAAGAATAATCTGCTTCTGTCTCTCCTCACTTGTGTGTCCATCCTCATTCATAACTTTTTTCATCTTTATATCTTGAAAAGGGAACAAATGATTTACTTTCTTATCATTGTATTTCTTATTTCCAAGAATGAGATGGAGCTCTTGGAGACAACAATTTGATTGCCTTTCTGCTGACATTGGGAGCTATGCACTCCAATTGGGGGGGTGATATTTACTGCTCTTCTTCAGGCAGCAAAAACCTTAAGCTGCCGTTCTGGTCATCCATCTCTGAAGGCAGCAATTATTGTGCTTAATCATGAAATATTCTGGAAACTTTGAGAATTGCAGTCAAACATTTAGAAAGCTGCACATTCACCACCCCAGATTTAAATGCAACTCTTCTTGGAACATATTTTCCTTATATAGTCAGCCATATTTGCTGGGAGTAGCCCTGGTGGCTAAGTGTGTTAAAGCACTGAGCTGGAGACCGAAAGGTCCCAGGTTCAATCCCCGGGAGCGGCATGAGCGGCCGCTGTTAGCTCCAGCTCCTGCCAACCTAGCAGTTCAAAAACATGCCAATGTGAGTAGATCAATAGGTACCGCTCCGGCAGTCATGCCGGCCACATGACCTTGGAGGTGTCTATGGACAACTCCAGCTCTTTGGCTTAGAAATGGATATGAGCACCATGGGAACATCAGGGGAAAACCTTTACCTTTTCCATATTTGCTGGGGTTGGAGATGTGGGAATCCCCCTCCCACAAAGTGGGAAAGTCACACATTTTTTTTAAAAAAAAATTTACCTGAGAGAACATCTCTCTACACATCTCTTAGTCCTTCAGGACAACTCTGGTCAATTTCTGCTAGATCAGTGGTTCCCAACCTTTGTGCCTCCAGGTGTTTTGGACTTCTGCTCCCACAATTCCTAACAGCTGGTAAGTTGGCTGGGATTTCTGGGAGTCCAAAACACCTCCAGGCCCAAAGGTTGGGAAGCACTATGCTAGATAGGGACCATAAAGTTATACTGGAGAACTTAGAGATTTCTAGAGAGAATGTTTACATCAAATCACATCTGGAAAAAGTCTAACTCACAAATATAAAGGGCTGTAGGCACATTAAAACACCAAAATTACAAATATTTTAATTTAGAAGGAGCATCAAAATTCACCATGATCATGAGGTCCATTAGAACATCTTGAACCATGACATCTGGAATGTCTTTGAGTTGCTCACCTCTTTTATAAATGAGATACTCAAGAAGTGGAGGTGCATTTCAGACCTGTTTAGGAAAACAGCACAAAACAAAAGAACGAAAAAGAATCTAATTCATAGTCCAGCAAGGTTTCAAGGCCAGAGTTCAAGTTCCATAGGCAGCAATCATGTGCCCAGTGGTGAGCCTCCATTTCCAAGGTTCAGTTGCCCATCTGTAAAAGGAGACATTCCCTTCCAAGAGTTCTTGCAATTGTAATGACCATAATATTTAACTATCAAAACACAACATACATACATACAATTTTTTTTATTTAAGAGATTTATAGTTCACTTTGCAGACAGCAAACTTAGAAACCTTCTAAACTGGCTGACATAACTACAAGAGTAGAAACATTATCAGCAGTGGAGGCTGGTGAATCTGCATTATGAAATCATCCAAATTTCAACAGAGCTATCCAAGGTGCTGAACTCATTTTTGGATTACAGTAGTGTCTCACTTATCCAACATAAATGGGCCGGTAGAACCTTGGATAAGCAAAAATGTTAAATAATAAGGAGGGATTAAGGAAAAGCCTATTAAACGTCAAATTACAGTATGATTTTACAGATTAAGCACCAAAGCATCATGTTTTACATCAAATCAACAGAAAAAACAGTTCAGTACATGGTATCATTATGTAGTAATTACTGTATTTATGAATTTAGCACCAAAACATCACAATGTATTGAAATCATTGACTATAAAAACATTGACTACTAAAAGGCAGACTATGTTGGATAAGCAAAGGTTGGATAAGCAAGACTCTATTGTAGTTTCAGACAAAAGTTCAGACTGGGACTGGAGTGGATATACTACTTCACTATCATGAAAGCTACCAGCTAGCTACTGTCGTCTATTGGTACATAAAAAATAGCCTATAGAACAGAACAGTGGAGGATGGGGAAAACAAACAGATTGAGTCATCAGATCAAAACAGTGCATATAATCTCTCTCCCAAAGTCCTGGGAAAATCAAAAGAACATCTGGCCACCGTCCATTCTCACAATAATTATAGAATACAAGCTGTGCCCGGCCACGCGTTGCTGTGGCGAAGTCTGGTGGTATGGGAAATAAAGTATTGAGGAATTGGTGGTAGTTAAGGTCAAGGGTAAAGGTTTTCCCCAGACATTAAGTCCAGTCGTGTCTGACTCTGGAGGTTGGTGCTCATCTCCATTTCTAAGCCGAAGAGCCGGCGTTGTCCGTAGACTCCTCCAAGGTCATGTGGGATGACTACATGGAGCGGCGTTACCTTCCTGCCGGAGCAGTACCTATTGATGCACTCACATTTGCATGTTTTCGAACTTCTGGGTTGGCAGAAGCTGGGGCTAACAGTGGGGGCTCTCTCCGCTCCCCCAATTCAAACCTGTGGCCTTTCGGTCCAGAAGTTCAGCAGCTCAGCGCTTTAACACGCTGCGCCATCAGGGGATATTATTTCCTAAAGGTTGTGAATATACAATATTTCTGATTGGTTTTTTTTGTTTGTTGGAGGCAAGTATGAATGCTGCAATTAGGAAAAATGATTAGGATGTAATGGCCTTGCAGCTTTAAAGCCTGGCTGTTTCCTCCCTGAGTGAATTTTTTGTTGGGAGGTGTTAACTGGCCCTGATTGTTTCCTGTCTGGAATTCCCTTGTTTTCAGAGTGGTGTTGTTTGCGATATTTTATGTGCTTCTACTGTCTGTGGCCCTGAGAAAACAGAGGATTTTCCAGACTTTGATGATGGGAATACTTTGTTGGGAGGTGTTAGCTGGCCCTGATTGTTTCCTGTCTGGAATTCCCTTGTTTTCAGAGTGGTGTTGTTTGCGATATTTTATGTGCTTCTACTGTCTGTGGCCCTGAGAAAACAGGATTTGCCAGACTTTGATGATGGGAATACTTTGTTGGAAGGTGTTAGCTGGCCCCGATTGTTTCCTGTGTGGAATTCCCCTGTTTATTTACTGTCCTGGTTTTAGAGATTATATTGTTCTGCATTATTCTATCCCAGTAATTATTTCATATTAAAGAAGAATCTCACTTATCCAACATTCGCTTATACAATGTTCTGGATTATCCAATGCAGTCTGCCTTTTCATAATCAATGTTTTTGTAGTCAGTGTTTTAAATTCATTGTGATATTTTAGTGGTAAATTTGTAAATACAGTACAGTAGAGTCTCACTTATCCAACATAAACGGGCCGGCAGAACGTTGGATAAGCGAATATGTTGGATAATGATGAATTAAGGATAACCCTATTAAACATCAAATTAAGTTATGATTTTACAAATTAAGCACCAAAACATCATGTTAGACAACAAATTTGTCAGAAAAAGTAGTTCAGTACACAGTAATGCTATATAGTAATTACTGTATTTATGAATTTAGCACCAAAATATCACGATATATTGAAAGCATTGACTACAAAAATGCGTTGGATAATCCAGAACATTGGATAAGCGAGTGTTGGATAAGTGAGACTCTACTGTAAATACTACATAGCATTACTGCGCATGGAACTACTTTTTCTGTCAAATTTGTTGTATAATATGATGTTTTGGTGCTTAATTTGTATAACGATTACCCAATTTGATGTTTAATTGGCTTTTCCTGAATCCCTTCTTATTATCCAACATATTCACTTATCCTGCCGGCCTGTTTACGTTGGATAAGTGAGACTCTACTGTATATTGATAATCTTAAATTATCTGCTTAGAACTGGATTATATGAGGCCCCTTCTTCACAGCTGTATAAAATGCACACTGAAGTGGATTATATGGTAGTGTGGAGTCAAGATAATCCAGTGCAAAGCAGATAATATAAGATTATAAATGGGTTATATAGCTGTGTGGAAGGGCCTTGAGTCTGCACTGCCATATAATCCAGTGCAAATTAGATAATCTGTGGAAGAAGTCTAAGTGAGGCCTAAATCTGCCTGTCCCCTAACTGAAACCTGGCTGTCCCTTGGTTGCTAGGCAACCAAGTGGGCAGAGATTAGCCCTCTAAACTGGCAGCAATTGGATAAAAAAAATTATTGCTCTCCCTCTAATTAGGACTTTATTTTTCTTTTCTTTTTGTTGTATCAACCTTGAGGCATGGATGATGGGTTGTGTTGTCAAATTTTGAGGTTGGGGGGCCTGTACTTTTGTTGTTTTGTGAATTGCCGTGATGCCATCACTCTTTTATATATATAGATAACAACCCAGGGAAAGGAGTAACTCGAAGTTAGAGCGAGCACCTGACAAGGGGAGCTCCTATACCCCCTCTTTCGGTTTAATCTGATATTGGTGAGGTAAAGATAAAGGTTTCCCCTGATGTTAAGTCCAGTCGTGACCGACTCTGGGGGTTGGTGCTCATCTCCATTTCTAGGCCGAAGAGCCGGCGTTGTCCATAGACATCTCCAAGGTCATGTGGCTGGCATGATTGCATGGAGCGCCGTTACCATCCCGCTGGAATGGTACCTATTGATCTACTCACATTTGCATTTTTTTCAAACTGCTAGGTTGGCAGGAGTTGGGCTAACAGCGGGCGCTCATTCCGCTCCCGGGATTTGAACCTGGGACCTTTTGGTTTGCAAGTTCAGCAGCTCAGCGCTTTAACACACTGTGCTACCAGGGGCACCTGATATTGGTAGAAGAACTTAATTAAAGGCCAGGATCTTCCACTTTAATTTTCCCAGAACTTGGAAGTAACACATTACGTAGGAACACAGATAGATGCCTGACACTAAATCACATCTTTTGTCAATCTAACCTAATATTGTCAACTCTGGCAGCAGCTTTTAGGCAGTCCACATTGACTAGCAATCTGGGGTACTACCCTGGCGAAATCAATCATAGTTATGCCACTGCAAGAATGCCAGGTTTTCCAGAAAGCGCACCAGCAGATAACTGTTCTGCAACCCAGGATTGCTACAGACAGAAGAAATGGCACTGAGTATCCAAATAAATGGGTATCTAGCAACATTCCTGTGCCTATATTGAGGGTGTAGTCTATGTGCATTTTGCAAAATGCAGATCAGCAATGGACTCTACTCCAGAATTGAGGACTGTACCACTATCCTTGGAGCTGAACCAGTGTTGCTGGGATTTGCTAAAGACTACTGATTTTGCAGACCTGACTATTGCTAGATGAACCCCACAGTACCAATGGTAGCACTCCCTGTTATAGGAGCAGCCCCTCTAGCACCATAAAGCCCTGCCAGGAGGGAGGGCAGGCTGTTTTCTCCCCACATTGTGGAAAGGAAATTGTTTTTCTTTTCTTTTTTCTCTCCAGTGCCACTGCTGTCAGCTTCCAGCAGCTTGGTTGACAGAACTGCACAGTTAAACTATAGAACGTCCCTGCACCAAGATAATGAGATAATGACACCAACTCAGATGACTTTAAAAGAATATTAGACGAAGTCACAGAAGGTCTCTTTCCATGACCAGCAATGATGACTCACTCACATAATGACTACATACTAGTGATAAGAAAAATATTCAAAAATATTGAAAAAAATAATAGTCTAGAATATTGGGGAAAATAAACAAGGAGAATCTTATCCAATCAAGAATTTTTACAGTTCCAGATATATTCTTTGCAAGGAGGAAATTTATATTTTGGTACAAAAATGTTTTTCTGTGCCAAAAATACTATTTTTCCACTGAAGCAAGCTTCCCTACACAGAAAAGAGCATTTTCTTCACAGAAATGTTACTTTTGCAAAGAATTTTTATTTTCTGTGGAGAAAATTCTGTTTTCCATGTAAGTACCATATTTTCTTTAAATGAAATATTTATTGTGGAAAAGAGCCACATGCATTTTAAAATCGTATTTCATTTTAGTTTTGGAACAGAATAAGACTTGACTTGCAAACAGTCTTTGAAAACTGCAGGTTTTGACAAGGACAAGAAGTTTGAAAAATTGTTCATGCCTTTAAAAATGTTTAGGAAGATTTATTCCTACCACACACGATGTCCAAGATAGAGGCAACTTTCTTCTGCTAAATGCTAGGCATTGGGATCAGAAGAGGAACTGTTTGCTCTCCTCTTGGTTTGCTATTGGATCTATGGAGGAAATCGGCTCACCTACTGTTTGAATGGATGCTGAACCAGTTGGATCTTTGGCTTGATCCAGCAAAGCTCATTTTATATTCATTTATCCATACTACTACAGCTTTCATGTAGAGAGAGTGACAGTGGCTGGCTGGATTAGTCCCCTTTCTTCTGATCTTGTTTCTTTAGTTTCTTCTTCAGTCGCAGCAGGTCTATGTAAACAATGCGTCGAAGTATAGCTGAGGCACAAATCAGGCCTCCATGTAAGGCCCCTGCAAGGCCACAGCAGAAGACATCTTGACCTAGATTGCGGAGACGAAGAGATAGATTTCAGAGAAAGCTCCAGATCGTGTTCACACAGAGATACTCTTTTAGTGGCACAGTATCTTTGGAAGTCTGCCATACTCGGACTCCTTCACCATTTGTAATGAGTGTTAAATATCATGTTACAAGGAACATTTCTAACCCATTTAATTCATTTCTGTTTCCCTCCCAATAACCAACTATAAAGCAGAGAGGAGAAGAAGATGCTATGACAGGCAAGACATCTTTCGCCACTTGAGTAACCACAACTTCTAAAATCGGGTTAAGCATATTGTCTAAATTGATAGTGAGAGATAGAAAGTGAGCAAAACACCAGCTGCATGGCTTCTCCTTACCTACTTGCCTCCATCTACTGAAAGCATGTGGGTGTGTCAAAAGCAACCACTGACCTGTCAAGTAGAGATTTGGAATGGGAGTCTGTGCTCTCATGGCAGCCACAACCTGTGGTTCGAACCGATCTATATTGTGCTCTGCACCATACATTTCACCCACAGGAGCAGCTAGATAATATTGATTGCTGAGAGGAGAAGCAGCTTCCATATAGTCTACCTATAAAGAAACACAGAAGTATGAAGTACAGAGGCAAGATTGCCTTTTGTTTCTGAGGAAAATCACTAAAGATAATACGATTGGTAGGATGGTTGACTTTAGGGGCCAGAATTCCTTTAAAAACTATCCTGTCTTACAAGTGCTTTCGTAATGCCATTTTGAGAAGGACTTCAAACGGAAGTGGACAATCTGCTGAAATATTTTTTCTATAAAATAGCACCCCTAAACTTTTTTGCCCAGAAGCAGAGCCTTTAGAGATGCTATGTTTGCCTAAGCTCTGCTATTTATTTTAAAGCCCCTACTAGGAACTTACCTTGTCTCTGAGCTGAGGAAACTTTTCCAAAGCCAAATCTAGGAGGTTCTGGGCAATCTCCATCTTCAGGGCATCATAATCGGCTCCCCTGTTCTTCACGCGACATTCAGACCACTCCTGAAACCACTCATAGTTGGCCATGGTGAGAATGGTCATGCAAGAGTGTCCTATAAATGGTGGCAAGTGTATATGATTAGTACTAAAAGCTTACATGTAGTAGGAATTAGAAATGTTTACACTAAAAACAGCAGGAGTTGTCTCCTTGTTCCACTGTAAATTCACAGCAACCCAGTGATTCTGGCCATGAAAGCCTTTGACAACAAGT
Source organism: Anolis carolinensis (assembly GCF_035594765.1). Lineage (NCBI taxonomy): Eukaryota > Metazoa > Chordata > Lepidosauria > Squamata > Anolidae > Anolis > Anolis carolinensis. The sequence goes on along the minus strand of NC_085846.1, from coordinate 24,590,638 downwards.
GAACCACCTTTTGAGAATGTCCCTCCAGGAAGAACAGTACCTCTAAGCCCCATTTCAGAAAGGCAACTCAAAGGGACACCATGATTGATGATATAGGAAGCCACTGAAAGGCCTAGGAAAATCAACAGGGACACACTCCTCCTGTCTAGTTCTCTGCGTGGGTCATTCACCAAGGTGACCAAAGCTGTCTCTGTCCCATAACCAGGCCTGAAGCCAGACTGAGATGGAGCTAGATAACCTGCTTCATCCAGGAACCAATGCCACCACACGCAGTACCTTGCCTAAAAATGGGAGATTGGAGACAGGCCTGTAGTTGTCCAGTACAGAGGGGTCTAGGGAAGGTTTTTTAAGAAGTGGTCTTACCACAGCCTCCTTGAGGCTGCTGCCTTTACCATTATCATATAGTATTTGAGGAAGAAGATGATGATCTTGATAATCTGCTTTTTGCTACCAGTTGTGCAACTGGCATGCCCTGTGCATATATGTATGCCTTCAAATTGCCTTTTGACTTATGGTGACTCCATGAATTTCATAGGGTTTTCTTAAGTGGTTTTCCACTTTCTTCCTCTGAAACATAGCATACTGCACTTGCTATGTGTTGGTGGTCTCCAATCCACATATTAACACGGGCTCATCTAAAATTAGATGTGATCTGATTCCAATTCCATACAAAGAACAGGCAGATAGATGTAACTAAGTGTGATTTTTTTTTAGTTACAGATGCCATGTGTTTTAAAAGGGTCAATATTTCAGTTACTCTGCACTCATGAGTTGGTTGCCATAGGGAAGTGGGCGGAGCCAACCGTCATTTCGGTAGAGAAGTACAGGTTTGAAAAAGCAGCTGTTAGTCTGTGCCCTGAGGAGGTACAGTTAAGACTGACCCTCAGTTGAAGGGATCAGGGTGGCTCAAATGTTTGATTTTGAGTCAGTTTAAATAAGTTTGGTGGCTTATTTTAAGGCAGTCTGTTTCCAGATAAGGAACAGATAGTCTGTGATTGAAATTCACAGGGTGACTGCAGGTTAAAGCAGTAAAGGAAGAAGTGGTATTTTAAAGTTTGAAACATCTCAATATAGCTTTTGTTAATCTAAGTGCCTCTAAAGAAGTTACTGTAACCATTAAGCTTGTGCCTGAATAAACGTGTTATTGTTCTTGTTAACATCTCAGTCTCTGAAATCTATATTACCATCAAAAGCAAACAAGAAAGAATAAAAATAAAATTTTAAAAGCCTCCTCTGTAAGTAGCCAGTGGCTATATCATCCCATAGTGGTGGCAAGAGTTGATAATCCCCTTAACATCTGGTGGCCACATTATAAACATCTTTACCTCTGGTGGCAGCTTTTAAATAAAAAAATCTTTAAAGTGGTGGCAGCGATAATAAAATATAATTAATTAATAGAAACTCCTCCACATCTCCGCAAGTGGTGTCAGAGGTGGGATTTTAAAAAAGATTTCCCCCTGCCTGACATCTTTGCAATAGACATACAAATTTGCACCATTTTGGAATGCATTTTAAAAACTAAAGACTATTTTGGCATGTTTGCAGCTATAAGGAACATACCCTCAAGGAGAGGTATTCAGGGTTCACAGACAAATATCACGAAGTTCACACAAGAACGTATATCTCAAAAAGGCACAGAGAGGATTAAGAGTTCTTTTGACATAGGCCCACAACCTCATCGCATTAACTCTGAAGGATGAAAGAAGCTTGTAGGGCCAGGCAACGGTAAGAATATAAGCACATGAGATCATTGGCTCTCTTGTGGGGACTTGGTAGGAAAAACTAACCTCCTTTTCAGATATTTCATGAAGATGGTGGTGAGGTCTGCACAGAAGCTTCCTTGTCTCCATAAAACCTTCTCTTTGAAGGATTGTCCCTAAGCAGGGAATAGTACTAGCACTGGAAATTATATGGGGCAGTGGGACAAATCCTGTATGTTCCATAGACCCAAACATATAATTTCCAATTGTCCTGATAGGGTAGGGGCTGTCTATATTCTTCTTCTGTTCCTTTTCAGCTGCTTTTAAAATGTTCTAGTTTTCTCTTCTCCTTGCCTCTGTCCTCAGCTTACTTGCATTGCTGCAGACTGAGTTCAAAGAGCACAAATAGTTTGTTGGGTGGAAAGGAGAGTTAGAGGCACAATCTTGTCCTTTCCGGTAGGCAAAAGCTGCCTTTCCCCACTTGTATACTCTTTCTCATTATAAATTTTTGCCATCTTTGTGACTTTGTGGTCCCTTTGCCACAGGTTTCTGTTTTCATCTGTGAAATGCTAGAGGGTGTGCAAATTCAAAATCAACAGGAGAAAATGGACTTGTATAAGCTGATAGATGTTTTTCTGTACTATGAAACTTACGCTACTGGGATTTAAGTCACAAAGTGGCCTAAATACCCAGAAGAACAGATGGGAACGAATCCAATCTGTTCTTGGGAGCTGAGCAAGATCTGCTGCGATTACTATTTGCATGGCAGACTGGCAACAAATACCAAGTGCCATTGGCTATATTTCATAGAAAGGAACTGTCAAAGTATTAATTACCTAAGAAAACCCTATGAAATGTTCAGGGTTCCCATAAGTTAACAGTGGACGTGATGGCACATACACTCACATAACAAAGGTATTCTTTCATAGCAATGGCTTATAACTGGACTAGTCCTGGTTCCAATTTGTATGGTACATTAAAATATACACCTTGCATGCATTTTGTATATTTTACAAGCATTTGAGCATACAACCTTTTTACCCCCAAAGTGCATTTTATATGATTTGGGGCATTATTTCTGTTTGATGAACTATATCACAAAACTTTATCATAAAATATTTGAGAAGTGAAAGATGTCTCTGTTACTCTGATCTACATATTAGTCTGGGAACTGTGAATCATATTGGTTGGCTCTAAAATGGTGATTGGATAAATTCCTTGAGCAGCCCTTGTTTCGAATCAGGGTGCATCTACACTGTAGAAATAATGCAGCTTGACACCACCTTAACTGCCATGGCTCAATGTTATAGAACCCTGTGATTTGTAGTTTGGTGAGGAATAGTAATCAGAGCAGAAACTACATATGATTTCATACCGTTGAGTCATGGCAGTTAAAGTTGTGTCAAACTGCAGCAATTGTACAGTGTAGATGCACCCTGAGTGAAAGTATAACTTGGTATGAACATTCACACTCTATATTTCAACAATTTGCAAAAACAGTTTGCACAAAGATGTAACTCTTGTGCAGAAAAATGAGGGGAGATATAAAATGAGGCTTCTGTGAAAAATGCAGTGTTTTAGCTCCAAAACAAATTCATCTCCCACAAAATGCATTGTCCCCTGTGTAAACAATAACAAAATTTGACGAGAAATACGTTTTCTGCCTGAAAACAGATACAAACACATTTTCCCAAATGAAAACCTAAATCATGAAGAATTTAATATCTGTTGTCATTTACTATGAGTGTTAGGATATCCTTTTGATAATATTAACAAGTGTTGATTTGTTGTGTGGCTTCCGAGCTGTAGGGCTACATTCTAGCAGGATTTACTCCTGACATTTCACCTGCATATGTGGCTAGCATCTTCAGAGCCCAGAAACCACACAACACCCCAGTGATTCCAGCTGTGAAAGCCTTCTACAATACATTTAACACTTCCCAGCAACAGCCTAACACTAATCACATTTCAAAAGCAAGAGGACAGGTAGGAATGAAATCTTGTTAGTGATAAAACAATAATGTTTTGTAGTCGTTTTTTGCAAATTCACCTTTAAAGCATTTAAAGTCATTTTTGACAGTTATATGCTGCTTTCCTATCAATCCTATGAGTTTTAAAGGGAAATAAAAATAATAAGCCTTTGCAAAGAGTTCCCTTTTCAAATACTCTGATCAGTAACAGTGGCAAATGACTTTCTAAGCATGATGATAAATAATGAGAACAAATACTTTCCAAGAAATAATTTCCCAAGCTCTGACACACCCACACACTGATAGACATACATAAATCCAAATCAGTGGTTCTCAATCTATGGGTCCCCAGGTGTTTTGGTCTACAACTCCCAGAAATCCCAGCCAGTTTACCAGCTGTTAGGATTTCTGGGATTTGAAGGCCAAAACATCTGGGGACCCATAGGTTGAGAACCACTGGTCTAAATCCTTTTATTAGTTCTGATTCAAGTAGAGCCACAGAAAAAATATGATTTGCCTTGAGTCAATACACAATTCAACAAATGATTTGATGGGTCTACTCTAACATCTCTCAACAATAGAAGATCACATCCTCCTTCCAATGTATTCCCTTCTAATAGGTAAAAAAATGATACCAGGGTGCCTGTCTTCATATGTGGGATCCTTGGCTGATGGGAAGGTGATGAACATCATAGGAAGGTTGGTGCTCACTTCTTCTCTAGGTAGGGCAAAATACTTTGTCATCCTGCAAATCAAAAGTTGAAAATATGGAAGCTTATTTACAGTGCACAAGAACAATAGGGGCAGAACCATCTAGGTTGAGGTTATTCAGTGCCAATCTTTTACTTTAATCCCACTTGATCATAAGAACCTCATAACATTAAGAACTTGTACCCCGGCTTTCTTGTTTTCCTTTTTATCATGTCCTTATAGGGCTGAGATATCACCCTTGTTGGGGTGGGCAGGGGGGGAGGGAGAGACAGAAACAGAAAGACATGTAAACCCATATGAGAAAACTTATGACTGCAGAAGTGGGTATGGAGAAAGAATACTTGTTCCTGAGTAGACCCTGCAGAAATATTTGAGGGCCCTTCCCGACATCACCAGAACATGATATTAATATGTGAGATAAACAAACCTGGGACTTCAAAGCAGGCCCCCACACAGACCTGCTGGTCCTGGGCTTTCTTCCCCACTGTCCTCACAGCCTTTTGGTGTCTCAGGATAAAAAGGAGGGTGGATGGGGTGGGGGGGCATCTGCTGCACGTTTTTTTTTAAAATCAATTATGCACTGATGCTTATATGTACACATGTTGATATCCAAATACAAATATGGAGAGATTCCTATGTGTGCATATAAGCATCAATGCATAACGGTGGGATTTTTTTTTAAAAAAAATGCTGCTGGATTTCCCCAACTGCTTATTCACGATCTATTTAGTATAATGAAATTTCAAAGAAAAACACTTTGAGACCTCTAATGGCTCTCTGCTTCTCTGCTCTTGAAACCAGCTGGAAATCAGCTGTGTCCTCATGGGAGCCTGAATAGCTGATCAGCTGTTTGAGGCCTTTTAAAACTGACACTGGTAGGAAGCAGTCTCTACAGGGCATAAAGAGGGAAATTCCAAAGTTTACATGACTACAGGGACAAACAGTCATGGGAAAATCTGTTTTGTTTTTTTGTTTTTTGCCTGGAACTGGGATAAAGGAGAACCTTTTTGAATCGGGGTTTCCTTTCGTTGCTGTGCACATTTAGCACAAATATCATCTGGCCACCCTCTTTTTATCCCGTTCTCTCCCAAATTATAGGCACTGTGTGGAAGTGCCCTGAAATGAATGTGGAGGATGATGATCAAATGTTCACAGGAAGCTTGACAATCCATAATGTATGGCTGTGGTGAAATAGGAGAAGAAAACCCTGTTCTTATTGTAAAAGATCCCTTCACATAAAAGACAGCTCTGTCAGACATACATGACATGATATGGAAATCTTGCAAACTTCCCACCCTAAATGAGGAGGAGCTTAGAAAAAACAACTATAAATTGGAGGGTCAAGTGAGTAGTCAATTTTAGAAGGAATTAGTTACCGGAGTCATTACCCTGAATACCCAGATTGCTATTGTCACCATCACTGCAAGAAGATATTGTTATTCTTCTACCATTGAAAAACACAGGAAAATGTTTTGTGGTTCATCCAAGTGGCTAATTCAGCTATTGCACCTTGGTATTTTGATAAAAATGTTTCCCATCGACTCACCCAGACTCCTTTTCTCTTTCTGATTGTGGCAGTAGATCTAATTGGGCAGTATAGAGGTAGAAAAGTACTTCTAAACATTCCTGGCTAATCTGAATCTCTGTAGCAGCTCCTGTTTTCAACGTGTCCTCTCTTTTTTCTTCTCCTTCCCTCTTGTTATTGCTGTTCTTACCTTCCTCTGATTCTTGCTATCTGCACAACACCCCAAAATATGTGTCACAAAGCAAAACACCATGGAAAATCAGGCTCTTGGTCCTGTGTTTAAAGAAGCATCTTACTTACAGACTGTCTAGATTATTGTGTTGGTAAATCCAGTAGTTGGTTGACTTGAGACCAAGCTCTTCTTTGCTTCCTCGAAGACCCACAAAGACTAGGAAGGAGCCCATCCCAGGCCTGATCATGCCAAGTTGGGACTGAATCTCTGTGTGAATGACAGAAACATAGTGCTGAAATGAACTGGAAACCCAGCCCATAACAAATTACACTCCCCCACAGCTCCACATCATACCCATCTTCACACCACTGTATCTCACAAACAAGACATAATGCCCAACTCCTAAGATTGGTAGCTTAGGGTAGCATAAGCATTTTTTGACAAATAAAGAAGGCAAAAGACCATAGCTTCCATGGTTCCATATAATTGAGGTATGACAGTTTAAGTGGTGTCAAACAGAATTAATTCAACAGTGTGAATGCGCCCAAATAAGTTATTCTCCACCACTAAGAAAACTCAACCTGTTTTTTGGGCAAGAAAAGAAACATGGCGAGAACTGAACTTGCAGCACAGAGTAGCTTCTGAGAAGGAGTAAAAGGCATTATTTCTGGTATTGGCCAGGTCCAGTCCTGTTTAGTTTCAGGGATGGAAATTCCAACAATCAATTTTGCTTTTGTGATTTAAAGAATACTGATTAACTTTGCAGAAGAAAAACATAATGTGTGACTTACCTGGTTTGCTTCTGATCTGAGGAGGCAGCATTTTCTCCAAGGTATTGTAAATGCCAGCATCTGAGATCACCAAAGGAGCATAAACCTTCACCTCTCCATTCTGTCCTTTCTGAACACTCACTCCTGAAAAGGGTAACTGTTTAGCAACAGCACTTAGCACCAAAGAATCAAGAATACCTTAGGGCAGGCAGCAGTAATAAGGTTAGATAGTTTAAATGCCCAAAGTGTCCTCTCTCTAGGTCTATCTAAGCTGATCCCTCTGTGATATAAACTCCTAGGCATGTTTTTCCACCTCTTTCCATTAGACCTCTCTCAGCATTTCCTTAGAATGATGCTTGATCACTTTGAGTAACTTTCCTATTTTAGGATGCATCTATACTGTAGAATTAATGATGTTTGGTACCACTTTAACTTCCATGGCTCAATTCTATAGAATCCTGGAATGTGTGGCTTGTTGATGCACCAGCACTCTTTGGCAGAGAACACTAAAGACTTTGTAAACAACAGCATTAAAACTTGGTAGTAAAAATGGTGTCAAGCTGCATTAATTCTACGCTGTAGATGCACCCATAGAAAGGAATTCTTATCATGAAGATTTTAGTATGTTTCTCAAAGCCATTGGTGTTTTTCCTCCTTAATCAGAATTTCTAACCATTGCACACACACTATCAAGAAGTACCACTTTCAAAACCTTCTATATAAATTACTCCAATCAGGGATTTGCTGCTGATCAAGAGACATATGTGCCAGTCATTCTATGCTTAAGAAGGCCTAGGACATGATAAAACTTTCTTCTCCATTGCCTCATTGGCTATCATCCTAGTCCAGCCTTCTATATGGGACCCCAGTATAGTACACTGCATTATTATCTCTCTTTAACTTCCATGGCAACATCCTATGGAATGCTGGGATTTGTAGTTTAGAGAGAGGATATTTAGAATAATCAGCCAAAGAGCTCTTGAGCTTTATTGGACTACAAACCGCAAATTCCACAAGAGACAGTGTAAAAATGTGGAGCCTCCTGTGGCCTAGGAGATAAAAGCCTCATGACTTGAAGGTTGGGTTGCTGACCTGAAGGCTGCTAGGTTCGAATCCCACCCGGGGAGAGTGCGGATGAGCTCTCTCTATCAGCTACAGCTCCATGCGGGGACATGAGAGAACCCTCCCACAAGGATGGTAAAACATCAAAATATCCGGGTGTCCCCTGGGCAACGTCCTTGCAGACGGCCAATTCTCTCACTCCAGAAGCAACCTCGGTTGCTCCTAACACGAAAAAAAGTGTAAAAATAGTGTAGTGTGATAGGGCTTTTGTTCTAGAGCTCCATTTCTTCTAAATCTCACTTCTAAATTTCTCTTGAGACTCACCAATTGCAGTGCCACTTTCAGAGAGTAAGATTTGAAGCACACGGGCCCTGGTTAGCACAGCACCTCCTGATTGTTCAATGACGGGTATCATGTGGAAAGGAATTTCACTAGATCCCCCTTTTGGATACCATGCTCCACGCTTGTAGTGATGGATCATGAGGAGATTAATCAAGAAACTTGAGTCTTTGGGAGGAACTCCTGTGAATATATTTGGAGAAAGGCGGGGAGAAAAATTGTAAAAAAAAAACTATTGGTGGCTGAAGCAAACAATATTAGAGAGGGTCTTCTTGTAGGCTGATTCCATTGCATTGAAAGAAGGTTGGAATTGCAGTCCAGTAACAGCTGGAGGCAGTTCAGGACAAGATCCTGAGGTGTAAAGATATATCACTAAATAAATTGGGGATTTTTAGGGTTATTACATTTCTCATGTCTAGAATAGTTATGAATGCTAGATAGTGAATAAAGCTATCTTTCAAAGGTATCTTCTGATGATAATCTTTCTTGGAAATTCCTAATGTCCAGAGAGGGCAAAATGTGTTTCACAAAGAAAGGTAAAATGACTGTGAAACATTATATATATGTGAATATATAGTAGGTTACGTGGAAGAATCCCTATTATTACGCACCTCCTATGGACCAGTCAACCATTAATGATAATGTCTTCCCACTCTAGATGCCTCCTGGCCCCCTGGATCCCTGTCTAAGGAAAATTCTTCAAGAACAATGGCATATCAGCTGGAAGGGTTCTTGAATCCCATTCTTCAGATTTGTTTTGCAGAGGATGGTCAGATAGGGAGCCACCCAGCTATTGGAGTGCCCTTGGAACTCAGGTGTTTCTCAGAGATAGGCGGAGGAGCAAGTCAAGGACTTATGCCTGTCTCGGCTAAATCCACACTAGGTTGCTTCCTCGTCTGGCAATTACATAAATTCAATGCAATTAAATAGAATCTAGGTTAAATAAAGTGTCCCTTTCACAATCCAATTATTTGTATCTGATCTCATTGTTCCATGGTAGGCCAGCAAAAAGTAATTAAAAAGGCAAAACCTCCATGGAGAATAATTATGAAAAGCAAGTCAGAGAAGAAATAGTGACACTATTAAAAACTGGGTCATTCTGGGAGAAAATAACCATCAAGTGAGACCCATTACCCCTTCCTCACCATAGAAGAAGTAGCTGAAGATAGTTAGCAGTTCCTGATTGGAGGTCAACTGGGTGGCCATTTTGCTGTGGCTGGAACATGCCAATCTGAAAACAGGAGAGATCCAGTGAATGAGGCCACATCGGATCAGGAACGTAGACAACCATGAGGGTATCATTTTCAGAACAGCCAGCAGAGCCACATGCTTCGATACTACCTTTGAGGGGAGAAATGAATGAGAAGACTTGGTAAAATTGTTTTCACACTTAGGTGAGCAGAAATAGTCAACCTAAATCCATAGGTTTCTATCTGTAATTGTATTACAATGTGAAGGTCTATAGGCATAGTGAAATTACTCTTTCAGTTCTCCATGCTTCCCCACATTTAATTACTTTTTAAAAAAAATCTCAAGTACTTTACTGTACTCTTTGTGAAGAAATTTGCTATTTCTTAGTTATTATCAAAATAACTAAGCATAAAAATTAACAGCATACAGTACATAAAACACATCTATGCGACCATGTTGGATGTTACTTAATTTGACTCTTATTCCTGAGGAACATTGGTCTATTGTAATCTTGTCTTTTTGGATCCAAAATGCTGAAGTGCACCTCTTAAATGCAGCTTAAAAAGTTACCTTTTTGGCCTACAACTCCTAGAATCTCTGTGAGGGTTGTAGACACTGTAGTCTAAAAACAACTTTTCCCCAGCTCTGTGCATAAGTAAGACCTCTTAGTGCTCTCTCTCACCTTTGCTAACCTTATGAACTCTTGGATGCCCTCTTTCTCTTCTGGGAACTGCCTCTCCAACTCCTCACCAAAAGCCTTTTTGCCACAGAAAAGTGTATAATCCTTGTCCCCAATGGTTATGATATCATAGGGATCCTCCAACTGAACCCAGTCGAGCTGCCCATTGGTGAGCTGGTCCATGATTACCCTCAGCATGCCATTCTTGTGCATTTGCCCCACATAATGGATGCCTAAAAAGAGTGAAAAGACCTCCCATAGTCAGACAAAGTAAAGCAGAGATATATTTGGACTACATTTTAAGCAGATAGAGAAACCTTCTTGTTTAACTTTTTGACTTGGTGCATTTATCAAGTTTTCCACCATAAAAAAAATGAAAGAAAAGAAGGACATCTTGGGCAACATGCAGTTAGTGGCTAAGGCAGGGGTTGGCTCTTTTTGGACAAGGTGGAAGGAAGGAACCCTATGTACAGTGATCAAAACCCCAGTCCAGAAGAACTGTTGCTGCTGTTGCTGTTGATGCGGAAGGGACATTGGAAGGAAGCAATGGAGACACAGATATAAATGGTCTGGTTTCTGAGGGGAAGGAAAAGGAAAATGTACTCCACTTTTGAGTGCACTACTGTGTCTTCCCTCATGAGTTGAGGCTGGCTTCTTTTTCCCCCTTTCTGTCTCCTCTCCAACAGCAGCAACAGCATCCCTGTGTGGGGCTTGAAAACTGCCTGGTTGGAAGGAGAACCTGTGCTCATGAGGCATTATGCTCAGCCTGGCTGACATAAGATCCACTGGATGCCGATAAACTGCCGGGCCCAATTCAAGGTGCAGGTTTTGACCTATAAAGCCCTATACGGCTCGGGCCCTACCTATCTCCATAATCGCATCTCCTCCTATGAGCCAGTGCGGACCTTGAGATCATCCGGGGAGGCTCTTCTCGCGCTCCCACCACCGTCTCAAGTGCGGCTGGTGGGGACGAGAGAACGAGCCTTCTTGGCAGTGGCCCCCCGGCTCTGGAATGCATTGCCAAAAGAGATCAGTCAATCCCCTACATTATCCAATTTCCTTAAGGAACTGAAGACCTGGTGGTGTCGGCAGGTTTTTGAGTAATTACATTGGAATACGCCAATTTCTGGGCCTGAATATATTGCACAAGATTTCCCTAACTTAAAATGATATATTTTAATATATTGGGTTTATGGTTCCCGTCCCCTTGATCTGGTCATTAGGCTTGTCCGATCGATGGAAAAAATGTTTCAATTCTCGTTTCTAAAGTAGGGGGTGCCGGCTCTTCGATATAGAAATTATTTCTTAATTTTTCACCCAAAATTTTCGGATATTTCTGAAAATTCGTAATGTTTCTAAAATGTTTCTAAAATGGCGGACGTGCATGCGCAATCGCCAAAAAAACAGGAAACCGGGGGGGGACATTTCTGGGGGTCTCCCGCCCTCATTTCTTGAGCTATTCTCATCAAATTTGGTACAGTGGGAGAACACATTCCACACTCTTTGCTCAACAAATTGCAGAATGTTTCCTGTCTCCTATGATTTTTGGCGAATTTTCATAACTTTTTATAATACACTATTTTTCAATATTTGAAGAAACCTGTTCCTGGTTTTAAAGTCTTATTTCCTGTTCAATTGGGTTCTTATCACTGTAAAAGTCCCTCTTCTACTTGTGTAGACTTTGGATTAGAAATGCAGCACACGCCAAGCAATGCCTTGACAGGATTGGCAACGTCCTTTGGAAACTATAAATTGCTGTGGACCCTCTATTGAATCAAATCAATGTCTGACTTTGTGATTGCAGAAATAAAACTCAGCCCAAGGCTTGGGAATAGAAATGGAGCGTGAGGGAAGCAATGCCTTGGCGGGTGCCCCACGTCCTTTGGAAACTATTTCTTCCAATGTACCCTTTAGGTTTGAAAACAATGTGTGTCTTTGTGATTGCTGCAATAACACTCAGCCCGGGGGCTTGGGATTACAAACGGAGCGGGAGGGAAGCAATGCACTTGCAGGAACGCAGACGTCCTTTGGAAACTATTATTTTCAAGTTCCCCCCCTTTCAGGATTGCAAAGAAGGGCTGATGTGGTGATTGCTAAATTCCAAAAAAGAAAACAGAAAGGCAAAGGGACTCCCTCTGGAGTAGAAATGTAAAGCACCCCAAGTTCTGCACTTGTTCCCTAAAAGTTCCCTAAAGCCACAGCAAGGACTCTGCCACAAGCCCCAAGCCAATTTTCCCCCAAAAAAACACAATATCGAACCAGCAACAACAGACAGACACTCTACCCCCTATAGCCAGAACAGTCACTTAGCCCTCTCTCCCCCAAGCAAGCAAGCAGCTTCCCAGCGCTCGCGAACCACCCTCTCTCCTCGGTATCCTAGCCCAGAATGGCTTGGCTCAGTTGGGGAGGGGATTTTTATAGAGATCCTCCACGTGGACGCGGAGGACGCTAGCCCCCACCTTTTTCAGCCATCGTGGAAGTCTCTGATTGGCCAGGGAGTGGTAGCCATGTTAGGCTGCGCTAGGCTCCCATTCATGTTAGGTTGCAGAAACAAAAAAAAAATAAAAAAAAATTTGGAAGGAAAAAATTTAACGAAAATTTAAAGAAACAATTAGAGAATGGGCCAATGATGGTTCGAATTACATTGCCAGTTGCGCCCAGGGAAAACGTTTCAATACTCGTTTCAAAAAACGAGAACAATCCGAAATAATTACAAAACGAGAAACATAACGAAAATTTGGACAACCATACTGGTCATATAAGTGTTATTTATTGTTATAACTGTATTATTTTACTTTGCTTAATAATGTGTTATTATGTTGTTAAGTAATGTTTGTGTGGTTTTTATGACTGGAAACCGCCCTGAGTCCCATCCAGGAGATAGGGCGGTATATAAATAAATTATTATTATTATTATTATTATTATTATTATTATTATTATTATTATTATTATTATAAGATCTCAGCCATTGTTGTGTCAGAGGCATCAGACCACACAACGTACAGATATAATGTTCCCACTGGGCCGTTGGTTCTGTGATTTGTACACCATCCAAGGCCTATAGTAATTTGATAGATTTTGAAGTGTGGGCACTGCCCATTGCTATGCCACCTAAACAAGTTTTTTTTAAAAAAGGAAGCTATGGTGATATGATGATGATGATGATGATAATGTTGTTGTTGTTGTTGTTGTTGTTGTTGTTGTTGTTGTTATGTTTATTTATATCCCAATTTTTACTCCCTACAAAGGAGACTCAAAGCAGTTTACATATATCTGTATCTCTTTTTTCACTCCTCTCCTCTCCCCAGGCAGAGCTTTCCAAACTTTGTGTCAAAATACATTAATGTGTTAGCTACAGTGTTTAGATGCGCCACACAAATAGAGTGAGAAATGGCAAAAATCTTGGCAATGTATATTGTTATCTTACAAATAATGCATAATGTTGTGACTCTATACAGCTTGATATTACACTTTATGTATGTGTCCATATCTCTTATAAGGGGTTAGTTTAATCTCCAGTTTATGAGTAAAACTAAATTACTATGTCACAAAATGATGCATGACTTAAAAGTGTATCACAAACATGAAATGTTTGGAAAACCCTGCTCTAGGGAGACAGAAATCACACACTCAGGCATTCTCAAGAAATAATTTTTGGACAGCAACAACATATTCAGACATTCAGCAATTAGAGTAAATGTGGGAAGAGACAAGTTGTGGTGGTCCTTGTATGGGCAGCGACAATCTGAAGAAAGCCTTTTTTATACAGGGATTTTCTATGTGATGGAAAACCCTGTACAGAGTAGGCTTTCCCCTTCAGAAAGTAGCTGTCCCTATTAGGAGAGCAATTATAGACAGCGGAGTTTGTTTGCATTCTCTAGTCCTTGCATGTTTACTTTAACAGGATTACCAGATCTCTGAATAGGGTCAGAGAGAACAAGCTTCAGTGATTTCTATCTAATGGGACACAGTTCTACATGCAAGGTCAAGGCTGTCCTTATCACAAAATTTGGAATTACAGTAAGACTTCCATCTCCATGAGGGATAGGTTCCCAGTTCAGCCATGATCACCTGAAGCCACAGATGTAACCAAATACTATTAAATAACATGGGCACCAGTCCAAGCATATCATAAATTTGTGCTGTAGGACTTAAGATACTCAAAGAGGTATCTAGGAATTTGCTAGGTTCCCCAAAACAACATAGAGTCTCCTGGGAGACCTGGTAAATTCCAATGCTTTTTCTCTAGGTGCAGGTGTGTGAAATTGCAAATAGGTGTTCAGTGGTTACAGGTTCTTATTGTACATCATTCACAAAAACATAACCTTGCTAGAAAAATCCACCTCTCCACTTCAGCTTCTGTGAAAATTGTAACTACTCTCAGACAAAATACTTGAAAATGGGGACATCATTGTCTTTTTAAAAAATGTCCTAATCCTTCATCTCTATGAGCCCTCCTTCTATTAAATTGCTGTTTCTAGATATGGTAGACAGAGGTCTCTAGTGCTACTCTATTTGTAGTGTTGCATGTTTCAGATCCCATACAAAGAAAGCTTTCATCTCAGCTGGCATTTAGGACTTTGCATTTGCTCCAACAGTGCTTTGTATCAAGGACTGTTCACATCATTTGATCCCTGTCTGAACATGCAAAGAGTAAGGTATCTGACGGAAAACTAGATTCTTTTCCAATATCTAGCGGTAGGTAATATCTTCCATACAAGTAGAATAATAGCTCACTTTGGATTTTACTCTATCTTTTAAAGCAGCTATTCAGAGTGCAGAACTCTTTCACCAAAATAGATTCTGCACCTTGGATGTCTTAAAGCCTGTAGCAGGTTTACTACCCAACTGCTATGGGAGCCACTGGCAGCACTTTGTTCTGCAACTGTGGGCAGGTCAGATGATATTGCAATTTGTAAGGAATATGACCTATTTGGCCTGCCTTGGGTCTTGATGTGCAGCAATACACCAAAGCAGTTGAGTAGGGTTTTTTTCTTAAACTAATTCATTTTGTTCTAATATTAACCCTTACCAACATCAAACTCAAAGCCTCTCTCCTGAAAGGTGTGGCAACATCCTCCAGCCTTGCTGTGCTGCTCTAGCACCAAAACCCGTTTTCCTGCCTTGGCCAAGACAGCTGCCACAGACAGACCTCCGATGCCGCTTCCAATAACAATCGCATCTAAGTTGGAGGGCACTCTATCTGCAGAAAAACCTAGGAAAAAAAGGAGAAGGAAGTTGAGACTCAAAAGCGCACAATTTTTAAAGGATGAAATTCATTTCAGTCTGGACCGATTGGTTTATCTGTAATACCTGTAAATCACCTATGGATAATATGGTCCTCTACATGTATAAAACAGAGTTATTTATCTATTCAATCTGGTCAATACAAAAGGGGGGAAATAGCATTTGAGTTCATTTGTGGAGAATAAAGGTCTGTAGCCACTCTAAACACCTTCGCAGAAGCATACGAGAAGCTCGGCCTCCCATTGAACATCGAGAAAACCAAAGTGCTCTTCTGACAGGCACCAGCTAATCCCTCTGCAATACCAGGAATACAACTTAATGGTGTAACATTAGAAAATATCAACCATTTCTGCTACCTTGGCAGCCACCTCCCCAGAAAAGTCAACATCGACACTGAAATACAACACCGCTTGAGCTCTGCGAGTGCAGCATTTTTCCGAATGAAGTAGAGAGTGTTTGATGATCAGGACATCCATAGATATACCAAGGTGCTTGTTGATAAAGCCATTCCCCTCCCAACCCTGCTCTACGCCTACAAAATGTGGACGGTCTACAGACATCACACTCAACTCCTGGAGCGTTTCCATCAGTGTTGCCTCAAAAAAATTCTGCAAATCTCTTGGGAAGACAGGCAGACAAATTTCAGCGTGCTGGAAGAAGCAAAGACCACAAGCACTGAAGCAATGCTCCTACGCCATCAGCTCCGCTGGACTGGCCACGTTGTCTGAATGCCCGATCACCATCTCCCAAAGCAGTTGCTCTACTCCAAACTCAAGAATGGGAAACGTAATGTTGGTGGGCAGGAAAAAAAAAGATTTAAAGATGGGCTTAAAGCCAACCTTAAAAACTGTGGCATAGACACTGAGAACTGGGAAGCCTTGGCCCTTGCGTGCTCTAACTGGAGGTCAGCTGTGACCAGCAGTGCTGCGGACTTTGAAGAGGCACGAATGGAGGGCTTAAGGGAGAAACATGCCAAGAGGAAGGCATGTCAAGTCAACCCTGACCGGGACCGCCTTCCACCTGGAAACCAATGTCGTCACTGCGGAAGAACATGCGGGTCAAGAATAGGTCTCTTCAGCCACCTACGGACCCACTCTCAAGACCCCACAACTGAAGACCATCATCCTTGGCCTACGAGGGATCGCCTAAGTAAGTAAGTAAGTAAGTAAGTAAGGAAAATATACCAAAATGCATTAATGTCTTCATATTTGTAATGGAAATAGTTTAAAGTCAATTAATTGTTGAAAAATATGAAACTGAAATATTTTCCATTCCTTGTGTACAACTAAGTTTTTAAAATGAGAAAATCAGTTCCATATGGAGTTCTATGAGAGTGTAGCCTCTAATGAAAAAATCTCATCTCTTGTGACCATGGATTGAATTGATCTCACTGGTAAAGCCCACAAGCTGGATCTTTGAAGCTGATAAACATTTGTAATTTTCTTCTGTTCTGCTTCCATGGGGTTACAAGTGGTATTATGTTCCTTTCCTTAATGCACTTTTTATTATCCTCATAACCCTTGAAGTTGGCTATATTGAAAGAAATAGACTAGACCAGTGGTTCTCACCCTGTGGGTCCCCAGATGTTTTGGCCTACAATTCCCAGAAATCCCAGCCAGTTTACCAGCTGTTAGGATTTCTGGGAGTTGAAGGCCAAAACATCTGGAGACCCACAGGTTGAGAACCACTGACCTAATCAAATTCTTGATTCTGGTTCAAGATAATTATTTTACAATGCTGCCTTTATCTGGAGCTGGCCTAACAAGCTGGGTACTGCAAAGGATGGAACAATGATGGGATGTGAAAGAAAAGGAAGAAATTCCTTTTACTTTTTCTCCTATTCATTTAATCGAAATATCTTGTTCTTTCTGTTGAACTCAGGGAAAGTTTTTGAATGATGTTTATCAGAAAGTGAACTCGGTTGTCTCTAATCCCTAGTTGTATCTTTCAGCTACATCCTTTGAACCAATTGTTTTGATAGCATGCCTGGCTACATACATTGCAAGAGATCTGGGCAAGGTATGCCTTTATAGCCATATATTTCAAAGGTCATCCTGTCCTAAAAGCAACATATACCAGTCCTATAAATCATTTAGTGATTTGTCTTACAGAATTGCTAAATCAATTAGTAACATAAATCAATTAGTGACTTGTCTTGCAGGATCACTGAATGGTTGTTTAAAAAAATGGAACTGGAATGGAGTGGACTTAGAGGTGTGGAAAAAGGAAGTTCATGGTAATGATCAAGATAGATGCCTCCATTCCTCACAAACCTTTATGGAAGTCTCCTTTGTATTTTTTGCTATTTACTCCCCAGGAAAACAATTCTGGATTTAGCTCATATGGTACTTGTCAGTGAGAAAAGAAATAGTTCCTGATCTAAAGTGTTCCAGGTATAAAGTTTGGTATAAAGAGAAAAGTTCCAGGAAGGACTGGCTGCTTTAATGATAAGCAGCAATGAATCCTGAAGCATTTTAAGGAAAAGCATGTTAATATAAACGTATTATAACCACAGACTGGAATGGCTCTCTCCCTGGAAACTTTTATAAATAGGAACGTTGTTTTTCACCATTTAGTTCTCCAAAGAAACAATTAGTATTGCTAACAATTTTTTGCACCGTAACAAAGTCTCTGAAAACTACTCTTTGAAGGCTATTCATACTGCAGGACTTGCTCTGCAAAAGAAAGAAAATGTTTTTGTGCAGAAAGAAGCATCAATTTTGTATGGAAATCAGTATTTTTGCATAGATAATATTGTTTCTGTGCAAAAAAGCCTCTTTCTTCACAAATGTAATGTGCAAATTTTGCATAGTGAGCCTCTAGCTATAGCAATACTGTGCAGGAAAAAATCTTTAGCACAGAAAAGGATATTTTCTCTGCAAAATAGCCATGTGCAAATTTTTTATACTATAAATTCTGAGCTGTAAAGATTCTTCTCAGTCCAGGATTCTCCTTGTCAGGGCTGCCTGACACTCCAGACACGGGTTTTTTTCCCCTAAATATTCTCAAATATTCTTTCCATCCCTAATTATAAGTATGTTGTTTCTCTTAGAGGAATGAATGCTGTATGGCAAAGTTCAATTAAACATGCTGTTGCAACATGACTTTTTTTTGCAACTCCTCGTGCTGAACCCCACTATATCCCCTCCCACTGCCAATCAAAGTGAAGAAAGAAGCACCCAGTTGATTTAATTGTACAATCTTTGTTTGGGGACACAGAGTGAGAACAAACAATAAAGTGACAACCATACTGCTGCTTGCCAGGGTGATAATAATAATAATAATCATCATCATCATAGAATCATACAAATAGTAGAGTTGGAAGAGACCTCATGGGCCATCCAGTCCAACCCCCTGCCAAGAAGCAGGAAATCGCATTCAAAGCACCCTCAACAGATGGCCATCCAGCCTCTGTTTAAAAGCTTCCAAAGAAGGAGCCTCCACCACGGCCTGGGGGAGAGAGTTCCACTGCCGAACAGCTCTCACAGTGAGGAAGTTCTTCCTGAGGTTCAGGTGGAATCTCCTTTCCTGTAGTTTGAAGCCATTGTTCCGTGTCCTAGTCTGCAGGGCAGCAGAAAACAAGCTTGCTCCCTCCTCCCTATGACTTCCCTTCACATATTTGTACATGGCTATCATGTTTCCTCTTAGCCTTCTCTTCTGCAGGCTAAACATGCCCAGTTCTTTAAGCCTCTCCTCATAGGGCTTGTTCTCCAGACCTTTGATCATTTAATTATTATTATTATTTATTATTATTATTATTATTATTATTATTATTATTATTATTATTCCCATCTGTATTTTATGTTTTTATGAATGTCTAATGTAATTTAATAACTTTTTAATTGATTCACAATGTATTGTACAATTTTATATATGTGTTTTATTGTAAGCTGCCCTGAGTCACCTATTGGGTGAGAAGTGTGAGATATAAATATTATTATTATTAATTCATTTCTATCCTGCTTTTCTCCCGTGGGTGGGATTCGAAGAGGATCTGAGGGGTTTCATGCATACAATAGGGCATAGATTTTAAGAGCAAGTGAGCAAGATGTCATCCTGGCAGGCAAGAAAAGTAGCATACCCTCTAATTGTCTCAATTTAAGCAGATTAGCCACAATCAGTTGTTCACCCTGCCGATTTCACAGCTGTTTTGAAAAGGTCCCACTTTCCCCCTGCTTTTTCAGTTACACAACGGATTCAATTGATTCAGCTCTAAGTTCAAAGTATAAAGTACAGATTGATCCATTATCTGAAATGTCTGGGCTCAGAAATGCTTTGGCTTTCAGAATCATTCAGTGCATAATATAGGTATTCAAAAATACCCAAGTCTAAGCATGAAATTCATATATGCTTCAAATACACTTTTCATACATAACCTGAAGGTAATTTTATACCTTCAATTGTTTTGTGCATGAAACAAATGTATGTGCATTAAATCACCAGAAAGCAAATGAGTCCTTCTCTCAACCATCCATGTGGACATTTTAGGATTTTAGAATATTTTGACTTGTGGAATTGCAGACAAGGATGCTCAACATGAACACAATTAAAGTACAATGATTCCACATTGACTACCATGGTGACATACTATGGAATCCTGGGGTTTGTATTTTCATGAGGCAGCACAACAGTGGTGCTCAACATTAGGTTGGGACTTCTTGGAGATGCATTCACCTCCAAGAAGTCCCAGCCAATATGTCCAAAATCAGGAATTCTGAGTATTGGAGTCTAAAACATCTGGAGGACCAAATATTGAGTGCCATACACTAGAGCTTATTGGAGAAGAATTATAACAACTCCTACTTAAACTGCAAATTTCATAGGCTATTGCCTCGGCAGTTAAAGTGGAACCATAGTATTACAAATGTGGAAGGTGAAAGGGCTCTAGGAAACCCGAGCACCTGCTCTGACTATTGATGAGTAACTTCAGGTTATTTCCTGCTCCAATCTCAATGGGTTATTTGTCTTTGATTTGGACTGGACAGTCAAAGAGAGGTAAAGCATTTGGTTGACCTATTTGGGATATAGGTTGAGCATCCTTTATCCAGCATTCTGGAATCTGAAATACTCCAAAAGCAAAAACAGTCTATGTGGGTTGCTATGGTAAGATACTTTCTGATGGTTAATGTACACAAACAGTGTTTCATGCACAACATTATTTAAAATATTGTGTATGAAATAACCCTTTGTCCATATGTTTAAGGTGAATATGATATATAGAAAGATTTTTGTTTTTAGGCTTGGGTTCCATCTCTAAGATATCTCATTATGTCTATATATGCAAATGCAGGCATACCAAAAATAGAAATCACAAACACTTCTGATTCCCATTATTTTGGATAAGGGATACTCAAAGTATGTCAGTTACTCTGGAGAACCAGGATGACCTTATCTAGAGATATTATCAGAGTTTGACTGCATGAATACATAATAATAATTTTAATAACAACCTTGTGTATGTTTTCAATTGGAATGATAGAATCATGAAGTTGAAAGAGACCACAAGTGCCATCCAGTCCAACTCCCTGTTTGAAATTGTCTATGTTTTAACTTTTGTGAGTGACCTTGAGTCCCAGTATAGGAGGACAGATGGGATACAAATGCTACAACAACAACAGATTCTAATGCTTTTTATAAGTTGAGCAGGCCATGACAGGCGCTATAGTTAGTAGTTGCATCCTAGTTCCCACAGTTCTTTCCTTCCTCTTCCACAAATGAGCTTAGGCTATGAAAGCTTCAGATTGCCTTTGTTTATTTTGCCAAGACAGGAGTGGAGAAGTGAGGCCCTCGGGCAGCATTCCTACATTTTCTGTGTTGTTTTTGTGGCCCTCAAAGTCTCCAAACTTCCATATTCCCCCTCCGCACAGTAGCTTCCATTTCCTGGAAGCCTTTCGCCTTATAGTTTGCAACCACCCCAGACAATACCTCCTAACATTTCAAATGAATACTGGGCTAGAAGTGAGAGAGGATGCAGCAGTGTGTTTTTGCCCAAATCTACTGGGAAGGGAAGGATTTCCACCTCTCCTCTCTGAGCTGTAAAGTAGATTTACACTTTGAACTCAGTTTGCAGCAACTGAAGAATGCTGATAAGAGTGGGAGCAGGAGAGAGAATCTGGGGCATTTTAAAAGCAGCTGAAAAAGTGGCACGACAAAGGATTATTTGGGACTGTTCCTGACAAATTGGGGCAGTTGGAGGACATGCCACACTATTTAACATAATATCCCACATTTTTTGAAAGCCCATGTGGACTTCTAATTACTTCTGGTCTTTTGTTTGGTTTGATTTGAGTTTTGATCACTCCCCAGAATATCCTTAGGCAGAATTTCACAAGGACAGAAAAATGACTCAATACAGAGTAAAAGGTAAAGGTAAAGGTTTCCTCTGACGTTAAGTCCAGTCACGTCTGACTCTGGGGGTTGGTGCTCATGTCCATTTCTAAGCCGAAGAGCCGGCGTTGTCTGTAGACCCCTCCAAGGTCATGTGGCCGGCATGACTGCATGGAGCATCGTTACCTTCCCGCCAGAGCGGTACCTATTGATATACTCACATTGGCATGTTTTCGAACTGCTAGGTTGGCAGGAGCTGGAGCTAACAGCGGTCGCTGACGCCGCTCCCGGGGTTTGAACCTGGGACCTTTCGGTCTCCAGCTCAGTGCTTTAACACACTTCGCCACCGGGGCGAATACAGAGTACAAGAAGTTAAAATCCATTTCCTGCAGGGCTAGCAAACTAAAATCTGACATGATAAAACATCAGGGGAGGTAAAGAAAGTGGGAGGCGGGGGTAAATTGGGAAACTGGAACCAAGTTACATGTGTTAAGATTATACAAGTGTTCCAGTTAATATGTGCTAGGCAGAACTCAGAAAATATCCTTTTGTGGACTACTAATACTGAAATTTATTTATTTATTCATTTATTTGTTAGACTTGTATACCGCTACTCCCAGTTTGGCTCGGAACGGTTTACAGAAATAGATTAAAACAATACACTTAGCATTAAAATAACAATAAAAACAATAAAAACAACAATAAAAACAGACATAGCCTCAAATTCCTCAGCTAAACTTGGCTGTTCTGGCTGGAGGACTCAGAGAGTAAAAATTTCCTTTCGTAACAGAAGAATGAAACCAGAAAATGAAAAATTCTTCAGCACATCACTGTCTTGCAAATGAAAACCAAAAAGTACACACTCTCCTCTCCCTGGGTTCCTTTTCAACAAGATTGCAGGACATAAGTTTTTTCGTATTCCAAGGGGTGGGTCCAATCAAATTACAAGCCAATCCACTTCCTGGCCGGTGCGCTTACCTTTCTTGAGGATCTTTTTGCGAGCCTCCTGGTCCGTCACTATTGGCTTAGGCGAATGCACAGACCCCTGGCTGAAGGGGTTCCTCCCCATTCCATGGAGACGATAGAAGAAAACCAACCCAGGGATCGGAAGAACCAACAAGAGCAGGAGCATATACTGCCACATAACTGCCTGAGTCTTGTATGTTTGTGTTCGTTTGTGAAAGAGAGAGAAAAAGAACGAGAGACAGATGGAGGAGAGTTCAGTATCCAGCACACTGAACGACTGGGCAAACTTATCCAATTATCATTCTTCATGTGATTACCATTGGCATCTGGCCAACTGGGAGTAAAGATACGTACGTAACCCTTTGCTCCCCAATAGTGATCTCAGAGGTCTAGGGTCAATCCAAAGTATCTCTGATGCCTGTGGTAAAGCAGAAAATAGCATATGCTTCTCTCTTCCACAACCAACCAGGGAAAAGCAGGGGCAAAATTCTCCCTATCAACAGGTCCTGCAAATAGATACAAATAGTCGCAACGATGTTGATAGTAATCCACTACACAACTCAAATACACCAATTTACGAATATATTCCCCTCTTTCAGTCCATGTCAACTGGAGGAAAGTGAATCAAATGGCTAAGATAATGAGTGCAAAATTGGGAAACAGAAAATGCTGTTTGAAAATGCATATTTCCTGTTTGGGAAACACTCCATACTTCATACATAAAGGAAAGGAAGTCATATGACTGGATAATGATTGTATCTCAAATAAATAAATGCTAATAAAAATAACCATTGCAGTTGCACTGTGATTAGGGTTTTCCTTTATCCTTCATGATGCTGCAGTTTTAATAGGAATAGCTACAAAAACATATCAATTAATTAAATAACATGCAACATGGGGAAAGAGCCAAAATAAATTTACAAACAATTTGCTTGCCTTTCCTTACACTCAGAATCTGCTTCCTGTGGCTGTTGTATCACTCTGCCCAACAATAGGGTTGACTCCGCTCATGCTGGAAACTTGCCCATATGATTTGGGTAATAGGAGCATTTGGAGAGATATTTTTTGGATATTAACCGGAGAATACCCATTGTTTAAGTAGTGAGCCTCTCCCTTTCTTGCTCAGCATGCAGTGCAGTAAACTCAAGATTAAGGATAAACTAATCCGTCTTGTTCACTTGAGTCATATTAAACCACTTATGGTAGCCAAATCCCTCTTAGTTGAAATACTGTCTCTTACAATTGCGATCTCTTCTGTAGGATGGGCCAGGATGTAAAATCAGAGGGCTACAGAGAGATGGTTTGGAGCTGTGTTGGAAAAATTGTCTTTACGGAAGGGTGGGGGGGGGGGGGGAGCAATTTAGTGTCAGAGCTAGCATGACTCAAAAACAAGCCGTTTCTTAAAGCCAAATCAATTCAAGACAATCAAAATCAAGACAATTCTTTAAACAGATTAATCAAAAGAGAAGTTGGGGAGTACTCAATTTTAAATCTATTTTGAAGAGCTTGGTGTTGAAAATGGACCACCAACTAATCAACTGGATTTATGACAGATCTGATATTAATATATTACAGACATATTGCTATATATTATAGAATAAATATCACATTAGAGAAAACATAAAATACTTTCTCTTTAATTATAAAAGATAAAGGTTTCCCCTTGACATTAAGTCTAATTGTATCCGACTCTGGGGGTTGGTGCTCATCTCCATTTCTAAGCTGAAGAGCCCATGTTGTCCGTAGACGGCTTCAAGGTTATGTGGCTGGCATGACTGCATGGAGCACTGTTACCTTCTTGCCGGAGCAGTACCTATTGGTCTACTCACATTTTCATGTTTTCGAACTGCTGGGTTGACAGAAGCTGGGGTTAACAGTGGGTGCTCGCTCCCTGGATTCGAACCACCAACTTTCGGACAGCAAGTTCATCAGCACAGCGGTTTAACCCACTGCGCCACCGGGGGTTCCCTCTTTAATTATAGGTGATACTACAATTTGCAATATTTATTTTTGCAAGGATCCTGGACTTCTAATCCCTGCAAATGTGGAGGGACTATGGTATTTGTATGTAACTATGGTTGTTGTAATTATCATGATATAATATTGGGGGGACTGGGTAGCAGGGAATCATATAGGTGGAGAAGTCCACTTCACTAACTTGAGAGATATTTGGGATTGTCATTGTGAATCACAATACCTCAGGAAGACTTACGACCTCATTGAATGGGCAAAATTGCCTGCCCTACATTACTTAGACCTCTCTTCGGGCACGAAGCCCGCTGTACTCCATCACATGCAGTTGATCTACTTCTGGCAGGGCTCCATGCTGAAGTGAGGTCCATGTGTTGCAAGAGGCAGCGGAGGCAACCCGGAAGGCTGTTACAGAGACAACAATGGCTGTAAGCCGGGCAAGATACTTGTGGGTTTTGACAATTAAACTTAATATAAAGGACTATAGTAGAAATAAAGAGTTAATATTTAATAGTGGCAAGAAGAAAACTAATTTACTGAAGTGTATATCTTTGGGTAAGAAGATGTTTTATTTTATTTTACTTTTATAGCTAATTTTAAAGTAGAATGAGGATAGATTCTCCACTCCTTTTTAATGTGGAGGGAAGAAGGTTCAGAGGAAATTATAGTTTGATAATATTAGCTAGTAATAAGATATTGAGAATAATTGGAAATGTAATTACTGCTTTCAATACAATAAAACAATTTAAAAAAAATTGTACAATGATGTAATAAAATAGTGCTGCTAATAAAAAATGGCAAGCTCAAGGTTTCCTTTTTGGATTTTCTTTTAATACTTTCAAGCTGTGGATGTTTAAATCCATGGATGCCGAATCTATGAATGCAGAGGTTCAACTTTACATGTGTGAATACTAGGTGCCATAAGCTCTATTTCAAAGGAAGGGACTGGCAAAACCACCTTTGACTATTCATTGCTTAACATCCTATGAAAATTCATAGGATTGCCATTAACCAACTGGTGACTTGAAGGCACATACATAAACATACAGTATCATATGGTCTATTTTGAGGCAATGATAGGGAGAAATGATAGGGAGAAATGTATGTAATGTAGAATTGTCCTCTTGCATCAATCCAGGGAACATATAATTTGCCAAATGCTGTTGGAAATACAATTCTCTTTAATCCATGCAGAATGGAAACATGGTAAAGGATGATGGGAGTTGTTCTCAAGTCTGTAGGATCACAGATTTGCCACTCTGACCTAGATAGTACTTGAAGCAAATGAAATATTCAGTAAGGTTGCTATACTCATTGTCTGTAAAATCTGTCTAACAGGGTTATCACAGCAAGTTTTGAGTATTCCATTTTGGTTCAAATGCTTCAACATATAAATGCAAATTGAAAATCTAGTTGGCAAACTATGTACAAGCAACCCCAGAATGATGGCCATGTAGGGGGTAGATGATGTGGAAATAGGCTCTTAAAACCTATTTTTAGCCACAGTGATGAAAGCAAACCATTTATCATAACCTTCGAGGAAACTCAGAAAAGGCACTCTAGAAAGAACTGAATCTGTATCATAAGGATACATCCTGTTCCCTGTTATAAACACTCGGCATCTATGACATTGCACAATTCCTCATCCTCATGGTGTTTTCAAACTTGTCAAAGATCAAGCAACATACTGAAAAATATGAAATGTTTATTTCTTCCAAAAGTTTATGCAGTTTACCAAGATGTGGGGATGGTGACCAACCCAGATTATGAAAATGGACTAAGCCATAGCTTAACACAATGGGTTGAACTCAATGGCCTTTGGGAACAGCTTCCAACTCTGGGATTTTGTAATATTTTAATTAAACAAATCAGGGATAGTGTTGGGTTTCACAGAAAGTAAATGTCTTCTGCAGGATCCAAAAAGTTTGGGAGACACTGTCCTAGAGGCACTTAACTGAATGCTGGACCAAAAGGTCCTTCAATGTGATGCTACAAAGCTATTGTTTTATTTTTACAACCAGGCACTTTTTTCCACTGAAAGACTATATGTGTCTGACAAGACTAGTTCTTTTTCTTATGATTCAGCCTGTTTAGTTTCTTCTTCAATCGCGCTAGGTCGAGGAAAACGTTGCGTCCAAGCACAGTGGAAGAGCAAAGCAAGCCCCCATTTAGAGCCCCGAACAGGCCACAGCAGAAGACATCTTGACCTACACAGTGGAAAGGGAAAAAATACACATTTTAGAAAAGACTGTTTAAAATCTGCAGAACATATGCAACTTTTGAGGAGGTTTAGTGTGGCTTTTGGATCCCTCATAGCCATAGCTCAAAGCACCTCCAACTGTGAGAGCCAAACTTTCCCTATGTTTTCTGCCTGAAAAAGCAGTTTGAAATACTCGATTGCTTAGCGATAGCTGTTTTGATGAGCCCCTTACTCTGAAAATGAAATAACCCTTCAATATCCCAAAAGGCAACCATGAGTGAAGGACTGTCACTACCAGTCACCAACAAGCCGAAGTCTTCTGGCACTCCTAAGGGTTGAAAAAGTTGGTTGCTATGAGTTTTTCGGGCTGTATGGCCATGTTCCAGTAGCATTCTCTCCTGACATTTTGATGCATCTGTGACCAGCATCTTCAGAGGACCTCTGAAAATGCCAGCCACAGATGCAAATGGAATGTCAGGAGAGAATGCTACTGGAACATGGCCATACAGCCCAAAAAACTCACAGCAACCCAGTGATTCCAGCCATGAAAGCCTTCAACAACAGGTTGAAAAACTGCCAGATACTACCCTCTGGGCATACTCATCCTTGTATACATTGTAGCTTACAAACTTTACAGGTAAACTATCATAAGTAATTATTTATTTTCCCAATTCGACAAAAACAATTAAAGTTACTTTTAGTTATTACACATATAAATATAAAACTACAAACCTGAATGCTTCAAGTAGAGGCCTGTAAGCAAAGGATGACTGCCATATTTTGGGCAGTTGCAAAGTTTTTCTTTTTATGTATTTGTTATGTCTGATTTGTTGTTATTTAAATATAACAGAAATTATTTAGAACTGTAATATAGCACAGATATAACTTTGTCCCTGACAATGTATTAATTGAAAGTAACATGTTGGTTGTAATTTATGTCTTGTTTTATTGAGAGCTTGTGGGAGAAATGAGAAGCTGTCACTAACCTGTCAAATAGAGATTGGGAACAGGAGTCTTGGCTCTCATGGTCGCCATGACTTGTGGACTGAAGCGAACTAGGTCATGTTCCGCACCGTACATTTCACCCAGAGGAGCAGCTAGATAGTACTGGTTGGTGAGAGGAGAAGAAGCTTCCATAAATTCGACCTAGAAAGAACAAAATTAAAAATATGATAAACGAAGGCAATGGTGAAAGAGCGAGCTAGTTTCTACGTTTCAAAAGTTAAAGGAAAACTGCTCCCAGTAATTGTGCTAAGATGCATTTTCTACCATAGTTAGTTCTGACAAAGAGTGAATATGAGACAAAGACCATGTAATAAACTAAAAGAGTAAGTCAAGCCTCACAAGGGAAAGAGATCTATCATTAATATTAACACTGAGAGTACTGAGTTAGCTCTGAGCCAAAATTTGAGCTTTTCTTTATATAACTCCTTCTCATTTTCCTAGAAAAGTGCAGACCTTAAAAAATAGTATCTGAAATTCTCTAATTTCACATATGTGATTGTTAATGTGGGATTTGTGTATTGGTAGTGTTTAAATGAAATTTGTGTCTTGCCTTTATTGCATACTGATTGAATCATCCAGAGTGTACTATAGTCTGGAAAGAGTTAATTACTAAGAAGCTGTGATGACCTTGATGTGTGGCTGGAACTGGGGAGTGTCCAGACACAAGTGTGTGTATGCATTGCTGATTGCGTCAGTTCAGTTCTGTGTTGAGTTGAGTGCTGTCTGCCTAGGTGTTAAGTCCTGTGTCCATTGTCTGCAAGCCTGTTTGTCTTGATTATTACTGCTTACAGTAAAACTTTGTATATAGTTTTACTAACATCTCTTGGTGTCACTTCATTCTGTGTTCCACTGACTCCATCTAACTACTGCTGTGCTGCAAATTACTCTGACAGTGATGGCCTCTATAACCCACTATATCCTGCATTTCATAACAGTGTTAGGTCCAAGGAATTGTGAAAGATCCAAAACAGTTGCTGTATTGGCAATACAATTGCAGCTTCTGCTGTCATTGTGTGTAGTGGCAACTAAGGAACAATTATCTTGGGAGAGGGGAAATTTAAGTGATCACCCCTGGTAATGGTGTGACCTACCCACAAATTTTGGAGATTTTTTTTCTCCCTTGGCAAGATTTAATGAAAGAAGTCCCTTCCCCTTCCTCCCCCTGTGTGTATGTATGTATGTATGTGTCATCAAGTAACCTGTTGACTTGTGACAAACCTGTTAATTTCATAGGGTTTTCTCAAACAAGGAATACTCAGATGTGGTTTTGCCAGTTCCTTCCTTTGAAATATAGTCTACAGCACTTTGTCGTTGTTGACAGTTCCAATCTAAGTACTAACACCAGGGCTGATCCTGCTTAGTTTCTGAGATCAGGCAGGATCTGTTGCCTTTAGGATATTTAGAGATGCTCCTTTCCATGCAGAAGGAATATATAAGTCCTTAGAAAGGTAATTCTACATGGTTATACTCAAACGGGCTTTACCTTATCATGGAGTTGAGGAAATTTTTTGAAAGTCTTGTCTAGCATTTGCTGAGCAATCTCCATTTTAAAGTCATCATAGTCAGGCCCCCTGTTCCTCACTCGGCCTCCAGACCACTCCTCAAACCACTTGTAGTGAATCATAGTGATGATCGTCATACAAGAGCAACCTTTAAGAATTGTAAATATTTGAAAGTAGTAGTAATAGTAGTAGTAGTAGTAGTAGTATAATAATAATAATACATTTTATTTATATTCTGCTCTATCTCTCTAGAGGGACTCAGAGCGGATTACAGAACCCATATGAGGCAAACATTCAATGCCTTTTTACACAACAACATACAATACACAGACAGAGGTAAAGTCTTTCCCCTTTTTTCATCTCTGGCATCTGGAGATGCTCAATTTCCAACCATGGGAAGGCGCTCTTGTTCCATTTTTCATGCCTAGGAGCCTGTTATCTGTAGATTCTCCAACCTGTTGTCGGAATGTTTTGCATATCTGCATGGCACACCCTTTTACCTTCCCGTCAAGGTGGTATCTATTGATCTACCCGCATTGCATGCTTTCGAACTGTTAGGTTGGCAGAAGCTGGGGCTTACAGTCAGGAGCTCACCCCGACTTGTGGCTTTGAACTACCGACCCTCCAGTCAACAGATTTTCCTACAGTGGGTGAAACGTCAGGAGAAAATGCTTCTGGAACATGGCCATACAGCCTGGGAAACTCAGCTTCCTCCAAATTTAATCTTTTTATAGAATTAAATACAGTAGAGTCTCACTTATCCAAGCCTCACTTATCCAAGCTTCTGGATTATCCAAGTCATTTTTGTAGTCAATGTTTTCAATATATCGTGATATTTTTGGTGCTAAATTTGTAAATACAGTAATTACAACATAACATTACTGCATATTGAACTACTTTTTCTGTCAAATTTGTTGTATAACATGATATTTTGGTGCTTAATTTGTAAAAAAAACCATAACCTAATTTGATGTTTAATAGGCTTTTCCTTAATCCCTCCTTATTATCCAAGATATTCGCTTATCCAAGCTTCTGCTGGCCCGTTTAGCTTGCATTAGTGAGACTCTACTGTAAGAGTCATCTGAATTCCTGTCCATGGCAGTTTTGCTTGTGTTCCATCCTGTTTCCATATCTAGTTGATCTTAATCAAATACACAAGGTATTTTATTTTTTTCCCTACAGAACATCTAATGGCTATGCATTTTACCATAAAGTACATGCTTTTGCATTTTAAAAAACATTTTGGCATATATGATAGCATTTGAAGAATTTGTGAAATGTAAAACATAAAAAACTCCTTTTAGCATATTAGTAAGAGGAGTGCTAATCTGGCCAGTTTGCTTTAAGATACAAACAGCACAAAATCCTTGATCGTGACTCATCAAAACTAAATGAAAGGATGAGTTGATATATTACATTTTCCTATCTTTTATTGTTCACTTTGCCGGTTCTTAGTTGGCCTTTGCCAAATTCATTTCTAATAAAGGATAACACAAACAGTGCTATATAAATATAGGTGTGCATGTATTTAGGAGCTCCCATAGTGCAGCGGGTTAAACCACTGAACTGCTGAACTTGCTGACCGAAAGGTCACCGGTTCGAATCTGAGGAGCGGGGTGAGCTCCTGCTGTTAGCCCCAGATTCTGACAACCTAGCAGTTTGAAAACATTCAAATGTGAGTAGATCAAGAGGTATATCTCTGGCTGGAAGGTAACGGTGTTCAATGCAGTCACGCCGGTCACATGACCTTGGAGGTGTCTACGGACAATGCTGGCTCTTCGACTTTGAGATGGAGATGAGCACCAAGCCACAGAGTCTAACACGACTAGACTTAATGTCAGGGGAAAACCTTTATCTTTACCTATTCATGTATTTATGAATTATTCCCCATTTTATGACAAAATAAAACAAACAGCTTAAAGAAATATTAATAAAATCCATATTAAAAACAATGATAAGAGAAAACATCACGACAGAAAATAATAATAAAAAACAAGTGTGAGTACTATCCGTGGATAACATTGTCTTTCCAAGGTATTCCTTTCCTATAGAGAAACCAAATATAATACCTGGGTGTCTCTCTTCATACGTGGGATCCTTGGCTGATGGGAAGGTGATGTACATCATCCGGATGTTGTTACTCACCTCTTCTTTGGGTACATTAGAGTACGTGGTCATTCTGCAAACAAAAAGAGGAGAAATAGGAAGGTTGTCAGGAGAAGCCATCAGCAGATACAAAACCGTCTGCATCGGGAAGACAGCTTTCTAGGGTGAACTGACACCTCACTAAAGTTACCCCCCAAAATGTGGGGTTCTTTTCTCATGGTAGCAATTCTCTATGATGCTAAGAATTGCCAGAAATACCCCCTGTAACTATAGAGGACATCTCTTTCTGTAGAAAGGAGAATGGAAAGGTTGGATCTGTTACACTGCGCATATAAAAAAAAATCTGGGTGTTCCCTGGGCCACATCCTTACAGATGGCCAATTCTCTCACACCAGAAGCAACTCAAGTCATTCCTGACACCAAAAAAAAAAACCACCTGCCCACATTAATGGTGTGCTTTTTGTAGCAGCAGGTTGGGTTTTTTGCACATGGGAATTGCACATGGATGTTGAACTGTTCCCAATCTGATTTATGTTATGGATGCAGAGCTCAGAATTTTTACATGAATCCAAAGGCAATAGAACTCAAATGTCAATTGTGAAGAAATTCCAAATGAATTAGAAATATCATGTTCGGGCCTTCATGGGAAGTGAACATAATTTCAACATATTCTGATACAGGTCTCCTTGTAGGATAGAACAGGAGTGATATTCAATTGGGATGGAAAACCACATTCAACTGAGTCAGAGCAGCCATGAGTATCTGAAACTGCTCTGTTTGCTTAGTTTATTTTCAGAACTATTTTCAGTTTCTTTTACAAAGTTCTGAATGAGTATTTTAATTTGTTTTGCATTTTTTAATTGTTTTATTGTATTGTTTAAAGTAATTTTCCTGTTGCATATTGCCTGAAAGTGGAGCTAGTGAGCTTGAAGGAAAGATAACAATAACCTGAAAGAGTCAATCGATGAGTAACTCCTTATGCAAAAAGCAAATTATGCCATAATTGCATAACACTCACAAATACTTATTTAGCTTGCTCATATCCTTGCTCAACTGTTACCAATCTCAGTGAGGGCATAGGTACTAAATCTACTAATTCAGTATGGGGAAAGCAACTAGCTTTGTTGAAGCTGGGGAAGGAAAGTAAATAGGAAGGCTTTACTTACATGGTATCCAGATCATTGCTTGGGTAAATCCAATAGTTGCTTGACGTGAGCCCAAGCTCTTCTTTGGTCCCTCGGAGGCCCACAAAGACGAGGAAGGAACCCATACTGTGTTGGACCATTTCAGTTTGGGACTTGATTTCTGAATTTATAGAATCACAGAGTTGAAAAGGGGCAGAAATTTCACTGAAACAAACATTGATACATGCACATCCTGTCTATACAAACGGGATATTGGGTTATATTAATATTTATATATCACTATGCATTGTTGTTGTTGTTGCTGCTGCTGCTGCTGCTGCTGCTACTGTTACTTCTATCTTGCTTTTCTTGCAAAACTGAGAGTCAAGGTGGTTAATAATTTAAAAATTTAATACTGCTAAAAACATACAGAAAAGTTAATCTTAAATTGGGATTGCACTTTTCAAAATATAAATGATTTAAAACAAAAATATATTATTAAAGGATAAAAATATTAGACATATAGTACCCATAAGGGCCCTCAAGATGACTGACAACAATAAAAACAAGATTCTACTACAATAAAATAAAAATGGGAAATAGATCTGTTAACCGGGAATCTAAAGACAATTTTCCAGAAGCCCATTTACGACCTCATCACACAAGGAAATTTCAGCATCCTAGGACACTTCTGGCCCAGTTCAGCCACGGAACCCCATGCTGCCCATCACACGATGTAGCCTCACTTCCAGCACGGCTCCATGGGTCAGCTGAGGTAGCATCGTCCTACAATGTTGTACTGCCAACATGGGAGCCTCCCCGCGTTCCATTAGAAACAACAGGGATACAATGGGGGGAAGCTGTGCGGTGACACTTCCTCACATGTGATGGGGTAGCATCACTTGCCAGCGAGGTGGGGCGCCGGGATTACCCCACTATCCCCCAATTCGCCACCGAGTCTGGCAAATCGATCTGGATGACTGCATCAATTTGATGAGGTCCTTAGAATCCTTCCCAAAACAAAGTTCAGACATGCATGTTATACTATGGGCCTGTATACACCCCTTTATTCCCCTCTCCACACATTTTGGATGAACCTAAATGGCATGAACTGGGCAGTGACTGTTTGCCATAACTTCCAAAATCTTGTCTGGATGCTGTCCTTTTAAAGTGAAGTCACTAGGTGGCACTGGTTACACGAGTCTCCTCTTTCCATATTTTGTAGTAGAGAAGACACAATAAAAGTTCATGTCAGCTTCCGAATGTTATGACTCTGAAACATGAGAGCTCAATGTGTTTTGGACCTCAAATCCAAAAATCCCCCACAAACTTGGCCAAGAGTCAGGAGTTCATGTATGTGAATCCAAAACATTTGGAGGACATTTGGAGGACCAAAGCTTGGGAACCACCATCCTAATGTGTGATTTCTAGGATCAAGGAAGGACAGTTATGGCTTACAAGCTTAATTTAACCTGTGGAAAATACAGACTTAGTCCACTGAATCCCTCAGTCCAATGCTAGCTAAGAGTGTTTTATTTCTCTGGGTCGATGAAAATACTGGGGATCAAAGCTTAATATGATCTGATTTGCAGGAGTAAGGAGAAACCAGATCTCCACCTATTTCATTTTCTCATCTCTGTCCTATGCCTACCATTATGACTCATTTCCAAATATTCTTCAAACTCTCGCTTCAAATCATGATTTGGGAAACACCAGTACTAAGAGTAGTTGGCTGATGCAACTTGAATAAGTTGAAGAAATTGGCTAATATACATGGAAATTATTTGATAGAGCAGGGAAGGGTTGATTGAAATCCACAGGTAAATCCCTGGAAGATTTACAGTTGATTATCAACAAAAAGGTTTAATTTCAAATATGGTTCTCTTCCAACAATACTTTGACCTTTATGGCATGGCTCATAGTGAACTTCACTGAGAACATCCAACAATGCTTGATTTACCTGGTTTGCTTCGGATCTCAGGAGGCAGGAGATTCACCATGGTGTTGTGAATGCCAGCATCCGAGATCACAAGAGTAGCATAAATGTTCACCTCTTCATTCTGTCCTTTCTGTACACTCACCCCTGCAAGAAATAATTGCTCAGTAAGGGCAACGCTGGAGTGGCAATTTCACACACTTATAGGCAGATTGCTTCAGTAAGGACCTCGCTGTTGGTGAAGGGTTAGAAGTATGAACCATGTTGAAAACACTTGGGAAATGACAAAGTCTCTTTTTTGTCCCTGCATTTCCGCTTCCCTGGTCTAATTTTATTTGATCTGCAGAGCTATCCATAATTTGAGTAGAACAGTCTTGGATGGCAATGCATTACTACTGGTATATGTGTGGGTGACTTTAATGCTATGTTTTTATCGGGTTTAAATTATTTGAATGTTTGGTCTTGTTTTAACTTTTTGGATCTTGTGGATTCATAATGATATTTTTTCAGGTTTGCCTTCAAGTCATTTCTAGCTTATAGCAACCACAAGGTGACCCTATCACTCAGCTTTCTGGGAGGGAAAAATGGGGTAAAAATGGGGAGGAATTCTACTTTAGTTAATTTTAGTAAGTATTTTACAATATTTCCACAGTTCTTCCAATTTGGTTTGGCAGGATGTTGAAATGTAAAAATGTAACAGAACCTGAAACTGGCAGATTTTGCCATCTAGGTCCAGAAATTTGTGTGTTAACACTTGAAGGCTGCATTTGAATCTCTTTGTATTAAATCATATTGGTGCTGAATTGGAGTAGCAGTGTTTTTTCTTTTTGCAAAGACTTCTTATCTTTAATATATAGTACATCCTGCCCCCGCCCCAACCCAGAAAAGTGATATACGCAGCTTCACCACAGTTTCATCTATTCAGTTAGGGCCTCCTGAACAGTACCTATGTATTCATCCCATTGAAAATAATAGAGGTCACTATGATCTGTGATTTCACATATCCACACAAAGTCCAGGAACATATATCCTGTGGATATGGAGTTGCACTTCATACATGGCAAGAAGAGACAGCAAGATCATGCTAGGAACATTTGTACCTTTTGAATTTGGGAGAGAAGTTCCTTTCAGTCTATGTCTGATAACTTTTCCCAAGTTCATATTTTTTAATATTCAAATAAAAACTGGGGCAGGTCTCTCCCTTTGTAATGGAGTCACTGTCAAATTCCATGTGCAACTCACCTATTGCTTTGCCAGACTCTGAGACCAAGATCTGATTCACACGGGCCCTCATGAGCACGGCACCTCCAGATCTCTCGATGACTGGGATGATGTGGAAAGGGATCTCACTAGGTCCCCCTAATGGATACCATGAACCATGCTGGAAGTGACGAACCAGTATGCTAGTCATGAGGAAACTGGAGTCTTTTGGAGGAACGCCTGAAAATTATTGTGAGGGATCGAAAGAGAAAAAGATGATTAGGATACTTGAAACATTAGAAAATCTTTTCTGATAAGATGCCCCAATGGTTTGGAGAATTTCAATGTGATAGCTAGCATATCCTCCAACATTTCACTAGTAAAAAAACAGCAGCAAACATCATCACAGTGTGGTCAAGATGACAAAAGTTATTAATGAACAATTGCATCATTAGGGGGATGCAAAGGATGCAAACCACATTGGATGACACCATCAGAGCCGGTGACACAAACATTTTTGTGCAGTGTTTCAGCAGAGATGTATTTTATTTATTTAAGAACATATCCTTTTATTTAGCTATAACTATGAAAAGTCCAGCATAGATATGCTGCATGAATAAACCTTCATGATTAATTTATGTTTTAAATCTCCCAATGTGTGTGCTTTATTACCAAGGATGCTATAAATCACATGGTTTTATTTGCACAGAGCCAACCTTAAGAAATGGGGCAACAAAGTGGAGTCCACGGTGTGCGAATATAGAGAAAAGCAAACCACAGACCACTTACTACAATGCAGTCTGATCCCTTCCACATGTATAGCAACACCAGAGGCACTCCAAGTGGCCAGCTACTGGTCAAAGGACATTTAGTATAATGCCAAGTTTTTAAATTTTGTTTGTATTTTTAAATACATCACAACTGTACCCTCAGTTCGCTTCTGACATGATAAATAAATAAACTGCACATGTGACGCTCATGTCCTGCTGTTTTCATAATCAATAGTTGTTGATTTTATCAAGTTTGCCAAGTTAGGAAAGGTGTCAGATGTTTGCTTTTACCTGAGCCCAAAAGAAAAGATCTCAGCCATTCCAGCCTTTCCCTCACAGTGAGTTTACTACTAATAAGTGCAAACTATTTTAGTATGTTGAACTCTGTTTGTAGCAACTGAAGTAAGCCAAAGATGAAAAAGGGACATGGGAGGAGGAGAGAAAAACTGGGATATTTAAAAAGCAGGTTTTAAAAACAGGACAACTGAGACTAATCTGGACTGCCAAAATGTGAAAAAGGTATGAGCCAGCTGGTAAATAAATTCCTAATGGAATGAGCAATTTTAAAAGTGTTTGCTTTGGTTCACAAAAATGAATTAAATAAGCACCATGATAATCAATGATAACAGATGCAGAAATACACACAGCTCAATGAGGACTGAACATATGCATTGGCCACGGAATTATGTCTGTTCTTTGGGGAGATATGTGATATGCAAGTGACTAAAATGTGTTTCATTGAAATATATCCACAAAATTTAATCTGTGGGGAGAAGTGAAGAGAAATGTATTTAAAATACACAGATTTCAGTGGAGTAAAAAACACAACCATTTCACAAACTGATATGAAACACAAAAGCAGATAGGATTCAGACAAACTCAATGGAATAAAGATTCAAAGTTTTCACATCTCTAATATCAGTCATGCTCTTCAAATGATTATCCAAAATCAAGTCAAGGGGCTTCCCAGCCATACCTGGAGTTGTTAGGGGTTGAACCTGGAAACGTCTTCTTGTATGTGCCCCACAAACTCACTTTTATGAATGGGACAAATACGTCATGGAAAGACGTGATTAAAAGCTAGGTCCAGAAACCAAACCATCCCAAAGAAAAATAATCAGTATTTCCTCACCATAGTAGAAGTAACTCAAGATGGCTTGCAGGTCTTTATTGGTGGTCAACTGTTCTACAATCTTGGTCTGGCTGGAACATGTCAATTTGAAAATGGGTGAGATCCAGTGAATGAGGCCCCATTGGATCAGGAATGTAGATAGCCATAAGGGAAAGATCTTCAGCATGGCAAACAAGGGAATATGTTTTGTTGTAATCTTTGGGTGAGAAAATGGGAAAAAGTCATAATTTTTTTTTAAACAAATTGCATATTTCTGTCGATTTGTTGCAAAACATCATGTTTTGGTGCTTAATTTGTAAAATCATAACGTAATTTGACATTTAAAAGGCTTTTCCTTAATCCCTCCTTATTATCCAATATTTTCGCTTATCCAACATTCTGTTGGTATCTTTATGTTGGCTAAGCAAGACTCTACTGTAACAAAAATAACATTTTTGAAGCCATTATTTTAAACTCTCAATCTTCTTGAATCCATTGATAGAAAAACAGTACTATAAGTGTGGTAAAATACAAAATGTTATCAGGTTACAGAAATGTAAAATCAAGTAGTGGAAAGATATACGATATGATATTTGTATCGAAAGAATGGGTACCCTCCATCTGGCAAAATATGTCCTCACTAGGAATTTTCTAAGTCCTCCAGTTGACTCCATGGTCACTTCTGACAGTGGTTGTTTATTTCAATAGAGTTCACTACTATCCAATGTTTACTGTTTCCACAGTAAGTTCAGTAATGTATCCCTCATAGATACAGAGGTTGGACTGTACACAATAAAAATCCCTCTATCAAGGCCTGTTGTGGTTTTCAGAAGTAAGGTGTCCCAATTAATTAAAATTATTCAGCATTCTCTCTCACCTCTGATAGCCTCATGAACTCTTTGATGGCTTTTGTCTCCCCTGGGAACTGCCTCTCCAACTCCTTCACAAAGGTTTCCTTCCCGGAGTAGAGTTCATATTCCTTGTCCCCAAAGGTGATAAAATCGTACGGATCCTCTAATCGAACCCAATCTAGGTGACCATCAGTCAATTGGTCTATGATCATTCGTGCGAAGCTGTTCTCATGGACTTCTCCCACATAGTGGATACCTAAGAGCAGTGGGAACACAGAGACAGACAAAGATGCAACATTTTATGAAAGGAAGCAACATGTCAAGTGGGCTTATAGATGAAATACACAGGTGAAACAAATTCTGTTTGGCACCACAATTTTTTTTTTTGCAACAGCCTAGCATTTTTAATAAGAGTGTTTCAGAAGAAGATCAATGCTCCCTTGGCCAGCTTGCAATGTTTTAGTTCATTATGGGAATGACCTCCTAAAAATAGTAGAGCATGCTCAATGGAAAAATAATCTTTAAAATTCCCTTTTTATGGGGAGGGGGAGCAAGAAAGGGTAGAAAAAGAAAAACCTCAGAAATTATTAGGAAAGAAAAGAAATCTTATGAAGCACTCCGGCTGAATTAGATTTTAAAACATTTGCCCTTCTACTTTTTACCATACATTGTCTCATATCATACTATTTGACATCTATTAACATTGGTAATGTCATTTGGCCTAACCAATGTATCAGAACACTAGAGAAGTGTGTGGGCTAGTGGGTAGCTAAACTTGTTGATTCCAAACCTATGCAATTGCAGGCTGTACACAATTACAGAACTTTCATTTCACTTTAGTGTCTGGTGGCAGCAGACTTTATTGAACCAATCTGTCTTGTTGCAACAATTTTGTTGCTGAAGCAAATGGAAGCATATCGGTATTGAGACAATCACTATTACTCAGTGCTTCTGCTGTGGGAGAACCTAATGAAGCAGTTGGGTAGTTCTCTTCCACGTGGAAGGTAATGCATGTCAAATTTTGTCTCTTAGGTAAAGGTAAAGGTTTCCCCTGACGTTAAGTCCACTCATGTCTGACTCTGGGGGATGGTGCTCATCTCCATTTCTAAGCCGAATAGCCGGCGTTGTCCGTAGACACCTCCAAGGTCATGTGGCCGGCATGACTGCATGGACTGCCGTTACCTTCCCGCCGGAGCGGTACCTATTGATCTACTCACATTTGCCTGTTTTCGAACTGCTAGGCTGGCAGAAGCTGGAGCTAATAGCAGGCGATCACGCCGCTCCTGGGATTTGAACCTGGGACCTTTCGGTCTGCAAGTTCAGCAGCACAGTGCTTTAACACACTTCGCCACCGGGGCTCCATTTTGTCTCTTACCAACATCAAATTCAAAGCCCTTCTTAGTGTAGGTGTGACAACATCCTCCGGCCTTGCTGTGCTGCTCCAAAACCAAAACCCGTTTTCCTGCCTTGGCCAAAACAGCTGCCACAGATAGACCTCCGATGCCACTTCCAATAACAATCGCATCTAAGTTGGAGGGCACTTTATCCACAGAAAAACCTGAGGAGGAGAAAGAAAGAATATTAGTCAGAAGGTATTTTTGTAAACACAAGCCTTTTAAAGCAGGCAAAAGGGAAACAGTCTAGAATCCCAAGAATTACAGTGTTAAAATTCCTAGGGAAAAATGCAATCTATTTGAGCCCATTCATCAATTCAACTGTGTAAATGTACCTTGGTAAAGCAAAGCAGTATTTTTGCCTCCCCAAAAGCTGATAACAGCACTTGAAACTAATAGCTTGCTAAAGATGTTATTTGAGTGTGTGTCCAAGAGCATTTCCACACAGACACATAATGCGCCTCAAACTGGCATTTAAGTATAAAACTGATAAAATAGAGGGAGCACCAGCGACTAAACAATTTTAGACCGAAAATGGGCAGCTGCAACTGAATTGTCTGTAGCTTTAAATAATTATTCCTCTGTGCATGAGGCAGGGCATTGTGGGCAAGCATACAGATGTGGAGGTGTTTGTTCTGCTCCACATTCACACATGGTGGAGGATTCTTCTAGTAAGTGCCATTTTGCCAGATTGTCTTTTGATCTGCCCACTCCACTTCTAAGTCTGTTCAGGGACTTCCAAGTTGACCATTCTTGGTTTGACCCTGGAGGCGGACCCTTGTAGGGAGCCATCTATTTGGGATTTCCTGGTTTAGCTGCTCAGAGGGATACTCTTGCTGTTGCTGGGGAACCATTAAAAGGAGTGGTCGTTCTCATGAAGCCTTTCTTTGATTTGAGCCTACTGGAAGGAGCCATGCAGCCATGCTTATAGCCAGCTAGGAGCAACTTCCCGTCACACATCGGGGGGAGGGGACAATGCCAGCTAGTTTGTAGAGTTATCAACAGGTGTAGATCTGGGACATCCTGTGATTTTTCTGTATGTTTCGCTCAGTGCTATATTCACCTGCTTCGCGTAGACAGACTTGTGCCAAACATACCCAGGCATGCCCAGCGATTGAGTAAGACAAGGCCAAGGCTGATGTTCTTATTCATTTTTAATGCCAGTTTATTAATTAAACTGGCATTGAAAATATTGATTCCAAGCCACATCGTGGATCTGCATCACCAAGATGGGACAGGAGCTTTAAAATGGGAAGTACCTTCCCCTCTTGCAAAGCTCTGTCACACCCTCAGTGTAAGAGAACTAGTTCAGGGAGCGCGAGATAGCTGTGGCAGTCTCGACTGCTACAACACTTGCAAAGATTTAAATTTTCCTGGAAGATACAAATCTTTGCAGTTGTTTTTAAACCCAAGATTAAAACGCATTCGCCTAGATGTGTCATTTGGATACCCTAGGCCAGGGGTCCTCAAACTTTTAAAGCAGAGGGTCGGTCCGCAATCCTTTAGATTGTTGAGGGGCCGAATTATCTTTTGAAGAAAAAAACCGAACAAATTCTTATGCACACTGCACATGTCTTATTTGTAGTGCAAAAGAGCAACAACAATGAAAGAACAATACAATATTTAAAAATGAAAACAATTGTAACCAACATACACCTATAGGAAGTGTGGGCCTGCTTCTGGCCAATGAGATAGTCAAGTTAATTAGGATTGTTGTTGTGTGCCTTCAAGTCATTTCAGACTTTGGGCGAGCCTAAGTCTAAAATTATTTATTTATTCATTTACAACATTTATTTATTACATTTATATCCCTCCATTCTCATCCCGAAGGGGACTCAGAGCAGCTGTATATACATACAATATATTATATTATTAGCATAGCACAATATTAGCATTATATATTACTGTATTGAACTATACCACTATACTGTAACATACTAGCTGTGCCCGACCACGCGTTGCTGTGGCGAAGTATGGTGGTATGGGAAATGAAGTATTGAGGAATTGGTGGTAGTTAAGGTAAAGGGTAAAGGTTTTCCCCTGACATTAAGTCCACTCGTGTCTGACTCTGGGGGTTGGTGCTCATCTCCATTTCAAAGTCGAAGAGCCAGCATTGTCCGTAGACACCTCTAAGGTCATGTGACCGGCATGACTGCATTATATGGCAGTGTGGAGTCAAGATAATCCAGTTCAAAGCAGATAATATAAGATTCTAAATGGGTTATATAGCTGTGTGGAAGGGCCGTGAGTCTACACTGCCATATAATCCAGTGCAAATTAGATAATCTGTGGAAGAGGCCTAAGTGAAGCCTAACTCTGCCTGTCCCCTGGGCTGAGTCGGTTGCTAGGAGACCAAATGGGTGGAGCTTAGCCTTCTAACTGGCAGCAATTGGATAAAAACAATTATTCCTCTCCCTCTAATTAGGACTTTATTTTTCTTTTCTTTTTGTTGTATCAACCTAGAGCCGTGGAAGATGGGTTGTGTTGTCAAATTTCGAGGTTGAGGGGCCTGTAGTTTTGTTGTTTTGTCCGCTGCCCTGATGCCATCACTCTTTTATATATATAGATAATTAATATTATTATATGGTATTATTAGTATTATATTGTATAATATTATAATATTATTATCAATATTATATGTATATACAATATATTATATTATTAAAAATGACATAAAATATTATATTATAAAACTGAGGGCGGGGGCCAGGTAAATGACCTTGGAGGGCCGCATCTGGCCCCCAGGCCTTAGTTTGGGGGCCCCTGCCCTAGGCTAATACGAGTGCTACATTGCATTATATGACAATGTAGATGGAGTCCAAATTTAGGACTGAACCTGGGACTTTTTAATTCATTTACACTGAAATCTTACTTGGTACTAATTGCCACTAAACAAGTGAGCCAGCGTGGTTTGAGTGTTGAACTCAAACCACAGGGCACAAATTCCTGTTCAGCCATGGAATCCCACTGAATCACCTGTGGTAAATCACATGCTCTGAGCCAGAGGAAAGGAAAAGGCAACAACACCAATCTTCTCTCTACAAGACCCCGCCCTGTTTCTTGTTTCCTGACATTAAAAGTTGAGGAAGTGGGAGGGAGCACACAAAT
This sequence comes from Anolis carolinensis, assembly GCF_035594765.1. Taxonomy (NCBI): domain Eukaryota; kingdom Metazoa; phylum Chordata; class Lepidosauria; order Squamata; family Anolidae; genus Anolis; species Anolis carolinensis. The sequence continues at coordinate 24,547,700 of NC_085846.1, read as the reverse complement.
ACTGTAAAAGTTATGTCTGTCCAAGAAAGACTCCACAGGCACCAAACTACATGGCACACATCTAGTTATATTTTCCATGTTTTGGACACACCTCACTTGGAGTACTGTGTTCAGTCTGAGCACCAAAGCTCAGGAAAGATATTGAAAAGCTGAGATGTGTCAGGAAGAGAACAACCAAAATAATAAAAGGTCTGAAAGCCAAGTCCCATCAGAAGCGGCTTGGGAAGCTGGCTAGGTTGGAGAAGAGAAGACATGATAGCTATGCTTAAATATAAGGATGTCATACTGAGGAGGGAGAAGACTTGTTTTTGGCTGTTCTAGAGACTAAGACATGGAACCATGGATCCAAACAGCCAGAAAAGAGATTCCACCTGAATATTAGAAACAACTTCCTAATATTAAGAGTTGTTTGGACAGTGGAGTATGCTGCCTTGGAATCTGGTGGAGTCTCCTTCTCTGGAAGCTGGATGGCCATCTGTTAGGAGTGCTTTGAATGTGTGTTCCTGCATGGCAGGCAGTTGGACCGATGGCCCTTGTGGTCTCTTCCAACTTTATGATTCTATGTCAAAGGGAAATGCCACACTCCAATCAATCCAAAACACTTTTGTTCCACCAAAGCACACTTACTTTTCTTGAGAACCTTTTTCCGAGCTTCTAGATCGGTGACTATTGGCTTCGGGGAGTGCAAAATCAGCTGGCGAAAGGGGTTCTCCCCTGTGCCATGGAAAAAATAGAAGTAAACAAAACCGAAGATCACAAGCAGCAGGAGCAAGACCGGGAGCAGTAGAAACAACAGCATGACTGTCAGTAGCTCTGTATGCCAGGGAGAGAAAGAAGAACCGATGAGAAGTTTGATGTTCCTGAGACTGTGAGAACTGAACAGCAAACATGCCAAGATTATATACCATGTAATAGCAGTAGGGCATCATGCCAACTAGGGGAAGAGAGGCTTGCATAATTCCATAACTGCTAAAATGCACATCTTTGTGTCAAAACAATTTCAAAGGGCAAGATCTTTGTCTAGGTGGGGAATGGAAGTTGTAGAAGATAGTGGTGAGTGGCATGACCAAAGGCAGAGTCTCAAAGGTGGTGTCCTCGACTCAGCATGCCACCTTCAAACTTCATTTGTTCTGCAGCCAGAGAATAGGGCAGGGAGGGAGAGTAATTGCTACCAAATGTTGAAGTGGGGTGAAGTTGATAAATGGGAAAATATATTTATCCTCCGCCTCCTTCTCCTCCTCCTCCTTCTCAGGAGCATTAACTTCCTGGGATTTGAAATTCAGTAGATTCCTTAATAAGTCTCAGCAAGAGAACACTAATGGTGCAGTTTGAAGCACCAGACCAAATCTCTTTAATCAGCAGTACCTTCTCAAACTATAAATCCCAAGATTCAGTAGGATGGAGCCACAGCAATCAAACTAGAGCCAAACTGTTGTAATTGTGTAGTCTGGTACACCTTAAATCCAGCAGTGCACCAGAATCTGGCTGCAGGAGAGGGCTGATCTCATGGATGCAACATGGAATGCATCTACACTGTCAAACTAATGCAGATTGTCACCATATCAACTGCCATGGCTCAATGCTGTGGAATCATGGGAATTGTAGTTGGGTGATGCATCAGCACTCTTTGACAGAGAAGGTGAAGACCTTATAAAACTCTGACTCCATGATTTCATAGCACTGAGCCAGGACAGCTAAAGTGTTGTCCAACTGCATTCATTCTACAGTATAGATGTGCTCCATAGTAGGATGAGCTAGAAGATTGGGGTTATCCAGTTATAAATAATTTTTTGTGTATAAGGAGTGACTTGAGAAACTACAAGATATTTCTGGTGTGAAAGAGTTGGCTGTCTGCAAGGACGTTGCCCAGGGGGCACCTGGATGTTTTGCCATCCTGTGGGAGGCTTCTCTCATGCTCCCAAATGTATAAATAAATGCTCCAAGGACACAGTAGTGGGACTCCATCCTCATTTTCCTGTTGTTTCTTTTGCTACACACATATACAAATAGGGTGTTTTTGTTTTTTCTGTTTGTTTGTTTGTTTTTGGTGCTGTGATGGTATCAAGATAGAAATACCCCTGGGCAAAATAATGCTACAGACCTCTCTTCCCCAACCCTCCCTAAGCATTGGTTTATTATTATTTATTGTATTTTAAATGATATGATATGTTGTTTTTATATTTTATTATGTTGTATTGCTCTGGGCATGGCCCCATGTTAGCCGCCCCGAGTCCCCATTGGGGAGATGGTGGCGGGGTATAAATAAAGTTTTATTATTATATTATTATTATTGGTAACACTTAGGACTTTTGCTAGCTATGGAATGCATGAAAATGTAGGTGATGCAAGTGTCTCTAAAACTGGTATAAAGTTGCCCCTTCTCCCTGGCATAAGAAAGGATGGGCTCTGGCCACAGGATGGGCTCACCTGAGCTGCCCACAAGGCCAAACCCAATCTAGAATACCACAAAACTGATATTCCAACAGCAGACCTGGTCTACACTTCATGAAGGACACCACTTTTGGGAAACTTTTGAGGACTTTAGTCACCTTTATCTGTCCTACTTGATAACAATTACTTTCCTTGCTCTTTGTTCTATAGCCTGGCCATCATCTGAGAGCCTGACTTATGCACACCTTGATCTTTTCTCTACTTGGCTCTGGGACAACAGATTTTATGATTGACTTGCCTTTGTCTGGCTCAGTTTCATCTACTCTGTGAATCTGGGGGAAAGTTGTCCAAAAATGAATGAATAAATAAATAATTGGGAAATTTTCCAAACCCTGTTCAATTCCATCTTCCTATGATGAAAATACTGTGTCACGAAAGTACATATGTACACATTTTAAAGGAAAGGAAATAAATGGAAAAGAGAGAGAATGGGTTAGGGGTGCATCTATACTGCAGAATTAATGCAGTGCAATACCACTTTAACCGGCATGGTGCAATGCTATGGAATCATGGGAGTTGCCGTCATTAGGCTTCTCTGCCAAAATGTGCTAATGTCTTACCAAACTACAAATCCCAAGATTCCACAGCATTCGCCCTGGCAGTTAAAGTGTTGTCAAACTGCATTAATTTTGCACTGTAGATGCACCCTAGAATAGAGTCAGAAGTTGGAAAAGTTACTCCAATTAGTATGACCACTTGAATCTCAAGAAATTAAATATTTAAAAAAGTAAGTGGATTCAATAGAGCTTACTCTCAAATGAATAGATAAGGATCACTGCTACAATTACTTTTTGTTTTCTGAGGTGTGTCCACACTGCACAATCATGGCATTTTAATATCATTTTAACTGCTGTGTTATTATCCCACAGAATCCTATGATTTGTGGATTATTTTGGTTCATAAAAGTACGTATCTTGCTAACTCCAGCATTAGAAAACTGGAAAAAAAGTTCTAACTTTCGTATAAACTTTCAAATCCAATAGTTCCACTGAATAGAGCCATAGCAGTTAGACTTATATCAAAACATAGTTGCATAGTGAGGGTGCACACAATGGATGCTCTAGGGCTGGGGTCCCCAAACTAAGGCCCGGGGGCCACATGCAGCCCATCAAAGCCATTTATCCAGCCCGCTCTTCCTCCACGGAGGAAGGCGCGTGCAGCACGAGGGAGGAGGGAAAGGCACATGCCTTTCCCACCTCCTCCCTCGCCTGGTGTGTGCCTTCCTAAGCTTTGCTTGTTTATAATGTTATTTCAATTATTATTTAATTAATTATTAATTATTAAGGGGTGCTTTGCTAGTGCTTTTGGTGCACAAAGGCAGAAGCGGGTTGGACTAAAAGGCCCAAGGGGTCGTCTCTTCCAACTCTCTTTATTATTATTATTGACCGAAGGACACAGTGTAACACAGCAAACAAGATATATATGCTGGATTTGTATCACAAAATCACAAGTCGAACACTTCCCAAGCATTTAGGCCTGTGTCAATAATAATAATAATAATAATAATAATAATAATAATAATTATTATTATTATTATTATTATTATTATTATTATTATTATTATTATTATTATTAACAACATTGAGGCTGGGTGGCCATATGTCAGAGGTGCTTTGCTTGTGCTTTTGGTGCACAAAGGTAGAAGGGGGTTGGACTAAAAGGCCCAAGGGGTCTCTTCCAATCCTCTTTATTATTTTTATTATGATTATGATTAACATTGAGGCTGTATTTGTTCCCATTTTGTTTTTTTACTTCAAAATAAGATATGTGCGGTGTGCATGGGAATTTGTTCATCTTTTTTAAAAAACTATAGTCCGGCCCTCCAACAGTCTGAGGGACTGTAAACTGATGCCCTGTTTAAAAAGTTTGGGGACCCCTGCTCTAGGGCTTCATCCACATAGCTGTATAAAATCCACATTGAACTGGATTATATGGCAGTATGGATTCAGTTCAAAGCAAATATTGTGGATTATCTGCCTTGATGCTCTGGGTTATATGGCTGTGTGGACAGGCTCCAGTACTTTCCTGAACTACAGCAGAGTGTTCTAAATTATCCACCCAAATTACAAATTTCAAGTTATCATGGGATAAAAAGCTATAGGAATGTAAAAAAAATAGGTAAAGGTTTTCCCCTGACATTAAGGGGGTCGGTGCTCATCTCCATTTCTTAGACACTTCCTAGGTCGTGTGGCCAGCATGACTGCGTGGAACGCTGTTACTTTCCCGCAGAAGTGGTACCTATTGATCTACTCACATTTGCATGTTTTCAAACTGCTAGTTTGGCAGAAGCTGGCGCTAATAGCGGGAGCCCACCCCACTCCCTGGATTCGGTTAGCAAGTTCAGCAGCTCGGCAGTTTATCCGCTGCACCACCGGGGGCTCTAGTACTATAATTATAGGTAAAAATAAAGTTTTCCCCTGACGTTAAGTCCAGTTGTGACCGACTCTGGGGGTTGGTGCTCATCTCCATTTCTAAGCCGAAGAGCCAGCGTTGTCCATAGACATCTCCAGGTCATGTGGCCAGCATGACTGCATGGAGCGCCATTACCTTCCCGCTGGAGCGGTACCTATTGATCTACTCACATTTGCATGTTTTTGAACTGCTAGGTTGGCAGGAGATAATTATACAATTATGTAAAATAGCAAAAAAGAAGAAGGAGGAGGAGGAGGAGGAGGAGCAGGAGCGGAGAAGGAGGAGAGAGGAGGAAAAGAAATTATATAGCATAACCATTATTTAGTTGGGCTCTGGCTCATTTTAGTTCTACAGTGTACACTGTTGAATTAATGCAGTTTGACACCACTTTAACTGTCATGGCTCAGTGCTATGGAATCATGGCAGTAATAAATTGGTAAGGCACCAGTTCTCTTTGGTAGAGAAGGCTAAAGACCTTGTGAAACTACCACCAAGATTCCATAGCACTGAGCTATGGCAGTTAAAGTGATGTCAAGCTGCATTAATTCTACAGTGCAGATGCATCCCAAAAGAGCTCCCAACCATCACCCAACTGTGAGCGGTTTGCAGAAAAGAGGGTGTGTCCATAGCATCTGTGCAACAAGAAGAGTAGAATACAACTAAAGAGAATGAATGGTCCTCTCCCCCTCCCCATAATAAACACACACCCTAGCCTCCCAACTTACCTTCACTCTCCTATTTTTACAGAGTCCTTGATCCTTTGGACTGAACCGCGTGGGTAGAGATTGACATCTCATGTGCTGAATAAAAACAGCTGAGCTTCATTTCCTGACTAGTTAGAGCCAATGTGGAGACAGAAGGCGGGTGTTTTGTGGCACAGCATTAACTCTTTTGCTGCTTGTTAGCTCTGTTTTACATAAGATACAAACCTGCTGATTCAGATGCAGTGTGTCAATGTATTTGCAGATCTATGTTGACTTTCTTCTTTAAAAAGAAATCAACAGTCTGACAGCCAGGATTGTAACTGCTGCATAAACCTCTATAGCCCATAAGCTTTTGGATTTGTAGAATGGATACACAGTAGTATTTTCTAACCTGCTTAATAGTTGGCATGTTGGGCCATATGAAGTGGTGGCTGCTTTTTATGCCCCCAAAACACAACAAAACCTGGGAATCTTCTCTCTGGGAATCTCTTGATCTTCCAGTGTGATTCTGTGGTCAGCTTTCTTTAAAAGTCCTATAAAATTCTAGAGAGGCTTTCTCTCGAGTAAAACTATGGCTCCTTCCACACAGCCATATAACCCAGAACATCACGGCAAATAATCCACAATAACTCAGAGGTTGAGATCATTGACGGAGGCCCTGCTCTCAGTCCCACCGTCTTCAAAGGCATGACTGGTGGTGAAGAGAGACAGGGCCTTCTCGATGGTGGCTTCTCGACTTTGGAACTCCCTCTCCAATGAAATTAGATCAGCACCCTTCCTTCTGGCCTTCAGAAAACAGATAAAAACTTGGCTATGGGACCAGGCCTTTGGGCAATAAGCAATAAAAGTTATGTGCAATAGAGATTGATATTGGAATGGCCCTGGAATTTGATTTTTGGATAATGTGATTTTAATGTTTAAATGAATATGTTTTGAACTCTATGTTTTAATATTAATGTTATTGTGTTTTTATGATTCAATCGGTAGTTGTATTTTATTATTGTTGTGTAGGGACTGAATTTTACCATAATATGTTTAGAAAAGGAGCCCCCAGTGGTGCAGCGGATTGAACCGCTGAACTTGCTGACCAAAAGGTCAGCAGTTCGAATCCGGGGAGTGGAGTGAGTTCCCGCTGTTAGCCCCAGCTTCTGCCAACATAGCAGTTTGAAAACATGCATATGTGAGTAGATCAATAGGTACCGCTCTGGTGGGAAGGTAACAACACTCCATGAAGTCATGCCGGCCACATGATCTTGGAGGTGTCTACGGGCAATGCTGGCTCTTCAGCTTAGAAATGGAGATGAGCACCAACCCCCAGAGTCGGACACAACTAGACTTAATGTCAGGGGAAAGCCTTTACCTTTACCTATGTTTGGAAACCGCTTTGAGTCCCCCATCCAGGGTGAGAAAAGCAGTATACAAGTGAAGTAAATAATAAATAAATAAATCTGCTTTGATCTGGGTTATCTGAGTCCACACTGCCATATAATCCAGTTCAAAACAGATAATGTTCGATTTCATACAGCTATGTGGAAGGGGCCTAGATTAGTTTCTTTTTCAAGGTTTTTCAATTTCATAGCAGCCTTGCGCCGCTACATTCCTCTGGGAGTGTGGAACAAGTAACTTCTTCGATCTATTCCAATTTTAAAGTTATGATATTTCTCAGGTATATAGCATAATAAAATGACATTAATGGATTGCTCTGAGTGCCTAATTTGTCTGTCTATTTCATTTCCTAATACATAAATTCATTGAGGGGCATATGAACATAGTGTTTAAAGCTGACACTGTTGGCATAAAATAAGAGTGAAAGCTTTAGTTGTATGCTGATCTGTTTTAGACAGCCTAATAAAATCCATTTTGGCAATAGCTGACATCTCACCCATTGCTTGTGTTATTTTGTTGAGCTCTGCCATTTGTGCTATGCTAGAAATGCCACGATTGCAATACTATGTGCCCAAAAGCAACCCATTCCATGTTATGTCTACATTGCTAGACCCTGAGAACATCCTTGTAAACAACAAACTGTATGCATTGTTCACTGGTTACATAGACCTCAGATAAAGATGTATTATATATTATTCAGGCAAACTTTGTGTACTTCTGAAGTTCTATAAAATAAGGATGCTTGGGATAAACTTCATCTGCAGCCTCTCCTGACCCATCAGTTCTTCCTCGTTAATATATTTTGCTATTTAGACCACAGTCTGAAGATGTTCAGTCACATGTCCCAATTTTTTCATCTGTCTGATGTTGAGTAACATGATAGGTCCTGACTTGCCAACAAATCATTGGCCAACACACATTGTGGTGCCTCAAATGTCAGACTTGTTTTTGGGGTGTATTTGACCTGCTAATTTCAAAATTGGCATCAGTTTTTCATTATTAGCTGTAGTTCTTTGAGATACCGATCTTCATCAATTTGCCCATGGAAAATCATGATAACTACATCAAAGAAACTAAAGCTGATGCAGTCTATCTAATGTAATTTTCTGAATCAGTGCCCCAAATAGCTCTGGGAACAGATCTAAAAACCAGATATTTTTCTGGTTGGGCTGTTTATTGTTATGTGCCTTCAAACTGTTTCCAATCTACAGTAACTCTAAGGCCCCTTCTACACTGCCATAGAATTCAGATATCAAAGCGGATAATCCACATTATCTGTGTTGAATTGGATTATATGAGGCTACATTGCCATATCATCCAGATATCAAAACAGAGAATCCACATTACCTCATTTGAACTGGATTATATGATTTTACGATGCCAGAGTTTATGGGGGCCACAGGGGTGCAATGGTTTAAATCCTTGTGCTGCTTAATTGCTGATCTGAAGGTTGGCAGCTTGAATCCCTGGGATGGGGTGAGCTCTCACTCTTAGCCCTAGCTCCTGCAACGTAGCAGTTCGAAAACATGCAAATGTGAGTAGATCAATAGGTACTGCTTCAGCGGGAAAAGGCAAAAAGACACTCCAGTCTTGCCAGCCACACAACCAGGAGGTGTCTATGGACAACACAGGCTCCTTGGCTTGGATACAGAGAAGAGCACCTCCCTCAGAGCCAGAAATGAGCACTACCTCCAGAGCAGGAAATGAAAGAAGCCTTTTCTTTGTGTAGTTGTGTTTCATTGTATGTCATTGTAACAAGGCATTGAATGTATTGTCACAACCTCTGAGAATGCCTGCCATAGATGTGGGTGAAACGTCAGGAGAGAATGCTTCTGGAACATGGCCATACCGCCCAAAAAATTCACAGCAACCCAAGGCATGGAATGTTTGCCTGTGTCAATTTATATGCTATAATCTGCTCTGAGTCCCCTTGAGGAGAAGCGTGGAATATAAAATAAAGTTGTTATTATTATTATTAATAATACAGTTCAAAACACATAATCTGGATTTTATATGGCAGTGTATAGAAGGGCCCTAAGGCAAACCTATCACTGAGCTTTCTTGGCATGATTTGCTCAGAGGAGGGTTGCCTTCCACTGAGACCCCAAATACACTGCCAAATAAAACCCAGATTATTTGCTTTGATAATCTAGATTATATGGCAGCATAGAAGGGCCTGAGACAGTGTGACTTGTCCATGATCAGACATTCGATTTCCATGGCTGAGTTGGGATTCAAGCAGATATTCAAACACTATGCTGGCTTGCCTATCAGAAAGCTGATAGGAAGTCAATTCATTTGAAAGGTGGTACTACAGAGCAGTAAAAGACAAATGAATGGGGTTTTTAGATTAAATAATATCTGAATTCTAACTAGATGCAAAGATGACTAAACTAAGTACTTTGGACATATAATGAGATAGCACAAATCACTGGAAAACACAAGAATGCTTAGTTTTTAAAAAATTGGCTTGACTGTGGAATGTTTGGAAATTCATTGCAAAATGACCTTAAGTAATCATGAAATTGAACCTTGCAAAATAAACAAAACAAAAAAGGACAAGACACAGAAAACAGCATTTTTGAGGGTTTTTTCCTTTGAAATTTAATATAAGTTAACAGAAATGTAACAAAAGGAGCCCATTCCAGTAAAAGCTATAAGGGCATTAACAGGAACAACCGGGGAAATGTACAGCAGTGTCTGGGTTTTCAAAGAAACTACTTCCTTATACAAACACTTCCTAAAAAGTATAAATAGTGTACTGTTCAAAGGAAGGGGAGGGAGAAAAATGTAAACACGGAACAGGAGAAAACGAGGCAACGATCATGTCAAGCAAACAGTTGGAGAGGTAGAAACAGATAAAAAGAGACTGGAACAAAGTTTTGGTTTCTTTCATATTTATTTTTCTATGAAGAACAATCTAAGTCTTCCCAAATGGTTCATCCTTTATCCCAGCTACTGTGATCATTGCCATCAGCAAGCGACTATCTGAAAATGGGGGCCAATTTGGATGTGACTTCAAGTCGAGCAGTAATTCCTAGTATCTCAAATTGGGTCTCAATGTCATTCTGAATCTTCTCCAATACTTAGCACATGGGACTTGTTGGGTTGAGATCCTGTATTTGCAGAACTACACTGATTGCTGTGGGCTTTCAGATCATTTACCGTATATGGTGACCCTGTGGCACCAGGGTTTTTAGGCAAGTTTTTTTCAGAGGGGGTTTGCCTTTGCCTTCTTCTGAGGCTGAGAGTGTGTGACTTAGTCAAAATCACCAAGGGGATTTTCATGGCTGAGCAGAGATCCAAATCCTGGTCTCAAGCGTCATAGCCCAATGCTCAAACCACTACACTACCTTGTTGGCTCTTGGTACAACCCAACCTTTGCTTAGAATGATATTCCATTGAGCTTTGTGTGTGTGCGGGGGGGGGGGGGGGTATTCTGAGATGTATATAGGAGTGCACCTTTACCATCTAATCCAAAGAAAGGGAACTGGTAGCTGTCTATACATAGTCAGTTCCCCATGTTCACTGGATCCCTGTGAAAGTGGGAAAACTGCAAATAAGAACTCAAAAAATATATCTCTAGAAATCTCTATGTCCTCCTTCTGCAACTGTGTGGTCAATTTCCTGTGGGGCAATGGAATAAACCCTTGTGCCAGCTCAACTGCTGACCTGGAGGCTGGGTTGTTAACCTGAAGGTTGCTGGTTCGAATCCACAAGATGGGGTGAGCTCCCATCTGTCAGCTCTAGCTTGCAGGGGCATGGGAGAAGTCTCCCAGCAGGATGGTAACACATCCGGGTGTCCCCTGGGCAACGTCTCTGTAGACAACAAATTCTCTCACACCAGAAGCGATTTCCAGTATGTTCTCGAGTCGTGTCTGATACACTAAAGATGTTGACCATTGAGTCATGCTGGAGGATCTAGAAATTCCAAGAGAATATATAAATGAACTCCACAGAAATTAATCCCTCAAATGTGGAGGGTTGGCTGTCATCACTGATTTTTGAATTCGCAATGATCTCGGAGCTTTGTATTGGCCAGATTTAGCTATAGTGCCCTCTGGAGCTTACTAGTAGGGACTACACAGGAAACATTATATTCTTATAAATAAATACAGTAGAGTCTCACTTATCCAACATAAACGGGCCGGCAGAATGTTGGATAAGCGAATATGTTGGATAATAAGGAGGGATTAAGGAAAAGCCTATTAAACATCAAATTAGGTTATGATTTTACCAATTAAGCACCAAAACATCATGTTATACAACAAATTTGACAGAAAAAGTAGTCCAATATGCAGTAATACTATTTAGCAATTACTGTATTTATGAATTTAGCACCAAAATAAGAAGAATTCTAGGGGAAGATGGTGGAAAATCAATAAATAAATTTGAAACAAGAAACTTTGAGCCATGTTTCTCTCTCACCAAAGTTTGGCCAGGGACAACCAAAGAGGGCTCCTCTAACAAAGGGCAGGAAACATTCTACCAAACAAAGCCTTCACTACAGAAATAAACATTTTTTTAAAAAAAAATCTCTAAAATAAATCACTTTCTTCTAAAATGTGGCACCAGTCAAGATAACAACAATTCCAAGACATATTTTCTAGCACAGACAAAAAATAGACACTGGTTTACTTTTTAAATAAACATGCCAGTAAAAAAAGAGAAGATTGGGGGGGGGGATGTGTAGGAAGACCTCAAAAAGGTCACTAGAAAGCAAGCAAACAAAGTAGTCAAGAGAAGGAGATGGTAGAGCCAGGATTGGACTTTCTTGCACCATATATACATTTTAAAAGAATTATAAGCAGTGACAGAATTAGGAAACTAATGGGGTTTACTTGGACATGGAGGTATCCAAAGGAAATGCCCTAGTCATAACAGAAAGCCACTGTAAAATGTTTGAGTCCATTAGACAACTATGCATTTTACTTGTGTCCGTGTTCTTTAGTGTTTAAATATTCCACCAAAGAAAAAGGAGGTTGTTTTTTAAAAAAACAAAAACAATAACAGCATTTCTAGCCCTTTCAGTTGTTCAGACAGAGACACACAGGGGGCAAGAGCCATGTGTGTGCTCTCACCAAGAAAAAACAGATACAAAACACAGATGTTTAATTTTTTTCAGGACATAAGTGATGGAGAAATCATAGTTGTCGGCATTTTAAGGAGTTCAGAGTATTGAAGAAAGGAGAAAGGAATGGAAGAGACTAAAAGGTAGGTTCAACGATAACACACTGATCATGCTATCTGGAAAATTCTGAGTTGGAAGTCCAAAAAAGTAATGTTTAAACACTGATTAAACATGGCCTTAGTTGGAATTTCAACAAAGCTTAGCCAAGGTGCTCCAAGCATCAGTCCTGGAGAAATTTCTTTCACTTCTGGAGAAGATGCCATTGGGCAAGGAAGAACAAATAGAAAAAGTGGATGAGATCCAGATTTTAATCTGTGTTGCTTCAACAAAGCAGCCAGGTTGAACCAAAAGTGGGTCTGCTGTAGATGTTGGATTGCATTTCCCAGCATCCTTCACCATGTACTGGCTTGAGCTGTTGGGAGACGCAGTCTGATGACATCTAAAGCAGTGTCATGCTATCTTATGTAGGGGGTCGGCATTTCAACTGTAATGTGTCAGAAACCATTCTACACAATTACAGCACTGTGATTTAATTTTAACTGCCATGGTTACATCCCATGAAATGCTGGGATATATACAGGATGTCCCCCCCAAAAAGTATACAGTGTTCCCTCACTACTTCGCAATTCACTTTTTGCAGATTCTCTGTTTTGCAGTTTTTCACTATTATAAATCATTAAAAAATTACAAATTACAGCCTAAGGAAGGGAGGAAGGAGAAGCCAAAGGGAGAGAAAAGGAGCCCAAGCTGCAACGGGAGGAGAAGGAGGCGATTTATCAAAACACGATTGATAAAGACTAAAAATAGTGTATAACTACTTTTTTTTCGTGTCGGGAGCAACCAGAGTTGCTTCTGGAGTGAGAGAATTGGCCATCTGCAAGGACGTTGCCCAGGGGACGCCCGGATGTTTTGATGTTTTTACCATCCTTATGGGAGGCTTCTCTCATGTTCCCGCATGGAGCTGGAGCTGATAGAGGGAGCTCATCTGCACTGTCCCCGGGTGGGATTCGAACCTGGCAGCCTTCAGGTCAGCTACCCAACCTTCAAGTCACAAGGCTTTTATCCCCTAGGCCATCGGGGGCTCCTATGTGTATAACTACTAAAATAATATATAAATATTAAAATAAATACAGTGTCCCTACTTCACGGATTTTCACTTATTGCGGGTAATCCTGGAACCTAACCCCCGCGATAAGTGAGGGAACACTGTAAACACTTTAAAAGCTGATACCTCAAGTGATCCCCCCCACCCCGGTTAAACCCATTGGAATTAATAATAAGTTTTGAATAAACATAATTGAAGTGCAAAGACAATTTAGGAGGGAGTTTCAAAGAGATGCATCAACACAACTTAACTATTAGTTGAATTAGAAATAAGTTTGATTGTGATGGAACTGTTTAGAATGGCACGCTTTTGAACAAAGATTGTGTGGAGTGATGAAGCTACATTTAAATTAAACATCAGTCACAGTAGCTTCAAAAAGAATGGTCCAATTAATCCTCTTGATGATAAGCCACACCACATTGTAACTCCTGGTAAATTAAAATGATGTTGCACCGTAACATGCGGGTTATCAAGTCCCCTGTAGGTGCAATTGTCACAGTTAAATGAACCATTTAATTTGACTGTAGCCTCATCACTCCAACACAATCTTTGTTGGAAAGTGTGCCATTCTGAACAGTTCCATCTTATTCAAACTTATCTCTAATTCGACTAATGGTAAGTTATGTTGGTGGATCTCTTTGAAACTCCCTCCTAAATTGTCTTTGTACTTCAACAATGTTTTCAAATTTCTTTGTTCAAAGCTTAGTCTGACTTCCATTACTAATTCCAATGAGTTTAACCTGAAAAAAATAATTGAACTATCAGCTATTACAGTGTGTATACGTTTTTTGGGGACATACTGTAGTTTGGTGAGGCACTAGACCTGTGGTTCTTAACCTATGGGTCGCCAGGTGTTTTGTCCTACAACTCCCAGAAATCCCAGCCAGTTTACCAGCTGTTAGGATTTCTGGGAGTTGAAGGCCAAAACATCTGGACATTCACAGGTTGAGAACCACTGCACTAGAGCTCTCTGGTTGAGAATTCTAAATACTATACCCTAATCTGTAAATCCCTGTTGAATCCTAGTGCTGTAATTGAGTATTGTGAACACCACCTAACACATCATCTCACTCATTCCGCTTTATTTGCTACCTAACACATATACCTTTTCTTGCCCAACAGTTGGGCTGAACCTGTCGGGAAAGAAAATGGAAACACAGAAGTAGAACAGATACCCAGAGATGGAAAAGAACAATCAGTTTGGTATATAAGGTATGGCATGGACAAAACTACAACAGAATTTACAATAGTAGACACAGCAGTAGAAATGTAAATACGAACCAAAAAAGCAATAAGAATAAATCCTTGGTGGTGATGTTAGAAATACATGTGAGCAATGTTACTAACACATCCTACACATGTCTATTTGGAAGTAATTCCCCAGGGTAATTTTCATAAAGTTCCACAAGTGATTGATAAGAGATACAACAGAGAAATAATTACTATCTTAAAGCATAAATAGATCTCACAACAGCTGAAAAGATCCATAGTGCCTGCTCTATCTTCTGCCCAGGTGTAGACAGGCAACTTCAAGGATCTTTCAATTGGATTGGGACTGTAAGTTCTTCAAACAGAAGAAAGGTTGTTCTTTGTGAGAGTTGTTCTTTGTGAAGTAGGACACAAGGCCATTCTGGGCATCACCCCTTCCACATACAAAAGGTGACAAGATTGGCAACTAAGTCTCAGAACAACAGTAGTGGTCAAACAGCTTTTTTCACCACATCAGATGGACATTTAAGAGGTTGTAGGAAACATTGTTGTATCTTCCCATGGAGGATAATGACGAGAGACAACTAGAGGAAATGTACGGTAGCCTGCTATATTCTTAAACCAAAAGCATTCTTCTCACTCTTTATAGTTGCCCCAGAGATTTGTGTTACATGATGAACCCCTCTGGTGAAATTCATCCTGAAATTTGACTTAGTTGCATGTGTGTCCTTAAGCCTGAAGATGGCCAGTAAACAGTAGAAGTACTAGAAGAAAACTGAGATGTCTCCCCTTCCCCATCAATCTATATAAACAACAGCACAAGTATTTTAAAATTTCTAACCTTTAAAAAAATCACTATTGGTTTTTAATATCAGTTTGCTACAACATTTGGCTCTGCGCTACTTGACATTTCTAACTGGGATGCTACAATGAACAAAATTCTTATGATTAACCCTTTGCACGCTCAAAATTTATATAGATTCAACCCTCTTCTTAAATATACACCATCATTTTATATTTTAAATAAAAGTAAATAAATCTCCCCTCTACTATAGCTAACTTTACAAAGGTAAAATACATGCACAGGCAAATTTTGTGGGATAGAAAAAGTACATGGAAGTCTATCATAATAGGAGAGGAACTGTATGGTGGTGATGTTAGAAAAGTGAAGGAGCGATGTGTATGGGACTGGTAAATGGGTGAAAAAAAATCCATATTCTTCCATGTTCCAGATATTATTTTCCACAAAGGTAAATCTAAATCAACAATATTCAGTAAATTCCTATATCAGTTGACCACAGAAAGAGTTTGGCATGCAAAGCAAGTCCGTCTTCAGAGTCACTGTATCAACGCTTATTATTTTGTGCCTTTAAGTCATTTCTGACTTTCAGCAAATCTATCATAAGGGTTTTCTGAAGCTGAGAGTGTACAAATCACCAAGGTCCTCCAGTGGGTTTTCATGGCCAAATAAGGAACTGAACCCTGGTCTCTGGAGTCATAGTCCAGTGCTCAAACCATTACACCACACTAGTTGCCTAACTACAGCATAGAAAAGGCCAGTGATTCTCAACTTGTGGGTCTCCAGATGTTTTGGCCTTCAACTCCCAGAAATCCTAACAGCTGGTAAACTGTCTGGGATTTCTGGGAGTTGTAGGCCAAAATACCTAGAACCATTGTTCTAGGCTAATTACATATTTGTCATCCACTCCCTTTACTTGGTGGGCCCTGGTGGTACCATTCACCTAACATAGCTGGGTTTGGCCATCTTATAAATTTCCTCCCATGCCTTGGAGAAACACAAAATCATAATCTCTTAACATCCTGAATTATTAACCTCTAGAAGAAAATTAGTGACCATGGATTCTCTTGGGAGTTTTGGGGTCTTGCTGGTGATCGAGCAATACAGGACTGGCCTAAATATTTTTCTGGCAGAGCATCATTTTTCACAGAGCTCTCCCAGGTTTATGACTCTGTCTTAGAAATAGATGCAACAGACTGGATAGTTCCTTTAAAGTTAAGACTAAAACCAGAATCAATTCTTCATTACATTGGGTTGTTGTGAGTTTTCTGGGCTGTATGGCCATGTTCCAGAAGCATTTTCTCTTGACGTTTCGCCACATCGATGTGGGCAAAACATCAAGAGAGAATGCTTCTGGAACATGGCCATACAGCCCAGAAAACTCACAACAACCCAGTGATTCCACCTGAACATCAGGAAGAACTTCCTCACTGTGAGGGCTGTTCGGCAGTGGAACTCTCTCCCCCAGACTGTGGTGGAGGCTCCTTCTTTGGAAGCTTTTAAGCAGAGGCTGGATGGCCATCTGTCAGGGGTGCTTTGAATGCGATTTCCTGCTTCTTAGCGGGGGGTTGGACTAGATGGCCCATGAGGTCTCTTCCAACTCTACTATTCTATGATTCTATGATTCCAGCCATGAAAGCCTTCAACAGCACATCACTCCATTGACATTGAAGCGACCATCTGCCCCTGATAAGGTGGCTGACTTGTTCTGCTTAATTGTTGGCCAAGCCTAGTTGACATGGCAGAAAATAAGGATTGAGTTACTACTAATCCTTTCAGTTTTTCTGCCAGGATGAAAAATGGGGTTCCTTCATTCTAAAATAAGATGAATCCCTGCAATTGCTCCAGCGAACAGTTGTGGAGGTGGAGTTCACTTCATGGCAGAGGACTAGTAATTTGGGGGCCCTTTGAATACAACAACCAAAAGGTCTGATTGGCAACATGGAAATACGTAGTAGCCTTGCCTCTATACTACAGGCCAAGAGAACCAGTACCGGGTTTTGAAAATATCTTTCCCCAGCAGCAACCATTCACAGCTCACAAAATATACTAGTTCAAAATAAATAAAAATAAAGCATTAGCCTGCTAGGGGGCTGACAAAGAATGTCACTCTTTTCTTGGAAGCCTGCTTAGTTTCTATGCTAGGCACAAAGAAAAGATGGGATATTATCCCTCCTCCTTACTTCTCACTCCATGTTTTGTACAATACCATGTGCATTTTAGTACAGGAAGCACCCTTTATCTGTGAGAAGACATGTTCCCTGATGGACTATGGTTACATGAAACTACAGATGTGACCAACACCATGACATCATGTGAGGTTCTAGCATACCATAACATTGCATTGGAGAACATAGTCAAATCGTAGGTATTAGTGCATGCAACTGTAAGGTAGCTTCCAGGGAATTTGCTGGAGGAATGAGCAAATTCCTTAAGAGACCATTTTCCAAGTAAGTGAAACCACAGATATGGTTTCTGTGGCTACAGGGGTCTCGGTATTTTACTTAAATGGCACTGAAGGATCCCTATACACTTCCTTACTAGATGATCACCAGGTGGAGTTATTGCTATAGAAACCTTTACTGAAAATTCTAAAAAATCCAAAACCCGGAGGAAGAGTCGGGAAGAGTGAACAAATACTGAGATGAGCACAAAGAAAATGATCCAGCCACATGCTGTGTTCTGCATCATAAGGAAAATATAGTAAAACAAAACAGAGCTGGCAAGCTACTGGGAATCATATCAGGAATAGTGTGCAGGTGTGACTTTTAGAACCAAGAAATAGATATGTGTGTCTGTGAGATGGGGAGAGAGGAATCAGCTTTGTGTGTTCATCTGGCAGTGAAAGCTAAGCCCAAAAGTTCTGCTCTCTCTCTCTCTCTCTGCAGTGGCTTGTGCCACTATATTAACAGCTGCCATAGAGTGTGAGGTAGTCATTGCTGGTTCTGGCATGAGGAAGGAGAATCCCGGTGAAATATAGAAACACTGCCTGTAGTCTTGTGGTGAAAGCAAAGACAGAAAGGAATGTAAGGTCTGGATACCTGGCCCCATCAAACTTGCATTGTATTAGCTCAACAGGAAAACATTGGGCTGTCTGGGAATCAGGAGGGTCTGGGGTTCGCATAAGTGGAGATGACCAACAGCAAGGATTGGGATCTGAAATTTGCAATATTTTTACTGATTTCACTGTCAGCTATGAGGTTTACCCAGCAATGGGTTGGCTTTTGGGAAAAAGATGGGTTGGGGAAGAACATTCCTGTTGAAATACAGGGATTACCGTAAGTCTTTGACTAAGTTTAGTTTGTTGTCTCTCATGACTGGCAGTAATTCTCTGAAGGCCCTAGGAAGGCAGAGGCTTTGGGGAGGTTAAGGGAATCCAGGCGGCATGTTGTTGATGCTCAGGATCTGCCACTGGATATACTTTGGACCAAGGTCCCACCCCAAAGCAATGCTTTTCAATGAACTTAGCAAACATCCTCATAGGTGTAAACAATGCTACTAATAGCCTTCGACAACACAATGCTACTAATAATACTTAGTATTTAGCCCCATTTTATAGAGCAGACCTGAGGCCACCATTATGTGTGTGTGTATATAAGTGTGTGTGTGCTTATGTGTGTGTGCAGTTGTCAAAGACTGAACACAAGGCCGTAGGTTCCAGACCAAAGTTCCTACCAGTTGGCCATTCAGTTGCATTTTCCCCGCTCACAAACCTTTCATGGAAGTGTCCATGGTTTCCCTTTAATATCCCACAAAATCATGCAATGCTATTGCAGCAACCAAATTTGAAGGAAGGAAAGGTATATTTTCACCCTCCATCCCTCCACTTTCTCCAGCGTTCCCTGTGGGAAGAACCTCCCCCTCTGGCAGTTCTTTTGGCAATAACAACACTGTGGTCCATCTATGAAGCAGTGTTTTTGGCAGTGAGTTAGCTGTGATCAGTGGAAATGCTGTCTTCCTGCCCCTTTTGACAGTAGAGGAGTTAGTAACCGAGATGCTCAGGAGGACCAGACATAGCAAGGCATTATGGGTATTTGGTAACCCCGCTGAGCCCTGCCCCATAAACACTGTATTCGCTAGACTGAATTCTTCATCAAAGGACTTCTTATTGTCAATGGCTGGGAAGAGAATTGGGAGAGAGGTCATCGACCCATCGGTGGGAGTAGAAAAAGAGTTCTTGGTTGTCTGGAGGTGTCTTGGAATGGAGAGAGGAAGCACCTTCCTTTTGGAAATGGAGACAGACAGCTTAGTTCCACCTGTATTTCCTGGGCTACCTAGGTGGGCTTAGTGGCAAGAAGGGGCAGTTGACAAGTCGAAGACTTGCCAGGATGCGCAGAAAAGAAATCTGGATTCCTTGGCCAAGTGGGAATGACAGGAATGCCAAGACTTTTAGCTGCAGGTAGAAGAGGGATCGTGCCTCTCTAGTAAACCCAGCTAACAGGAACCCACTGTGGTTCACCACGCAGCTTCTCCAAGGCTTCCTGCAGTTGCTGGAATGTCCGCTCCATGTTGTCATTGATCAAGCAGAGGTCAAAGTAATACCCATAGCCTCGCTGGATTCGGCAGCTCTCATCAACGGTCCGCTTCAAGTCAGCATCCTGGTTGGCATGTGAAGGAAAAACAGAGTAGTAAGTCACTTAAAGCACAGATTCAGCTCCAGATTTCCCACATACAAACTCTGCAAGGGAGGAATTATAGGGATGGTTATGGCAGGTTTAACTGTCCACCCAATACATACTCCAACTCTATGACAAACCACGGGGAACTCTGGTCCCCAGGCCACCACAGCTACCTGTGTCTCCATAAAGATAAAACCTTTTACCCCTGTTCTAGAAGCCCTAGGCCTTTCTCTGTGTCTTTCCTAACACCTGTAAATTTGCTCCTCTTCTGTGTGAAGGGGCCTTTTGACACACTGAGGCACGTAAACAAAAAACAACAATCCTTCAACTGCAGCAAAATTGTATGTTTCTGCATAAAGACTCAAGATCAGGGTCCTGTTGTCCTAACATAATACAGGGTCCTAACATAATACAGTTATATCACTATGATTGCACTTTAACTGCCATGGCAACATCCTATAGAATCCTTGGGTTTATTGATTAAGGAAGGGAATTATCAGCTAGAGAGCTCCGGTGCTTCCACAAACTACGAACTCCTACGATGTGGCCATGGCAATTAAAGTGAAATCATAGTGTTAACTACATGGTTAGTCCGAGTGTATTTTTCATGAGGCAGAAATAATTTTTTAACAATAAGATGGATAAAAAAGAAAAAGAAGCAATAACAAATTTATTGACAATAGCAAGACTGCTTATAGCAAGGAACTGGAGAAATGTAATAGATGTTCAGATTGAAGAATGGTATAAGGAAGTATGGAAATTGGCAATAAACGATAAGCTAACATGCAAATTAAAAGTTAAAAGAGGGATATGGAAAAAAATGATTTTGAGGATGTATGGGGGAAATTTATTGAGAAAGGACTCCAAAAAAGGGATGGAGGGCTACCGCCTCAGGAAGAAATGAGATTTTGGTTAGACAATGCATAAGAAGTGGCTCGGGGTGAGAGGGAGGGATACACAGTGGTGGAGAAATATAGATGGACAAATGTTAACATTGTAGTAGATATAAATCAACAGTAGATATAAAAGAATGATGCAAGTATTGTACGATACATTAAATATCTGCTATGTGATAAAAGTAATTATTGTATGAAAAATTTTAAATTCAATAAAAACTATTTTTTTAAAAAAAGAAATAGTTTTTTTAATGCAGTGTACAAATATGTAAAATGCAGAACTCTGCAGAAAATACATTTTGCAGAGAAAATGTATTGTGTACAAAACAGACACACAGAAGTCCTGAAAAAATAAAACAAGAGGGATATGAATAAAAACTCTTACACTGGCACTGAGTGCAGAGGAAACATTTGAAGTAAACAAAATATTTCTGAGTGAAGGAGCATTGTGTCTTATTCACTGGGGCAATTTTTTCTGTCTTACTCATCTTTCAAAAGATTTTCATTTGGCTTAACTGTGCCTTTTCTCCTCCCACTCTTTCCCAAAGCTTTGTTGTCCACATAGAGAACTCACTGTGAGTTGCTTGGTAGCCACACCACTCTCCAAAGCGGCCTTGTTCATGGCTTTCAGAGTCTCGAAATCTGGTGCTTCAATGAACACCACGTAGGGAACAAACTCAGCTGTCCTCAAAACCTTCACCGCCTGTGCATCATTCAAGAAAAAGACAGAGAAATCCTGAATGCCATCACTGCTACATACTCATATCCTCAGTTAGGTAGTAGCTGCTATATAGTTAAAGAGATGTTCGGCATCCCATGCAACCCATGAACCACATGTAGCCCCTTGTAAAGGCCCAACACAGGTGTTACAATAACCAGTAACTGCCCAAAGGCACCAGTATACTGGAAAAAAATGCCCAGAAAGATTGGGGATGCTAAAACAAACATTAACATACAAGTTGAGGATCCCTTGTCCAAAATGCTTGGGACGAGAAGCATTTTTGAATACAGTATTTTTAGAATAGCTTCGCTTCTTGTTAGTTTGCTACTTGTGTTGTGGATAAGAGAGAAGCGGAGGATCTGTGAAATGATAGGAACACAAGCATGAATCCACAACTCCTGCTATTTCACAGATGTTTAACATCTCTATTTTTACTGCCAGCTGCCCCTTTCTGCCTTTGAGGAGGCAGTCAAGGTGCTTGTGGTCATTCATCCCCAGTCAAACAATGAGGAGTGCCACAAGTAGCACCTGAAATACGCAAGAGATCAGCTGGTGGCCAAAAGAGACAGACTAGGGGTCTGAGGGATGAATTAGCACAACCACTACTGGTGGAAATGGGCAGATAGTGACATAAGGCTTTGGGTTTTGGATTTCAGATTTCCAGATAAGGAAGGATCACATGCTGCTATGTAGACCTACTGGCACCAGAATGTGCCTCCAAGATGCATAACCCTGCATAGCTTCTTTAAGTCTTGACTCAATGTGAAGCCATTAGCTGACACAGTTATGCCACACTGTATAGTATACCACCATGCTACTGAAAGACTCAATAAGAATTTGCTGTTTTAACCTTGGACTGCTTTTGAGATGTAAAATAAATAATCCGAAGAAGGGATGGCTGCCTTTGCTCTTTTTCATCAGATAGATAGACAGATAGACAGCTATCTCAAGAACTGTTCCATTTCAGAGTAATGAATGAGATAATGCTGTTCAGATTCTAACATCATGCCCAGGAATGATACATGCATAATGAACAAATAGAACTCTCCCATAACTTTCCTTCAGTGCAGGAATGGGAAAAGGGCAATCCCAGGCCTCCATGCAGCCCCCAAAACTATTTTGCAGTTCCCAGGGATAAAAAAAATAAACAGAAAGTAAACAAGAAATGACTTCCAAATCAAATCCTGCTGTTTAAAAAGCCATTTTGAGAGACACAGAGGGAAAAGAAGTACTGTGGAGAATATGCCCACATAGGCCCTTGTACAAAATGCGAGTATTTAGTAAAAGGATGCAGCATGGGACGACTCTTCAAGATCTCTTGAAAGGGGGCACTTTGCTGCCTATAGTTATCCACCCTTGTTCTACTGTAAACTCTGGATCAGAGGAAAGAACCATTATGTACCTGTGGGTTGACATCCAAAATGCACATCTTGCCCGACTCAACAACTTCATGGATGGAGTCAATCTTGGTGCCATAGAGGTTCCCCTCATATTCACCATGTTCCAGATAACGGCCTCCTTTGATATCTGCTTCCATCTCGCTCCTTGTGACAAAGCAGTAGCCCAGCCCAGACTTTTCTTGCTCTTTGGGTCTCCGAGAAGTGTCTGCAAGGAGAATAACCCTTCAGAAACTTGGAGTTGGTCTCTGTCTCCCTCTAGTGATGACCTAAGGTCAGAATAAGTTGACAGCTCACTGCTACAATTTACAATGACAAGTAGCTGATGGCTCTGACCTTAATGGGGCAATGAATCAGCTCAGAGTTTTAAGGAAGTTCCCCAAAGTACTAAATCAATTTTGAGATCAAGTCAAGCACTTCTACACTTTAGTTTTAATTCTTGAGCAGATTCACCCCACTGCCAACGGCCACTATACAGTGGTTCACCAACAGTTGTGTCAGTAAGATCCTGTTTTTACCACTAGATTATTCTGGTCCTAAATAAAACTATTGGTAGCAAAGGGAGAGGCAGGAATGTGGATATCCGTGGTACACAGAAAATATGGTGTCAACTGATCCCTGCAAACTGAGGAGAAGCCCTGTTGATACTGGGATGCTGAAATCAAATCGGTCGGAAGAAAACTACTGTTTCATCTCATTCCCATTGAAACCAAGAAAGTTTCATTCAACTGCAAATCTTTCATGTTGATTTCAGTAGGAACAAAGTTTTTTTCAGATCCAGCCCCATACATGCAGAGATATGACATTTCCATCAGTCGTCAAGCAACTAGGGATTTTTGGTTGGATTAAAGTGGAGTTCTTGCGTGTTCCTGCATCTATGCTCATGTTTTAATTCCTAGATCAATGATGAGCAACCTTTTGCACTTGGTGTGTCAAAATTCACCTAAAAAAACTAGCATGACTTGGGTGGTGTGTCACTTTGAGAAAAAAATCCCATAATTTCACAATATGTATGGTTTAAATAACAAAAATGTATAATTGTAATATATGACTGCATTTAATAAATCAAAAACTATTTACTACCATTATTTCCATGTACAACAATCTATGGTATCTCTTGCAGTTTCTCTCTATTCTAGTTTCAATGTAGTCATGAATAATGAATAATATAATAATAATTATAATAATAATATACTACAATAATAGAATCGTAATAGAATGATATAATAAAATGTGCATAATTCCCACAGAATAAACAAGAAAACCACTGGACCAAATCACACCAAATTTGGCCACAAAAGACATAAGTCATCCAATCAATCTGCATGCGGCAATGTGTCAGCAAAAATGGCTAGGCGTGTCAATACTGACACGCGTGTCATAGGTTGGCCATCACTGTCCTAGATGATATGTCAAGTCCAACTTACATATATGACTGAGCTATTGCATACCAGTAGCACAGAGCCAAAACACTGTTGCTGCCTGAGCTTAAAGGAATGGGTAACACAAAGGATCTTTTGCTTTTCTGGTAAGTCACTGCCTGCTAGATTACACAACACAGGTGCAAATGGACAATTTTATTTTGTGAAACAACTTATGAAATGGCTTCCTAGCCTTTTCTTTATCAAAAAGTTCCTGTTCTTTTGCTGCAGAAGTATAAAGGCTTGGGAATTAAAATAGTGGGAGAGAATTGAGGAGAACTTGGAGTACAGCCATGTATTCCATATTGTCTCCCAAGACTGGGTGGATTGCTTCAGAACCTCACTTCCTTTGAGACCTGTAAAATTTGTAAAATCAATGCATTTCCCATCAAAAACACAACCCAAAACACTTAATCTCTCCTTCCTCTTCCACAAAAAAGTTCATAGAAAGGTTGCACTGAACAGAGATAGAAACAAAGTTGTCAGATTTTTATTTTCACACAGTAAAAGCCATACTAAACCCCCTGAGAATGGCAATAAAACATGACCCTTGACTTCAGAATTATGTATACTTCTGATGCTTTTTATATGTTTTGGAGGAAGTAATCATCACAAACTATGTACAAATTTCAAAAGCAAGCAGAAATAAAAATCAGAGACTTTTTTGATGCTAAAAATCTTGAATGCTAAAAAGAAACTGAAAAATTTAACAAGAATGATACTGAAGCAGATTTTTTTTCAGTGTCAGGAGAGACTTGAGAAACTGCAAGTAGCTTCTGGTGTGAGAGAATTGGCTATCTGCAAAGTCGTTGCCCAGGGGACGCCCGGAGGTTTTGATGTTTTACCATCCTTGTGGGAGGCTTCTCTCATGTCCCCACATTGATCATGAGCTGATAGAGGGATCTCATCCATGCTCTCCCCAGGTTGGATTAGAACCGGCAACCTTCAGGTCAGCATCCCAACCTTCAAGTCAGCAGTCCAGCCAGCACTAGAGTTCAGCCCAATGTGCCACCAAGGGTTCCAACAATGCTAATGAAAGTGTAGCAATGCTAGTTTCTGCACTACTGGATGCCAGATTTTCCTGGAAAAGTTTAAGAAGCACACACACGTATGTATGCCATTCCCCTGTATACTCACACGGGATGGTGGTTCCATACTGAGACTGATCAGACATGATAAGCTTGTTCTTAAGACTGCGTCGGCCCACCCCTTGGGCACCAATGAGGACCAAAGTTTTCCTCCGAAATGGAGGCATGCGGGCCACCTCTTCGTAAATGAGGAGCTCGTGGCGGTCAAACTCTGCCATGAAGGAGAAATAACTCATTGTTACATGAATACAGAGAAATCATAGCCATCTTAGGCCCAAACACAGGCACTATTAAATCCAACACTGGCAGAACCCACTTCTATGGTCAATCTACAGCAGAAAACCCTGGAGAAGTGTTATCTAAGATGTAGAAAAAATAACATGTTAAAAGCTCAAATTTTTCTACTTTTCTGCAAGTTCTGCACCCTTAATCCCTGCAAGTGGGAGGGCCTATTGAAATCTGAAATGACTTGAAGGAACACAAAAAAACTTTCCCCAGACCTCCTCTGTCAATTGTATTTGCTTCTGCCATTGCCTAGAGAAACAAAACACTCTAAGAAGACCTCTTGCCTGCATTTTTGGTGGTCAAGTACATCATCTTTTTCTTCTTTTTTCCACTGAGGCTTCCACACAGGGCACCTATCAAATGAAGAAAGGACACATGGGACCAAGTTAAAAAAAAAAAAAAAAGAGGAAGCTATCCCACATGTGAGGGACTACTAGACAAAGAGGAAAGGAATAGCAAGAGGAATTCAGCTGCCACTTATTCCTAGAAGAAGGTGACTATTTGATCCACTGAAGTACATACTTCATGAAGCAAATCCTGTGGGACTGTGGGATAGTAACATTGGATGTGTTTCTCTTGGGTCAAAGCCTCACCAAAACACAAATCTTGTGAGCTGCCTTGTATCTCAGTTTGTGAGAGAAAGATGGGATATGAAGGCAATAAATAAATAAATAAATACACATTTAATACTTTTGCAAGACACTGCCTTCCACTATAAAAGAAGAACCCGGTGGGAGGGGGGGATAGTATGCTTCATCTTTATCCATTTTACACATTCTGGCTTTTGTTCTGTGATCACTGGTAGGGTTAGCTTTACTTTACCTGATGATGGCATGAGTTCAATATCACGCCTTACAAATGCCTTGCGTTTCTCTTCCAGCAGCTGACTTGGGATCAGTCCGGCACTACCTCCCTCAACATGGCAGGCCTACAAAGACAAAGGCTAAGCTCAAAGCAGGCTAGGATCATGAAGATGGCATTTTCCCTATATGGTCTAAGGAACTTCAGTCAGACAGTTCAGCATGAAGTATACATAAGCTTCCTATGGAAACAGCTTCCCTGGCTGCCAGTTCGTTTTTGGTCACAATTCAAAATGCTAGTCATAGCCTATAAAGCTCTTCATGGAAATGTGAAAAACCATACTCTTTCACATGGGCTTGCCAACATTTGGAGATCTTCTCTCTGCCCCATGAACCTCACAGGTGCATCTGGTTGGAATAGAGGGGAAGGCCTTTTTCATGACTGCTCCCCAGTTCTGGAAATGCCTTTCTAGAGCAGCTAGACCAGTGGCTTTCATCCTGTGGGTCCCCAGGTGTTTTGGCCGGCAACTCCCAGAAATCCTAGCCAGTTGACCAGCTGTTAGGAGTTTTGGGAATTGAAAGCCAAAACATCTGGGGACCCAAAGGTTGAGAACCCCTGAGCTAGACTATCACCCCTTCCTGCTCTTTTTCCATAGGCAAGTGAAGATTTGTTGCAGGCTTTTGACTAACTGCTAGGAAAAAGGGGGCTAGTCACATGTCCTGCATCTGATTAGTTTTTCAACGAGCCCTTATGGGGGACAGAGAAGATGGGGAAGGAGGGGAGAACTCTACTTACAGAAGACTATTGTAAAAAGCATAAATCCCAGATGCTTCCCTGGTTGTGAGCACACTTTCTACTCCTTTAGCCAAAAAGCAAGGAAAGGAGAGGAAAAATCTCCACCCCTGGAAAAAAAAATTTCATTCTCTTTGGGCTGGATGCAGGTGGCCGGCAGAGTCGCTCCATGCTCACATTCACGGCCCATTTCCCCTCGATGGATTGTCACCTTGATGTGGTGAGGGGGCTTGCGTGTTCCAATGAACCTGAGGGCACAACCACTGGAGTCATGCACTCCCATGAGTGGCCACAGGGGAAGATCCAGACCAAAAACAATCCGAAGACCCAAAGACCTCAATGGCGGAGCAGGAGGAGGATAACATAGTACATGTTACAATGGCTGTGAAGGAGGAAGAAGGCTGCAATAGACTGAGAAGCCACTCTCGTTGTGTTAATAACACCACTATGAAGACTGTGTGTTGACCGGCCGTGCACCGACCTCCACACATTAAAAAAAATCACGCACAGGAGGACCATCATCCTCAAACTACGAGGAATCGCCTTAGTAAGTAAGTGAGTATTTCCAGGATGTCTGCCCTGCCCTACCATTGTCCGGGTGGAAGGTGAACGCGAAAGCAACTGGAAAATCTCCTTTTTACAGTAGCATTATATAAATAAAATCCTCCTTTCTCCCTGCTCTTCTCTGTTCTCTATCAGGGCTCTGAGGAAAAACTCAATGAGCACTGGATATGTCACTATCCCCCTTTCCCCAAAGGCAGAAGAAGAGACAAGCAGCTTAAAGTTTGACTTTTGGAGTATTTCAGATTTCGAGATACAGAAAACTCAACCTGTATCATCTAATCTAGGTAATAACAACAACAAAAAAATTCTCAACCATTATTTTACTAATTCAGTATACTTAGATGACCATTTTTATTTTGATGATGCATCTTCTAAAAATAAGGATTTCTCCAATTATTAATCTGACTTCCAATTATGTGTATGGTATTGTTTAAATGACTGCAAGTGGCTCATCCAAAATTTCATCTACATTGCCTGAACTTTCTACTGAGGTCTGATCCTGCTTATGACTTGATACACAGGTCCCATACCTGCCACCAGTTGGGATCATCCTGGTTGACAATTTGAAGAAGGTCTCCAGCCACAAACTTGAGCCCAGCCTCCTTACACGGGATGAGGTTGTCAGTGGCAGGGTCATAGTCAAAGTGGGCCTTCACAAAAACCTAGAAGGAAACAAAACAGCATAAGAAAAACTGTGGAGGGGGGATCTGGAATGCTGGAGAATCAAACAACCTGGCCAAAAGTTGCCATGAGCACAAACCAGGCAAAAGTGAAAGGAAGAGGAGCCGAAGGCTACTGCAGATAAAGTATCACAAACTAAGCAATTAAGAACTTGTATTTAATAGATACACTTAAACCCTGTCTTTCATTATTTCTTATCTACACAACAATCCTGTGAGGTAGGTCAAACTAGGAAAGAGAGAGAAGAATAGCCAAAGGACATCTACTGAGGTCCATGATTCAATATTGATGAGAAGCTGTTCTCACAAATTCTAATCCAACCATCAAATCCAGTGGTTCTCAACCTGGGGTCCCCAGATGTTTTTGGCCTTCAACTCCCAGAAATCCTAATAGCTGGTAAACTGCCTGGGATTTCTAGGAATTGTAGGCCAAAAACATCTGGGGACCCCAGGTTGAGAACCACTGATCTAATCCAAATGTGGGTGACCCTCTTCGCGCTCTCTGCAAATTAACAAGCCAAAACATGTTTTGTTGAAAACACTATCAACCATGTCAGGGTTGATTAACTCTTCTATGGGAACCAGCACACTTTCTCCTAGCCAAAACAAACAGACAAATAAACAAAACTGTGTTTGTGCTGGCCAGGCTGACTGGGGGATTTTTGGAACTGTAGTCTGAAATAAAAAAAAATAAAAAACTTCACCATGATCTGCAGCAGTCAAGGGCAAAGCCAATCCAATTCATGCAGTACAGTAACCATTCTACCAGTCGTCTCTTCCCCAGACAATGAATCCTGGTAGTGGAAGGCAGCGAACAGGAGGAGGTGAGGGGAGATAAACTACTCTTGTTTCCTTTGCTCCCTTGTTTTTCATCACAGACTCCTTTTATTTGCATCCCCAGGAGGCCCAAACTGCTGATATCTCCTGGGAAACGGGTCATACCAAAGCCAGTCTGTCAAAGTCATTTTTCTGGCTTCTCTGCCTGCCTCTCCACTTTCCAGTCCAAATGCAGAAAAGAAACAGAGGTCTGTTGCAAATGAATACACAGGCTCAGTGGCAAACAGAAAAGGCAATCCCTTGTTGCTTGGGTGCTTTATCTAAAGATCCCCTCCTATGTGTTGCTGTTGTGTGCTTTCAAGTTGTTTCTGACTTATGGTGACCCTAAAGCAAACCTATTAACTGGGGTTTCTTGGCTAGATTTGTTCCGAGGAGAGTTACTTTTGTTTTCCTCTAAAGCTGAGAGAATGCGAATTGTTCAAGATCACCCACTGGGCTTCAGTGGCTGAAAAGGGATGCAAACTGGTCTCCAGAGTCATGCATAGTCCCACACTCAAACCATGACATCATACAACCAGGTAATCAGCTGAAATCTCTTTTGTACAGGAATCCTCTCCAATTTTCATTTTGGCAGCACAATCTTTGGCCTGAGAGAACAGCAAATGTTGCCACTGTCCCTCCAAGCCAAACTGCAAATTACCCAAAGATGGTGAATTTATTCTGACACTTTTGGCAGAAAATTTCACAGCTAATTCTCCCTGCTCCTGGAAGCATTAGTAGTAGTGGTAGCTACTGAAATAACATCACTGCTTCTACTACTAATAAATTTATTTATTTTATTTATCTACAGCATTTGTGTTCCGGCCTTCTCACCCCGAAGGGGACTCAGGGTGAATCACAGAAGATACATATGTGGCAAACATTCAATGCCGTTTATACACTGACAAGACATACAGTTGTACATAGATAGAGGTATATAGGCTTTTCCCATCTTTGGCATCTTGGAGGCTTGTGCTCAGTTCTGGCCACACTAGGCGGAAGGGTGTGTGTGTGCTGTCACTCTATTTCCTTGCCAAAGAGATTTGTTTGTAAACTTCCTCCTTGATCGAATTGCTGGCATTTTTCTGGAATTTCCTTATGGGTGTCTTAAAATACCTCCCTGCTTTTAAGCAGCACCTATTTATCTACTCACATTTTTCTTTTGAACTGCTAGGTAGGCGGAAGCCAGGCTAAAGGCCAGGAGCTCACCCTGACCTGGGCTTCGAACTGTCAACCTTTCGACTGACAAGATTTACTTCAGCTGGTGGTTTAACATGCTGTGCTAAAGCCCAGCACGCTTTACAATTATGTTACAATTATTGATTTTTTCTTGTGAGGTCCCAAAGCAACTGTCTGAAAAAGCCATCTCGCACTGCCTTAGGGTAGGGCTAGCCTTGGATTTGCATTTCCCCTAAGAACCGTTCATCCTTGCACAGAAATCAGACTGATAAAACATTTTAACTTTGGCAGACTTAACTTCTATGGATGAAATTATTCACAGATTTCATTAGCATGTTCCCTGAAGGAATCTATAGGTCCTCCAGCACAGCTCTATAATTAGCTTCCAAGAGATGCTGACCATATAAATGTGCCAAAGAACTCAGGCCTCTTCCACACAGCTGTATAAAATCCACATTGAAGTGGATTATCTGGCAGTGTAGACTCAGATAATCCAGTTGAAATCAAATATTGTGGATTATCTGCCTTGATATTCTGTGTTATATGGCTGTATGGAAGAGCTCTAAGAGATTCCTAGGCAGAACACTCCTTTAGGTATTTGTAGTTCCTTCATTGCAATTCCATAGACTACAGAATTAAGCTGAAGGATTTAGAGATGATTTCTTGGGTTTTAAAAAATAGCCTCTTAAAAAATTCAAGGCGTTTTCACTTTCATGTGGGTCCTTCACCTCTAATCACAGAAAAATTGGAACGTCTGCTATATTATCAAAACTTGACTGACAAGAGAAGCTAGAGGTGGGAGATTGATATGATAAAGGAAGGATGTGTTTTATTAAACA
This sequence comes from Anolis carolinensis, assembly GCF_035594765.1. Lineage (NCBI taxonomy): Eukaryota > Metazoa > Chordata > Lepidosauria > Squamata > Anolidae > Anolis > Anolis carolinensis. Next base: position 24,516,405 of record NC_085846.1, on the reverse strand, counting down.
GTGCAGAAGTTTGGTCTGATGGTTTTGACAGGGGTAACTGAGCAGTCCCAAAAATGTTAGCTTGAAAAGTGGCAGCTGAGATTGAGGGGAGGATAGAGGAATTTTACTCCTTTTGCTGCTAGCTTCTCTGTATTGAATCATCTCTCTCTAGGTATGAAAGGGTACTTAGTATAGGCTTGCAAGAGTGAGAGCTAGAGAAGGCTCCGGTGTCTTAAAGGATTTGTTTAGAAGAGGGAATTATCAAGGGTGTGAAAACAGGTACTTAATATACAGTGAAATTCTAGAAACTATAGTGTAAAAATGCAGGGCACATTTAACGAAATAATATGGAATATGGAAATAGCCAAGAATTTCTCAAAATCCCCAGTACTAGGGTCTTGAACTACAGCAATTTTCAATTTTTTCTCATCCTTCCTAGCAGCTTGTTTCTGTCTGTCTTTCTTTCACACTCTTTCTCCCACACATAAGGGTTCTCTCCCTAGTGTTTTTCCTCTGGCCCTATTGAGCTCCCATCCATTTTTTCTGCTTACTGGTGTGAAATAATCCTCTTGGCTTTCACAAAGGGGCAGGATTACGTCGAAATGAAAACAAGCATCCTTCATCTCCATTACCGATAACGTCATCATCCCTTCGCCAAGGCACCGCTCCCCTCCCTTTTCGGATTCAGTACTGGTGGGGGAACTAGCTGTTGCTAACTCATTATATAATCTTCTGGGTGCCGCCTCTCTGTTTCTTTCCAGCATGACCCAAAACTCCTCTGAATCCATGTTTGTGCCACCAATGAATTGGATGTGCTAGGATTTGGTGCCAATGCATGCCCTGAGATCATCCCACCTTCCAAAATAACTCTATTTTTGGCTGAAATCCAATCACTAGTCCCAACATGGGTGGACCTGCTGAATCGACAGCTAAATGGTAAATCAATGCTTATATAAGCCCAGTTGATTTAACGGGTCTTCTCTCAATACAAACAGTGCTTGGATTCAAGCCAGCGATCCCTGCCTTTCATGCAGAATCTGAACAGTTGGGACCTGATGCCAAATAGTCTATATTTTGGAAATGTACCGACAGAGAATGATGGAGCCTAAGGATACCTTCACACCAGGGTGACCTTTTCTGACTGAAAGTTTCGAAGCAGGTCTGGAACCCATGACATATGTCTCTCCAGATGGCCATAACTCCCATCAACCTGAGGGCGAATAACTAATGGAAAGAGATGATGGGAGATGCAGTAAAACATCTGGAGGCACATCTGTTCCCCATCCTCAATCCAAGGCAAGAATCAAGCTCCTTACAGGCTACTATTTACCATGATGACTATTTATGAGGACTAACTATAGATTGGGGAATGCAAATCTTACTTCATTCTCTCTTGTCAGAATGAAAATATCCAAGGATTTTTCTTTGCTAGGAGAAATTATGAGACTTTGCACACTTTAATGCCCCACCCCACCCCCATGACTGAACACTTTCTGCAAAAAATCGGCAAAGGTGGGTTTTCTTTGCACATAAAATACAAAACACAAGTCCTGTACCATGTAGTATGGTTGCTGCCAATAAGCAAAAATACATATTTTATGTACACTGAAAAATCTTGTAGAAGTTGACAAACAGGGATGAGAAATCTTGTAATCCTTCTTTATATTCCTAGCATAGAGCTTGGAAAAGTTCCCTATCCAAATTTCCAGCTTTTCCTAGTCCTTACCCATGCTAATTGGGGATTCTGGGAGTTTAAGCCCCCAAACATATTTTCCCATTTCTAACTACAGTATGTATATATTATTTCTAGATTAGAGGCAGTTTGTTGGGGGGGGGACACACAGATTCTGCTGTATATGTGTTATTTGAAGGGTTTTCTGTAAGATCCCTAGTATGGCCTCAATTGGAACAGAAGGATGGGCTAAATCCAGAACAAGTTTCTTACAGTCAGATCCAATAAGACAGTTCTTCTGTTCTTCCTACCAAGAACATTTGCAGCCTCAGCTGAATCGATGCTTCTATGCTAGCCTTTGTGATATGGCTTTTAAAGTTAGGTATATTTCTATCAACTGCTAGCATAATTATTCAACATTTTCATCCCTTTCCTGCATAAGGAGAAGGATGAATAAATCTCACTCCAAATATGTATGTAGCTAAATACATGCACATGAGTGGGATGGTGCTATGCAGTTACCATGCTATATTCTTAACTACTGATATGATTTTAATATGTATCTTGAACTAAAAACTGTGATAATATTTTGGAATGGCTTTTGAAGCCAGTGAAGGGCAGTGTGTAGCAGGGCAAACAAATTAAGTGTACATCAATTAAATCAGAGCCCTCAGCAATATGTAATTATATGGTGAGAGGCCTTGGTTGATGATCATTGGCATGAGAATACAGCTAGGGATGAACAAATGAGTCCACTTTTGGTCTGTATCACTTTTGCGCCTGTTAGCTCATACATTGCTCCATCCTGTATGAAACTGCCTGTTTAACATTTACAAAATAGCACGAAGTTTGAATTTTGCAAATAAAATACACATTTCCTAACACATTTCCCCTCAAAACTCAGGTTTCCAGCCTCTCAAAGCACCAATTCATAAATCATTTCCCTTGAAAATGCCCATTTAAAAATATATGTTCCCTTCTACCCATATTGAAATGCATTTTTTCTCAAAATATACTTATAACGAAATTCATTTCCTGAAATTATTCACGTTTTCTCTCATACGTGTTTCTAAACATCTTCTCGGTCACAAGAAGTTCTAAGTACAGTATGTTCCATGAAGATTTATCCCCAGACTCTTGTGCAGATACACAAAACCACTGATAATAGCAAACCTAGTTTAAGTGAAGGACTTCTGTCCCAAGAATATCATAACGTCATACTGGAGGCCTAGAAAATGTCCAGAGAGGCCATACTTTGTTGTATGTGGGTAAATCTATCTGCTGGTACTGGTCATGCAGATACAAGGGCTTCTTCTGCATGTTTTGAACTGCCAATAATGGTGTTATAAATATTGCAGAAGTGTAAAATCTGACAGACAACAATGTTCCAAAGAGCTTATTATGTGAGTTTTGGATGGCATTCCCAAATTCCAAAGTCCGCAAGCATCCCTAGGTAGTTACTTAAATGGGTGTATTTATTTTCCCTCTTTAAAATTTGAGAGGAATTTTGGAATTACATTTTCACTCGATTTATTATATACCTTCATTTCACTTATTGTTATCCAGTGATGTTAAGCCACTCAACCCATTAAGTGCATACATTTGAGCAGATAAAGAAAAGGCTCCGATGTCAGTCCAGGCAGTTTCCATCCCACAGAATGGGAAAGGGGTGGTGTTTTAGCAAAACCAATTGTCCTGCTTAAGAAGCAAGATACCCTCTAATGTTTGAGTACACCTAAAGATTGTGAATCTGAAGGCAGAACCACATGGACATTTCTCAGGGAGAAAAGGCCAGACAGGTTCAAGCCCAAGAGGAATGGCTCTTGACTCCTGAATGTGAATTTGCTCATAGAAATTTGGGGCGTACCCAGATCCAGGTTACCACAGGAATATATCAGAAGCCTATAAGCTTCCCATGCTCATGGAAATGTTAGTGGCCAAACATAATCAAGCTGACATCTGCTTATTAAATTCTTACGCCACTTTGCCCAAAGCACCCAAGCATTAACTCACTTTTGAACCTTTTTGCATGATGCAAAGAAGGCAATGGGTGCAATGGAGCAGAACAAAAAAAGAAGCTCAGCTGAAGAGGGACCGATTTGAAGGGGACACTGAGACTGAGACCTCAAATTTTGCTCTCTTCCCTGTTCAGAACCTGTTAAAGGATGAGGAATTATAATAATTAGGGAAGGACACATCTGTCAGTCTCTGTGTGTTACCTCCCTATATTTTTATCCACCATTCCATAGTGTTCCATTTGAACAATAATATGTATTACTTTTGTTTTTAAAACAAAATATTCATTTGAGCCAGTGTTGGAAATGCATTCTCCAGATGTTGTTGGACTACACTGTCACTCTCCATAACGTATTAGACTAGAATTTCTACATATCCATTCCCATTGACTATTCTGATAAGGCTGATGAGAGATGCACACCAGCAACATTTATAGAAGCCAAGTTGCATATTATGGATTGAGAGAATATGTTGTGTTGACCCTATGAATGGATGACCTCCGAGTCACCCTGTCCTCAACAGACCTGCTCATATATTGCAGCATCAGGGCTATTGCTTTCTTGATTGAGTTTGTCTACCTGTAATGTGATCATCCTCTTTACCGACTGCCTTCTAACTTACCAAAGTATCATTTTATTTTTAAGTGAGTCATGGGAATATGCTTGGAGTGCAATTCCGAAGCAAAATTTTATCACTTCAAAAAAGGTTTAAATAAGAGGTTGGAAGACCATAGCTTTGCCACAGTCCAGGCAAAAAGCACTGCCTCTTCAGGCCATACTTCTTCCATAGAGGTATGGCCTAGGATATAAACATGTGGACTATTTAGCTTTTGCTCAGGTCAAGCTGGAGCAATACCTTGAGTTCCTCGGCATGGGCAGCTCTAGCCCAATGTGGTTCTATCTCTGGGACATCTGCAGGATGCTGACTCTGGATTTCCACTTTCTTCCAGACTATTGTCCATCTGCCATGCCCTATAGTCAACACGCCCCCCCTCTCCCTAGTCAGGACTGCCAGTCCTTCTCCAGATGGCTTTGACTGTGGCTTCTCTGTCAATGCCAATCATGAATGCGAGATCATTGAGGCAACATGCACAGATGTCAAGGGCACAAAGAAAGGCAATTTGGTCTGCATTTACAGAGTTTTCTTCCTTGGAGATTCCCCACAGATTGAACTTCAATGTATGGCCAAAACCCCAATGGGTTTAGCTATGCAAATTGGGAAATACCTTTTTCCTTTTAGAGCTGCAAGCCTTAATTGGTTTAATCAGGAGCTCCATTAACTCAAGATTGTACTGATTAACTTAAAATTGAGGGAGTTGCAAATTAAGGGCAGACTTGTTTATTTTTGGAGGGATATTTCAACCCTTAGCAAGTATCATCATACAAGAAGACAAAATGATCAGTCTTACCCTCTAACAGTGAGAAATAGTTTCGATTATTGCACTGTAGGCTATAATAATAATAATAATAATAATAATAATAATAATAATAATAATAATAATAATAATAATAATAATTTTATTTTTATACCCCACCCCATCTCCCCAAGGGGACTCGGGGCGGCTTACATGGGACCAGGACCAGGCAACAAACAATATAAAACTGAACAAAAAAAACAAATCATAAACAGATAAAATCACATATACAGTAGAGTCTCACTTATCCAAGCTAAACAGGCCGGCAGAAGCTTGGATAAGCAAATATCTTGGATAATAGGGAGGGATTAAGGAAAAACCTATTAAACATTAAATTAGGTTATGATTTTACAAATTAAGCACCAAAACTTCATGTTATACAACAAATTGGACAGAAAAGGTAGTTCAATACGCAGTAATGTTATGTTGTAATTACTGTATTTACGAATTTAGTACCAAAATATCACAATATATTGAAAACATTGACTACAAAAATGGCTTGGATTATGCAGAGGCTTGGATAAGCGAGGCTTGGATAAGTGAGACTCTACTGTACCAATAAACAATAAACATACTTTGATAAAATCCTGGGTTGGCTCCTAAAAGGGAAGTGGGCCAGAAAAGTGCAAATAGTGTACGATGCAAATTAGGAGAGAGGTTATTATTATTATTATTATTATTATTATTATTATTATTATTATTATTATATTATGACACAGCAAACAAGATAGATATGCTGGATTTCATATCACAAAATCACAAGTCGAACACTTCCCAAGTGTCTAGGACTGTGTGTTGATGATGATGATTATTATTATTATATACTGCCCTATCTCCTCAGGAAGGTGCTTTTCCAACATAAAAGCAAAGAATCCAATTTACCATACAACAATGTGAACATAATAAAAATAATAAACATAATAAAACAAGAACATACAATTTAAAACAATCCACAAAAGTTGAAATCCAGTTTCAATATGCTCCATCAATGGGTTCAGTGTACCAGTGACAAGCTCGAGAGTGGACATGGCCAACTATGATGGACTAGGCTGGAACGAATGGATCAGAATATCAGAATACTGTAGGGCCAGGTAGTGGATAAGGTGCAAAGCAAGGTCCTAGTTGTTAAAGGGGGGGGCTAGGGATTAATCCTGCTAGAAAACCTGCACGAATCACCAGGTTTTCAGGTCCTTGCAGAAAGAAGACAGTATAGGGGCTTGCCTGATTTCTTTGGGGAAGGTGTTCCAGAGTCGGGGGGCCACCACCGAGAAGGCCTTCTCCCTCGTCCTCACCAACCGTGCTTGTGATGGCGGCGGGAGCGAGAGGAGTGCCTCCCCAGCAAAACTTAGGTAAGGGGAGATGCGATCACAAAGATAGGCAGGGCCTCATCTGTATTATCTATCAAGTGTTATTATCTATCATCTATCTATCACTGGGTTCCTTCAATATCTGAAAAGGGGACCGATACTGACATTAAGGTGCAATGATGACTCAATTACAGACTCTTTAACTGGCTGACATTCCAGTTCTAATCTTAACAATATACTAATATCTTTGAAAAAGCAAAATGAAAAAGAAAAGATGGAAAGAAAGAAAGAAGAACAGAGAATAGAGAAGCTGAACAAACTGTCACCTGTGACGCATGCATTGCCCACTCCCAACAAAGAAAATTGGAAAGATTTTTAAAAAATGTTTTTTCTATCATAATTGCAAAAATATGTTCTACTTTTGCTCTAGTCAGCAAAGGGCTCGCAAATAGCAGTGCAAGGGAGGATGTATCCTACCTGGCGTGGTGGGTGTGGCTCCTGGTAACTGGGCAGGATTTTGAGCACGACGCTTCCACTGGCATTTTTGAGCACCTCCTGAAGCGCCCGAGGGTCACTGCCCACTTCCTGCCCATTCACCTCCTTGATGATGTCGCCCACATGCAGCAGCCCTTGCTGGTCTATCATGCCACCATGCAGGATGCGTGCAATGACCAGCTCGCCACGCTCCACCCGGAACGTAACACCCTGGAGGACAAAAAAAGAGCATATGAGTCACCGTCTATTGATAAGTACTTGTGACGAGGAGTCTGTCTAGCATTCTCACAGGGAGGGTTCCCCATCATCCTTCCAGACCAACATTTGGCAATGTACAAAATTTTCACCTTTCAAGTCCTATATAGTTTGGGTCAAGATTACCTACAGGATTGTCTTCTCCCATAAAACCCACTTCTAGCAGGTGTGTCCAGATGAAATTATGGTTTTTTAAAGGATACATTAACATGGCACAGTGGGTTAAACTGCTGAGTTGCTGAACTTGCTGAATCCAGGAAGCAGAGTGAGCTCCCACTGTTAGCCCCAGCTTCTGCCAACCTAGCAGTTCGAAAACAAGCAAATGTGAGTGGATCAATAGGTTTTGCTCCAGTGAGAGGGTAACAGTGCTCCAGGCAGTCATGAGGAATCAGTGGACCCATGACCTTGGAGATGTCTACGGACAACCCCAGCTCTTCATCTTAGAAACTGAGATGAGCACCATCCCCCAGAGTTGGACATGACTAGACTTAATGTCAGGGGAAAACCTTTACCTTTACCTATTAATGAAATTTCATATGTATTGATTTTACTCTCAGCCCTTTCTGCATCCATGGATTCAATCATCCACGGCTTGAGTTTAACGAAACAAAAACCCATAACGCAAACCTTGATTTTGCCATTTTCCACAACGGACACCATTTTACTACACCACTATGCATAATGGGATATAAGGATCTGTGAATGTTGTTATCCATGTGGAGTCCTGTAATCAAACATCAGATCTACTAAACACAGGTCTTAAAATTAAAAAATGTAGACAGGCCAATGAGGAAGGATGTTTTCTCACCAGGTGTTCTCCGGCAGTCTTACGAATCCCCACCATGCGCACAGCATCTGGGGGCACTGGCTGGTTGTTGAACATGGGGTCCAGGATGGGGCTGGGTGGAGGAGTCTCGTAGCTCTTGGAGGCAACAGAATCGTGAGTTTCCAAAAGGGACTGTGAAGTTGGTCCAGCAGAGAATGAAAGTGAAGATGAAACAACACAAACAAGGGTTGATCAAGCAATCAAGAAATAGTTTTCTAAGATCTATAGAGATACTCGCAGAAAAGCCTCAGCAAGCGAGAGTCCAAAAGTGGCAGGCTAAAAGCCAGAACCTCAATCCATCGCTGATACCAAATGAAAGACTCCCTCCTGGACACACAGAAGACTGGGCAACTTGGAAGGCACCGAACAGACTGCACTCTGGCACCACGAGATGCAGAGCCAACCTTGAGAAATGGGGCCACAAAGTCCATGACATGTGAGTGTGGAAAAGAGAAAACCATAGACCACCTATTACAATGCAATCTGAGCCCTGCCACATGCACAATGAGGGACCTTTTTATAGTAATACCAGAGGCACTCCAAGTGGCCAGCTTATGGTCAAAGAAAATTTAGTACAATACCAAGTTTTTAACTTTGTGGTTTTTCTATACATTATAACTGTATTCTCAATTCACTTCTGTTATGATAAATAAAAAATAACACATCGTTTTGTAGTTTTGTCTTAACATTGTTCTTCCTTGCACCAATGGTTTTTATTCACTAAATAGCATTATAAGCCAATCTTTAAATGTCCTACTTATCTATTCCACGCAGGGATTCCCGTTCTTTTGAATGCCAAGTTTTAAACTTTGTGTTTTTCGATACATTACAACCGTGGATCACTTTTGATATGATAAATAAATAAATCGAGCAGAGATCCAAAGCAGATTGTGTAAAACATTGAGTGTGAAATTCCTCATGGGCAACTTAGAACTGGACAACCTGGGAGACTCCCTTTTGATCCATAAAGACAGCTGGCAAGGTCCTTCTAGTGATGACACACTATTTGTACACACTTATGTACAATAAAGACTAATTTCAATGAGCCTTCATAGCATAGGTCACCTTAGTATGGAAGTTCTTGACAATATTACTGTATAACAATGTAATATATTGTTTTATATTGTATACATTATCATTGCTGCACATCACCTTGAACTCCTCAGATATGGCTGTTTTGTAACTATTCACAAATAAATAGGATTCCCTAGTTAGACTTGATACATGCCTCCCTCTCCTTCCCTATGTAAAGTATCAAAGTATCAAAGCAAAATCTCTGCAAAACCCTTCTTAAAATCTGATACTTTAAATTCCAGACCAATATCTGAAAATTTTACCTTTTACAGCAAAGATCAGCATGCCATCAAATCAACTTCAACTTATGACAGATCTATTAATAGGAGATCTCCAAGATTCTCAACCATTACTTGTTCTGCTCAGGTCTTGAAAACTCAGGATAATGTATTCCTTAAATGAAATAATTCTACCTGTAGTGTGGTTTCCATCTTTTCCTACTTTCCTCCACTTTAGGAAGCATTATTGCCTCTTCTAGTGAGTCACACAATCTCATGAGATGCACAAAGTCCAACGGCTACAGTTTAGTCACCTTTGCTTCAGCCTTGATTTGCTACAATTGTGGGAGTTGAAGTCCAAAACACCTGGACGGCTGAAGTTTGCCCATGCCTGTTCTACAGTTTAGTTCCAGCAAATGTAAATTTAGTAAAGAAGTTCACATTAAAATCAAATTCATTTTTTACCCATAACTATGCAAAGGAGAGGTTTATATAAAAACACCACATATAGAGCCTAAAGGCTTAAATGAGGTTAAGATTGTTTTTTTTAAAAAAATAACCCTATTAAACAACCTAAAATAGACACAACATCATAAGTTCCGCATTAACTGTTTTCAGCAACCAATCCCTCAAAAAAAAACCCAAACCCACGAAAACACCAAAACCTAAAATAGACACAACATTATAAGAAGAACATTATCTGTTTTCAGCAATCAATCCCTCAAAAATCCCACCCCAAAAAGCATCAGTAGTTTCTCTATATATAGCATTGTTTAAAGTTGTACGGTCCAGAAACTTTATGAAGCCAAACATATCTGAATAAGGCAAATTGCCTAAATGGGAGATTCACATGGTTACCAAGTTCTGTGTTGGAAAAGGTGAACAGAAAGGCAATGTAACTAATTTATAGCATGAGCCAGATGTTTCGGATCTCTAATACTGGCACAAATCCCCATCCCACCCAAAAGGGAGGGGTGCCATGTGCAAATCTCAAATAAATCCCACACAGTAAGGATAGTTTTTTGAACAAAAATAGCTCACCATGGTGCCAAAAGAGGTCCACTGACAAAGCATAAGTTGCCCCTCCAAACCGATTGCGGAATAGGACAAATGACTTGTCAATAAACAGTCCAAGAAATTATTTCAAAGATGCACATATTGACACACCCCACTCTATGTTTTCCTCTCTCATACATACATGATTTCACTGGTCTTCCTTTTACCTTCTGTTCTCTCTCTTTCTCTCTCTCTGACAGGTAAATGGCAAGAAGACTCCAAGTGAGTCCCAGTTTTCTCCATGAAGGTGGCATAAATTCTCTGCACAAATCTCATCCCCTCCCGCCCGCCCCTCGCTTGTTTTCTACCTGGAAGTGAGGTTCCTGGAGGATGCGAGCCAGTTCTGCTGCCGTACTGTCTTGCTGAGCGATGCGAGTGATGTCTTTCAGGATCTCCTGGACCAGCTCCAAATTGTTGTCCCTCACGGCCTCCAGCTTTGTCTCCTCCAGCCGCTCATGAGCCTGGAGGGGAAAGAGGGAGGGTGGCGATAGGGTGAGGAGGGGGGATTAAAGGCACACATAAACAAACAAAGGCTGGCTAACCCGGTCATCCTTCCAACACTGGCTCACATTTGCAAGCAGGGAGGCTGGAGATCATAATGAAGGCTTGGGTGTTCCTGTGGATTCCCTAAGAACGTGACCTCCAAGTTTGAAAAAGAAATTAAAAGCATCTGACGCATACATCTCCACATTAAACAGGATCAACCCCAGGCATCTGCTAAGATGGACAAATTTGTCAAGTCTTTCCAAACAGACAGGGAAAAGGACGAGAGTGAGATATACTATGGACAGCATGAAGAGAATAGATTCAAAACATCACACACACACAAAGACACGAGACTCCCATGTAAGGTGCATACTCAGATATAACAGTGCTTTCCCTCGCCTTTCATCGAGTGCTGCCAGAAATCAAACAGGTCTTTGCTCTTTGAAAGATGAATCGCTACTCTGGATGAGCCTCAAGGAGCGGGAGACAGATGCAAAAGAAAAGGAGCTAAAAATAATAGCCTCTCAAATAGAATCTCGGCGGTACCCTCTGGAGTAAGAAAATAGAGGGAAAAGAGGCTTTATGTAAGTCAGGTCTTATTTCTACAACCCATTTTCATTGCTGGAGCTAGCACTAGAAAATACAGATGTTGGATGCATTTATACTAACATCTTTGGCAGGAAATTTTTATATTTCTATTCTTTAGTCATCTGGGAATTCTCTTTCCTGGACCTCAGTACTCTACAGGGACCATGCTGATTGGATTTGCAAGATGTATAGTTTGAACCAACAGTTAGGAAATGTACAATGAAAATCCCTTATCCAAAACTCCATATTTAAAGTTTCATTATCCTCGCTCCAATAAAAAATCCCTCCCCAAGAAATTGTAGGTATTTCTAGGTTCTCTAGTGTCATTCCGTGGTATGTTTCCAGCCCCAAAATAGTCAAAATATAGGGCCCACCATTATTCACAGTTCCAGGTATCCATGGGACTCTTGGAATCACTGTGTGCTACATCTTTAGCTGGGTCATAGGGGGCCACAGTAGATGTTTGTAATTCGGGGACTGCCTGTACATACATTTTAAACATAGCAAGTTCCTATGGACATTTACATCTTGATGATCTGCCTCAATTTGAATTACTCAAGGTTACTTAAAACGGAGGAAAACCAATAAACACGGTGAAGAAACAAAAACAAATGGAAGAGTACAAACTACAAGCAGAGAACAATAGATAGTACAAAAAATCATATAACAGCAAACACACTGGGGAGCAGTTGATATGCTACAGGGGAAAGGGAACGGTAACAAAAAATCTCTACTTTGTGATAGGAAAGCATGCAATAGTTAGACTGACTCTACTTTTTGGTAGATTAGGTAAATGTCTTAGATCAGGCATGGGAAAACTTTGGCCCTCCAGGTGTTTTGGACTTCAACTCCCACAATTCCTAACAGCCTATCGGCTGTTAGGAATTGTGGGAGTTGAAGTCCAAAACACCTGGAGGGCCCAAGTTTGCCCATGCCTGCCTTAGATGGTAGATGTTGACAGGTGGTGGCAGTAGCAATCTCTTACCCATATCTCCCAAGAAACACAGTAGTGCTTCTCTAGTGAAAGGCAGAGTTGTATGTACCACGCAGATTGTTCTGAGCCATCTGTCAATTCATCTGCCATCTTCTGTTAGGTGCTTATTCCATCAATAGCACTAAAAATGTCTAATTGGCAGTACAGTGACTTTCAGTTTATGGCAAAGTTGGGAACCATGTAGCCGTATAGGTGTTGTTGGACTCCAAGTCCCATAATCTCTAATCAGTATAGCCAACTGGGAGGGAGACTGAGAATTATAGTCCAACTATGCCTGAAAGGTTGAATCTTCCCTGGTATATAGAATGGATAAATGACACACGTTTGTTCATTGTTTTGGGCAACAAAATATCCTGGGTTGGAACTCATAATGGTAATTGGTATGTGTCACAGTTTGATAGCAAAAGTGACACATATCAAATTATACATGTTATTTCATTTGTACAATCATCTAAATATCAAAACTACAGTATTTTTAAACAAATCACAATAGTTTAGGCAGTTGAATTGGGAAGATGGATTTCCTTCTCCAGAATGCAAATCTATGTGAAATTAGCTCAAATTTTGAAGATATGCCTCAGAGATCTGCTCTGAGATAAGAAAAAGCCACACTCAGTTTCCATGTCCTAGAACTGTGTCCTATACTGAGAAAAAATAGGAGTTATAGAGCCTTGCAAAAGAACTCAGTTCTTTAGTAAACCTTTCATATTTTCTCCCTTTTCCATGTTATCACCTTGAATGGAAATGGATTTAATTGGATTGTTACCATGTAATGTACACAAGACATACAAGGTAGCAAAGTGCCACATCAAGTGGTAACAATGCCTATCAAATTTATTTTAGTTTTAAGTAAGGTCATAACACAAGAAAATCTGGAAAACAGAAAGTGGTATGAATATCGCTTCAATGTACTGTTTATCATGGGGAACTCTAGCTGAAATGATGTCTTAAATCAAAGCAGAAATATTGGAAAAAAAGCAAAAAGCAGACATTTATGAGGTTATCAAAGCTCAAAAACTGATCAAACCAGAAATGGGGCAGAATTTGCTTAATCCAGAATGTTATATGAACTTATTCAACTCCTGTACTAATATATATTGGAACACAGATATCTTTCAGGCTTCATGCTTTTCCAAATTTTGTGGTTCACTTTAAAGTGCAAAAACATAATATACCTTCAGAAATGTATATATTAGGAAAACTTGTATTAAAAACAGGTTAGAGTAAACAGCAGCTTTAAACCATTCTTTAGGAGAAATAGGATGAGAGTGTTCATACTAAGGAAATATTTGTTAAAAATGCATACATTAAAGTGTTCCAAAAGTTTGGATGACAGTGATAAGAATGTATATGAGTTTGTATGATGGGACTGATTATTGTAACTCATAACTTCCAATACATGTGAATTTATGTGTGGTGTTCTAAGATTAATGTGGACACTGAACAAAGACTGAAGATTAAATACATGTAAAACAGATATGGATCACAGATAGACTAAAAAAGACCAGCCTGAACACAATTTAAGGAAACTCAATCCAGAATCAGTCTGTATTCTGGAAAAAAAACCCCACACACAGAGCTATGGGAAAACATACTGTTCTCCTTAGGAACGAGATGTGCAGTGGAACATTTAAGTATGTTTAAATGTTCTTGTTATGAAGAGATGGCAGACAGAAAAAACAGCCCTAAATAGTATGTCTCTATCTGGGAACCTCAAAATGTGTTAAATCACAACCCTCATCATGACTAGCTAGCAAGGTCAATGGTTCATTTGAATGGCGTTAGGTTGGAAAAGCCTAGGTTTTAACTTTTGAGGTGGAAAAAATAGCAGCAAGGCATTTCTTAGCACAGTGGCCCATATGTAATGAGCAAAGTAGCTCCATCAATTGAGATTCGTTCTTGGGGATGCATAAACTAAAGATGCCCTCCTTTTGGCAGCATCTTAGATTAAATGGACCGCCCATTAAGGTTCTTCAAGCACTGGTTCTATGAAATGCCTTCTGCTCATGTCCAAGGTCTTTCACTTTGTTATAACTTCTCACTTTCCAGTCACTGCCACTCCATCAGCTGAAGACTTTGGTGGGCCTTTCTGCAAACTAAGCCTGGGAAGCTATACAGCAAATATTACCCAGGACATCACATGGGGCACTCCAGAAAGGAGTGACAGAAAAACAACTCTTTCCAAGAGAAGTTGAAAAGAAAGAGTATAAAGTAAGTGGTCAGTCAACTAAGATATTTGGTAGATTTATTAAGGAAATGATTAAGAAGGAGTAAGCAATGTAGTGAAGTGGGTGGATCTGAAGATGGAGCTTCTGCTCAGCTACTGTCCCATGCCCGACTACCCCTTTTAACTGTACCTTAGCCAATGATCTTACTATTGGACTCTCCATGAGGCCACGGAGAAAGATGAGATCCAGATCTCCAGCTCCCATAGAGTTGGGGAGGTCACTGAGGTTGTCCAGGACCTGCTGCATGGCTGTGTAGAGAAACAAATATATTATTACTATCAACATAAGCATCATCATCATCCACCATCACCATTGCTACAGCATATAACAAAACAAGGGTATCTAGAACTGCCAGAGTAAAAACTATAATGGTTGTGAAGAAGACAGAATTTCAGCAGACAGTGCTTTACACACAACCCAGTAATAGGCAGCACTTGCTGAAATTCACTCTTCCACACAACTATTAGAGATACAGGAGTTGTCTATAGCGTTCACTCTGGTAACCGTATATATACATAGTTGGAACCCTGCCTATACACTCCCAATATGCCCAACAGATGGGCTGTGGGTAAAGGGCAGAAACCAATCAAAACATATAGTTAGAATAAGGGATAAGGAAGGAACATCAAACAGTTGATACCCTGATCTCTCATATCAGCACTTTATGTAGGCAGTCATGTGTATACATCAGGCATTGTGTCGGGTCCATGTGGTTACTTAGCACACAGGCAATCAAGCAACACTTGTAGGTCTTGGATGGCCATGGCAGGCAGCCACAGACATCTGTCTCATCTCCAGCTAACCAGTTCATTAATATGCAACATAACCCACATTTTACTCTCAGACAGGCAGCTCAACAGGGAGGAAGCCTTTGGAGAAATTATGTCAAAAATAATCACATGCCTGCTAGGCATTAACTGCTGCAGTTTTGCAAACACATGCCTGTTATTTATCTCTGGATAGAACAGCCCCCATACCCTGTCTTACCTGATGCCAGGCAAATGTTGGTTTGCCCTTCCCATGCTTTCTGTGGAAGATACAGTCCCATCCTGTCTCTCCCATATTGTCTCCTCCTTTATGTTCATGCAAACTACAGATGCAGATGAATAGTCTTACATGAAAAGAGGAGCGAGCTACCTCCAATAAGGAGCAATAGTGATAATCTTTGAATGAATGCAAGGCCACTAACACTGTTATTATTCACAAAGCTCAGAATGATGCTACCACCACAATAGTCAGTGTACTGTGAGTAGAAAAGTCTACATATTATACAAGGTATAAATTCTGGGACCATTTGTGTAATATGATTTTTACATAATATCTGGAATCTTTCTCTACAGCCACAATGCTGCTAAAAGTTGGAAATACAGTACAGCACAGTGTCAAAATATTCCCCCATTCACCCACATACCTGCTGTCCAACAGAAGGGAGAGTAACAGAAGGGAAGACTCACATTTTGGGGTGTAGTCTGCTAATACTAAATTCCCAAAAGCAGCCTGGGTGTGAAATCTGGCAGGAGACCCAGATCTGTGGAGCCATATACAATTCTTGACAAGAAAAGATTCTATCTCCTTCCTCTGCAGATAGAAATTATCAAAGTCCATTCTGTCTTCTTCCTCTTTAGAGAGAAATGACCTTCTGCATTTCTCTCCCCTGAGAAAGGAATCTGTCTTCTTCCTCTGCAGAGAGAAGTGGTAGAAGTCCACTTGAATCTCTCTCCCCTGAGAAAGGAGTTAGGTATTTGTCTCAGTGGAAGAAGTGTAGCCAGACCTCTGTTGTTTCTCTCAGGAAGGGAAGGCTAACAGGGATTTAGAGCTCCGTGCCTGAATTATTTCTCTAGATGACTAAAATGGGATTGTTGTACTCCAGACATATTTCAATAAGACGTGATTTATTAGGGGGGAAAATACTTCATAAGATACAATAGGAAAATAGATTAAATTAGAATCAAAATTAGCTTGACAGCAATTAACAACATCAACAACAAACCACTACCACACTCCAAATACACTTCCCACAGCAACAACAATTCTATCTCAAAAAGATGCACTCTTACACTATATATATATATATATATATATACACACACACACACACACACACATCTGAGACTAACAGACTGCTAAAAGTTGCTCATAAACCTCCATTTAAGAAATTCATCTTTCAAATCAAAATAACTAATGTGTTCATCACTTACACTCATATATACCCAGTACTTTATTAATACGGATAATAAATAGGCATGATAATATCTTTAATTGGATATTTCATTCTGCATACACAAAACCTGTGGTGATACTGCACTTTTCAACTGGGAAGACTCTCAATGAAGTATTCTTTGTAAGCTGTCTGCTTGCATTTTTCAACTACAGTGGAAGGCGACTTACAGAAGATTTCCAAGCCATGCTCCATACTGAGACACTAAAAGAAGTTCAGATTCTTCTTTTCTTACCCTACTGACAGGACGGCTTATGATATAGATGATAGTTGCTATTGTCTGTCAAATTTCCATGACCCCATAGAGAATCTTTGCATGACAATGGCCTCCTGCCCAATATATCAATCCACAATTTATGGAAGGACTTATGAAGGGAGAATGGAGAGCTGAGCAGCCATAGCATTTATCTTGTATAAATGTCATACATTGTACATTAACCATGTGATATATGATTTGGGGGACCAGGGTTGACATCATAAGATGTATGAAGTTATTCCCCTGCACCCTGTGCTGGCAACCTGTGCCATAATACATATGTATGTCTTTAGGACTTGAAAAAGACTTTTTGTTTTTTTGCTCTGATAATAGCTACTCCTCTGGAATTTGTCACTTTCATTACCATGGAGAACACACACACACTCGGCCTTTCACAGGTTGATGACTTCCAGACTTCTACTCTAGTGATCTCTCTACTGTTCATATCAGTTGCAGTAACAGGATTGGGAAAACTGCTCTAGTTCTGAGCCTCTCTTTTTTCAAAACTGGTGGTTGCTTCTTCTTCAAATGATAATTCAGACAGAGAAGGGAATCAGGCAACCTGCTAGATATTGTTCTATTACAACTCTCAGAATTCCTTAACATGGGCTACACTAACTAGGAATGATGGAATCTGAGCATTTATTACAAGACATTCCTGGATGCCAAAGCAAACCAATAATCACCCATAAAAGATCCAAAAACTTAAGAGATCTTATGATCCATTCAGAATACAACTCTCCTACTACATCCCATAAACTGGTCACTAAGGGTCACATTAGCTGTGGCCACTGCAATTGTTGTCAGCAATCACTCAAGGGCAAAATATACTCCCATCCAACACTTAACATCAATATTACATTACAGCATTTGACAACATGTTCTACTGATAATATGGTTTACTTTAATACAATGCCCCTGTGAACTGTTATACATTGGAATGACCACCAGACTCCTTAAAACCAGGATAAATGAACATCGTTCTCGCATAAGGAATGGGTCCACTGACTCCTCATTGCATATACATTTTAATGAAAAAGCCCATGCGTACCATAGCTTTAAATTTTGCACCTTGGAAAAAGTATTGCTCAGACTAAATGCAGATGTAAAAAGATGTCTTCTACAAAGAGAGTCTTTTTGGATTTTCAAACTACAAACTCTATTTCCTCAGGGGCTAAATGACAGAATAGATTACACCTGTTTTCTGTAGCACCTTAAGAGGCATCCTGGAACTCTTTCATTTGCTCGTTATAGAACCCCACTCAAAACAGAGCCAAAGCTACTAATAAGAATGTAAGTAGAGAAGCGTGTTTTTTCTATCATTTGTTAAACTTTTCCTTAGCAATGTTAATTTGGGGAGTTTCATATATCCATTGTTTGTATGTTGTTTCACTCCTTTATCTAGCGTTCTAAAGCATAATAAGATAAAGACAGGCATAACACCCAAAGAAGTAACAACGAAACAAGGGGAACAACCCAGGAGACCTTGTTGTGTACCAGTCTTGGCGTTGCATATCAAACAAAGAATTTCATTGAATATAGAAGCTGTTATCTTGGAGACTGAATTTCTTTACTACGATTGACATTGGCCCAAGATTTCACGCAGCTCCAGGAATAATATGGACTTGGTTGTCTCTTTATGTCTGTTATTTACTTCTTGAACATTATACCCTTTGTTGGATTATGACATGGAAATTGTAACTTTACTTTTGATACTGTGAAAGTAACTTCTTTATATGTAATATAATTTGAAGTAACTTACTCTCAGGTAAAGTTGTAGAAGCCAGATTTGTGTTACATTCCTTGTGAGTTACACAAGAGTGTATATACACATGCATTATTGTTCTGTGCTGAATACACATGCCCAGTGTGAAACATATCTCACCATGTTAAAACAGTAGTTGTGGCACTTAATGAGACATGCCACATTATCACAGAATGTCTACGCCCTACACCACTAGAGAAATTATAATGTTTAGCCGGTATTGCACTACCTGGCATCAGTTGGGAAGTAGCAGCCAGTAATGAAAGGACCAAGGCATTGACATCCCTGGCCCATGCTCTGTTCGATATCAGCCAGCAAGCCAGCGCCTTAAATCAAGAAATAGCTTCCTAAGATCTATAGAGATACTTTCAGGCACACCTCAGCAAGTGAAAGTCCAAAAGTGGAAGGTTAAAACCTGGAACGTCAATCAGTGGCTGATACCCGGTGAGAACCTCCCTTCTGGGCACACGGAAGACTGGGCGGCTTGGAAGGTGCTGAACAGACTGCACTATGGCACCACGAGATGCAGAGCCAATCTTAAGAAATGGGGCTACAAAGTGGAGTCCACAACATGCAAGTGCAGAGAAGAGCAAACCACAGACCACTTACTACAATGAAGTCTGAGCCCTGCCACATGCACAATGGAGGGCCTTCTTACAGTTACACCAAAAGCACTCCAAGTGGGCAGCTTCCAGTCAAAGAAAATTTAGCATTCTCAATTCGCTTCTGACATGATAAATAAAAAAAATAACACATAATTTTGTACTTTAACATTTGTCTTAACATTGTTCTTTCTTGTATCAATGGTTTTTATTCACTAAATAGCATTATAGGCCAATCTTTAAATGTCCTACTTATCTATTCCACGCAGGGATTCCAGTTCTTTTGAAAACATAGTGTTGATTTATCTTCTAGAAAACAGGTCAATTTATCCCATTCCTTCCAATTCCTCTTCTTCCAAATCATGTTTGAGATTATCGTAGAATTCTTTCAATTGTTACAATGTTATAAGCCGGAGTCTGCTATTACTGAAATGAAAAGATAGTCCTTCCAATTTCTTCCATCTGCATGGAATGTTTTTCTTCTTAAGCTTCTCTGTCAGGAAAGAATAGTCTCTTCTCTTCACCAATATATGTCCTGGAATGTCTGTGTTCCTTGATATGTCGATTTAGTTTCTTGATATTTTTGTAGAATCTCATTCTGAGACATTTCTTGATAAAATAGCATCACAGGTGCATTTTGTCCAAATTTTAATTGGTACACAGCTGGGATGTCAAATTGATTGTATGGTTCCTTTTTAATTAGTGTCTATTGCCACATTTTACTGATTATTTTATTTAATTTGAGTTGTGTTCCTGTTAATTTTTATATGAATGGATTTGTGTAAATTTAAGTGTTGTCGATTTTTAAATGTTGTACTGTATTTTATGTATTGTATGGCACCATCATGTGCTAATTTGTAAGGCGCCTTGAGTCCCTATGGGAGATGGTGGTGGGGTACAAATAAAGTTTTATTATTTATTAGGTAAGTTCAGCAGCTCAGTGCTTTAACACACTGTGCCACTGGGGGCTCCAGCAAATAATAAATATTATTTATTATATTATATTTGGACGTGATGGGAAACCAACAGAAAATAGTAGCTAGGGCTAGAAAAGATTCCAACCTGAAATTGCAGTTAAAGTTGACAATACAAGGCAAAATTAATTGAAGGATTCCCTCTGTATAGAGTAGCTTCCTTCATTATTTATTTCACAAAGTAACAGCATCATCAGTTATTTCACTATTTGGTGAAAACAATGTTATTATTGCCCCAACACTCCTAAAAGTAACATTACACAGCTATCGTTGCTACTTGTAACACAAGTTCTGTCCATTTCCTACTCTCCTTCTGTTTCTGATGGTCCGATTCCAGGGAGAAAATGAGTAATGTCTCGTCCAAGGAAGGGTTGCCATTCACTGGGCTGTCATTCATGGCTGTCTTTTGAAAAGATGCCAAGGGAGACGCCTCCTCCTTCCGCTGCCAGGGCAACCATCTCTGGGTACCACAGCCCCATCTCTGCTCCTTTTTGAGTGACACGTGTACTCTTTCACATCTCTTTCTTTCCATCTTAAATGAGATCAACTCCTCCCCAAAACCCAGCCAACAAGGAACAAAAGATGCTGTATCTCTCCCACTTTCTCTGAGAAAGAGGGAGAAAATCAGAGAATAGTAGTGTACAACGTGCCAGGGACTCTGGGATTCTGAATTTTCTACAGTGCTGCTCAACAGATGTGGACTGAACTCTGCAGTGACAACAAATGAAACCAGCAGATTAATTCGTATGGACTAACTACCACAATTTAATTCTCTGTGCACATACCATAAGCATGGTTTGCTGCTATATAGCACTCACCCCACCCCCAAGGATTAAGACAGTAGAGTTGAACAGCTTTTAAAATTTAGATTTAAAAACTGCTTTGCATGAAAATCAAGGTTAGTATAATCCTAAGTATTTTTACCCATGTACCTGGAAGACAGGATTCTGCTTATTTCAGTATTTGCTACATTTACATTAGATATTCCTTCAATGAGATCAAGGCGAAGTACATAGCTCTCTCCTCATCCTATATAGCACTGTCATTCTAAGTCGTTGGATTTACCTTGACATTTAAAGATATTGAATTAAATTCTGTTGATAGTCCTATCTAAAGTAGGCCCACTGACTCAGTGGGATTTTCATTTGTATTTACTTTCCATTTGGAGCCCCCACTGGTGCAGCGAGTTAAACCACTGAGCTGCTGAACTTGCTGAACGAAAGGTTAGTGATTTGAATCCGGGGAACAAGGGTGAGCTCCCGCTGTTAGCCCCACCTTCTGCCAACATAGTGTTTCGCAACATGCAACTGTGAGTAGATCAATAGGTACTGCTCTGGTGGGAAGGTAACGGCGCTCCATGCAATCATGCCGGTCACATGACCTAGGAGGCATCTATGGACAACGCCGGCTCTTCAGCTTAGAAATGCAGATGAGCACCAACTCCCAGAGTCGGACACAACTAGACTTCATGTCAGGGGAAAATCTTTACCTTTACCTTTACTTACTTTCCATTTAACAATTCACTGAATGGGTCTGTTGTAGTTCGGGCTTAACAGGATGATTATAACCATTAACTGCTGCCTCCAGCTGCTGCCAAGAAGAGTTATTTCCCTTTATTTATATTCTGTTTTTCTTACCTCCTGTAGGTTCACTCCTGAGCTGGGAAAGGAGGCAGGGATGGAAAGATTGGATTTTTCATCCCAAACAGCACATAAGGAATCTGTGACCTAGTTCCAGTATGACCCCTATATCTGTACAACTGGTACCTGAAGTTTCATTTATCCATATCCAATGAAGGATGTCTGCCCTACAGATATTTTCTGGGTCCTCTAGCATGACTCTATGGTGCTCTTGGGCCAAAGATGCTTCACTTGTGAAATCTGGGAACATAACGTCTGCAGATATGGGGTTGAATTGTTACTTCTGGAGACTTTAAGGAGAGGTAATTTGGGTTTCGGTATATATTCATGGAGGACACAGGAAGATTTTTCTCTCTCTTCCTTGCCTCTTAGTTCTACCTGATGCAGGATTTCTGCACAGGAAAGCATGCATGTTCTAATCTCACTAAAATGCTGATTGATTCCCACTCCTCCCTTTCTCTGGTGCTTGCTCTATTACATCCTCGTTTCTGTGGCAACGGGAGGAAGAGATTTGCATCCAAGGTTACACTAAACCAGGATGGATGAAAAGCTGATTTAAAGAGATAGCAACACCATTCAGAACTATAAGCTTAAATCACGGGTGGAAATCATTCATCTCCCCCAGATTGTGGTGGTCAGCAATTCGTCACTGTTGCTTACAGTGGCTAAGAGTTGCAATGCAACAACATATGGAGGGAGTCATGATATCCACCATGGCTTAAGTCAGTGGTTCTCAACCTGTGGATCCCCAGATGTTTTGGCCTTCAGCTCCCAGAAATCCTAACAGCTAGTAAACTGGCTGGGATTTCTGGGAGCTATAGGCCAAAACACCTGGGGATCCGCAGGTTGAGAACCACTGGCTTAAGTCCTTTAGAAGACCATTCCTCCCAGGACAGATACCCAAATACTCCAGTATGTCACAGAAAAAAAGCTGGCAAA
Source organism: Anolis carolinensis (assembly GCF_035594765.1). Lineage (NCBI taxonomy): Eukaryota > Metazoa > Chordata > Lepidosauria > Squamata > Anolidae > Anolis > Anolis carolinensis. The sequence continues at coordinate 24,493,403 of NC_085846.1, read as the reverse complement.
TACATAGCCAAGTGATATCAGAGTATGCTCAAGATGGCAAAAGATGTTAATAAAGAATAGTAGATAAAAGTGGCTTTAGAAATTTGTTTTGGCCTGAGTTTACTTGGAAAAGCAAGATTCTGCCCTGCCTTCTCCTCTCGTCCTTGCTGAGTGTTCCAAATGCAAGTTACTTTATGTTGTCGAAGGCTTTCATGGCCAGGATCACAGGGTTGTTGTATGTTTTCCGGGCTGAATGGCCATGTTCCAGAAGTATTCTCTCCTGACGTTTCACCCACATCTATGGCAGGCATCCTCAGAGATTGTTGAGGTAATCTCACAACTTCTAAGGATGCCTGCCATAGATGTGGGCGAAACGTCAGGAGAGAATACTTCTGGAACATGGCCATACAGCCCGGAAAACGTACAACAACCCCGCAAGCTACTTTTCTACTTTGCACTTAGTTTGCAGCAATTGAGGTAAGATAAGGGCAACAAGAAAAAGTCGAGGAAGGAGGAAAGATGAACCAGGGCATTTTAAAAGCAGCTGAAAAGTTGGCAGTCACAAGAAAAAGAGCTAGCAACGTGAGGAAGCAGCTTCAAATTACCATATATACTCATGTATAAGTCACCCTCATGTATATGTCGATGGCAGATTTTGATAGTTGAGAGTCATTCTGCAGAAAGGGGAAAACATGAAGGGCATCTCAGGAGGGCAGCCATTCCAGGCTGTTGCCACTTCCCAATCCAGGCATTAAAAAGATCAGAAGTGGCATCACATCAGAGAGAATACTGGGAGTTGGTGTTTCTTTTAGTTTCTCTTATAAAGGACTCAACTTTTGCCTTTTATTACTTTACTCAGAGAAGAGGATGGTTCCTTTTTTATAAGAGTTAAGGTATAGTACTCACATTGTGCCAGGGGTAAGTCAGCCTAGGCTTTTTGGATTGATAATTTGACTAAGATTTCCAGACTTATACATGAGTATATAGAGGATCTTAATACCCTGTTTCCCCGAAAATAAGACAGTGTCATATTAATTTTTGCTCCCAAAGATGCACTAGGTCTTATTTTCAGGGCATGACTTATTTTTCCACAAAGAAGAATTCACATTTATTGTCAAACAAAAAATGAACATTTATTATATACTGTACAGTAGTTGTCATCACAAACCAGCATAACCAAACTGAATTCTATCAAGAATTTCTTGTTACTATCATTCTTTCCATGTACAACAATCTATGGAATGTTTGGCGGGCATGGTCCCAAACAAAAACTTTGCTAGGTCTTACTTTTGGGGGAGGCCTTATATTTAGCAATTCAGCGAAACCTCTACTAGGTCTTATTTTCAGGTGATGTCTTATTTTCGTGGAAACAGGGTATGTAGAGAAGCCTCCCAGCAGGATGGTAACCAAGTGTCCCCTGGGCAATGTCTCTGTAGACAGACAGCCATTCTCTCTCACCAGAAGCGACCTGCAGCATGTTTGTTTCTGACATGATAGAATAGTAATAATATTATTATTATTATTATTATTATTATTATTATTATTATTATTATTATTATTATTATTACCCCTCCGCAGGTGCCACCTTGACGTGGTGGGGGGGCTTACCTGCTCCAATGATGACTGAGGGCTGTGCTGGCGGTAGTGTAACTACCGGCAGGTCCAACCAAGCCAGAGAGGCCTCAGCTGAGGAGCAGAACTAAGAGCACCTAACCCATTAGCATTATGGAGAATAAAACCCAAACGAAGTCTATACTGGCTCGGTCGTCGCCCAGGATAAAAAGGTCCGCAGTGGATGCTGCTGATTCTGGACATCCATCGACAAGTGGGCTACGGAATCATCAAAACCCAAATGAACAGTCACAGAAGCGGCAGAAATACACAATGCCAGAAAACCGCACAATTATGAAATGCTACTACAAATCTGAACCTCAAAGGCGTGGCTACCAAAAAAGGATGCATCAACTGTGGAAACAAGAGTACCCTGACTCACAGATAACAGAACCCCGACTGGCTGGCCAACGAAGATTCATAATCAGAAACAAAGTGTTCAGTGAAGTTGAACTTGAAGAAATCCAGAAAATTTGCAAAGTAAATCACCATCAGACCACAGCACAGACAGCAGCAGAGACTCCAGCAACACTTGGAATGGTGGAACAGATTGAACCAGAAGAAAGAGTGGAGCTTTTGCAAGAATTTGAAGAACCAGCACTTGAAACACCCGTTGAACCACCAGGAACCTTGACAGCAAGACAACAAGAGCTCAAGGATAAGATCGTGGCTCATGCTGCAGCAAATGCAATAAGAAAGCAGCTCCCAACTCTAAAAACAGTGCCCAAGAGACAACTGGCGCCTCTCATGAAAGATGTGAATGCAGCACTCTCCACTGTCCAAATAACATCAATTGAACAAACAAACCAGTATGCCTACAGTGCAGCAGTGATAGTAACAGAAGAGCTTGGGCTCCTACAACCAAGGCAGCCCCAAAGAAAATCGACTGGAAAACCAAAGTGGAAGGTCAGGCTGGAGTTGAAAATCAAAAAGCTTAGATCAGATGCAAGTAACCTGAAAAATATGAAAGAGAAGAAACTGAAGAATGACAAAATCAAGCAATACCTGATCCGAAAGTACTGGCTGAACACCAGAAAAATTGAAGAAGCTTTGGAGATCGTGAAAGAACAAATTACAGCAACAGCCAGAAAAATTGAAAGGTATGAAGCCAGAATCATCCAGTACAGACAAAATCAACTGTTTCAATCAGACCAAAGACGGTTCTACCAGAGTCTGAACCAAACAACAGACACAGTAACCATAAAACCAGAGAAAACTGCAACAACGAAGTTCTGGAAAGAACTTTGGGAAAACAATAAAAACTACAACAAAAACGCTGGGTGGATAAAGGAGTTTGAAGGAAAATTCTCACAGAACAAAATGGAACTGATGGAAATAACAACTGAAACGAGTGCAAAAAGTCAAGAACTGGACATCGCCTGGTAGTGATCAACTTCATGGATTTTGGCTCAAACATCTGATTAGTTTACATGGAAAAATGGCCCAACAATTCAATGAGATGCTGCAGAAAGGAAGTATCAGTGAATGGCTAACAACTGGAAGAACATACCTGATACAAAAGGATCCAACAAAAGGAGCAGCACCAGGAAACTACAGGCCAATAACGTGTCTGCCCACTATGTTTAAACTACTGACTGGCATCATAGCTGACAGAATTCAAGACTATCTTGAAGAAAAAAACATCTTGCCAGATGAACAGAAAGGCAACAAACGGAAAAGCAGGGGCACAAAAGACCAGTTATTGATTGACAAAATGATCCTGGAGAACTGTAAGAGCCGAAAAGCTAATCTTCACATGATGTGGATTGACTACAAAAAGGCCTTTGACTCACTCCCACACAGCTGGATCATCAAGTGCCTGGACGACATCGGGATTTGTAAAAACGTTGGCACCTTCATTGAAAACATGATGGAGCACTGGAAAACTGAACTGTTTGTTGGAAATGAAAGCTATGGACTTGTCAACATCAGAAGAGGAATTTTCCAGGGAGACTCATTGTCCCCTCTGCTTTTCATTATTGCCATGATCCCTCTGTCAACAATCTTACAAAAAACAAATCTCGGCTACCAAACATCTAAGAATTCTCACAAAATTTCACATTTGATGTACATGGATGACCTGAAGCTATATGGGAAAACAGAAACTGAAATTCAGTCTCTGACCAACACTGTCCGAATTTTTAGCACTGATATCAACATGGAGTTTGGTTTGGACAAATGTTCGACAGTGGCATTGAAGAAGGGAAAAATCATTAAAAGTGAGGGCATAAATATGCCCAATGGCCAAACAATAAAGTGTCACCAGCCAGAGCCCTATAAATATCTGGGCATATTACAGCTGGACAACATCAAGCATGAACATGTGAAAACTGTGGTCAGCAAAGAATACACACAAAGGGTCAGAAAAATTCTCAAAAGCAAGCTCAATGGAGGCAACACCATCAAGGCCATAAACACCTGGGCCATACCTGTCATAAGATATACTGCTGGCATCATAAACTGGACACAGATGGAACTGGACAATTTGGACAGAAAAACAAGAAAACTCATGACCATTCATCATTCACTGCACCCTCGCAGTGATGTTGACCGGCTATATCTGCCTAGAACAGAGGTCCCCAAACTTTTTAAACAGGGGGCCGGTTCATGATCCTTCGGACCGTTGGAGGGCTGGACTATAGTTGGCCACCGAGCAATAATAATAATAATAATAATAATAATAATAATAATAATAATAATAATAAATCCAGCATATCTATCTTGTTTGCTGTGTCATACAATAAAACAACAACAACAACAACAACAACAACAACAACAACAACAACAAAGAGGGTTGGAAGCGACCCTTTGGGCCATTGAGTCCAATCCCCTTCTGCCTTTGTGCTCCGAAAGCACAAGCAAAGTACCCCTGACAGATGGCCACCCAGCCTCAATGTTAATAATAATAATAATAATAATAATAATAATAATAATAATAAGAAAGAGGGTTGGGCCATTAAGTCCAATCCCCTTCTGCCTTTGTGCATCAAAAGCACTAGCAAAGCACCCTTGACAGATGGCCACCCAGCCTCAATGTTAATAATAATAATAATAATGTGATTTTGTGATATGAAATCCAGCATATAAATCTTGTTTGCTGTGTCATAAAATATAGTAATAATAATAATAATAATAATAATAATAATAATAATAATAATAATAATAATAATAATGGTTGTAAGAGAAGAAGAGACCCCTTGGGTCATTTAGTCTAACCCCCTTCTGCCCTTGTGCCATGGGGGCTGGATAAATGGCTTTGATGGGCCGCATCCGGCCCCCGGGCCTTAGTTTGGGGACCCCTGGCCTAGAAGATCAGGGGGCAGAGGACTCCTACAAGTAAAACAAGCAGTCAAAGAAGAAGAACATGCCCTGGCAGAATATGTAAAGCAAAGTGAAGAACCTGCTTTGATTGAAGTCAAAAATCAGAAATTCCTCAAAGCACAGCAGACAAAAAACCAGTACAAGAAAACCACACTACAAACTAGAGCTGACAACTGGCACAACAAAACTTTGCATGGAAAGTTCCTTGACAAAATTGAAGGAAAAGCTGATAAGTAGAAGACCTGGCTCTGGCTCACAAATGGGACCCTGAAGAAGGAGACAGAAGGCCTGATCCTTGCAGCCCAGGAGCAAGCCATCAGAACAAATGCAATTAAGGCCAAGATCGAAAAATCAGCTGATGAGCCAAAATGCAGACTGTGCAAGGAAACAGATGAAACCATTGATCATATCCTCAGCTGCTGTAAGAAAATTGCACAGACAGACTACAAACAGAGGCACAACTATGTGGCCCAAATGATTCATTGGAACTTATGCCTCAAGTACCACCTGCCAGCAGCAAAGAACTGGTGGGATCACAAACCTGCAAAAGTATTGGAAAATGAGCACGCAAAGATACTGTGGGACTTCCGAATCCAGACTGACAAAGTTCTGGAACACAATACACCAGACATCACAGTTGTGGAAAAGAACAAGGTTTGGATCATTGATGTTGCCATCCCAGGTGACAGTCGCATTGACGAAAAACAACAGGAAAAACTCAGCCGCTATCAGGACCTCAAGATTGAACTGCAAAGACTCTGGCAGAAACCAGTGCAGGTGGTCCCGGTGGTGATGGGCACACTGGGTGCAGTGCCGAAAGATCTCAGCCGGCATTTGGAAACAATAGACATTGACAAAATCACGATCTGCCAACTGCAAAAAGCCACCCTGCTGGGATCTGCACGCATCATCCGAAAATACATCACAGAGTCCTAGACACTTGGGAAGTGTTCGACTTGTGATTTTGTGAAACGAAACCCAGCATATCTATCTTGTTTGCTGTGTCATACAACGTCGTTGTGTCAATAATAATAATAATAATAATAATAATAATAATAATAATAATAATAATAATTCTATTGGCGAGTGCAGCTCCATTCTAGTCTCCTAAAATCCAGGTGTAGTGGAGAAAGCTCTACTACCATTAAAGTCAGATCCAACTTCCAGGCAGATCAGCATCATGAGGACTGCTAGCTGGAGGGTTCTGTTAAGTGTAGTAATATTACACAAGAGCAAAAACTGACAAATCAGGCATGGAGCCAAATGAAACAAATGCCAGATTGATTCCTGCTGTGTTATAGGTGAAACCTGGCAGATGCAGGAGTGCACTGCCTTTCAGAATAGATTCCTTGCCAAAATACAGTTCAAACGTCCAGAGAAGTAAAATATTTGCTTATTAGATACCTTCCCTTTGTTGTTTCTTATTACAGTCTGGGGAAGGGAGGATAGATTTCAGCCTGGGTACAAGCAAGATTGCCAAGTTCAAAGGCTTTACCTTGGATATCTTTCGAATTTACGATTTAAAAAGCTCCACATTGAAAGAGCATTTGTTGCAATGTTTTATAGGCCTCATTAAAGTATCATTGTGGTTAAGATAGGACAAGAAGCCTTCTGTTTTAGAGGAGAAAGGTTTCAGCTTCTCCTTGGCCTGCTAGAAAACAGGACTAGTATTCAGCTACTTGCTGGATTGCTACATTAACAGGCCAGTGTCAGGAACAAGTGTTATGGACAAGGAATATACAGTACAGTCAGCCATCCACATTTGCAGGTTTGATGTTTGCGTATTTGATTAAAATGTTATCTCTAGGAATTTCTAGGTCCTCCGATGTGACTCTAAGGTTAATGTTGGCAAAAGTTGTGTTGATGTTCAATCAAGTGAAATAAATTAGTATTTAATTCACAGTTTCTCCACTTTTGTGAGGATCCTGTAATTCTAACTCCAGAGAATGAGGAGTGCTGACTGTACAATCCCTGTATCCATGGAGGATATTTCCAAGATCTCTCACAGATATCTCGAGGGGTCTGTAGATATCACATTCATGGATAAAAGCTACTAAATCATAATCACATTGAATCTGAAACCCATGTTGTCTATGCATCTACTGTGTCAGGACCCAGGCTGCAAAGGCACCAATAACCAAACACAGAGGCCAGAATCTAACTAATATCTTTATTGAAGGAATATATAAAGTTAATAAAAACAAGTATATGAAATTGTCCAAAAGCAGACCTTTCAGGAAAGGTCTCAATTAGCCCAAAAAAGCGATGTCCAATATGAAATATTAAGGTCCAAAGTTGTAATCCAATAACCGAAACACTCACTTTGCCAGGCAAAGTGAGGGGAGATGACAAGGTCCTTTAGTCCATAAACTTGAGCAAGACTAGGAAATAACTTGATACTAGAAACAAGGCTTAAAACGTGGAACAAGGTAACAAGGAACAAGAACAAGGTCCGTGGAAAAACTTGGTAAAATCCGTGATACAAGGCAATGTTTAGTCCTGGGAAACAAGCAAGGTCCGTAGGTAAACAAAGGCAAAACAGGAGCGAAGGCTGGAAAGCAGGGCAAGGCTTGAGCAGGAGCGAGGCTTGAAACGGAGCGCGCTGTCCAGACACAACTCGCTCCGGAGGTTGACGAATTGACTCCGCGAAGTTACTTCGCGGGTAAATCACCTATATAGAGTCTAACTTTCCCGCCGAAGCAGTTCTCTGGGAACCAGAAACGAAAGCTAATCTTTGAGACCAGATGTTTGACTCCTTAAGGATTCTCACGAAAAAGGAGACTTAATTGGCTGAATTCTTGGCTGCTATCCTCGCACTCCTGCGCGAAGCAGCTTCCAAACCTCTCTGTTGTTTACAAAACTCATGGCGGGAGAACACAGGAGAAGTGGGCTCCGGATTTGTTTGACATACTTCTGGGTCACAACTTTCTTGCAGGTGCAAGGTTCCCAGATCTGCCTGGGAAAGATCTGGCTGAGAAGATTCCAGTTCAGACTGGGAAGGTAAAAAACCCAAGTTTTCTTCATCATCAGGTATTACAGTGTCATAAGCAGGACTACAAGGCCCATGAGTCATCACACTATCCCCCTCCTCAGGGCCCCTCCCAAACTGGGACTCTCTCCCCGAAGCGCGAGGCCGCGGTTTGGTGGGATAGGTCTGATGAAAGCGACGGGTTAGATCAGGAGCGTGAACTGTGGAGGCGTCTTCCCAAGAGCGCTCCTCAGGGCCAAAACCCACCCAGTCAATGAGATATTGCAGGCGGCGGCGGTGAAAGCGAGAATCTAAAATGTCCTCAACCTCGAACTCCTCCTCCCCATTCATCAAAACAGGAGGGGGAGCCGGTTGATCTGTATCAGGACGCACACCATCCGCCGGAAGGAGCAGGGAACGGTGAAACACTGGGTGGATGCGCATTGAACGCGGAAGTTGGAGTTTGAAAGTCACGGGGTTTAATTGCGCCACCACTGGATAAGGGCCAATGAAACGGGCATCTAACTTCCGGCAAGGGCGGTGGGAAGGCAGAAAGCGAGTGGACAGGAAAACCCGATCTCCTACCTTGATTTCGGGGCCCGGCTGGCGATGTTTGTCAGCGTGGCGTTTATAGTCCTCCTTGGCTTGGTCCAGTTGCTGGAGCAAAAGTTGTTGTACCGCTGTGAGTTCCTGCAGCCAATCCTCTGCTGCGGGAACTTCTGAAGTTTCAATGACAGGGGGAAAGAAACGTGGGTGGAAGCCGTAGTTTGCAAAGAACGGCGTTTCTTTCGTAGAAGCTTGAACTCCATTGTTATAAGCAAACTCTGACAGTGGTAACAGAGAAGCCCAATTGTCCTGTTGATAGTTTACATAACAGCGAAGATACTGCTCCAAGGTGGCATTGGTGCGCTCCGTTTGCCCATCTGTTTGAGGATGATGAGCTGAAGATAAGCGAGAGTCTATGCCCAATAGTTTTTGTAGTGCCTTCCAAAAACGAGAGGTGAATTGAGATCCACGGTCTGTGACTAAACTCTTGGGCAATCCATGTAGTCTGAAAACATGTTGAAGGAATAGATCTGCAGTCTCTTTGGCCGTGGGGAGACCTTCACAGGGTATGAAATGGGCTAACTTGGTGAAAAGGTCCACCACCACTAGGATCGTGGTGAATCCACAGGAAGGTGGTAGGTCAGTGATGAAATCCGCAGAGATTATTTCCCATGGGCGAGATGGGGTAGGAAGGGGATGTAGAAGCCCTGAGGGTTTCTCCCTTCTTAACTTGGAGCGCTGGCATACTGGGCAGGTGTTGACATATTTTTCCACATCCTTGCGGATCTTGGGCCACCAAAAATCCCTTAGGATCAGATGCATGGTTTTAAATAGTCCGAAATGCCCTGCTGGTTTGCAGTCATGACACAGACGAAGCGCTTTTTCCCTGCCCGGTCCGGGTGGGATATAAACATGATTTCTATAGCAAAGCAGTCCATCTTTAAGCGAAAAGGGAAAATGCAGACCTTGACGAAGTTGGTCCTGCGCCCAGGTATCTGCTTGCTGACTAGCCCTGATTTCTTGAGCACAGATGGGTCCTGGAGTAGAGGAAGTTGAACCAATGGGAGTGGATTTGGTGTTCCCTACTGTGAGCGTGGCAAAGTTCTCGGGTTGTAGTAGTTGGGATTCAAAGGTCTCCTTGCGTCCTGCAGCGTATTCCGGTTTACGTGACAGGGCGTCTGCTTGCTTGGTTTGGGCTGGGGTCACATAATGGATCTGGAAGTTGAAACGTTCAAAGAATAAAGCCCAACGTTGCTGCCTCTGATTTAGTTTGCGGGCAGTTCTTAGATGTTCTAGATTTCGATGATCAGTGTGGACTTCAATGGGAAATTTGGCCCCTTCTAGCCAATGTCTCCAAGTTTCAAAGGCTGCCTTTATGGCCAGTAGTTCCTTTTCCCAAATGGTGTAATTTCTCTCTGGTGTGGTTAGTTGACGGGAGTAAAAGGCACAGGGATGAAGGTGGTCTCCCACCGGTTGTAAGAGTACAGCCCCAATTGCCACATCCGAGGCGTCCGCTTGCACAACAAAAGGGGTTCCAGGATCTGGGTGCTGTAGAATTGGCTGGGACGTGAATAATTTCTTTAGTTGCTGAAACCCTTTCTCTGCTTGATCAGTCCAGCGGAAGGGCTGTTTTCCACGGATGCAGCTAGTGATTGGGTCAGACCAGCGGGCAAAATCTGGAATGAACTTGCGGTAATAGTTCGCGAACCCCAAGAAACGCTGCACCTCTTTCTTGTTAGTTGGCGCCCGCCATTCCAATACTGCTGAAACCTTGGCTGGATCCATGGATAGCCCTAGAGGCGAGATACGGTAACCAAGGAAATCTACCTCTTGTAGATCGAAAGCGCATTTTTCCAACTTGGCATAAAGTCCATGATCTCGCAAACGTTGTAACACCATTTTGACGTGGTTCTCATGTTCTGATTGTGATCTAGAAAACACCAAAAAATCGTCCAGGTAGATTATCAAGAACCGATCTAGATAGTCCTGAAAAATATCATTGACAAAATGCTGGAACGTTGCGGGGGCTCCGCATAATCCATAATTCATAACTCGGGACTCGAATAATCCGAATTTAGTCTGAAAGGCAGTCTTCCACTCGTCCCCTTCTCTGATGCGAACTAGATTATAAGCCCCTCGAAGATCCAGCTTGGTGTAGACCTTGGCTCCTCGAAGTCGGTCCAGTAGATCCGAGATTAAGGGCAGGGGATAACTGTTCCGCTTGGTGATATTGTTCAATGCTCTGTAGTCCACCACCAAGCGTAATTCCCCTGACTTCTTCTTCACAAACATCACTGGGGAGGCGGCTGGGGATTGAGAGGGTCTGATGAATCCCTTGCGAAGGTTTGTCTCTATGAATTCCCTGAGAGCTTCTTGCTCCGGTTCAGTCAGGGAGTATAGGTGCCCTCGCGGGATCGGGGCCCCCTCCACCAAGTCAATGGCACAGTCATAAGGTCTATGTGGGGGTAATTTCTCGGCTTCTTTTTCATTGAATACATCCCAATACTCGGAGTACTTCTTGGGCAGGGTGATGATGGGCTCGGTCTCTGTGGCATGGCAGACCTTGGCTACGAGGCAATGGTTTTGGCAGTACTTTGAAGCAAACTGCAGTTCTCTGTTGGACCAGGAGATGTTTGGGTCGTGGAGAGTCAGCCACGGGATTCCCAAAATCACAGGGAAATGGGGAACCTCGGTAACAAAGAAAGAAATCTCTTCCATATGTTCCCTTATCCACATCCTGGTGGGTTCTGACCACTGGCTTACGGGCCCCGTCTTGAGGGGGCGGCCGTCTATGGCTTGCACCACACGGGCATTCTTGAAGTCATGATATTGTAATCCCAGAGAGTCGGCATACTCTCTGTCAATGAAGTTGTTGGTGGCTCCGGAGTCTATCATGGCGTGGATCATGACGGGTCCCCTTTTTGCTGACCATAAGGTGACCACTAGAAGGAACAGGACCCCGGTTGGCGGCTCTTGAATGGGTTTTCTGACCGGGTTGGCGAGCCTCTCTACGCCCGGTCGTTGGCTTCCCCCGCCGGCTGTGTGCCAGCCGGCTCAGACGCCTTCGTCTCCGTGGAGGACGCCGCCGCAAGACGGGCGGCGGGCTTCCCTTTGGCTGGACACTCTCTGGCGAAGTGGCCCCCATTTCCGCAATACCAGCAGAGATTTAAGCGTTGGCGACGGGCCTTCTCGGCGGCATCTAACCTGGGTCGCACGTTGCCCAACTGCATCGGCACCTCCTCGCTCCCTCTGGGGTATGGGGTTGGTGGTGGGGGTCTCCACACTGGACGCGGCTGGACGTTGGCGGGAGCGGGGGGTTTTGCCCCAGTTCTACCGCTCTGACCACGAACCCATTGTTTCCTGTTGGCAATCAAGACTTCAGCCCGTAAACATTGGTCAATGAGTGCTTCGAGGGACTGGGGAGGGTCCACCTTGGAGATTTCTTCCAGCATTTCAATGTTGAGACCCTCCCGAAATTGCCCCCTGAGGGCTACATCGTTCCAGCCGGTGCTGTGGGCCAGCACTCGGAACTCAGCTATGTACTGAGACATGGGTCTGTCTCCTTGAAAGAGGCGCCGGAGTTTATGGCCGGCTGCCTCCAAATTGTCCTCGATTCCCCAGGTCTCCTTAAGGTGATCCAAGAAGCGTTGCGCTGTTCTTAGGTGGGAAGAGGCTTGATCGAATAGGGCCGTCGCCCAGCTGGCCGCTGGTCCGTCTAGAAGGCTGTAAACCCACGCCACCTTGATGTCTTCTTGGGGAAACTCGGCGGCACGGGCCTCTAGGTAAGCCTGGCACTGGCGGCGGAAAACTTGGACCTTGGAAGCTTCTCCAGAAAACTTAGTTGGCAACGCCATGGCCGGGAGGCGGACTCCGCGCTCCCTCAATCCTTTTATTTCTCCATCCTGCGCGTTGAGTCTGTCACGGATGCGATCCACTTCATCTTTGCTGATGGTGTAGCTGAGCGGCTGCCCAGCCGGCGCGGCTCCGGTCGACATTCTGGCCTTGGTTAATTGGTGCTTATGGGTGGCGGAGTCAAACTGTCAGGACCCAGGCTGCAAAGGCACCAATAACCAAACACAGAGGCCAGAATCTAACTAATATCTTTATTGAAGGAATATATAAAGTTAATAAAAACAAGTATATGAAATTGTCCAAAAGCAGACCTTTCAGGAAAGGTCTCAATTAGCCCAAAAAAGCGATGTCCAATATGAAATATTAAGGTCCAAAGTTGTAATCCAATAACCGAAACACTCACTTTGCCAGGCAAAGTGAGGGGAGATGACAAGGTCCTTTAGTCCATAAACTTGAGCAAGACTAGGAAATAACTTGATACTAGAAACAAGGCTTAAAACGTGGAACAAGGTAACAAGGAACAAGAACAAGGTCCGTGGAAAAACTTGGTAAAATCCGTGATACAAGGCAATGTTTAGTCCTGGGAAACAAGCAAGGTCCGTAGGTAAACAAAGGCAAAACAGGAGCGAAGGCTGGAAAGCAGGGCAAGGCTTGAGCAGGAGCGAGGCTTGAAACGGAGCGCGCTGTCCAGACACAACTCGCTCCGGAGGTTGACGAATTGACTCCGCGAAGTTACTTCGCGGGTAAATCACCTATATAGAGTCTAACTTTCCCGCCGAAGCAGTTCTCTGGGAACCAGAAACGAAAGCTAATCTTTGAGACCAGATGTTTGACTCCTTAAGGATTCTCACGAAAAAGGAGACTTAATTGGCTGAATTCTTGGCTGCTATCCTCGCACTCCTGCGCGAAGCAGCTTCCAAACCTCTCTGTTGTTTACAAAACTCATGGCGGGAGAACACAGGAGAAGTGGGCTCCGGATTTGTTTGACATACTTCTGGGTCACAACTTTCTTGCAGGTGCAAGGTTCCCAGATCTGCCTGGGAAAGATCTGGCTGAGAAGATTCCAGTTCAGACTGGGAAGGTAAAAAACCCAAGTTTTCTTCATCATCAGGTATTACAGTGTCATAAGCAGGACTACAAGGCCCATGAGTCATCACATACTGTGAGTTGTAAATTTCTTGCTTCATATAATAAACCTACCAAGGATCCATCATTCAGTTTGTACTCCTCTGCTAAGTTCTGCATCGTGTACTACAGCTGCCATTTCTAGGAACATAATGATATTTATATCATAGTTATTTTCATTTTCAAAGGTGGAAAATGTGGTAGAGGACTAAGAAAGCAGACACACATACTTTATGACAGGCATGGGAAAACTTTGGCCCTCCAGGTGTTTTGGACTGTAACTCCCACAATTCCTAACAACCTACCAGCTGTTAGGAATTGTGGGAGTTGAAGTCCAAAACACCTGGAGGTCCAAAGTTTGCCCATGCCAGCTCTAGGAGCACAGAAAATTGACTGATTGTCAAAACAAAATGCAAAATTATGAATGAAATGGCATATTTGGGATGAAAGCAAGGTTGGCTGGACCGAAGCACTTCCCACTGCAATATTATCATATCATATTTGTCTTCACTAAGCAGAAAATCCAGGTTTCTAGCAAGGAAACAAGCTAGAATGTGGGAAAATTCTGCAGGGGTGTGTGTGTGAATTCATCCTTAAAGACAGAAAGAGCTGACCTCATTTAGAATGTATCAGATCAATAACCCATCTATCTCAGCCGCTTTCAACAATAACTGACAGACAGTGCTCTTTCACAGTGCTGTTTAAAGGGCTTTTCCAGATGAGCTCATGACAACAGGAGGACTGTGGATATGTAGCCAAAAAGAAGCGACCAACATGCAAGACACAGGTCCTATTGTGTGGAAATTGCCATTACATGGTTGTCACGCCTCTATATTTGGGCAACCTGGTATCATCTTGATGATTTGGACCAGGCATCCCCAATAAATAATAATAACAAAAATTTATTTGTATACCGCTCTATCTCCCCAGTTTCCAGCACAGGTAAAACATTCAATTACCAACACAGAAACATACAGCATATCCAAAATTAAAAATTAAAAAACATGAACATATTACTATTAAAACAATCATACACATTTAAAATTAGAAGCCAGTTCCAGTACAACTCCATTGGGTGAAATTCAACTACCAGTGGTCAGAATTACAGGGTGAGCCTAGGCAGCTATGAGAGGCTGGGCCAGGGCTAGTGGGGAAAAGTGCAAAATGATGGCCAGGATAGGGCCTGGGCTACTCAATTCCAAGTCCAGCTGAGCAGCTATAAGAAGATTAGGCCAGTACCACAAGGTATTGTAGGGCCGGGGAGTGGATAAAGTGCAAGGCAGGGTCCTAACTGGTGGCCAGGGTAGGCTCTGGGGCGAATCATTTTCAAAGGCCTGCTGGAACCACCAGGTTTTTAGGCTCCCACGGAAGGAGGATAGAGACAGGGCTCATCTTATCTCTCTGGGGAGGGCGTTCCAAAGGTGGGGGGGCACCACCAAGAAGCCCCGTTCCCTCGTCCCCAACAACCACACTTGGGACTGTGGTGAGAGTGAGAGTATAGCCTCCCCAGTAGATCTAAGGTTCCACACCCGTTCATGGGGGAGATGCGATTGCGGAGATAGGCAGGGCCCGAACTACCAAACTAAGGCCTGCAGGCCAGATCTGGCCCACTAAGGACATTTACAACATGAAGCTGCACAACAACAACAATCCTAATTAACTTCACTATCTCATCAGCCAAAAGCAGGCTCACACTTCCCACTGAAATATTGGTATATTTATAGTTTCTTCATTTTAAATATTGTACTTTTCATTGTTTTTTTTATTTGCACTCCAATTAAGATATGTGCAGTGTACACAGACATTCGTTGATGTTTTTTTAAACTATAGTCCAGCCCCCAACAGTCTGAGGGACCATGAACCGGCCCTCTGCTTAAAAGGTTTGAGGACCCAAAGAGCATGTTTGGGTCTTCTGGTAGTTGTCACCCAAAGCATCTGGAGGAATACCAGTTTATTGATAACTACATTTCAAATTCCTGGATAATAATGATGCCCAGGACCAAGCAACCACAGCACCACTAAACTCCACTATTTCTACTGAATGGTCTTCGTTGTTCCATTCTTCTGCTCTTCACTGATCATAAAATAGCCACAGTTGAGAAAATGGAGGGCTGAACATTTGAATTTGATCACTTCATAGTTGGCAGTGAATTCCAGTCCTCCAAAATGACCAAAAGTGGGATATTAAAGCATTCGTTCAATTTATGGCATCAAAATTCCTCTGCCCAGCCGTCTCCCCCTTTCTCTCTCTGCAAGACACCTTGGTATTGCAGGTGGCACAATTTCATGTATCCATCAGAACTATTCTAACATGAATGATGGAAAGTTGAGCCACTGTCAGGATTGCTACGGTACTAAGAAAAGGGGATAGAGCTCAGATTTAGAATCAAGATATGACTTGAATTTGGGAGGTTCTAGTTACATCATGAAGCAGCCAGAAAGTTCAAGGCCAAGGAGAACCAAGGTCATTAACCTAAACTATTTCCCTCAGAATTCATTTTTGTGGACTCCCCCCCCCCCCCCGCCTTAGAGGTCATGCACTCAAAGTTAGAAAACATTAGAGTTCAACATAAATTTAAAATGAATTTGGGCCATTTAAATTGTAAGCATTTCACAGAAAAGTACCAAATGTCTTTAACTGCCAACAGCACATCAGTCATGCATTACTTTTATTCTTATTTAAAAACTGAAATGACTAAAAATGATCCAAACCAGCAAACCCTCCTCATTATAAAAGGATGAATTAATTAAAACATACAATGATTACTACTCAACATGCTGACATAACTGCTATTTAACAGTTTTTAAAAACCAAAGTTGTCTTGAAATATGAAGAAAGCAACCTAAACAAATCAAGCTGTCCTAAATTGTTCCAGGCTTACCACCTACTTCTCCAGAGTACATACCTTCTACTGTTCTAGATACCCGCAGTCCGCTGACTGCTTTAGGAAATCCCCCTGCAAGCTGCATTCAACGAGTGTGGAAAGAGGTAATGCAACTCCCACTGCTCCACAATCCATGCTATGGATTGATTTTGTTTGTTCTTTGCTGGAAAGCTGCCATCCATTAGGAGATGACCTTAATATGTTTTAGCTGTTCGATACAAAAACAACTAATTCCCAGAAGTTTTTAGTAACTGAGGTGTCTCAGACAAAACATTTCTAATGTCTGATTTCAATGTCACCCATCTTTCTTTCTTTTTAGTTTTTAGGGCTAGAATTGCATAAATAACCAATTTCTGGGTTTCTCCAATAAGTTGAAGACTTTGATCTAAGGCAGATGTAGGCACAGTAGGTCTTATAAGCCACATGCCTCAATCCCCCAATTTTGTGGTCTTTGAAACCTCTCTCAAGTCTCCCTGCAAAGCTTTTTCTTTTCTTTCTTTTTTTACAAAAATCAGCACAATTTTTGGACAAACTTTTAACCAAAACACACATACACAGAGCAAAAGCGTGAAATATACATTAATACCTCATCATCCTTAATAAAATCCTAAATAACCCCAAATGCATCTATTTTCCTTTTCGGTCATTCTCAAAATGGCAAATTGTTGCCATTTTGAGATGGATGGCACAGGATAATGAAAGTACATGGACTCACTGGGTGTATGTGGAGGAATAGCTCCTATCAGAAGAAGTATATTATATTTATATATATTATATTTATAGCATTTATATTCCGCCCTTCTCACCCCGAAGGGGACTCAGGGTGGATCACATTACACATATAGGCAAACATTCAATGCCTTTTAACATAGATCAAAGACAAGACAAACATAGGCTCCGAGCGGGCCTCAAACTCATGACCTCCTGGTCAGAGTGATTCATTGCAGCTGGTTTCAGCTGGCTTGCTCTCCAGCCTGCGCCACAGCCCGGGCCCGAAAAGTATGAAAAGTGGCTCCCCTTTCTGGGATAGTGGCCTTAACCTGCTTCCACTTTCCACTGTAGTCTCTTTCAAAATGGCAACAGAAAGCAATCAAACTTCTTGCAATCCCAACTCCTGAAGGACACCCAAGATATTCTTTGGTTTTCTGATTATGACCGTAAGCCTTCAGAGTTACCAGTTAAGGCTCATTCCCTTTCAAGTAAGGTGGCCACCTGGGAGCTACTATAAAAGTTGAAATGCATCACTCCAAAATAGGGCAAAATTGTACATCCGTAA
The DNA here is from genome assembly GCF_035594765.1 of Anolis carolinensis. Lineage (NCBI taxonomy): Eukaryota > Metazoa > Chordata > Lepidosauria > Squamata > Anolidae > Anolis > Anolis carolinensis. The sequence goes on along the minus strand of NC_085846.1, from coordinate 24,475,840 downwards.
CTTTCCCCCTGTGCTATTAACTTTCCTCCTAACTGTGCAGTTAAGTGGCTTAAGCAGGGACATTAGGATTATTGGCTGGGCGTCCAAGGTAATCGGCAGATTCATTGAGAGAGGTTTAATTGGGTAGTCAGGAGCTTAGACAGAAAAACAAGGAGCAGGTAAATGTTGACAGTGTGCAGAGACTATGGAAATAGAGCCAAATTGCTCCTATGTCATAAAATCTGGAAAGCAAGACACATTATTGTGGGGACATACCTTCCAATATTGCACAGATGTAAACTGGGCCATGCATGGCCAAGCAACATCAGAGTGTGGTCAAGATGGAGATATGCTGGGGACAAAGGAAAGTGGGAAGAAGAGAGAGGAAACGGGTATTTTAAAAGCATTTGAAATAAGATGGCAGATGATTAATTGGGACAGTTCATGCTGGATCAAAACGGTGGGACACTGAATGTGTGTGGGGTTTATTTTAAAGGGCTTAAGAAACATGGCAACACCTAGGAAGGTCATCTTGGTCACTTCAAACATTAAGCAAAGGCAATGATCACCCCCTTCTCCTGCGCAAATAAAAATATTGCTATAAAATGTGTCTTATTGTTTTCATCTGGATGAAATGTTTTCAGGAAAGTGGTACTGGGGGATTATGACAAAGCCTTAATAGTTATATTGTAATCATTGGGGAGGATTGTGGGATTTTCCTCTTGAAATATCGCTCTAATTCTGTTTGGAAGCACTGGTTCAGGGGGCGGCGGGAGGGGGGGTTGCCAATAGGATACTATTTTGCTACTATGGTGTTTATCAGTTAACTGCAAACATTCTTCTATGACTTCCTAGAAGGCTGAAAGAATCCAAAGCTAATTGGCTGACATACTATCTCATAGAGAAGGAGAAGTGGGCAGGGAGGGAGAGGTTTTCTTTCCTAAAGCACATGTTTTCATTTTGGGCTAAAACCAAAGGCCATGACCATGCCAACAGTCGGATTCCAAACTGAAACTTTACTATGATTTTGTCTAATTAGAATATCCTTTGCCATTCTAGAGACCTCTATGAGTCCCCTTCTCTCTCTCTCTCTCTCTCAATCTCTTTTTCTTTTCTTTTTTTTTCTTTTTTGCATAAGAAAGGCATTTAAAATTATGGTCACAATCTGCAAAACAAATATAAACCTGCAGTTCATTCTGTGCACAGTGGGCCTTCAATATCAGCTAGGATTTGGATCCAGGATTGCCATAGATACTAGGTTTGTGCACGGATTTGGAGTGGTCAGTTCCCTTTGGCCAATTCAGCTTGTTCAGCTTAGCGAGATGGCCATAACAGTAAGGGCTCAGCCGTTTTTTGTTTTGTCCGTAAAAGCACCACGTGGCAGCAGATCATGGCTCCTCCTCCCCTATTTGGCACACCGCTGTATGGAGAGGCTGCCGCGTGCTGCTCCCCAATGGGTTTCCCTGTGAACTCTACCTATTGGACCAATCAGAACAGAAGAACGCTGTGACATGGTTTACGCACTGCTTCCTTAACCCGGTTGCTCAAACCCAGACTCCCAAGACAGACAGACAGACAGACAGACAGACAGACAGACAGACAGACAGACAGACAGACAGAGAAAGAAAGAAAGAAAGAAAGAAAGAAAGAAAGAAAGAAAGAAAGAAAGAAAGAAAGAAAGAAAGAAAGAAAGAAAAGGGTCCCAGGAAGGATGCTTCCTTAACCCCATTCTTCAAACCCGGACTCCCTTGAAAGGAAGATAAGAAAGAGCCCTAGGAGGGGTGCTTCCTTAACCCCATTGTTCAAACCCAGAGTTCCTTGAAAACAAGAAATGAAAGGATCCCAGGAATGGAAGGGGGAGCCTCGTAAATTCCCCATTCCTGCCAATGAGTCAGGATCTTCCCAGATCTTTCAGCTGCCTAGCCGAAAACAGATTCTCCCATTAGCCTATTTTTTGGGGGGGGGGCTCCCAAAAATGGATCTGGGTACCCCAAAAATTCAGATACCAAAAACAGATCGCCCTCCTGCCAAATTGCACAATCTTAATAGATACCCGAAAGTCCGTGGCTACTCAAGTCCCATTATATGCATCAATATACAAAAATTGTGTCCCTTATATTAGATGGGAAAAAACAAAGTTTGCTTTTGGGAATTGAGGTGGGGATATTCTCAAGCCGTGGCTGGTTGACTTTATGGATACAGAATCTGTGGATATGGTGGGTCGGCTAAATAGGAATTCGGGGTTTGTACAGTAAACCATAGTAAACAAACAAGCCAGAAAATCAAGGTTCCAAATCAGAGAGAGAGAGAGAGAGAGCGCTTCTGTGGTGAGAAGAGGTTAACCCTGTTAAAAAGTTATCTTCCATTGGGAATTTTCAAAGAAATATCCATGTAAGTCTCTTGCAGCATAAAAAGAAGGAAGGAAAGAAAAGAGAAAGTGTTTTGAATATGATATGTCAAGAATTAAATGTGAAAACAGGTAGGAGGGCGAAATGGAGTTTCACAGAGGAGGGGTACGGCTGGATGAATTCAACACTTGATGATGCAGGGTTTTCTTGATGGTTTCATTTGTCATAGCAGCAATATATTATATTGTCATGTTGAGAAAACAGTAATATTTCAGTTTCAGCACAAGATGAAGAAACATGTTGTTTCTTTTGTTCTGTGGGGAGGCATAGCTTAGCCACAGGTTTTACTAGCAGAAGAAAAATTCTCACTATGAGCAACTCCCCTCAGCAACACACAAACCAAGGACAGCATAAAATAATTTCTTGGGAAGAATGACAACAAATGCTAAGCACCCTGTAAACACCTCTACAAAATTGCTAAAGGGAAGTGGAGAAATTTGGCAACATGCCATAAGCCTGTGACTGCATTTTGCTTCAAACACAAGATAAAAAGAAAACAAATCTAAAAGGAAAACCAATACAGAAGCCCAACATGTCAGGATTATATGAGACTATATAGTGATATGCATCTTCACTTATTTTGTTGTGGCATGCAAGAAAAAGTTATTTCAGAAAGGTTTTTTTCCTCCCACTGCATTTCAGAATGGGGGGGGGGGGGTTGCACAATATTTGCAAAACAACTTTTTGCGCAAAATCAATGTTTTGTGCAGGACACAGTGTGTTTACAAAATACATGGTTTTCTGCACAAAACATTGGCTTTTGAAGAGTTACACCACTGGCCTCTTTAATACTCAGATATGATTCTTACTGCTATTCATGACAATATTCAATGTGTTTCTTTAATCAGGCAGGTCACTGAATATAGATCATAGTTAGACAACATCCTAGAAAGCACAATAGGTTATCCGGCACTTCTATCTAGGAATATAATTTTTCACAAATTTGATCTTTCCAGGTGAAAACAATGATATCATTTTAATCTTAGCTGCAGAAAAAGGTACAGTTTTTAAAAACTGGTAACAGTTTAGGAATTATTTGGGGCACTAAAATAAAACAAGGACCATTTTTCTGCACAGAAAATAATACATCTGTGCTGAAAACAGGTTTCTGCATAGAAAACAGCATTTTTGTGCAGGAAACCTTTTTTTGCAGAAGTGTTATTTTCTGCACAGAAAATGAGGGTTTTTTTATATATGATTTTTTTTAAAAGAAGAAGATGCTACTTTCTGTACAGGAAACTTCTTTTCTGTAGAGAAGTTTTCTAAATTGTGCAGAAGAAGTCCTGAACTTTGAAGATTTGCTCCTTGCTGTGATTTTCCCTATCAGTTTTCCCTAATACAAGTTTCCCTAACACATGGGAAACCTGTTTCTTGACTATCTTTCAAATATTTTAAAAATATAATTTCAATATGCTACAAACTATAAAACCTACATATATGTAATCCAACACATCTATGCTGCCCCTAAGGGTAGAACAAGATCTAGCGGTTTGAAGTTCAGGAGAGTAGATTTCCATTTAACATTAGAAGTAACTAAAGAAGAACTTTTGGACAGTAAGAGCAGTTCCGCAATGGAACCAACTGCCTAAAGAAGTGTTGGGGTCGCCTTTAAAAAATCCAGACAGCTACCTGCTTTAGCTCAGTGGTTCTCAACCTGTGAGTCCCCAGATGTTTTGACCTTCAATTCCCAGAAATCCTAACAGCTGGTAAACTGGCTGGGATTTCTGGGAGTTGTAGGCCAAAACACCTGGGGACCCACAGGTTGAGAACCAATGCTTTAGCTGGATAGCCTGTATTTTTTTATAACAAAATTTTATTTTTTAAAACACAAAGAATATATACTGTACACATACAAAACATTTACAATTCCCACCACTGCTGGATAGGATAGCCTGTATTGAGGAAGAGTTAGTCTAGATTGCCCATGGGACTCCTTCCAACTGTATGATGCTTAAGGGTCCAGTTTGTGACAGCCTGATCTTGAGAGAAGAGTAAATTCTTACCTGTCTCAGAGTTTGTAGAAGCAACAGGCATCTCAAAGGCTGGAGAAGTTCGCTCTGTGCTGGATGTAAAAGTGGCTAATAATTCTTCTTCTTCTGACAGGTCCTGCTGGTGATGCTGTGGAGAGAAATGGAAAGACAGACCTTTGAAAGACATTCTAGGGATGATTGGCTACCATCCATAGCAGGCAGGATTCATCACAGTCCAGCAGTTGTGCACATAATCTCCTCTCCCACCAGGAAGCTCCTGGAATGGGTATGCATTTCTTATTATAATGCATATCCAGAGCTGCGGTGGCTGCCGGCTTTCTATAAAGAAGAGAGCCAGTCCCTGCAGCTCTTGCTTACTTAATTTTGAGAAGCTGAGCTTACTGTAGTTCATTTCCCTGGATGCTGGAACAGATCAAACAACCAAGAAAGATAGCTCTTTGCATTTCAAAAAAGAGAACGCCTCAGTGAAATCTTCAGCTCAGTTCTTACTGTCAATGCAAAATCATACCATATGTGTGTGTATAGAGAATTCTGTTGGCCTCAAAATTCACACGTTTGAGAGAAAATAAGGAGCATAAAACTATAAGTTTATATTGTCTGTGCACATCTCTTGATGACTGTCATGACAATGACTTTACCAGAGTTTCCAAAAACAATACAGTACATATTTTGTGTAATGTTATGCATGGAGACCCAGGTAGAAGCTGTGCAGCCCTCCAAAGGTTGAGAATACAGAAAATTGCAGCATGTTAGGAGATGCAAGTCTGGAAATAATTGTAAAGGGATAGCATCCCAACCTAAAGCAGATAATGTGATAGCAGAGTCAATAGGCCTGCAAAGAGAATGAAGAGGCCAGAATACATTAACCTACTCTTTCCTACATCAGGATGGTCCAAGTATGGCCTTAAGGAGCCAAAAGCTCCCTAAAGCCCCCAGACCATCTCTCCAAAATTAAAAACAGGCAATTTTATGGCCAAAACTTGCAATTTGCACCCCACATCTACTCAAGCTCCCCATTCCAAAGATTATCCCTTCTCCCAAAATTGCTTGAAAATCAGCAGAGAATAAATGATGAAGTGATACTACATCACTTCTAATTTATTTGATTGTGTAGTAGGGGAGGGACTGTGGTTTCTCGTCTCTTCTACCATTTCCCAAACATGACAAAAGAGTGTGCTTATTCAAAATTGTACCTTCCTTTCCCATCATTCAGTTCAGGGCTTGTCCACGTCATTCAATCTCAGTATTTGCAATCTATACTATAACAACAACAACAACAACAACAACAACTTATAATAATAACTTTATTTTTGTACCCTGCCTCCATCTCCCCAAAGGGACTCAGGTGGGGGGGGGGGGGGCTTACATATGGCACAAGATGCCTAAAACAATGCATAAAATAAAACAACAATAGTATATAAAACAACAATTTGAACTCAGAACAGTGCCCAAGAACTTATATCATTTATATCATATCATTTATATTGTATCATTTATATCATTATGTCATTTGTCATAAAATCATGGCCAACTGTAAACAAGAAGAAATGAAAGGGATAATGCAAGTTGTAGCTAAGGAACAAGGGAATGGGGTGAAAGTGCTGTGCTATATCATAATTGCAGACCATTGGGCTAGATATTCTCAAAGGCTTGTCTAAACATTCAAGTCTTCTGTAAATCTGTAAAAGCCTCCTACATTTCTAAAATATTACCTCTGTTACAATTTTGTATTTCTGGTGTTGATGATGCTTCTCATATTCAGATTTTAAGCATAATTTGAGGACTGTTTGATTTTGGGTAGCTTTGATTAGATTCTGATACTCCAATACAAACATAGAATTGTTGTTGTGTGCCTCCCAAGTCATTTTTTATTTATGGCAGCACTAAGACAACCTTAACAAGTTGCTTTCTTGGCACTGTTTGTTCAAAGGAGAAGTCCTTTTCCATGAGGCTGAGGGAATGTGACACCCAGATGTCACCTTGTTGGCTTCCATGATTGAGAAGGGATCTGGTCTCCAGAATCGTAGTCCAACACCCAAGTCGTTGCATCACACTGGCTATCTCAGAATAAAAACATATAGAGACAGTCCCTGAGTTAGAAACATGCGACTTAAAAAGAACTCGCTCTTAAGAACGGGGCTGAAGCAACAGGAAGTGAGATAAAACTACCCCTCAGAAAGGAAATTCACTCCTGAAAGAATTATCATGGGGAAAAGGGGCCTCCACTGAAGCTTTCTCACTAATCCTTGTTTCCACAACAAGCCAAATTAATCAAAATCCAATTATCGCAGGGATGGAAAGTGAGGTGAAATCTTCTGAACAGAGGCACAGACAGCAAACAAATACCACAGGGTGTTATCCTTTCTCTCTGCCATCCAAAGCTAAAAAAATGTACCTGTTCTGACTAACAAACAAATTCAACTTAAGACCAAACCTACAGAACTTATCTTGTTCATAACTTGAGGACTGCCTATTCTCAGAATCACTCCTTGTGTAGTACAATGGGTCTTACTCCCAGGCAAGTATGTAAAGGACTGCAACCTTAGTTTTTAAGCAACACAAAGGCAGAGTGCAGTTCATGATTTCCTCAAGCTAAAACTCAAGCTCTTCACTGGATTCAAACATCACTTCTTTTGATGCTATTGCCAATCTTCCGGTAAGAGACACTGCCAAAAGGAGTAAAAGCTCAAATTTCCCACTGATTGCTAAATAGATTAAACTTTCCTGAATGCAATCAAAAGGTTTCATTCATTAATTGTAGTTGCTAGCTAGGAGTCCCCACCCATGGAAACCTCTTAGTTTCCAACCCAACTTACATCTGGTTTCTGCCAAAGTTCACAGCTATCAGAAGAACATTAATGCTTCTGTTTAAAAATTGGGGAGACAAGACAAGACAAGACTACAATTACTATATTTCATCACATAATATTTACAATCTCCCCTTTGGGGGGGGGGGTGAAAAAAAGGGTGCAACTATTATGCAATAGAGACTATTATGTGGTGAAAAAAAACCATCCTTGAGGGGCTTTTTGCCACTAATAGTCCGTTTGAGGGTACAGCTGCACGAATGAGTGAAGAAGCATCACCTGTGCACATGGCTGTGCACTCAAAGCATAGCTGTGGAGAGGAGAGGCAGGCAGGTGAGTTCAGTCACCAAATCACTTCTCTCTTCCAAGTTACAGAGGCTTGCCTTGACTGGCAGTCAAGGCAAGCCCTGTAGCTTCGAGGAGACAGGCATGCGGGTGAAGTCTCACTCACCTGCGCACCTTCCCCCTTCACATAAGTCATACCAATGAACAAATGGTGTGCTATTATGCAAGGAATGTTAAAAAAATTAAAACGGGACTCCAAAATGGGGGTGCGACTATTATGCAATGCCAACTATTATGTGATGAAATATAATATTCCTTTTTTCTTACTGCTGAAGACATAATACAGGAAATTGCTTATTTAAAAATATGATTTATACAATCCTAAGAAGCCAAATAAGTGTAATTCAGGAGATCTCAAAGTAATATAGTCAAGCTATATGTAGTAGGAGACACTTTTCCATCAACAGAATTGAAGAAAGATCTCCAAGTGCCAGTTCAGCTGGCTGTTGAACACAGAATGGGACATGGCTACTATCTTGTTCTTTACTTTTGGCTGTAAAATACCTTGATCTGACCTTATCTTCAAGCACCTCGAAATCTCCTATAAGTGGTTCCCATCCATTTTTTTTCTCAACTTCAGCCTTCATGGTGATATAGACTTAGAAAGGTAATTCAGCATGCTTTGTGGTTGAATCTGGATTTAAACCCTATCCAAATCCAACACGGAACCATGCAGGTTCTTAGTACTTTTCCAATGCTATTTTACTTTTCAAAATTTAAATTCCCAAAGCATAGCCTTAATATTCAAATGACCAGAGTTGGGATGTTACCTTTTTCTGGACTACAATCCCCAGAATACTATCTGCAATAAGATACAAACTGACTAGATACATGGGAAGGTTTCCCAAAATGAGGGCGGTCGCATCTTGAGCAAAGAAGTCCTGTGATTCTAGCAAATAGTATCCAGTCTGCCGACACACCTCTCTTTCTAAACAAGACACTGAAAAATAAACATATACAAGCCAAGGTAATTGCCTTGGTTATTCACCTCTAGTCTGCCCTTTTATTACTCCAGACCTCACTGACAGCTCTCAGACAAAATTCTAACAGGCCCTGCTGACAGCAGAGGGAAATAATCAATCACAAGACTGACATGCCCACAAGCAACAGCTTCATCCGTAAATGAGGAATCAATATACATTGGGGATGGGGGAGCCAGGCCCTTAGGAGGACATCTGAGACACGTTCCTTTTACTAATGAAAGTGCAGACTGCCTTGTTTGGGGGAACCTGGAAGCAGTGCTGGCTCCAGGATTTGCAAAGCCAAGATGATGGCTGTCATGGGAATTTTTCAGCCATGGATCAGTTAGTCCCTCAAAATGACCTTAATATAGTGAGATACTGAAAATTAAGCTGCCTTCCTGGAGACTCTAGACCTTTTCACACTGTAAATATTTGAAATTATAACACAATGAAAAAACAAAAGTCTCTTAGGTAGCAAAAATGAAACATACATATATAGGATGAACAACACCTGGCTTGACAACAGTGTATGTAGAAGGGATTTAGGAGACTTAATAGACCACAAGCTGAACATGAATCAACAGTGTGATGTGGCAGCTAAAATGTCAATATGATTCTAGGTGGCATCAATAGAAATATAGTATCTAGAAGAAGGGAAGTAATATACCATTCTAGTCTGCTTTGATCAGACCTCAACTGGAATACTGTGTCCTTTTCTGGGCACGACAATTTACAAAGGATATGGACATTTGACAAGCCAACCAAAACAGCCACAGGTTTGGAAGCCAAGCCCAAATTAGAAGTAGCTTAGGAAGCAGGGTATGGAGAAGAGAAAGTTGAGAGAGGACACAATAGTCATGTTCAAATACTTGAAAGGATGTCACATTGAGGATGGAGAAAATTTGTTTTCTACTGCTCCAGAGACAAAATAACAGGGCAATGGATTCAAACTACACCTCAACATTAGGGGAAATTTCCTGATGGTAACAGCTATAGACAGTGGGATACGTGGTCTCAAAGTGTGTTGGAGTATCCTTCTCTGGATGTTTTCAAGCAGAGGCTGGGTGGCCATCTGTTGGGAGTGTTTTGATTGTGTATTTTTGCATGGCAGAGGGTTGGCGTGAATGGTCCTTGGGTTTTTCCAGCTATATGTTTGTATCATTCCACTTGTAGATTACAGAAAGGCACTGAGGACTGATGCTTGCTTCAGTATTATAAATTGTTTCCCTTACGACAATATCTTACCTGTTATCACAGGGGGGAAAATTATACATTTAATTACTTTGCATCATGGGTTTATAGGCTTTAAAATAGTCATCCTCAAGCATGAATATTTCACTCTATTGCCCCGATTAAGTCAATACACCCAAAACTGTATTTGTTAGATGAAAACACATTTCAGATTATGAAAATATTAGCTTGGGCAAGCCCCTCTGAAATTGTGAAATATTCTTTAGCTTTAGAGCATTAAAAATCCTATCTAGGAGGACTGTCGGCAAAAATAAAACTTTCTGACAGCAGAAATAAAAAAGGAGGGCTCTGCAACACGTTTTTTGGACGGATGCAATCTTGTGGAATGTTCACAAATACTCTGCCTTCTCATGGAAATTGTGAGCAGTAGAATAGATGAATAAATCTGACTTTATTAGTCAAGGCGAAAAGCAAATGCCTTCTGAATTCCTCGTTAAACTAAAAAGTGGAGTATAAGTAACACTGTGTGGCTGAGAAGGATAAGTGGAAAGGCATATGAGATAAACCGAAGATGATAAAAAGACCAGGAAGCCAGAGGGAAATAGTTGTACAAAAGCTTCCCTGGAAGTGTGGCCACATACGCAATTATGCATAATCCAAACAAAGGACAAAAGCAGACAGATTTCCATTTGATATACATGAGCTTGCTTTTTTGTACAACTACAGTACAACCCCACATTCCATGGGGAATGTGATCCAAGACCTCATGTGGATCCCTCAAAATCACTGATAATAACAGATCCTAAATTTTGACTACACTTAAACAGGAGCCCCTGATGGCGCAGCGGGTTAAACTGCTGAGCTGCTGAACTTGTTGACTGAAAAGTTGGCGGTTCGAATCCGGGGGAGTGGGATGAGCTCCCGCTATTAGCCACAGCTTCTGCCAACCTAGCAATTAGAAAATATGCAAATGTCAGTAGATTAATAGGTATCGCTTCGGAGGGAAGGTAACAGTGCTCCATGCAGTCATGCTGGCCACATGACCATGGAGTTGTCTACGGACAATGCCGGCTCTTTGGATTAGAAGTGGAAATGAGCACCAACCTCCAGAGTCGGACACGACTAGACTTAACTTTACCTTTTTAGGCTGGAAGCATTCCATAGCATCACATGGAAGGACTTAAACCCACAAACACTTTTGGGGAAAGGGGGGATATTTTTTGAAGCTTGGGTATGTGAAACCATGGATATCAAATCTGTGGGTAAGGGGGTAATATAGTACTGCAATTCTCCAGCCACTACAACCCGGCCAATTCACGAATGCTGGGAACTGAGCCCAAAGTCTGGCTGATTTATATGTACAGACAGAATGACTGTATTTTAAATAGAAATGCAGTATTTCCTCATTATCATATCGAGGAGAGACTGTGATGTGTGATCTCTGATGATGTGCAGCTTCAGGGGCCCCGATCTCCCTTCTTATCATTTAAATTGTGCTACAGCTGACAAGCCTCCCAGTAGAAAGCATGTTCAAATTGAGAAAAAGTCTTGCATAAAATAGGATACATGGCTACTCCAACAAAGTGCAATTTTCCAGTTCTCATAAGACCTAAATGAGCTGGCTAGGTTTGATAGAAATATCTTAATAGCCCCATCCTCCCATCCCCACTCTAAGGAGAGAACTGTGGAGGTATGTTGTGCATATATGCACATATATACATTGGCAGAAAGGAATGCTGGAAGGAAATGAAGGTTGGCTGACAGAGAATGGAAAATGTATTTTTGAACGATTACTCCAAAGGGTTTCTGGGAATTACAATTCCAAAAAGGTACCCTGGAAAAACTAGGTTTCTTACTGCCAGACTAGGCAGAAGCAATTCATCCTGAAAAAAGAGCCCCTGAGAAAATGGTCAGGGGTATATGGTCATGATGAAGTGTATTTACAGTGCAGAATTATACCAGTTTGATACTGCTTTAACTGTCACAACTGTATCCTACATAATCCTGGGATCTTATTTGATTTCTTGGAGCCGTGGTAGCACAACGCATTAAACTCTTCTGCCACTTGAACCACTGACTTGAAGGTTGGGTTGCTGACCTGAAGGTTGCTGATTCGAATCCGCAAGATGGGGTGAGCTCCCATGTGTCAGCACTAGCATGTGGGGACATGAGAGGAGCCTCTCAGCAGCATGGTAACACATCCGGGCATCCCCTGGGCAACGTCTCTGTAAACAGCCAATTCTCTCACACCAGAAGCGACTTGCAGTATGTTCTCAAGTTGCTTCTGACACGATAAAATATTAAGACTTCTCTGCTACACCCGATATCCACTGAGGTTTTGGTTCCAGGATCTGCCATGGATACCAAAATCCATGGATGCTCAAATTTCATTAGATGCAATGGCATAATAAAACTATGTCCCTTTTGTAAAAATGGACAAATCAAGGTTTGCCTTTGGGATTTTTAATATATATATTTCCAAGCTGTGGATTGAATCCATGGATGCAGAATTCATAGTTACAGAGGGTTGACTGTATGGTTTTTTGAGACTTTATCAAATATACTGTATATCGTATAATGCTTGTTTCAGGAACAAGCATTTTAAATCCTCAGCCAACATGCATGGCTGTCCTACCAAACTGCAAATCCAGGATGTCATAAATGCTAAAGTGAAATATAGCACTATAGATGTATGGTGTGAATGGGTTTTAAGAGCTATTGATGTACAACGTTCTCTCCATTCTGAGAATTCAAACTTGACTTGGACTGGGCAGTCCTTCAGACAGAGGATCCATTGGGATGCTGTGAGTTTTCCGGGATTTATGGCCATGTCCCGGAAACATTCTCTCCTGACGTTTTGCCCACATCTATGGCCTCCATCCTCAGAGGTTATGAGGTATATTCGAAACTAGGCAAGGGAGGTTTATATATCTGTGGAAGGTCCAGGGTGTGAGAAAGAAATCTTGCCTGCTTGAGGCAAGTGTGAATGTTGCAATCGGCCAGGTGTTAGCTGACCCTGATTGTTTCATGCCTGAAATTGCTCTGTTTTCTGAGTGCTGTATTTTATTTACTGTCCTGATTCCAGAGTTTTTTTAAATACTGATAGCCAGATTTTGTTCATTTTCATGGTTTTTTCCTTTCTGCTGAAATTGTCCACATGCTTGTGGATTTTAATGACTTCTCAGGGCCAGCTAACACCTCCCCCAGGCAGGAAGCAGCCAGGCTTTGAAGCTGCAAGGTCATTCAATACTAATTAAGGTGGCCAATTTCAACATTCACACTTGACTCCAACAGACAAGAGTTCTTTCTCCCACCCAGGACATTCCTCATACAGTAGAGTCTCACTTATCCAACATAAATGGGCCAGCAGAACATTGGATAAGTGAATATGTTGGATAATGAGAGATTAAGAAGAAGCCTATTAGACATCAAATTAGGCTACGATTTTACAAATTAAGCACCAAAATATCATGTTATACAACAAATTTGACAGAAAAAGTAGTTCAATACACAGTAATGCTACATAGTAATTACTGTATTTACAAATTTAGCACCAAAATATCATGATGTATTGAAAACAATTACTATAAAAAAGCGTTGGATAATCCAGAACGTTGGATAAGCGAATGTTGGATAAGTGAGACTCTACTGTATATATAAACCCCACTTGCCTAGTTTCTAACAGACCTCACAACCTCTGAGGATGCCTGCCATAGATATGGGTGAAACGTCAGGTCAGAATACTTCTGGAACATGGCCATACAGCCCAGAAAACTCACAGCAATCCAATTATTCCAGCCATGAAAGCCTTCAACAACACAAAGGATCCATCATTCCTCCCTCCCTCCCTTCCATTCATTCCCTCCCTCCTTCTCTTATGTCTTGCTGTGGTCTTGTGGTGTCGTCAAGTGTTTTGAGTTGTGTATATGCACTTAATATATCTAACAAAACATTGTTTTTAAAAGAGTACTATTTTTCGAAGGCATATGGCCATCCTCTCTAAACCTTGACCGCTCTGTTACCTTAATAGCTTTGGCCAGGAGGCATGGTTGATACGCAAGGCTACCAAGACTCCAACTAGCTTGCCAGTAGATAGAACAGTGATTAAGAAAGATTAATTAGAACCAGCTGTTTGGACCCATGAGCATCTGGGCGGAACGGCTAAGACTGTTTAACTGTCTTGAAGCAAGACAGCAGCAGGGCTGAAAGCAGGCATGCAGGGGAGTGCATATGCTGGTTACTTACTGCTACCAACCCCAAGGAGAGAGACAATCTTTGCCTAAACAGTGTCCATTATGATGGGGATTCTCTTTGTCGTCTTGCGCACACACAGTCACCACAGTCTCCTCCCTGATAATCCAGCAACCCAAGGTATTCGACCTCCATTCAAAATGATCCACATCAGTGGGACTCTTGGATTATGTGGGCACAGGTTCATATGGCAAGCTGTGCTCCCACTCCGGAGGGAAGAGGGAGAAGCATTTGCTAAGCCTTTTTGTGCCGCCAGCTGAGAAGCCTATCACGCCGCATGCTGCCTTATGTAATACACTGCTACAGCCAGTCGACTCGAAGCTCGCTATTTGTGGCTTGCTGTTTTCATTGAAAACACACAGATGCCCCTTATTTGTCAGTTGCTATCTTTTTCTCTCTCTTCCCCCCAACCTCATTGCGGCAGCGTACCATACAGGGCCATTTTGAGGATGAACACAGCGCTGCTGACATGCGATTCTACACGAACCGAATGACTTGGACAAGCAATGGATTGTATATTTTGAAAGAGAATCCTTTCAAAAACAGTGAAAGCACATAATCTACAAGTCTTTTGCCTTCAGATACCATTATGCATCTAGCAGCTCTCTCATTTCTCCCTCTCTAACACCCTGTTTAGCTTTATGCATAACTGGTAATCTTTTGGGGTGAAGGTTGAAATCAAAATATGCAATTCAGCTTGCCAAAAAATCCCCTCCAAAGTTAGGATAATCTAAGTTTTTTCCCCGACATCTGTTTCAGCTTTAAGGCACATGCAAAAATACGGTTAAGCACTTTGTGCTCAATATATCACACACAGAGAAAGATAAAAACACAAAGCTACATAATGTAAAGTGAATGAGGCCTCCCTTCAGATGAGGCATAATTTAAAATGACAGTTTTTATGGTTCAACCCCTATGGACTTCCTGGCTAGGATCAGGCCAAACACTCTGCATACGCTCAATGTGTAATTTATTCTCTGTCATTGGAAGAGTTCGCAGTTAGGAAATCCAGCTTTCCATCTTTAGATCAGAATTAAAGCCAAAAGTGGGGAACAATTGCCACTCCAGGTGTTTGGAGACAGTAGAAAGCTAAGCCACAATAGTAAAAGTTTGAGAGTTGTAACCCAGTACCTGGAGAGCCAAAGTTTCTCAATGCCTGTGTTAAAGGTACAGATACCCAGGGCTTCCATGCACCCAGCCCCTTCAATGTGCCTTGTCCATTGTTTCCGATGTTTAAACTTAGGTTTGTGGGAGGGTTCTGTCATCCACCACCACCCAAGACACTGTCAGTTATGTGTCATTTTTTTCGTATCAGGAGAGACTTGAGAAACTGCAAGTCGCTTCTGGTGTGAGAGAATTGCCTGTCTGCAAGGACTTTACCTAGAAGACACCCAGATGTTTTGATGTTTTTATTATCCTTGTGGGAGGCTTCTCTCATGTCCCTGCATGGAGATGGAGCTGATAGAGGGATCTCATCCGCGCTCTCCCCGGTTTGGATTTGAACCGGCAACCTTCAGGTCAGGAACCCAGCCTTCAAGTTAGCAGTCCTGCCAGCACAAGGATTTACCCACTGCGCCACCAGAGGCTTCTACATGTCATAATTACTCTGTGCATGCTCAGAGGCAGCTCATTTGGTCCACTAGTTTAATCCACGGTAGCATGTGAGACCGGCAAAGTGTAGTGCCTTGATTTTGGAAAACATGAATCAAATCTTTGCTCAGCCCTGGAAATGCACTCTTTGGGCAAGTCACACTCTCTCAATCTCAAAGGAAGATGAAGGCAAGCCCCTTTCTGGACAAATCTTTCCAAGAAAAACCCATAATATGATCATCTTAAGCAATAAATAAAAAACAACTTGAAGGCACACCAAAACAACAAGCACTAACATCAATTCCCAGGGTTGCATCCTGGTTCGGATTAAGGCCCCATATACACTGCCAAATAAAATCAAGATTATCTGCTTTGTACTAGATTATATGGCAGTGCAGACTCATATAATCCAGTTCAAAGCAGATAATGTGGATTATCTGCTTTGATAATCTGGATTTTCTGGCAGTGTGAAGGGGCCCCAGTCATGAACTCACAGCCTTCAGCCCATCATCCTTTCTCACAGCACCTACTTCTCAGGGTTGTTGTGAGGCATATAGAAATGAATATTCAGTTTGGATTCTTTCACATAGTACATGTCATTAAAAATAGACACTGTGCTCTCAAGTGCTTCTTTTTAAATTACATCTTTTAATCCTCCTAGCTGCTGTCAGGAGGAGAGAAAATGCCTTCTTAATACCAGTTGAGCGTCCCTTATCCGAATTGCTGGGGATCAAAAGTATTTCGGATTTGGGGGGATTTTGGAATATTTGCCTATTTTGGAGACAGAACCCAAGTCTAAAGAGAAAATACACTTCTGTTTTATATATACCTTTGCACACATAACTTGATGGCAGTTTTATATACAGTTTTCTAAATACATTTGTGCATGAAATAAAGCATATGAACACTGAACCATCAGAAAGCAAAGCTATCTCAGCCACTCATGTGGACCATTTTGGCGTATGTACTCCACCATGTGGACCTCTTCCAAGGTGAACTGAACCGCCTAAACTGGGGTGTATAGGCCAATGGATACTCCACCACAGACATCAGAAGAGATGCAAGAGCAAGAACAAGCCATGAGAGTAAAGACAAAAATCCACCCAGAGGAAAAGTGTTCTTTCCATACATCAAGGGAACCAATTACCGCATAAGGAAACTGATAAAGAAACACCACTTACAAATTATCTGCAGATCAACAAAAAAAAAAATTCCAACAAATGCTACTTTCAGCAAAGGACACGAGGGATCCTCTCACCTCTGCAGGAGTCTACCGTATACCATGCAGCTGTGGACAAGTCTACATAGGGACCACCAAACACAGCACTGCCCAAAGACGAATCAAGGAACACAAAAGGCACTGCAACCCAAGTCAGTCATAGCAGAGCACCTGACGAACTAACCTGGACTCAGCATATTATTTGAGAACACAGAAATGCTGGACCACTCCAACAACACCTATGTCAGACTACACAGAGAAGCCACTAAAAACCACACGCATGTGGACAATTTCAATAGAAAGGAGGAAACCATGAAAATGAACAAAATCTGGCTACCAGTATTTAAAAAACTCTAAAATCAGGACTGTAAATAAAGAACAACACACAAAAACAGGGGAATTCCAGACAAGAAACAATCAGGGCCTCCAACACCTCCCAACAAAGGATTCCCCCAGGCAGGAAGCAGCCAAGCTTTGAAGCGGCAAGGCTATTCAATGCTAATCAAGGTGATCAATTGCAACATTCACACTTGCCTCAAACAGACAAGAGTTCTTTCTCTCACCCTGGACCTTCCACAGACATATAAATTTTCCATGCCTAGTTTCGAAGATACCTCACAACCTCTGAGGATGGCTGCCATAGATGTGGGCAAAATGTCAGGAGAGAATGCTTCTGGAACACGGCCATATAGCCCAGAAAACTCACAGCAACCCAGTGATTCTGGCCATTAAAGCATTCAACAACACAATTTTATATACAATACTCTAAATACTTTTGTGCATGAAATAAAGCGGACGAACACCAAACCATCAGAAAGCAAAGCTATCTCAGCCACCCATGTGGACCATTTTGGAATATTTCAGATTTTGGAATTGCAAAGATGGGGGCCCCCAACAGGACAGCGAACTGGCCTTCAGCTTTGAAAGTTTTACACCCTTCCTCTATCTGGTTTAGAGAGGTACAGGTTGTTTTTTGAGGCGGAGACACGATGCTCTATATCCCAACCACACCGCTCTGAAAATAAGATGAGTACTAGACTGCTAGGAATGCCTTCAAAGCAAGATGTACAAATGACTCACCATAAACAGAGCTGTGTCATATTGTGGAATAGAAAAACAGAACCCCCAGGGACTCTGATGAGCCGGAGAGCTAGAATCATCCATTTTGTTTTTTCAAACTATGACGTCCAAGAGGAGTAGAAGATACGGAGAGGGATTTCTGAACACCCTCCTCCTGTGCCAAATATTCACACCGATAATCATCCAAATACCACTAAAGCGTCATAGTTGGTCGACTTGATTTGGCAGAGCAGGGTGTGGGCTGGAAGGGTGAAGCAGGGAAACAGAAACGTGGACCACAATCCTACTCCAGATCCATTGAGGAAAATCAAGTAGATTTCCCAAAAGACACAGGTACAGGGTGGCACTGTCCATGCAGGCAAATAGGAGTAGAGGAGAAAGCGTGCAATTCCCTAACAGCCTTCAATATATAGGTTAAGCAACATCCTTTATCAGAAATTAATTACTCCAGAATTGTCACGTGGGAGGCTGAGATAGTGACACCTTTCCTTTCGGATGTTTCAGCGTACACGAAATACACATAAGCATTAAAATATTGTATATAAATATAAAATATCTTATAAATTGCATCTGAAATGCAAATTAATTTCCAGCATTTACACTTGGTTTTGAAAGGTATCTCATTATCAATGTGTTGTTGAAGGCTTTCATGGCTGGAATCACTGGCTTGCTGTGAGCTTTCTAGGCAGTATGTCCATGTTTCAGAAGCATTCTCTCCTGATGTTTTGCCCACATCTATGGCAAGCATCCTCAGAGGTTGTGAGGTCTGTTGGAAACTAGGCTTATATATCTGTGGAATGTCCAGGGTGGAAGAAAGAACTCTTGTCTGATTGAGGCAAGTATGAATGTTGCAATTGGCCTCCTTGATTAGCATTGAATAGCCTTGCAACTTCAAAGCCTGGCTGCTTCCTGCCTGGGGGAACCCTTTGTGCAGAGTTGTAGTTGACAATCCACAGATATATAAACCTATTTTGGAAACTAGGCAAGTGCGATTTATATATCTGAAATGTCCAGAGTGGGAAACAATCAGGGCCAGCTAACACCTCCCAACAAACAATTCCCCTAGGCAGAAAGCAGCCAGGCTTTGAAGCTGCAAGGCCATTCAATGCTAATCAAAGTGGCCAATTGCAAACTTCATACTTGCCTCCAACAGACAAGAGTTCTTTCTCCCAACCTGGACATTCCACATATATATAACTATCACTTGCCTAGTTTCCAACAGATCTCACAACCTCTAAGGATGCCAGCCATAGAAACGTCAGGCAAGAATGCTTCTGGAGCATGGTCATACAGCCCGGAAAACTCACAGCAACCCACTATCTCATTATCTCGATGCAAGTCTTCCAAAATTTGAAATGGATTTCCAGTAATAGTCAGGCTCCATTATATTCCATTACATAAATGCAAAATCCCCTCCAAACAAATCCAAAAGACTGACTCCAAGCATTTAGGGAGAGAGCCAACCTGTAATATCACACAGAGAGAGACCACATTCAAGGAGGGAGGGACAGAAGAGAGCATCATCCACAGCGATGCCATCAACAGGAACGAGGGAAAGCAGATGGAGGAGAGTGCTGGCATGCCAGGCATGAGGGCGAGAGGAGCTTCTTTGGGTGGTCCTCTCCATCAATGGACTCAACGAGAGCCAGGGATGAATGCTGCCCATGGGAGGGAGGTGGTTAATGTTGGCAGGCACTGGCCATGGGATGGGAAGGATGGGAGGAAAAGGAGAGGCAAGCAAAGCATCCGATGCGAAGCTCTAGTATATCATATATATAGCACCAAAATAAAATAGGGAAACATGGGAATGAGAGGAGGGATGAAGGGATGCTCTCACCTCCTTCGACGGCAACCTGGCGATCCTGCAAACGCTCGGGATGCGAGATACTAGCAATCCTCCGCAGCCCCCTTTCCAACGAGATCAGCGCCTCTATGGAGAGAAAAAGCTTCGCCTCGGGCCACTTCTCGGCTCGGCCACTAGGGGGCCTTAAAGGGGCAACGCGGTTCCCTGGGGCCCACCAGCTGGAAAAGCTGGAAAAGGTCACTGTCTTTTTAAGGCTTGTGTCCAAGGGGGGATTTCGACAGGTAGGGCTCGTTATATTTGGGAATGATAGGCAACACCTGTGGAAATGTCCCTTTCTGGTTGTCTTCAAATACACACCGACTGAGGCCCCTTCCACACAGCTGAATAAAATCCCACATTATCTGCTTTGAACTGAAATACAGTAGAGTCTCACTTATCCAACATAAATGTGCCGGCAGAATGTTGGATAAGCGAATACGTTGGATAATAAGGAGGGATCAAGGAAAAGTCTATTAAACATCAAATTAGGTTATGATTTTACAAATTAAGCACCAAAACATCATGTTATACAACAAATTAGACAGAAAAAGTAGTTCAAAATGCAGTAATGCTATGTAGTAATTACTGTATTTACGAATTTAGCACCAAAATATCACAATGTATTGAAAACATTGACTACAAAAATGCGTTGGATAATCCAGAACGTTGGATAAGTGAATCTTGGATAAGTGAGACTCTACTGTATATGCAACTAGCTGTGCCCAGCCACGCGTTGCTGTGGCAAAGTGGTGGTGGTATTGGTTAAAAATTGTTGTGGAATTTTTATTTGATGTTATTTGTATTTTTTAATTAATTTTATTGTAACTTATCTTTTTTATTTATTATATTTTATTATTTTCTTGTATTATTGTTAGTTATTTTCTGTTATTATAGTATTTTATTGTATTAATTTTAGTGTTTTTAATTTTTTACTATTTTTATTATTTTATTTTATTATTTGTATGTATTATATTTTATTATTTGATTATATTATTTTTATTTATGTTTTTTAATTGTATTATTTTATTTTGTTTTTTTATTTGTTTTTTGTATTTATTTTATTATTTTTGTTTCTCTTTGTATTGAGTTGCTCTGAGTTCTGTGGTCTGCCTGGTCATGTTCCAAATGTATTCTCTCCTGATGTTTCGCCTGCGTGTATGGCAGGCATCCTCAGAGGTTGTGAAATGTGTTGTAACAAAAGGAAGGGGGGTTTATGTATCTGTGGAATGACCAGGGTGGAAGAAAGAACTGTTGTCTGCTTTAGGCAAGTGTGAATGTTGGAACTGGCACTAAATAGCCTTGTAGCTTGAAAGCCTGGATGGTTCCTGCCTGCCTGGAATGAACAAAATGTGGCTCCCAGTATTAAAAAAATCTGTGAAATCAGGACAGTTAACTAAAAAACAGCACTGAGCAATCAGGGAATTCCAGACATGATGTACTGAGGGCCAGCTAACATCTCCTAAGAAAGGATTGCCCCTTTGAAGCAGGAAGCAGGCAAGCCTTGAAGGTGCAAGGGCATTCAATGGTAATCAAGGTGGCCAAGTGGAACATTCACAGTTGCCTCAGACAGATCAGAGTTGCCCCATCCTGGATATCATTGCTGAGATAGAAATAAACATCCCACTTGTCTGTTTTCAAACAGATCTCATAATCTCTGAGCAGGGCCGGCCGGAGATAATTTAAAATATTAAGTGGGGGGGGGGAAGCGCCCCGCCCTGCCGGCACTGCGGGAGGCGTGGCCATGTGCCGCAGAAGGCACATGGCCACGCCTCCCGTGGCGCCAGCGGGCCCCGCCTCCCGTGCCCTGGCCGCGCCTCCCGCGCTGCTCGCCCTGACCCCGCCTCTCACGCAGCGTGGGAGGCGGGGTCAGGGCGAGTAGCGCGGGAGGCGGGGCCAGGGTTGGCCCCGCCTCCCGCGCTACTCACCCTCGCCCGTCTGGCCAGACGGGCGAGGGTGAGTAGCACGGGAGGCGGGGCCAACCCTGGCCCCACCTCCCGTGCTACTCGCCCTGACCCCGCCTCCCACGCTGCATGAGAGGCGGGGCCAGGGCATGCTGGGCGGGAGGTGGGGCACCGCCCTGACGGTGCCCTGCCTCCCGCCCAGTGCGCCCTGGCCTGGCTGGCCTTGCCCAGCCGGCAGCGGCCATGTGGAGCTCGCTCGTCGCCAAACAGGCCTTCCTGTTCACCAGCGAACGAGCCCATGGTCCCCGCTGGGGCGGGGGAAGCCTGACGGCGCTCCCTGGGGACCTGAGCCCGAGGCGGCCGCCTCACGTGGCCTCTATGGTGGGACCGGCCCTGTCTCTGAGGATGCCTGGCATAGACATGGATGGCTGTTTGGCAGCAGAGAGGGTCGTGAGGGAATGGGATGTTTAAGAGGCTTTTCCTGAATCCCTTCTTATTATCCAACATATTCAGTTATCCAATGTTCTGCCAGGGTGTTTATGTTGGATAAGTGAGACTCTACTGTATATTTATAGTCTTATATTATCTGCTTAGAACTGGATTATATGAGGCTCCTTCTACAGAGCTGAATAAAATGCACACTAAAGTGGATTATATGGCAGTGTGGACTCAAGATAATCCAGTTCAAAGCAGATAATATAAGATTATAAATGGGTTATATAGCTGTGTGGAAGGGCCTTGAGTCTACAATGCCATATAATCCAGTGCAAATTAGATAATCTGTATTTTATAGGCAGTGTGGAAGAGAGAGTGAGGCCTGAGCAGGTTGCTAAGAGACCAAGTGGGCAGAGCTTAGTCTTCTAACTGACAGCAATTGGCTAAAAACAATTATTCCTCTCCCTCTAATTAGGACTTTATTTTTCTTTTATTTTTGTTGTCGGAACATAGGGGCAAGGATGGTGGATTGTGCTGCCAAATTTCTAGGTTCTGGGGCTTGTACTTTTTTGTTGTTTAGTGGCAGGGGAGGACACCATTTGTCTTTTATATATATAGATGTGGATTCTTATAACCCAATTCAAAGCAGATATTGTGGGATTTTCTGCCTTGATATTCTGGGTCTTATGGCTATGTGGAAGGGCCCATAGGATGCAGTTTCAGTGTAGATCCTAATGCAATTAAACTGCATTCTATGAGTTTACTGACCATGTAATGGAATTTCAAACTGCATTATATGACAGTGTGGATGGAGCTGCAAAGAAGTATCCACTGTTATAATAATACAGAATTTTTTTGAACGTCATTAAACCTATATTTAGTTAAATATATCAAGATGAATACAAAAACAAAGCATTGCTATACAGTAAATCAAAGGACTGTTACATTCACAGCAAAAATATTTTTCTCCCAAAAGATGAATTGACTCTTCTTGTAAACAATAATGGTTATTTACTGGGAAGTTGTAGACTCCAAATACACAAACTGACTCCTCTTCTTATATATAATAATTGTTCTTATTTCTTTACTATGAATAGTAGGCTCCAAAACCACAACCGATTTCAACTCAAGCAAGTCTTTATCAGGTGGAATGGAGCCTATTATATGTGTTGTTCTTCTTTAATGACCTTTAAAAAAATTATGTATTATTATAACAGTGGATACTTGTCTTTGTAGTTCCATTGATCCTTTTTTATTATACTATTTTAGTGTGGATAGAGCTTCCCAGCCTTTAGCCTTCTCCCTCAAAGAGTGTTGGTGTTTCACCAAACTACAACTCCCATGATTCTATAGCATTCAGTCACTGCAGTTAAAGTGGTGTCAAACTGTGTTAATTCTACAGTGTGGGTGCAACCTAAGAGAGGGCCCTTCCACACAGCCATATAACCCAGAATATCAAGGCATATAATCCACAATATCTGCTTTGAACTGGGTTATCTGAGGCCTCTTCCACACAGCTGAATAAGATCCCACATTATCTGCTTTGAACTGGAATATATGGCAGTGATATAGCAGTGTGGACTCAGGGTCCTTCCAGTAAGGCCCTACATCCCAGGATCTGATCCCAGGTTTTCCGCTTTAATCTGGATTATATGAGTCCACACTGGGTAAACAGAAAACCTAGGAACAGATCCTGGGATATGGAGCCTGTCTGGAAGGGCCCTTTGTTTAATGTATGGATTGATGTACGTCTTTCACCCACCAACAGTGTATTTGTGTGGAGTTTTCTGTTGCATGCATTTCCCCCATTCCCATTTTTAATGTACAGTAGAATCTCACTTATCCAACATAAACGGGCCGGCAGAACATTGGATAAGTGAATATGTTGGATAATAAGGAGGGATGAAGGAAAAGCCTATTAAACATCAAATTAGCTTATGATTTTACAAATTAAGTATCAAAACATATTGTACAACAAATTTGACAGAAAAAGTAGTTCAATACGCAGTAATGCTATGTAGTAATTACTGTATTTACGAATTTAGCACCAAAATATCACGATGTATTGAAAACATTGACTACAAAAATGTGTTGGATAATCCAGAACATTGGATAAGCGAGTGTTGGATAAGTGAGACTCTACTGTATGTGTTATTTCATGTTTGCTGTTGTTACTATTAGAACTATAAACTCTCAGACATCGCTTATCTTTGGCCCCATATACACTGACATATAATGCAGTTTCAGAATGCAGACAAATGGCATTCACCTGGATTATATGGCAGTGTAGACACATATAATCCAGTTCAATGTAATTCAGTCTGCATTGAGGTATATCTGTCTACACTGACTGTATAATGCAGTTCAAACGTCACTGTATGGCAGTGTAGATGGGGCCTTAGATGGCCATAAGCATTTAGAGTAAAAAAAAGTAACTTTGCCAAGTTCTAAAGCAGAATCTTAGTAATGTTATTCTAGTCTTACTGTTTTGTTTTACGTCTGTTTCATTTTAACTGCGCTTAAAACTCTAATATAGGGCCCTGCTCTGGTTTCAAGGAGAAGAGATGAATAATGACCGATTTCAGAAATGGACCTTGAATGCCAAGCCTGTTCACTATGAGTCATGGAAGGCATTTTTACAGATGTGGCCTGACATGACAATCATTTTGTAATGTGAATAGATTGTGCCAGCCTTCACCCAGGAAGCTCAGGGCTATGTGGTCTCTCGCACGTTCTTTTATCCTCTCGAGACAAGCTGGAACATGACCAAAGAAGGGTAACCAAGATCTGGAAACTAAGGCCCACACAGCTAAATAAAATCCCACATTGTCTGATTTGAACTGGAATATATGACACTGTGGACTCAGATAACTCAGTTCAAAGCAGATATTGCTGGATTTTCTGCCTTGATATTCTGTGTTACGTGTTATTCTGTGCGGAAGGTCCTGAGTCTTGTTAGGAACAAATGAGAGAGCTGGGTATGTTTAGCCTGAAGAAGAAGACATGCCCCTTCTACACCACCATATTATCAAAGCAGATAGTCCAGATTATCTGCTTTGAACTGGATTATCTGAGTCTACACTGCCATATAATCCAGATCAAAGCAGATAATTGATATTGTATATGGCAGAGTAGAAGGGGCCTAGGAAGTATAATACCCATCTTTAAATATCTGAAGGGATGGCATGTAGAGAGTGGACCTGGCTGGTTTTCTGCTGCTACATAGAATAGAATGAGAACCAATCGATTGAAATTACAGATAGTGAGATTCCAAAATCAAGGTTGACTTTTTAATATTCTCATCTGCCCTGAATATTTTTCAAGCCATGGTTGATTGAATCTGTGATGCAGAAAACATTAGACTTGGTTATCATTGTTCTAAAGGCATAGGATTGTCCTGATGCCTATTGAAGCCAGGAAAGAAGAATATGCTCCCCTCCGATTTTATGTCGATATTCGCTTAGATGCTTGTGGAAAATATTGCATTACTTCGGAAGTGATGGATGGCAATAAAAGAGATACAAATGAAAGACTACAGAAACAGACACATTTGTGTATGCAAAATTGCACTGTAAGTGACTTCGTATTAGCGCACTTTGTGAGAAAAGATGTATGGCTTTCCCACCCAGAATGTGCTAGCATGACAAATATTCTGGGAGGAAAAAGTGCTCTGAAGATGATGGAGTGGGTGAGCGCACATGTCTTGCTGAAACACCTGTAGAGTGAATAATGATTCATTCCGATATCATCACTATGCACAGACACATCCCTCCTTCAACACAGAGAAGCATTTGGGGAGTTCGAGAGGAATAGCCAGCTCTGCCTACTACCATTGCCTCATTCCATCTATTACAGGAGTGAGACAGTTCATCTTCACCCACTTCCATTTTAACCCCATATGGCCAATTACATCCTTTATGGCAGGAGATGAGCAAAGTGCCATCCATAGGTTGTGTGAAGCCTATGTAGATCCCTTTTTGTGGTTCTCGGGGCCTCCAGGGATGTACAAAAGAGTTTTCTTTAAAAACTTCTTTGTCTCAAAATGTTCTCAAAGTGAAGCATTTCTGCCACATTTTAGAGTTCCCCAGGTCAGCCTAGGCTCAAATGGTGTTGGTGGAAAATTCAGAGAGTGCCTTGGACCTCAAGAAGATCCAACCAGTCCATACTCCAGGAAATAAAGTCCAATTGCTCACTGGAGGGAAGGAAATTAGAGGCAAAGATGAAGTATTTTGGCCACATCATGAGAAGATAGGAAGGCTTAGAGAAAAGAATGATGCTGGGGGAAATGGAAGAAAAAAGGAAGAGAGGCCAACTTCAAGAGAGGGCTTGAAGTGACTGGCTGGACCTTGAAGGAGCTGGGGTGCCCACGACTGACAGGGAATTCTGGCGTGGGCTGGTCCATGAGGTCACAAAGAGTTGGAAGCGACTGAACGGATAAACAAAACAAGAAGTTAGCCAAAGGCTTCTGGTCACTTCCTAAAATGGCCTTGTTGCCTTCAAAGTTATTTCTGACATATGTTCATCCTAAGACAAACCTATTACAGGAATTTCTTGGCAGGGTTTGTTCGCAAAGGTTTTGCCTTTGCCTTCCTCTAAGACCGAGAGAGTGTGACTTGTCCAAGTGGGCTTCCATGGCTGAATGGGAATTCAAACCCTAGTTCAAGGCTTCTTAAACTTTTCAACTCACAACCACTTTCAGCCTGAGAAAAATTTTCATGACCCAACTATAGAGGTATATAAAATCGTTACAAAAAAATCAAACATTGACAGATAACAAGCCAGCATTAGCAAGGCTTGCTATGCTAAACAGAGTGATTTTCCTTTTTGCGAAGTCCACCTGAAGCATCTTCTGCAGAGTCCACTGTAAACACAGCACAATAGATTTGTGTAAATGTCTAAAACAGCCTAAAGTTCAGAAAACCTCAACCGTAGCTAAATTCTTAAGGACCCCAACATGGAGCTAAGGGGACCCCATTTGGAGTTGGGATCCACAGTTTAAGATCTGTAAAATTGGGTGGGGGAAACTGTAGGTGTGATCCACCTCATCACACTTATAGTCCCATCCCCCCACCCCCAATTTTACAGGCAGACACCGTAAATTTACTGGGAGCCACGGCTGCCATCAGAAGACTTATGATTGTTGCTCCCTCCCTGCCCCCCACCCCCCACCATAGAAAAACAGGGTGATCGTGAAATTGGCGGATCTGTAATCACAGGGTGAAATCATGAATTTAGCCAAAATAGCGCTAAGGACCCATTACTTTGGCTCAAAACAACATGTGATGGGGTTCGTAACAGTCTCTGTTCTGTTTTGGAGTTTCCAATGGGCGGTTCTTAGCAGCGAGCTGTCCTTAGGAGCCCTCATCCCGCTTTACAGAAGTGCATAATAATTCCTTCCCTTCACAAATTTCTTCGTAAAAACTCATTAATGACCGATATAGTGTAATAAAGGCATTGTAGAGCAGAGAACGAGCAGTTTTTCTTTGTTATTTTGTTCCAGTCATAATATTGTACTGAGCAGAGACCTGTTATTCTTGTTTATAGAAAAGCATGATGAGTCCTTCCTGTGGAAAGAAGTGGTTTAAAACAGCATCCCTGTTTCAAGGGTCCAATGGGTTTATATGCAGGACTATTTCATCCCATGAAAAGGGATCCTGGCAGATTTACATGGAAAGAGAAAAGCTGGGAGTGGAGACTGATCACCTATGTGTGATGAGAAAGATAGCGGGCACCTACAGGGAAGCACTAAAAGTCTGAGCAGAGGAGAACAAATGAAAATGAGCAAGGGAGGAATGGAAGATATGACCAGATCCCGATTCCTCTCCTTACTTAACAATTCTTCTCAATACTGCCATCTGATAAGGTACCTAGTCCAACACTCAAACCACTACACTACCTTGACCTATCTCAAATGGCCAAGGAGTGCCTTAAAACATGATAAAGCCTAGCCTTATTTGCCAATCCCTAACATGGGACATGGAGCCCCTGGTGGTGCAGTGTGTTAAAGTGCAGAGCTGCTGAACTTGCTGACTGAAAGGTCGCAGGTTCAAATCTCGGGAGTGGAGTGAGCGCCTGCTGTTAGCTCCAGCTTCTGCCAACCTAGCAGTTCGAAAAACATGCCAATGTGAGTAGATCAATAGGTATCGCTCTGGCGGGAAGGTAATGGCGCTCCATGCAGTCATGCCGGCCACATGACCTTGGAGGTGTCTACAGACAACGCCGGCTCTTCGACTGAGAAATGGAGATGAGCACCAACCCCCAGAGTCAGACATGACTGGATTTAACGTCAAGGGAAACCTTTACCTTTTTTAAACCCAGAGAATTCAGAAGCCTGATTGTACAAGTAGTATGGAACGTTGTATGTACTTTCCTGAAAGCAGGAAAGGGCTGAAAAGGCATGGATTCAAAGCACTAAGCTTTGATTCTTGACATTTCACAAATCCCCAGTCTTTCTCCACCTTCATGTTCAGACACAATACAAGTAGAGTACAAATTAAACACAAGGCTGGAGAGAGATGGGAATCTGTGAAATAGCAAGTATCCCAGAATACTGCTCAGCACAAATCCACACCTCCCACCCTTTCACAAATCTTTGTCTAATGGCAGAGCCAGCCATTTCACTCCTAATGTTCAATGTTTGCTTATTGCCAGTGGGTCATTGGGAACCATCAATTGGAGAGCCAAAAAGGCAAAGTAGAACTTTCCCCTTGACATTAAGTCTAGTTGAATCTGACTCTGGGGGGTGGAGCTCATCTCCATTTCTAAACCGAAGAGCTGGTGTTGTCCGTCGACACCTCCTCACGTAGACACCTCCTAGGTCATGTGGCCAGCATGACTGCATGAAGTGCCATTAACTTTCCGCTAGAGCAGTACCTATTGATCTACTCACATTTGCATGTTTTCGAACTGCAAGGTTGACAGAAGCTGGGGCTAACAATGGGAGCTCACCCCACTCTGCAGATTTGAGCCATTCACCTTTTGGTCAGCAAGTTCCACAGCTCAGCAGTTTAACTTACTGTGCTACCACGGCCCGCAAAAACCTGATCCAAAAATAATAAAGTCATCCCTGTTGTAGGAACCCCCAGTGGCACAATGGGTTAAACCCTTGTGCCAGCAGGACTGCTGATCGACAGGTGAGCAGTTTGAATTTAGAGAGAGTGGGTGAGCTCCCTCTGTCAGCTCCAGCTCCCTGTTCAGTGACATGAGAGAAGCCTCCCACAAGGATAGCTAAACATCAAAATATCCCCTGGGCAACATCCTTACAGATAGCCAATTAATTCTCTTACAACAGAAGCGACTTGCAGTTTCTCAAGTCGCGCCTGACACAAAAAAAAAATTCCCTGCTGTATGAGCTCATTATACGGCTACTTATATGAGAATAACTCTAAGTAGCCCTATCATCCTTGCAAATGATTTAATTCCAAAATGCAAGGACATTAAAAAGTTCATTAATAGTTTTTAATGAATTGAACAAAAAAAATCATTAGAGCATGACCTCTGGTGGAAATGTGCTGAATTGCAGCAGATATCAATTGTTAATGTCTTATCTGCAGACATGAATACAATACGACCCCCATATCTGTACCTTGGATAGTTCCCTTAGACTTCTGTATATGGACCAATACTTCAAGCACCTTACATCATTTTACCCTTTTACATCATTAATTCCTGAATAGAGGGATAGATTTTTCTCAATGTGGATTTTAAAATTGTAATGGAATACTTCAGCACCATGTTTGGCAATTGACCTGCAAAGTGGCACATCAAAGTGTTCCCAAGCGTAATCATGCGAAGGAGGGATAAATCAAAGGCCAAAACTTTTGCAATATGAATCTTGATTTATTCTGATATTTGAAGAAGAGATAAGATAGGCAGCATAAAATAATCAGGTGTTCTTGGAAGAAGGACATCAGTGGAACATGAAGAGGATTGCCAGCAAGATCAAAAAGTGGTCAAGATTTCTCATGGATACTTTTCATGGCCTCCTTGATCTCGTCCATTGAAGATACCTTCCTGAAAAAAGAAAGTGGGGAATCTAATTGATGCTGTTAGTATGAGATACCTCAGGTTTTCCTCATTTCCAGTTTGCATTAAGATGTGACTTCTTCCTCACCCAGCACCTACTATTGGAAGCTGTTGCCTCACTCTGCCAAGTGGTAGGACCAGCTTCACTACTGAGCCCTTTTTTCCAGGATATTATAGGAAGCTATTTTTTTTCAACAAATTCTAATTACAGGAACATACAAAGAACTCCTATTTAGATGAAACAAAAAATATATCTAGTTCAGAGTTCTTCTCCAGTCAGGAGTGTAAACCAGTATCTCTAGAAAGCTCATAAGCAGCAAATAATAATAATAATAATAATAATAATAATAATAATAATAATAATAATAATAATGCCTCTCCCTGCAAGTTGAGATGGGATACATCATTAAAACAAGAGATAAAACACTCTTAAAAGACATACAACAAGATGCACAGAGTTAAAATACAAGTTAAAATCTGATGAAATTATAATTAAAATTCACAACTTAAAATTGACTGGGTGTGCCTGCAGGAAGAGATAGGTCTTCAATTCCCATCTATTAAATTCCAATGGCTGATTTGGCTCTTGAATCTTGTCCAGCAGGATGTTGGAGGGCAACTGCCTTCTCAATCGCCTTGTCCAAAAAAGGAAGGTTAGGAAGGTTAGGAAGGTTAGGCACTGGTCCTGGGAGCGACTATGTAGAATTTAGATATGGAAAACAGTCTGGAATAAATAGTTGGTACGCTTGGAGTAATTCAGTTCACAAACAGAGAGAGATTGGATGCTTTCAATGTTCAACACAGAAACATAAACACTCATCCAGCACAAACTATCCCAAGAATGAAACTTACTTTTCATGTGTAGCAGTCCAAATTAGCATCTGGATCTCCACACCCTTTTTGATCGCTGGATCGTTTACCATATCTGGGCAAAGATAAACACATAGACAAATAGGATCCTGACTTTGGCCAGCATAGAACACATATATATCAACCTATAATGTTGCCTTATGCTTTTAAAAGTCTTATTATACATTTAGAGCAAGTACAATCCAGTATTAAAATGCCTTTTGCACATTTTAAGTGGAACTATTTTATAGAGTTTTTTCCAGTGGCTGTTTTAGACTCTGAAAAAATATCCAAGGAGAAGTGTGTCTAATTTCTGAAAATATTAGTTTTTTCCCCTTGGGAGGTACATCTCTAAGATGGGCTGGTGTTGGAATTTGTAGGACATTTTCCCCAAAGTTTGAGAAAGTGACTATTGTCCATATTGGCAGTTAAAATGGAAAACTAGTGCAATAACAGCGTAGTGTTGATCAGGCCCATAAACTGTAGACATTTGAATATCAAAAAATGTGTAGATATTAGCATCTGCACATTTCTACACATAAAAAAATCCCAAATTCTTGTGCATGTCTAGTTGCAAGGCATTGTTGGGCTCTCAGAGAAAGGAGAGACCTAGAAACAGATAAATCCATTCCACTGACCTGAGCCGGTTGGCTGAGTTGAGAAATTGCTGGACTTCATTGTAAAACTGTGCCAGTTCATCCATCGAAGCACCTTCGCCAGGGAATTTAGGGGCAATATGTGCATCCACACCCTCAAAATGGCCGAGAAACACGTCCAGGCAGCAAATGAGAGTGACTACAGTAAGCCAGCGTTTATGTGGAGAATTCATCTGTAAACCAAAAGGAAGGAAAGAGTCAAGTGGGAAAAGCCATCCTGAATGGACACTATAGTTGCATCCCTGTACACATTTCTCTAAAGAGTAAGTTCCATTCTAAAACCATAAATGAGAGAGACTTGTTTCTTAATGGACACATATAGTGTTACATGTTTTAGGAGCTTTCTGGGAGCCCTTTTTTTTTTAAAAAAAGTATATATATTTTAAACTTTGGTCTAGCCTTAGAATCAAAACTTTATTCACTCTGACCATTATACACTGTATAATTAACACAGTTTATGCCATGGAATCCTGGGTTTTGTGGTTTGGTGAGTACCATTAGATCACACCAAAGCAGCACTCTTTGGCAAAAAAAAGGCTAAAGAACTAGTAAAACAAGAATTCCCATCATCCCTTAACATTGAGTCATTAAACATTAAGTGATGTCAAACTGCATTAATTCTAAAGTATATACACCCTCTCCAGACGCACTCTTGAAAAGGAACAAGATCCTCTCTTATCATGCATTGAGTTTTCTGGCCAAGCTACTTTTCTGCTCATTCAAGACCAAAAGAAGCAGCAAAGATACATACATTGCTTTATCTATAGGCGCATAGGCTCTGTCATGAACAAATGCATAAGGATTCAAACAGGGAAATGGTATCTATCTGTTACATGATTTATGGACATAGTGATTCTGAGTGGTTACCCTGTTACTGAATTTGAAAGAATCTATCCAAGGTGCTGAGCTATTTAAGAGAATGGTATCTAGAATCTTGGCCACCCCCTTACCATAATTGCGACAACATAATGTTCCTGAAGCAGTTACAGATCCATAACTCAAGTCAGAAATTTCTAACTGTAATACATAACACTGACCATGCGTTTTTCACTGCTGTTATACCACTGCAAGTTGGACATGCAACTATAAGAAGGTAGATTTCCCATGCAAATGGGGAGAAGAACATTCAGTGGCCTGCTTCCAGGCAGTTGTCCATTCTGGAAATACAGCCACTCTAAAAAGAGTACTGTTAGATCACATCAAACTTTACTCCCTGCCTTCCTTTCTCCCCAAGCCATGGAAGGTGATAATGCCTTCGATTGCCATGTCCACCACCAAAGATGGCTCCCTAGAGAAAGAAACCAAGATTATTTTCTCACTTCCTGCAATTGCATGCCCTGTTTTTTTTTTTTTTTACCTTGAGATTCCTGGAAGATGGAAACAGGAAAAGCACTGCAGGTATTCTTCAGGACTTTGTCTCTGTGTCTTTCTATGGAAGACTCTGGGGCATTTATATACCTCTTGCCTCCTCCTCCTCCTCTTCCCCCTTTGCACACAACTTATGGTGCTCACACTGATAAACCTACACAATCTCCGAGTTCACTTCCTCGCCTTGACAGCTCGACATTTGCCTTAAAAAACATTAGGCTGGCAAGGACTGGCTTCCATTTGGGATGAGGTGTGGGTGAGAGTTAAATGTGAGTGATTAATGACTTGCTTGTTTGTTTTCTGTCATCCTCTCAAGACAAAAAAGGACAGAGGCCCTGTGACCAGCTTCTAGCTAAAACAAGCAACCAGTGTGTGGCATCCACTCAAGGACGTGGGACCGGAATCCTGTTGGTGACCACTCAGGCAATCTTTGAAGGTTGTTGAGACAGAAATATCCGGCACCAACCTTTTACTTTCCAGCTGGTTGGGAATCCCATGATCATTTAGGGGTGAAGGTGGCCAGGCAGCATCCATCCATATTCTTGCAGATTGATAGTCAAAGAAGCAACCATTGTCCTGGGCCCTTAGATTATTTTGTCTTCAAACTATAGCAATACAGCCAGATGCAGTATACTTGCCCTCTGCAGCCACTAAATGAAGCTTTCCAATCTATGTGTAATGACATGTTAGTGTATCAGCTGCAATGTGTAAGTGTCGCATAAATATAATGAGAAACCTCTGGGTCTATGGTTTTTATGAAGTATGTTGTGTCCCCATATATTACTCTTTTATACTTCATGTATGTGTCCGTATCTCTTATAAGGGGTTGGTTTAACATCTGATTTGCTAGTAAAACTGAATTGTTGTGTTGTGAAATGATACACGTCTAAAAAGTGTGCCACCAGCACAAAATGGTTGCAAAGCTCTGCATTAAATTGGCAGCGGGAGTATCAGTGGTCCATAAAGGGAAAGCTATCCAATTTGGAAGGAGCCCCCGGTGGCACAGTGGGTTAAACCACCGAGCTGCTGAACTTGCTGACCAAAAGGTTGGTGGTTTGAATCTGGGGAACAAAGTGAGCTCCCACTGTTAGCTCCAGCTTCTACCAACCTAGCAGTTCGAAACCATGCAAATGTGAGTAGATCAGTAGGTACCACTCCTGCGGGAAGGTAACGGCACTCCATGCAGTCATGCTGGGCACATGACCTTGGAGGTGTCTATGGACAACGCTGGCTCTTCGGCTTAGAAATGGAGATGAGCACCAACTCCCATATGTATGTATGTGTACATACATACATACACATTTTTAGTGACTTTTTTTTCCTTCTTTACTTTTTGGCTTCAATTTCTCTTGACTTGTATTTCCAAGGAACAGTTTCCTATTAATGACCAATTTAAATTTCTGTCCTACCCTTTCTACTGTTTAGTCATAAAGTGACTCAACAGAGGACGATTGTTTCAACCTCAAGGAGGGAAGTTAATTGTTCACTACCCTGTGATATCACAGATCTACCGGATAATTTAGCAAAAGGAAAAGGTTAAGAACAAGCTCCATTTTGTGTGCTCTGTTTTCATATCCTGCTTCCTCCCTGGGATAGTCAGTTAAGAAATAGGCAAACAAGGAAAGAAATAAAGCTAGAAGTTTTCTCTTTTTCATACATCCCATGAAAAATTATCTTCAAAATTATCTTCTAGCTATACCATGGATGTCTTCCAATATAATCTTATGGTTGGCATCTGATTAGTGCCAAATGCAGGCTCAAGTTATGCTATGTTGTTGACTAAGTTTGAGGACAATGTACAAGCATTGCACCCAATTGCCAGCAGCGTAAATGAAATTGCAGATGCTGAACCATTGTACATGGAATAGTGCACTAAAACTATATGGAATAGGCTGTGAATATGTGTTGTCTCTCTGAGTTGGGCACAGACATTGCAGAATAGTTGTCTTGTTAGCCATGTTGACTATTGAGCCATATACTGTGTACTATGTAACTCCACTTGTGGACATTTACACTTCCCAGAAGCAATGTTAGATTTTGGGCGACGTACCTATTCAGAGGTATGGCTGTTGGAGTCAATTAAATTTATTTCCAGATCAGTTTGTGTAGGATTGCAAACTTTAGGGGTCAATTAAAATAATAATAATAATAATAATAATAATAATAATAATAATAATAATAATAATGCTTTATTTATAGCCCACCCTATCTCCCCAAAGGGACTCAGGGCGGCTTACAACAAAATAAAACACAGTGGCAAACATTCAATACTGAGGATAACATATAACAGATCAAAAACAAACTCAATATTATAAAAAGCAACTTAAATAAACAAGACATAATACAATGCACACAATTACAAAGTATTAAACCCTTTAAAACTATTAAAATGCAACTAAAATTATTGGAGTTAAGATGGTAAACAGCAGATTAACAAAGGTAGGTGTTCAACAACTAGGTGCCGGCGGGGATGTATATAAGGTGCAATTAGTTCTCCCCTTCCCTATAAGCTAAAGTGCATAGATGTGTTTTTGAAAGCCTTTAAAGCCTTTTAAAGGCTTTTTAAACATAGCAGTAAGTGTCATTTGAAGTTACAGATTAGATTTAATCACAAGTAATTGGTGCCCTAGTAAGTAGAAGGTTTTGTTTTGTTTATTGGAGTATATGGAGAGAGAAATTGCACTTTCCTTGTGTTCCACACTCTTCAAGCCATGGCCTCTTTCAAATCTCCTGCTAATGCAGAAGGGAAGGATTTCTAGGCCAACATGGCTATTGTTACACTAGTGTGGCCATGCTGCATGGGATTCTAGGGATTTTAATATAGAAAAATATACATTTTTTCCAAACTGAAATCTTGTGGTGATTTCAGCTAGGACCGTGGATAAGGAGGTCAGTGCCCAGCAAACTTCAAGTAAACCAGATCAGACAGGACTGAGAACAAACATTCCAGGTTGAAGGCAAAGCTACAGAGGTTTATTACGATTTGGCCAAATAGAATGCAAGTACAAGCAATACACTTCAAAAGGTATAAGTACAAATTCACAGAAAAATACATGATATTTTATACAGTTCTGACAACTATTCAGACTTCTTGCTCATTCTCCTGATTGGCTGAAAAGCGAGATCAGCTAGGATCCACACAGGGATTGGTCGCGGGTTCCCTTGACATCACAGCCTAGAGGAGGAGATTCTCATGGTGGAAATGAGAACAGTTGATGATTGAGTTTAAAGATCCAATCTGTTGCAGAGACACCCCCTGGGAGGATGCAAACCTGGAGAAAGCAGTAATATGGGTATGCAGATGACCCCTTGACTAACTTATGTGTATAGCTCTGCTGAAACAAAGGGTGCCAGACTCAAAAGACAAAGTTTGCTGTTCCAGATAATCAGGGACTTGGCAGCCCATTCAGGAAATTAATGAATTATTGTTTGCCAAGCCTCCTCTTCCACAGGAATGGTATACTCTCAGCCTCAGTGGACAAACATCCTGTGCCCATCTTGGTGACAAAGGGGATCATCTTTCTTACACACACACACACACACACACAGGTTTTGATATTATCTTACTTGGAAAATAGCTGAAGGAACCCTAACCGTGATCTCAGTTCGCAAGGGATTATACAAACTGAAGGCACAGTGAGGCAGCTGTCTTCAAGATACATTTTATACATTTAAGAATTGACACAATATGCAGCTAATGCAAGTTACACATAAAGTATCAAGTTTTTACAGTTATTGTAAAAGGATTAGATTTAATTGAGTCGGCGTACAGCTGCTGCTAGGTCCTTCTGGAGTCTAGAAGCTTTGACGTTGCACAATTTTGGAGCCATGGAAAATGTTTAAAAAATAATCATGTTTCTTGTTTGAAGCCTCTTCATTGCCCATAAACTTTTGGAGAGGGGGTGCCATGACTGATAACAAGGTGACCTCCTGCACAGAAGAGCCAAGGTCTGACAGTCCTTCAGCATAGTCTAAATATGCTGAAGAATGCTAAATATGGGAGGGAGAGAAGGAGGGAAGGAGGGAAGGAGGAAAGGAAAAGTGTTTGCCTCCTTGCCTCTTCTTTCAGTTTTTCTCCCCTTTCTGGCTCAGAAAAATGAGCAGCATGGGACTATAATTATACATCTCTGCCCCATTTTTGATCAAACAGACCTAAACAAGGCACACATCATAGAGTGGTGTCAAGCTGCATTAATTCTAAAGTGTGGCTGCACCCCTGGTTTCTAATGAGGTTGCCGTTATAGTAGCTGCTGGCATCCAGCAGATGGCACTCCATTACTCCTTTCATTCTCACAAACTTGCACTTTCTTCATTGATATTTTAGTTGATTTTCCTGGAAGGGGGTCAGAAAGCAAAGTGGAGCAGAGCAAATTACCAGTCCAAGGATTCCATAGTATTGAGCCAAAACAGCTAAAAGGGATGCCAAACTGCTTTAAATTCTACCCAGTATATGCACCCTGAGTCTCCTTTCTTCTCCTCTGCAGAGATAATTACTTATGCAATGTGATCTCAGGCCCCTTCTACACTGCCATATAATCCAGATTATCAAAGCAGATAACCCACATTGTCTGCTTTAAATTGGATTATAAGAGTCTACACTGCCATATAATCCAGTTCAAAGATGATACTGGATTTTATATAATAATGTAGAAGGGGCACCAAAGGAAGTAAACTGAAGGCAAAGAAGAAAAGGAGGAGTAGGGGGAAAGAACATTAGTATTTTAAAAGCATCTGAAAAAGTGGGATGACAGAGAATTAACTGGGGTAGTGTATTCCAAATGGAGACAGATAGAAGGCATAGGAGGAGCTTTATCGTTAAGTAATATGAGGCAGCCACCTCAGGACACAGCCATCTTGTTGAGCCACATAGCAGTATCTCTTTAAGAACATGACATTATAACCTTGCACTCTTAAAATGTAATTAGCATTGAACTATGGTTCAATTATGTATACTTATGTGTATTTAAAAAAAAAGATTTAAAATGCTGCTTAGGTCAACTTCTACATACGTCAGTGCAGGAATAGGGACCCAATACAAAGCCGAGTGGACAAGAGGCAGAATTGAGAAGTGCTGCCCAAACCAAGGGGGAACAGACAACCCTACTTCCTTTTTCAACTTCTTTTATGTCCTGAGCAGCATTCATCAGCAACTTGAGGGAACTTGTGGAATGTACTACACCTGCCATTTGAAGTAGAGTAGAAGTGCAGTGGCCATTTTTAATAAGGACCTCTCACATAAACTTCTCTGCAGAAAGGCTGCAGGAGTAATTTTTAATAGGTGCTTACATTAACTCTAATATTGTAAGCTTTTTTGTCCAAAATGATCCCCAAAGTATTTGTGTTTATGCAATTTCTGAGAAAATAAGGGCATTGCAAAATTCACAGAAGTATGGAATTTGGACAATAAGACGTATGAAATATTTATTAGTCTGGCAAATGCTAATTAGGTCCCTTTGTGTAAAAAGCTCAACTAACCAAATTTCTCTTATATCATTTTCTCCACTTCGGAAAGAGAAATGTTTTGAGAGAACTTGCTATTATCAGACATCATTCTCTTGCTAATATAAAAAGGGGAATTTAAGCAACTAGGAAAAGCGGTAAGAAAAGTGTATGGTTAGTGTATGCCAATGAGATGATAGAGATGATATATATTAATGGTTTTAAATATTTAATGGGATATGGAGAAATAAAAGGAATGCTGAAGTCGGGTATTGGATAGGTTCAAGTTCCAAATCGGGTTGCTGCATTGAAAACTGGAGAGAGATCCTGGATGCGTAAAAGAGGTAATTTCAAAAGGTGATGCTTGGTGGTAGTAGGGAAATGCATTGGGTGGCTTCATGAAAGTTGCTTCTATGTTGATACTTCTGTGGTCTGTTTGAGTTGCTGCTTTTGTCTACTCCAGCTTTGATATACCAAGAATATCCCCCCCCCCACCCCCAAATTAAAAAAAAATTGAAAACATGTCTCTTTCTGGGTTGCTGTGAGTTTTCCGGACTGTATAGCCATGTTCCAGAAGCATTCTCTCCTGACGTTTTGCCCACATCTATGGCAGGGATCCTCAGAGTTTGTGAGGTCTGTTGTAAGGAAACTAGGTCACTTTGCCTAGCTTCCAACAGACCTCACAACTTCTGAGGATCCCTGCCATAGATGTAGGTGAAACGTCAGGAGAGAATGCTTTTGGAACATGGTCATACAGCCCGGAAAACTCACAG
The DNA here is from genome assembly GCF_035594765.1 of Anolis carolinensis. Taxonomy (NCBI): domain Eukaryota; kingdom Metazoa; phylum Chordata; class Lepidosauria; order Squamata; family Anolidae; genus Anolis; species Anolis carolinensis. Next base: position 24,436,728 of record NC_085846.1, on the reverse strand, counting down.
CAACCCAGTGATTCCGGCCATGAAAGCCTTCAACAACACATTGTTCCTTTCTTTTCTCCAGATTTGAATTTTTAAACTCAAATCTCTTCAGCCAAAAGAAGGAACTGTGCAAATGATGGTGAATTCTTCAAACTAAAGAGAAATTCTTCTCCATTTGTACCAACCATTTTCAAGAGGGACAAATATGGAGCAAGGTGTGTTATCTTTGCTTATAATATACTAGCTATGCCCGACCACGCATTGCTGTGGCGTTGTCTGGTGGTGTTCGTGAGAACTTGAGATAGTGGTGGTATTGAATGTCTGTTGTATGGTTGTCTTTATGTTTAGTATGCATTTGGTTGTTTGTGTACTGAGAGAGGTGACGGTAGAGGGGGTCTATGTCCCTGTGTAGTATTGTATAGTATTTATACGTTGTCCATGTGTTGGGAATGCTTGGATTGTGTCCTGCTGCATAGTAGAAAGGGTTGGGCTGGATGGCCCTTAGGGGTCTCTCCAAACTCTTGTGCCTGTCTCCTGGGCTGAGTGCGTTGCTAGGAGACCAAGTGGGCGGAGCTTAGCCCTCTAACTGGCAGCAATTGGATAAAAACAATTATTCCTCTCCCTCTAATTAGGACTTTATTTTTCTTTTCTTTTTGTTGTATCAATCTAGAGCCGTGGATGATGGGTTGTGCTGTCAAATTTCGAGGTTGGGGGGCCTGTAGTTTTGTTGTTTTGTCCGCTGCCCTGATGCCATCACTCTTTTATATATATATATAGATAATATAGCTGTTTTTAAAAAGAAGGCAATGCAAACTTAGTACTAACACAATAGAACATATAGAAAATTCAAACTCAGACCTTTCAAAGGCTTTATGGGCCTTTCAAAGCATGCTGCCGAAATCTTGTCAGTTTCACTTCCTTCTACATTCCAGCTTTTTATGTCTTGTTTCATTCAGAGTTTTTCAAATATTGGTAAAATCTTATCAAAAGTTTCTTCATAGAATGAGAGCATTTGAAGAAATCCAAATGAACTTTTTCACCCATTTCTAATTTAAGGTAAAGGTAAAGATTTTCCTCTGACATTAAGTCCAGTCATGTCCGACTCTGGGGGGTTGGTGCCCATCTCCATTTCTAAGCCGAAGAACTAATGTTGTCTGTAGACCCCTCCAAGGTCATGTGGCAGCATGACTGCATGGAGCGCCGTTACCTTCCTGCCAGAGCAGTAGCTATTGATCTACTCACATTTGCATGTTTTTGAGCTGCTAGGTTGGCAAAAGCTGGGGCTAACAGTGTGAGCTCACCCCGCTCCCTGGATTCAAACCTGGTTGCCTTTTGGTCAGCAAGTTCAGCAGCTCAGCGGTTTAACCCGCTGCGCAACCAGGGACACTATTTCTAGTTTAGATAGGTTAAAAAAGAGGACAGATTGTCATTGTTTTCTCCATTAAACTTGCTATTTTATTGTGAACATAGAAGAAATCCATCCAAAATACATACATTTACAAACATACATTCATACTTGCACACACAGACACACACATTATGTATAAAATAAAGATAGACCCAAAGTAGACATAAGTAGGATTTTGCACCAGTGAGTCAACATAGATAATATCACAAGAACAACAACCTAGGTCACCACCAAAGATAACAGACACCCCACCTTGTCCCCTGTGGCACTTTTTTTTTTTTTGCAGAACCCCCTACTTGTGTATAGGAAGAAGGGGCCATGGTTTCATTGTAATGCTGTTATTAGACAAAGAAAAAGCCCCAAAGAGAATAACAATGTGGGGACTTGGGGAGAGGACAGGCCCTCTTTCACAAAAAGTTTCCGACTGTTTTTAGAAAATGCAAAAGAACACAACAAGATTGGAATGTGTAAAAAGAGGCAGCTGATGGACCTCCGACTCTTCAGTGGGTAGGTTGTCACCACATGTAGGAATCATCATACCTGTAAGGGGAAAAGGGGAGATCATGCCATTAGAGAGGTGAAGGAAGGAGCAAAAGGGTCATCTGCTCCCAAATCCATGCCTAGAGATATTACAAGTTCTTTGGAAGACAAGTCCCCAAATCTGTCCACTGGCATGCAGACTGGAAGATTCTGGGCGCTACAGTAAAAAAAAACTAAAAAAAAACTTTTCCATGCTCTGTTCCAGAATCCAGAACACTGATATTTCAACAAGGTGGTCTTGTTAAAAGAGCAATACCTTTTGGCAGGTATTTGTTTTGTACAGGCAGGAAACAAAAAGGAGACAATTGAAGGAATAAACAGTTGGCCAGCTAGTACATGGAGCTTGTCTTAATTTTGTTTGGCTTTTATACATGCTTTTCGGCACTCTCTCTACACTTCTGCAAGGCTCCAACTTCTCAGCTTCAAGAACACCCAAAGCCTTGTCACACTCATTCTACCAAGGCAGATGGAAGAAAATAGGATTTCTGTGTGGTTCTAGATTCCTCCTCATCTGTCAACAATCTATCACTAATTTGCAAAGTTCTTAAAAGCACTAGTTTTGATCCGCAACATTCAAATGTGGATTGAAGACATTCTAGTCAAAAAAGGTCATATTTCCCAGTTCTGTTCATTTTCCCAGAATGAAAACTGGTTGCATAAGAAACAGAATTTCTACAAGAATTGCTTGTTATCTGGTGCATGACAGGCAACAGCTGCCAAAATCCCCTCTTCTACACAACCATTAAAGCTACAGGAGCTCTCTTCAATTTCACTCTAGCAAGCCTTTCTCAACAGGGAAAAGCACATGTGCAGAATGCCCTTTCCTTTCTGGGTAGGAATAGTTCTGGGGAAAAACAGGCTGTTGGCTGGAAATATGTGGCTTCTGGAGAGGCACTTTGTTCTTTGCCAAAACAACATCAGACAAATTGTAGCTTGGACTTACCGTGATCTACCATTATGATCGTTGCTGCTGCTGCTGTCTCCAAAAATGAGCTCTGACATCAAAGACTCTGGGTTGGATCTCTTGCCATACCTTGGGGAAAGAAGTAAGGATGAGTAACTGAGTCTGTCATTTCTTCACTTGGAGAGATGAAGGAGCTGTCCATATTTTTGTTTATCCCACCACACAAACAAACCCTGATTCAGAAGCCAGAAACTATGCCTCACCAGGTTCTCATATGGATATTTTAACACTGAAACACGTGCAGGTAAGAATTAAAACACACAATGCATCCGCCCCTGTGCTTTTGCTGATTGACTGCCTAAAGAGTGTCAGGTATGAATTTCAGTTAAGCCTTAAGACAAGAGCATTTAGAATTAGCTTGGTCTTGGATGGGCCATTCAAAATTGGCTATTGGTCCAGAACAGAGTGGCCCACAATAGTATCAAAAGTGCTTTTTGGATTACAGTTCCCCAAATCCCCATACTGGCTGGTGCATTCTGGGATTTGTAGTCTGAAATATAATTTTTCCTGAGGTCAGATAGTCATTTATATGGTAATGTTTAGTATGCTCATGTTATTTCTGCCTTTCATTCTCAAGTCCAAAAATATGGAGCATGGATGGATGTTCATGAGTGAGAAGTTGCACTATTGGCTTTTGTAAGAATAGAGATGATATGGGCTTTCCATAATCTAATAAAAGTGTGTTCACCATTTTTCCATGCTCAAAACTTGGAAGACGTTGGTGAGGAGTTCAAGAAAATGATGAAGTGAAACATACACACACAAAAAAACAACCTAGAGAAGTGAGCCTTTGCTAATGGCCTCATTGGTTTGGTTTTCCAATTAGGTTTCTAGGAGACGAGAGCTAATGGGCTGTTCCAAGCAGCCCACACTAATGGAGAAGGTAGTTAATCAGGTGTTTTACAGCTGGGTACTTCATTTGCTCCCTCGAAGCTGCAGAATTGAGCAATATTTGCAAGACAAGTTGTACACTCATGTGCACAGCCCACGACTGTACTCAAGAAGATTGTGGAAATTTCAGGAGGCTTTCCTTCCCAGCAAATGAAAAGTAGGTATAATATTAAAAGAGTACTTCTAGTGCTTTCCTTCCAATTTCATGAAGGAGGACAGATACGTTGGATTTGCTGCAGGGAAATTGGTGGTCTCCATATCAATGAAGCAGAAAATCTGCTCTGAGGTTTTCACTGGACTTTAAATTAGCTCTCCAAGGTGCTAAATCATCTTAAAGTAGGTTTAACACCTCGGACAGGTTTTTTTTTTTAATGTTGATGACTAAAACTTAATTTATATTTGTCAGCCCATTGGATGCCACCAGATGCATTGGTCAAACATTGTACCAGCCTTCGCTGTTGGTCTTCCTTACCCACTTCTTACTGCTGTTGATGGCTCTAGCTATAGCATGTCAATAAGGTATGTTTGCAGTGGGTACTTGAGATGAATGAAGATTATTTTTCATCTTCTAGAGCTCTTTGCACCAAATAAGACATTTTCTTCTGTCCTCACCAATACCCAGCAAACATCTACATGTGTGGTCATATGCTAAGTCTAGTGACACTTCTGTCATGTGTTTGAAAGGAAGGGAAGGTGTTGCTTCTACAAGCCAGTCCAAAATATTTTGCTACAGGAAGCAAAAGAAAAAAGAGATTTCCCCCTTTGCGCATTCCTACACAAATTACAGAATTAGACCTTGAGAAGATTTCTTTTTTGGACTACAACATGGGGGTTTTAGTCCAAAACAAGGAAAATGTTCCTATGCTCTGTGCAGAAGCCAGCTGGGCTGGCTACGAAACCTTACATCAACACTACTAGTAATAGGATAGTGACAGGACATCAGTACTACCCTAAGGGGTCAGTAAGTCAGCTTAGGCGAAGCAGGACAAGTCTCCTGGAAGACAGTGCTCTCTACATCACATAACATCTGTCTTCTGAATCCACCCCCTCATTCTGAACACAGGTAGGACCAGTCTTAAACAAAAATCTAGATATATATGTGAAAACATGACTCATTGGAAAAGGCAATGATGTTTAGTAAGATGTAAGGCAGTAGGAAAAGATGACAACTCTATTGCAGATGGATAGACGTAGTCAAAGGAACAATTGCCCTGAGTTTGCAGGACTTGAGCAGGGTTGTTGATAACAGGATGACTTGGAGGTCTCTCATTCATAGAGTTGCCATAAGTCAAAGTCAGCTTGATGGCAATTCATGATCTTAAACACAAGAAAGCATTACCAAAACCCACATGCAACCCATCCCACTCCACCCACACACCTCTGCCTTGTCACCAAGTTGATGTAATGCCGAAGAGCCGAGAAGTATTTGGCCATTTCTTCAGGGGAGGCATCTTCTCCAGGGCTCTCTGGCTTTGGAGGATAGGCATCCACCAAGGTTCCCAAGCAGAACAAGACACACAGCGTCACGGCCATCAGGAGAGGCCAGGGCTTCACAGACATGACCATCTGGGGGAGAAAACAAGGAAGATGAGTAGATTCATAGCCAGGAGAGTATCCAAAGCTGTCCCACTGCCAACTAGTTTAGGATTGGAAAGGTAGAAGTCAGAAAAGCTACTTTCTTTGGGCTACAACTTCAAGAATCCTTCAGCCTAGTCCAAAAAGAAACCTTTTCAAGCATTGTGCAAAAGTGTTGGATATTTGCCACTCTCCATGAAAAAGCCAATTTACAGTTCACAGTCACAGTATAACCAATTGTGGACTCTTCCAAGAGAGCCAAAAATATGTGCCTAACAGCATATGAAAACTTGATCCTGAAACACGTGCAGAGATAACAAAAAAGACAGTGATGTCTAAGCAACTTTCTTTCATGGACAAACTGCCTATGATGGCAGCAATTCTGTGCATTTGAACACTGAACTGCACCAACTTTGCCAAAACGGAATCTGAACTTGAAAACAATTAAGCGTATGAAGTTTTTGAGGAACTCTCGTGTTCCATTTTGTAGCTCCTCTCTCCAAAGGTACCAGATTTCTACTGATCTTGTACACTAAGGAGAATCAGCTCTGGTAACTATTGAATGGAAGACTCCTGTCCAATATCGGATGCTGTAGGCTTAATTCAGAGGAAGGGACTGACAAACCATCTTTAATGTTGTTTATCTAAGACAGTTCTATGAAATGTATGGGTTCACCAGAAGTCAACAGGCAATTGTAGGCAGTGGCACATACACCCTCCCTCCCACCCCCCGGATGAGTGAAAAGTACTGTAAAATAGAAGAGTGCAAAGAGTTCAGCTAGAGGAAGGAAACTTCTAAATAACATTGCAAATCAGCATTCTTTACTCTCTTCTTTCTACACAAACATGGTACTGCCCCACAATGAACAAAGCTCCTGGTATCATGTTTTGCTGGGAATTAAGTGTTATTTTGTCTCTCACTACCACTCCCTGCCACTTTTTCTTTTCTCTGAAAAGAAGCACTAAGGAGCAGAGTAAAAGGGCTCCTCCTTTGTCTTTGGTTTCCTGCAGTCCCATCCCAGCAGCAGCAGCTATTTAGTACTCACCATAAAAAGGAGGTAGAAAGAAATAGCGACAAAGCTGAATGTCAAGGGATGCTATGGGACCCGGCCAGCCAGCTTTCAGTGATCTTCAAGTCGTCTCCAGCTGCTGATGCCTCTGTTAGTGGCTCTGACAACCCAGGGCTTATATCCTTGGCAGGTGGGTGAATTAAGGGGAGGGGGGAGGCTCCTCCTCCATTCTCTCTCTCCCCCCTCCGTGATTCATTCACTCACTCTTCCATCATTTGCTGATCAATCCAATTCTGTATCAGACACCTTGATTACCTCTCAAAAGGACGCCACTCTGCTCATGCTCAGGGAAGGGAGGGGGGAGTGAAGGGAGAACTATGAATCCTTGCAGAGGGAGAGGAGATGGGAGACAGCATTCAGAGATATAAAAAGCACTGATGTTCCTTCTTGAAGGCTGAAACAAGTTTCAATTGCCATTTGTGGGCCAGGAGTGGACAGAGATTGATAGGATTCATAAACTGTTGTGTTGAGAGTGACATTTCTGTCAAGTAAATTAGAGTCAGGCAAAGAAACCAATGGAAAATTAAGATAGCCAAGGGTGTATCTACACTGTAGACTGGAGCAATTTGACACTATTTTAATGGCTCAGTGCTATGGAATCATGGGAGTTCATAGAATCATAGAATAGTAGAGTTGGAAGAGACCTCATGGGCCATCTAGTCCAACCCCCTGCTAAGAAGCAGGAAATCGCATTCAAAGCACCCCCGACAGATGGCCATCCAGCCTCTGCTTAAAAGCCTCCAAAGTTGCAGTTCTATAAGACACTTAGCCATCTCTGCCTCACCAAGCTTCACATCCTAGGCATCCATTCACTTATCCCTGACAGTTAAAAGTGTTGTTTTAATTGCATTTGTTTTGAAGTGCTGATGCACCCCAAGAAGAAGATTTAGAAAAGGGGCTTTGATCATTGGCAACGGTTGCCTTTCATGTCCGTGGGGAATCACATTCATTCCAGGTTTTGATGTGAATTTTAACCAAAGTAGCCCCTGGTGGCGCAGCGGATTAAACTGCTGAGCTGCTGAACTTGTTGATCGAAAGGTCAGTGGTTTGAATCTGGGAAGTGTGGTGAGTTCCTGCTATTAACCCTAGCTTCTGCCAACCTAGCAGTTCGAAAACAGGCAAACGTGAGTAGATCAATAAGTACCTCTCCTGCGGGAAGATAATGAGGCTCCATGCAGTCTTGCCAGCCTCATGACCTTGGAGGTGTCTATGGACAACATCGGCTCTTCGGCTTAGAAATGGAGATGAGCACCAACCCCCAGAATTGGAAACAACTAGACTTAATGTCAGGAGAAAACCTTTACCTTTTACCTTATTCCTCACCTAGGTTCAGCATTTTGGATACTTCCTTTAAAATCTGGACTGAAACCAAGCATGGATCAATTGAAGCCATGAACTACCTGGGTTTGGTAATATGAAGGCACTCTGGTTGTCTCCTCTCAGAAAACAACTGTGAGAATTTGGCCCAACTCACATACCTCCATCATGTGCCTCCATCTTCAGGGCTTCACAAGACAAATGATAAGTTTTCCTGTGTAATCTACCTGAGATAATTTTGAAAGATTAACCCAGTGGCCCCCATTAAAACAGTGGATGTGGCTCTTAATGAGACATGCAGCATTATCACAGGATGTCTATGTCTCACACCAGTGAATTATACTGTTTAGCCGGCATTGCACCACCTGACATCTGCCAGGAAGTAGCAGCCAGCAATAAAAGAACCAAGGCATTGACATCTCCTGCCTATCCCTTGTTCGGATATTAGTCAGCATGCCAATGTCTTAAATAAATAGTTTTCTAACATCTACCGAGATACTCGCAAGAACACACCAGCAAGTGAGAGAACAAAAGTGGCAGGCTAAAACTCAGAACCTCAATCAGTGGCTGAGGTTGGATGAGAGACTCCCTCCTGGGCACACAGAAGATTGGGAGACTTGGAAAACACTGAACAGACTGTGTTCAGGCACCATGAGATGCACAGCTAACCTTAGGAAATGGGGCTACAAAGTGGAGTCCACGACATGTGAGTGTGGAGGAGAGAAAACTAGAGACCACCTACTAAAATGCAGTCTGAGCCCTGCCACATGCACAATTCAGGACCTTCTTATAGCAACACCAGAGACACTCCAAGTGGCCAACTACTGGTCAAAGAACATTTAGTATAATGCTAAGTTTTTAAAAACTTTTTTGTGTTTTCAAATGCATTGCAACTTGTACCCTCGGTTCGCTTCTAACACAATAAATTAAAAAAAAGTGCCCCCCTTCCTTTTCTCTTAATTAAAAGGAAAGACGATTTGTTAATTAATCATTGCTTTGCTGTCTAATCACTCATTAAAACACTCATTGCATCAGAGAAATTTCTCCTCACTTAATCAATAGTCATCCACATCCCAGTTTTATAGATGGATTAGTTGCCCACTTGCTATTTTATTTCATCTAAAAGCACAGTGGCTAATGTTAGCCACTAAATATTAGTGGCTAATATTTTTAAAGTTTTAATGTTGAGAGAGTCATAGGTTCAAACACTTTAATCCTGGGGTCCTGTAAGAGCTTGCCCAAAATGAGCCCCAAAGGAGCTAAGAAAGAATTGACTCATTGATCTTTCCCCCTCTACACTTGACTCCTTCTCATTAACATCTTCTTTAACTCAATCAGTATGCTCGTGACACTTAATTCTCCCTCTTTTTCCCCTTTTTACTTCACTCCATGGAAACAGTTTTGGTTCAAAACTGGGTGCTTGCCACAAGTAATAGATTAAATGAGGGCAAACAGATTGAAGCTTAATTCAGGCAAGACAGGGATGCTCCTGACCAGTTGAAAGGTAGATCAGGAAATGGGGACTGTTCAAGCCAAATCGCAACAATTGGAGTGTATAGAATATCCTCTGATCATACAGGGAAGCAGTAATTTACCTTATCAGGTATCCTTTTTTACTTTTGTCAGCCAACCCTTTGTCACTTCTGCAAATAAGTTTCCAAACTTGCCACTTCCATCAATTTTCTTCTTACGATAGGCTTGGAGTCATGGACATTTACTAGGCCATATTTCAAGGCAGACCACCTATGTGAGACAACTCTTTGAAGAGATGAATTGGCCTGAAGGTTACCATAAACAAACTATTCTCCTTTCATTTCCTCCCCTGTCATTTTAAATGGACATCATCCAATATTGATCTCCCTCCAGGTCTGCTTTCTTCTCCCCCCAAAGATGATGATCCAAGCTGTCCTTGAAAGATTGAAAGCCACTCTTGTAGGTGAGACGCATGATCTGGAGAGATGACGAGGTCCCATCTGACAAATCCTATCATGGATATCACTTACTGCTCAAAATGGCCCAGAAAATCCATTCCCCAGCAGCCCCCCGCCAAAATAAATAAAATGCCCACTTAGTTGTAGATGGATAACCTGCTGTTGAACTCAATCCCTATCTGGTCTAATAGTTTCATGAGTGGCAGGAAGATGGAAGGCTGCTATAATCTCCCACGTCAACAGCTCCCCAAAGTTGTGTTGATGGATGGGGCAAGGCAGGTCCTTGGATGAATCAAGATGAGTAGAACATCCTGCAAGCCCACCATCTGGCTGTCTAAAAACTTATCACCTACCTCTGCTGCCACAGGAAAACAGGAAAAAGCATAAATAAAGAAGGATACAGATAATGACTTTATTAAAACATAAAAACATTCATTCATTTTCCAATCTTATTGTTGGCCCTTACTATCCTCTATGGCTTGGTTCCAGGACTCCATGTGGATACCAAAATCCATGGCTGCTCAAATTCTATTAAATAATAATAATAATAATCATCATCATCATCATCATCATCATCATCAATCAATCAAGACTTTATTATGGTCCATGAGCAGCACAGAGAGGGACACAATAATGTTTGTTTCTTGCTCACCTCCCCTCACGACTCAAGGCAGGTTTCAACATTGCAAACCACACACATAAAGTAAATGTCCTGCACATAAAATAGCAAAATCATGGTCTGTCTTTTGGAATTTTTTTTTAATAAAATATTCAAGCTGCGGCTGGGGGAATCCTTAGATACACAAGGCCAACTATATAGTGTTCTAGAATTAATCAAATATACTGTACACAGGAATACATTTATTGTCAGTCTTGCAGCAGAAGTGCTTCTTCCAAACTTTATTGCGTAACAAAAGGAACTAGAAGTTACTTCCAGAGTGACTCTTTGGTATTTTTGACATACATATAGCTGGATTGGGCTGGAGCTGGGATAATCCAACATCCACACATCAAAAAGTCTCACCATTGTTTCAATTATCAGAAGCAGCTCCTGGCAAAACCTTGCTGGCTATACTGCAGCCATATAATCATCCTGTTGTGACCTCCCCCAAAGTGACATTTCTAGCAAGACTTTGAGAAGGAGCTGCTTTTAGCTGGCAAAACAGCACTGATGCCCCCTCCTCCCGCAGGGTAAGGTACTGATGTTGATGCACTATCTGACTAGTCGATTGTCTGGACTGCAAAATGGTTTCATGATCCTCCCATAGTATATCTAGGAAAGCGTGGAACAGACTACTCTGGATTGCATCTGAACTATTTCTCCCAGTGTAGACACCACCTTGGGGTGATTTTACATAGCGGTTTATTCCAAGTCAGGATGTGGATAAAAGTGAACCATTTTGCTATGGAGCACTTACACAGGCACCCCAGGAACTGGTGGGAAGCTGAAACAGTGGCCACTACAGCTGTGCTCGGATCCGTCTTCCTTAGTTATATCTGTTCTTTTGTTACTTTTGTTACCTTCAAGAGCACGTAATGGCAAGCCCCCTCCCCGTACGAAAATCAACTCAACATGAAAGCAAGCGGAAGCCGATCCCGGCTCCTTGTCTGCTTTTCGTGAGCAGCCTCCTTGCTTTGGAAAGAATCCATGTGTGTGGAGTGCAGGCCCAGAAAGCATGAGCAGCTGCCTGCGGCTGGGCGCCTCCTCTAGAGTAAGAAACAGAACTAACTTCCTTGCCTTGGAGAGTGTGTATGTGGCATATAGGCCCAGAATGTGCTTGCGCCTGCCTGCAGCCAAACACTTCTCCTCTAGAGTAGAGAAACAGGTAAGAAGTCTCCTTAAAGTGTATGCCTGCAGCTGAGCACCTCTCCTCTAGAGCAGAAACAGCTGAAATGCCTGTGATGGGAAGGGGAACCTGAGAAGTCCCCCCCCCCCCAATAGTGGGCCAATAGAAATTGGATCTTTCAGCATCCCAGAGCGAAAACAAATATCTGCCCTCCTGATTTCAGGAGGCTCCCAAAAATGGATCAGGACCTTCACCAAAAGCCAGGACATGAAACGGGTCAAGATTTATCTGGATTGCTCAACCCTAGTGGCCATAGAGATTTTTTGCTATGAGATTCCTTACCCTCCTTACTATGAGAGACAGAACATCTTTACTTCTATTTTTACCAGGTCTAGTTTGCTACTTGGATTTAGTGTACCTTTTGTTCTACCTAAGAAAGCTTGTACCTGTGTGATGTTTCTTGCACAAGTTTTGTAAGGAAAACTACTTTGATATTTTTACTATGTGGTCTGTTTCCAGACTGTTTCCAAAAGGAGAGGATTGGGACGGAATCTCTTTATGTTCTCTACCTGCTTTTTGTTTGCCCACTCTGCCCTGTATTTTTACCAGGAAGCTTACACATTCACTTTCTTTAAGGGAATTCAAATCTTAACTGGTTTGATATCCGGTCAAGGCAGTCCTTCAGAGCTCAGAGAAGAGCGGTGATTGGGTGTATGTTGCCCATGAGCTAAGAGTGCAACTATTATGTGAGGAATCCTAAAAAGTCAAAACCAGGACCCAAAAAGAGGGATGCAATTATGATGCGATGGTGACAATTATACAGTGAAATCAGGTAACTTCCCAAGTTCTGGAAGAAATATAATTGTGTCTACCAATCCTAAAGTCCATATGTTTGGCACAAAATCCAAAAGGGGAAACTGCCAACATATGTTCCACTTTAGCTGTCTAGAACCTGATCCAATCAGTCCATTCAGTGAAAAATAAATCAGAGAGATGAATTTACTGACAAATGACAAAAACATGCAGACTCAGTGGTGTGAAATGATTGCTGAACGTTCATGGGGAAATAGAGACACGTAATGGTTGATTGGGAAAAATGTAACATAAGTGCAGGACTAACGGAAAGTTAAGTGAGAGGCCAAAATAATTTGTGGAAAGAGAGATACAAATATTACAGTAATTTTCAAAAAAATATGTACTTTACAGAAAATACAGTCAGTCTTTGTCATCCATAGATTCTGCATGCACAGATTCCACCATGAACGGTTAGGATTTTTTAAAAAAAACTCCAATAAGCAAACCTTGATTTTGCCTTAATGAACAATATTTTATTATACTACACTATTATATATAATGAGACTTGAGCATCCACAGATTTTGGTATCCATGGTGGCTCATGGAACACAACCCCAGCAGATGCCAAGATCCCACTGTAAAGAATGCTTTAATCAGACAGTTTGGGAAAGACTAGACCAGATATAGAGTACCCCTACTGATTCAGATTGTAGACCATAGGTTCCCACTTTTGGTCTTCCAGATCTTTTGGAATGCAATTTCTTTCAGCTTCTTCCAGCAATGGGACTGCAGAGCCAAGATCCTATATTGCTATGGTATAGAATAAAATATCGGATAGCTATGTATAAATATGTGAGGGAAAGTCATAGCAAGGAGGGAACAAGCTTGTTTTCTGCTGCCCTGGAGACTAGGACTCAGAACAATGGCTTCAAACTACAGGAAAGGAGATTCCACCTGAACATTAGGAATAACTTCCTCACTGTGAGAGGTGTTCAGCAGTAGAAATCTCTGCCCAGGAGTGTGGTGGAGGCTCCTTCTTTGGAGGCTTTTAAGCAGAGGCTGGATGGCCACTTGTTGGGCATGCTTTGGATGGCCCACGAGGTCTCTTCCAACTCTGATTCTGTGATTCTATGATCTGCCAACAATATGCTTACATTGAATTGAATACAACATTATGTATGTGAGTAAATGGTCAGTGCTCATGGGATGATGGGTCAATTCACATTGGGCACAATTCAGATTCACATTGGCAGCCATCTACACTATGGGTATTTACATGCAACTCTTTGTAATTCATTGTGTTAGAACAGTGTTTATCCATCTGTGGGTCCCCAGATGTTTTGGCCTACTGCTCCCAGAAATCCCAGCCAGTTTACCAGCTGTTAGGATTTTTCTGAGTTGAAGATCAAAACATTTGAGAACCCACAGGTTGAGAAACACTGAGTTAGAAGAATAGAATAACTTTATCGTCATTACACATCATACAACGAAATTAAATGCCCACTCCCATCACATTATATATGTAGAATTACAAAACAAGCACCATCCTTCCAGAGATGCTTAATTGGGAAACTTTTCTATAAGTGCGTGGAAACTGGGGGAACAGGAGATGGGGAGAAATCATCTTCTGAGCTCATGATTGTGTGGAAACAGAAGAAAGTGGAGGAAAACACGTGGATGGGCTTTCTCTCCCAAAATTCTGCTTCATGAGCCTGGCATAGTAATTTTTAAAAATTAATTTGATCATTAGTGATATCAAAATTTCAAGATATCACCACTTTGTTTTTCCTGTCATTTTTCTTTCTTAATAATCTTGGCTTTTGAAATTGAGCTTCTGCTGGCTTCTTAACTTTGTTTTGAACTTCCATGATTGAGAATAATGAGATTGGGAGGAAAGGAGAGGAGCCCATGGAGAGAAATGGCCTTAAGAATGATGCTTTCTGTCTCCTTGAAAATAATCAGATTGGGAGGGGATGTAAAGGAGCCCAAAAGTTGTGTCTTAGGAATGATGCCTTATGTCTCCTCTAAGGAGATGGTTGAGGTGGGAGGAGGTGATCCTGTATAATGGGAGTAAGTAAATTCTCCTTCTCACTCAAAGAAAGCAATTCTACATACAAGAAAACAATTTCCCCCACTTCCCCTAGCTCTGTCTGATGAAGTCCTTAGGTAATGGTTTCACGGATGGAACTCTACTTAATACTGCTGTTGGGTGGATATGACTATTAGGCATTGTTGTCCAAATTGCTTTGCACAACTTACACCTGTTTAGGCCACTAACAGCATGCTGGCTGGGAGTTGTGGTGTCTTGAAAAAGCCCTGGGAATAAGGAGGCAAAGAACTATAGCAAAATATCCACACCACTGCCTCTAACTGCTGGGCAGTCAAGTAAACTCATTTTGAAAGAGAACTATGATCTTTCTATGCATTTACAATATCACCATGGGGAAAATTATTCAGTGCAGCCTAATTCTTGCACTCTTGATTCTAAATTACAGTACTCTTTTGTTCCTCATATGGACTGGATCATATTGTGCAAGGCCAGGTTACTATTTTTGGTCCAAAATATCTGGAATGTCAAAGAATTCTACCACCCTATGAAACTCTGGGACATATAGTTTGATAAGGCACTACAACTCACGGGTTGGAATTCCAAATTCTTAAAACTACAAATCTTAGATTCCATAGAATGGAACCATGCCAGCTAAAGTGGAATTCATTGTGCTATAAATTATGTTGTGTGGATGGGTCCACAGCTGTAGGGATTACACAATGAGAATATCCAAAAGTTAAAAAGGTGGAAGTTCCTTCCCTGTCTTGTTTCAAGTGTCACAATAGGCTCATGTGCATGATTCTGCAGTTCTTTCCTTAGCCCTCATTACTTCTGGTATTTTTTTAATTCGGCCACATTGTACAAGCACAACCTACAATTATCTTTGGTGTTGAAGTAGTAAATCAGTACGAAATTGATGGAGAGACACACCCAGGCTTTAATGTGATTGAAGATATACAGAAAACAAGCTTCATCTTTCTGTATTGCTGCTATCTCTAAGATTAATCTTCCTGTTTAGAAAATTGGGTAAATACAGAAATACTCTGAAATTTCTGAGAAAAAATGCATACAAATACCATCTGTTAAAAAAGTGTATCTCAATATGCAAAACTTTTAGTGCAAATGGGAAAAAATAAGTGTAAATTCCCACAATCTGAAGAGGCAAGTGATGGAGTCTAACATGATCATCTTCAGAGAAGGAGGGACCAATATGAACCTACAATGAGATGGAAAGGCCATTCAGAGAAAGGTAGCTTGGATGAAAAATGTCCACATCTGCATAGCCTATCTGCTCTCTTCACCCACAAAGATTTTCACTTTAAATATTAATAGAGTTAGTTCCTTGGCAGGTGTCACTATCCAGCTCCGGTATGTGATGTCATGCATTACTTTCCCAGCTTTAATCGTTCACAAGCCCTGGAGGCACAGAGGTCTGATCTGGTTACTGAAGTAGATTATACATTTGAAAAAGAAGAACAGATGGGAGGGAACCATGTTCTCTCTCTCCCTCCCCCCCCCCCCCCCCCTCTTCCTCTATCAGATATCTGCTTAGTCGGGTCTCCTTTATCATCCTCATTTCTCAACAGCAATTGCCTTATTCGGGAACCCTGTGATGGCCACCAATGTTCATACAAGAGTAGCTTGATAGGGACAATATGGTCCTTTGATGTCAGAACATTTCTTAATTTAACACCTTGATTGAAAAGCTAGGAGCATTTTTTTGGGTGTGATATCATTTTCAAGACCTTGGCTAAAGAAGGAAAGCTGAGTGGTATTCAGTCCATCTGCCAGTGGCATAGTGGGTAACTGAAGTATAGGAGCATATTGTGACAATCTCCATAGCCATACCCACAGTTAAAATGGCCAGACAGCTGTGTCGATCTAGTGGGGTTTTTCTCTCCCCCCACTACTCATCTAGGATCCAAACTACCCCTTACATGCTCTGCATTGCAAGAAGGATATATTATATATCTGAACAATATACTGTTGCTACAAAAATTAAACACATACAGTGTGTAAATTGGAGAATTTAGAAAGAACAGAGGAACCAAATAGAGTGAAGGTGATGTCAGATCACTGATAATGAAAAAGGGATTATATTTCAACCAGGGGAGCCATGGTTCCACTGCATCGCTTTTTCCTTTTCTTCATTGTAGAAGTGACAGCTGGCCAATGGTAAGAAGGACAAATAGCCTTGCTGAACAGCCACCATCATCTATGTCTAAGCAAAAAGTGATGGCTGGGCAGCTGGAAGCTCGAAGCAGTACCTCTCCTAGCCCAATGATAGCTACATCAAAGGATGCTGGAATGCTGTATGTTATTGCCCTCCCAACCTTGTTACAGGCCTGCAAAATGTGGACCATCTACAGATGTCACACCCAACTTCTGGAAAGATTCCATCAGTGCTTCCTCCAAAAAAAATCCTGCCAATCCCTTGGGAAGACAGACAGAATGTGGACAAAAGTCTGCATTCTGAAAGAAGCAATGACCACTAGCACTGAGGCGATGATCCTCCACCATCAACTTCGTTGAACTGGCCACATTGTCCAAATGCCGGATCACTGTTTCCCAAAACAGTTATTCTACTCTCAACTCAATACAGAAAATGAAATGTTGGTGGACAGGAAAAGAGATTTAAAGATGGGCTTAAAGCCTACCTTAAAAACTGTGGCATAGACACCGAGAACTGGGAAGCCCTGGCCCTCGAGCACTCTAACTGGAGGTCAGCTGATAGAATAGTGCTGTGGAATTCGAAAAGGCACAAATAGAGGGCAAAAAGGAGAAACATGTCAAGAGGAAGGGGCATCAAGCCACCCCTGACAGACTGCTTTCCATCTGGAAACTGATGTCCTCACTGCGAAAGAACATGCAGATCCAGAATAAGTCTTTACAGTCACCAACGGACCCACTGCCAAAACCCTACCTTGAGTCCCCCTCAGGGTAGAGAAAGGCAGGATATAAATATGGTAAATAAATAATAAATAAATGCACTTGGAAAGCAAACATAGCCACGGGTGTTAGCCTATAATGATGACTGTATGATCTCACATTTCTGCTTAGCCCCATTTGACAAGGTCTGTACTGTGGCCCACAAATATTTCCAGGGGTATTATTCTTGATGGATAAGTGAAACTGTGGGTGTTGGATCCAGTAGTCATGCTGATTTTCCCTGTGTGGATTTGTCATCTGTTGAAGCATCATTTAGCATTCTCTCTCTCATAGCACTGTCTTTGTACCTGGCACAATCGAGTATGCTTTCTCAGATGGGGAGCTTTTTTGAGTAATAAGCACAGGACGTGGGGACTCATTTACTCACTCAGGTGTATCAGCAGTAGCAGGCATTTTAGCAAAGTGAAAGCAACTAGCAAGCAGGTCTATTCCCCCAGCAGAGGATTAGAAGCCAGGGACTGGGGAAGAATGGCAGACAATCAGAGCATGGCTTGGCTCTACTTTCTCCTCGCCTCCCCCGCTCCCAATGGGATTCCTCTCTCTCGTTCTCTCTTCCTTTTCGTGGATCACATTTCTCACACTGCTCTCCCTCCTTCCCAAACTCAAGGACAAAAACACACCAGAGGTGAACCAAGACACACAAATTGCTTGCTGTTTGGTGTGTGCCTAAAAATCAGGTCATGTTGGGGTGACAAGATATTAAGCAAAGAGGGGAACTCCTCTAACTCGTGACAATGATAAAAGTGGAAGGTCTTGTCTATTGTGATACTTTCTTTTCAACATAATTATAATATTAAAGGCACAAACCTACTGTCTCTACTGATAGCTTTCTTGGCTCTTGGTGAGCATCAGTGAGACTAGCTAGAGAACAATGAGCCCTTTGCATATGCTCAGAGGCACAATATTAGAAAGCATTGTCGTGGCTTCTTTCAAGGGTTCAGGTTTGTTGCAAAGACTTAAGAGAGAAAATCTGTTCCATAATGAGGAAAGGGAACAGGTTCTTGCAAAATCTTTTTATATGCCTTTATGGACCTCTTCACACAGGGCTTTTTCAGCTTCCTAGGACACTTCCCTGTCAGTCCAGTGATGGATGGGCATGCTGCCCATCCCACAACATTACTGGACTTCTCCCAAAACTGTAGTGGAAGCATTGTATGAAACTTCCCTACCAACATGGGAAGCCTCCATTGGAGCCAGCACACTTCTGCACCACTCAGGCAATGCTTCCCCCGTAAAGCAGCACATGGGGCAAAAGAATCGCCCCTCATCCCTGCTGTTCTCTCCGCCTGTCCTTCTTTTCAAGGTCTATTTTCCCCAAAGTCCACCAGTAATCACATTTGGGCATATTGAGTATTTGTGCCAAGTTTGGTCCAGATCCATCATTGTTTGAGTCCGCAGTACTCTCTGGATGTAGGTGAACTACAACTCCAAAACTCAAGGTCAATGTCCACCAAACCCTCCAGTATTTTCTGTTGGTCATGGGAGTTCTGTGTGCCAAGATTAGTTCAATTACATCATTGGTGGAGTTCAGAATGCTCCTTGATTGTAGGTGAACTATAAATCCCAACAACTACAACTCCCAAATGACAAGATCATTTTCTATCCAACCCCACCAGTATTCAAATTTGGCTGTATCGGGTATTTTGCCAAATTTGGTGTTGTGAATGAAAATACATCCTACATATCAGATATTTACATTACAATTCATAACACTAGCAAAATTACAGTTATGAAGTAGCAACAAAAATAATTTTATGGTTGGAGGTCTTTCCTGGAAATCCCCCCCCCCCCAACTCATCCAACTGGGTTCTGATTTGGCCTATAGCTGCTTTTCTCATTCAAATGAAATCTGATTTGGGGGTTGGGGGGAAATGATGCATTAATTTGTAGCAGCAAAAAAAGAGTAAGAGTCTTTTGGCAAAGTAAAGACTAATGCATATATCGTGACATAAGCTCTCAAGGGCCACAATCTGCATTTTAATGCATTCCATTTTTTCCATTGACAGAAACCTTATCCAACAAATGAGCAAATAATTGCTTCCTAGGAATTTTAGATGAGTAGATCATGTGCAAGATTCTCCAGAAAAGAGCCATAAATCTTATTGTTAGTCCTGATTACTGAATCCACTAGAACTTGCTAAGTAAATACTTACTTGAGTTTCAAAGGGTCCCAGTCTAACTGTAATTAATTATAAATTGGATTTAGAACATATAATCTATAAAAACAGAATCAACTCTCATCTTTGGTTATCGTCAGTCTCCCTGGGCCATTTTTTGTGTAGTCTGGTAGAAGTAATATGGTGAGCATGTTCCTTAACTTGCACATGCTAACATCTGCCAAATAATTTTCACAACTAGCATGTGATCAATCTGTAGCATGAAGAAAAATTAAATTCAGATGCATTGCTAGATATGAATAAACATTGACAGCTTGAAATATGAGTTTCACTTGACATTTTGCAACCAATAGCACACTGCTATTGTGTGGACAAGTGCCACCAACCAAACAATTTTTGCAGAATCAAGATGCACATTTTGTAAGGAATTTTCTTTCCAACATATTGAAAAATGTGTTGTTGAAGACTTTCATTGGCGAAATCACTGGGTTGCTGTGAGTTTTCCTGGCTGTATGGCCATGGTCCAGAAGCATTTTCGCCTGACGTTTTGTCCACATCTATGGCAGGCATCCTCAGAGGTGTGAGGTCTGTTGGAAACTAGGCAAGTGAGGTTTATATATTTGTCCAGATTTGGAGAAAGAATTCTTGTCTGTTTGAGGCAAGTGTGAATGTTGCAATTGATAGCATTTAATGGCCTTGCAGATTCAAAGCCTGGCTGCTTCCTGTCTGAAGGAACCCTTTGTTGGGAGATGTTAACCATAGATATATAAACCCACTTTCCTAGTTTCCAACAGACCTCACACTTCTGAGGTGCCTGCCATAGGACACGTGTGTCCAACCAACAACAGAGTGTGGCCAAGAAGGCAAATGTTATGAAAGAGGAAAAACAGGCTAGTGAAATAAAACTAAAGAAAACATTAAAAAAAAAGATAAAATCAGGTACAAAAAGAAAACAGAAATGAAATCAAATGAAACAAAGTCATATACTTCCATCATTAGTCTCCATTATTTGGCATTCAGAGCTTACAATACAGAAAGTATTTTGTGTGTGTGTGCTCATTATCTTATAATCTACTTGAGGCATTTTGGAAAAAACTTTCCTCTGCAAGTTTAAAGCATCCAGAATTCTTAAGATGTTCACTAATAGCTTCAATTGTACCAGAAAATTCTGCTAAAATTTGAAAAGGGTTTACACTAGTGGGTTTTGCAGCATTCTTGATTGACATCCTTGTCATTTTTTTCCAAATCAAAGATTGGTTTTAAAATAATTTTCTTGTGAATTTTTAATATCTTATTTATTTTACAGTGCTTGCCATTTCAGATGGTTGGCAAAGAAATGTCATATAACTCTCTCTACTGGTGGTGATACATACTGTATTTATTTTCTAAAATGCTGTCCCCCCCTCCCCAAATATAAAAATAGGGTGTATCTTAGAATCTTAAGTATTGTTTTTGGCATGGGTCTTACAATTGATAACATTTTAGATTTTTTTTTAAATGCGGTATTTAACATGCTGTGTTGTTTTGTGTGCACTCTTGGCAAATAGACTGGTTTGTGCCAAAAAAGAGAAGAATTCTGAATAATATTATGTGTCTTTAAATGCCCAGTATGAAAAACAAAATGGTACATTTGGAATAGCAAAATGTCATTTGTATGATTTTGAAAAATATCCAGAGCTATGTAGGAGCTACTCAAACATAAAAAGGCCACTAACACAATGTTATATTTATGCACCTCTTCAAGGTGAGGTGTGCAACTATTGGTGTCAGCAGACAACCCAGCTCCCTTCCCCTCCTCTTAATTAGAAGGAAAGGTGATTTGTTAATTAATCCTTGTCCAATCTCTCCTTAAAACTCTTGATTGCATCAGGGAAATTTTCTCCCACCTAAATCAATAGTCACCTCCCTGTTTTACAGATAGATTATTTGCCTTGTTGTGGTTTTGTTTCATCTAAAAATCTGGACATTTTAGTGTCTAGTATTTTAAGTTTCATTGTTGAGGGAGTTGTTGGTCCAAACTCTATAAACCTGGGGCCCTCTACGAGCTTGCCAAAATGAGCCCCAAATGACCTAAGAATTATTTACTTATGGATCTTTCCCCCTCTTCGTAATTCCTTCTCAGTACTTTCTTCAACTTTAAGCTTTTTTTTTTTAAGAGTGCGGGGTAGTCATCTTGAAAGAAAATTTAAAAGAACATTGTACTATATTATAATTGCCACACGAATTGTACCTGATCAGGGGTGGAAGGAATGAGTTATCCCAATGCAAAAAAATACTGATGAAGATTTGTTATTTGATAGAAATTGATAAATTGACTATGCTGATTAAGGAGAAATCTGACTAACCTTAAGAAAAATTGGGATCTGTTCATTACATTTTCAGA
Organism: Anolis carolinensis; assembly: GCF_035594765.1. Classification (NCBI taxonomy): domain Eukaryota; kingdom Metazoa; phylum Chordata; class Lepidosauria; order Squamata; family Anolidae; genus Anolis; species Anolis carolinensis. The sequence continues at coordinate 24,414,972 of NC_085846.1, read as the reverse complement.
ACAACAATGGGGGCATTTATTATCTGTGGGGTTCATGAATTAGTAGGGTGTGGTTTTAAGTAGAAATGTAAGAATGCTGTTTTTAAAGAAAGTAGATTTTTAAAAGGATAATAACCATCAGATAGAGTGTGGGAAGTTTGTGTTTAAAGTTTTAGTTTAGTTTTTTAAAGTCTTCCTTAAATCCTACTCTACTCAGTCTCCAATATTCTTTATATGGGCAAAATACTGGAGTATGTGGTAGGCTTCTAGGGGTGCGGGATAAAACAAATTATCAAATACCATTTTAATCTGACTTCAGGCTTAGTTATGGCGTGGAAACAGCTTTGGTCGTTTGGTAGATGACTTACTTCAGGATATGAGAAGGGTAATATGTCCTTGTTGTTTCTGCTGGACCTCTCAGCAGCTATTGATACCATTGACCATCACATTCTTCTGGACCTCTTTGCTAAAATTGGGATTGGAGGCACTGTTTTAAAGTGGATTCATTTCATCTTGTGGGGACAAATTCATAAGTTGGTGCTATGGGACTCTCATTCAACTTCTGACCATTTTCCAGCATGACTGTATGATCGGCTTCCACCAGAGATTGGAGAACATTGAGATTTCTGGACAGGTGTTTTTTCTAAGAATCTCTGGTTCTCCAATGTGATTCTATGGTCAGATTCGGGTGGAATGTGACCAAAATGTCACACTTGAGAACTTAGAAATTTCTGAAGAGTACATCTATCAAAAATGAAATCCCTAAAAGCAAGCTCACAAATGTGGAGCATTTACTGTAGTTGTGCAAATGTGGGAAATTTAGAAGACGTTGCTTGTCACCTATATAATATCTCTTGTCCTTTCATACTACACTATTATAGCTTTGTGGTTCCATCCTGTGGAATAATAGGAATTTCCTGTTTGTGGGGCAGTGGCATTTAAAATTATCAGTCAAACATCTTTACAACCACTGTACAAAATTTCACAGGATGCAGTTAGGGCTAGGCAGTTGAAGTGAAATCATGGAGCTATTATTGTGTAAAGAGCCTCTACTGAAATTCCATTTTCTTCATTTGGCCTGCAGAATGTGTTATTTCTTTCCTTGATGTAAAGGGCTCCATGGCTGCATTCAGTCAAATATTGTATGGTTACAGGGTCCAGGCTCTTGTTTAGCAGTCAAGTATAGTGGTGAATAAATGAGTATGTGGACATGCATAAACAGGAATGGGTTATGTATGTATGCCCTCACATTACCATTCCACCTTAGCCCTATACAACATGCAGACAAATATTTGCATAAGACTTTTCAGCAAGGCTTAATCTATATGATTGATTTGGGTTGTAGAAATCTGATCTAGGTTGCAAAATTCTGATTTTCTGACTCAGTTACCTGATTGTGAATATTGTGAATCCAAAGCACTTTCTTCCAATGACTCAGCACCATTTACAATTTGAGTAACAATGACTAATATATAAATAAAAGGTATTTGCACTCTGAGAAGGCACATGAACCAGAAGGGCCGGCTCAGCTGGAAATGATGGGAACGTGACTAGAAGGGAGCTCCTGCACTCATATCCTGCTTCTGAGCTTCCAAGAGGACAACTGTTGGAAACAGAAAGCTGGAATAGGTCAGTCGTCAGCCTAATCTAGCACAAACTTTCCATCTTTGTATATTCTTTGCATTGCTATTCATTTTAAAAGACACTGTGGTTCTCAAATGCAATGATTCTCAAAACTTGGTCCTCCTGATGTTTTAGACCTCAGCTCCCAGAAACCTTGATAATGAGCCAAGCCAGCTGGGGCTACCAGAAGCTATTCCAAAACTCCAAAATTTGAGGATCACTGTTCTACAGCTCCTTGTTTACAGATAGTATTATTGTATTCTAGCCAAACGCTAACTGAAGTTTAAGTAGCCAATAGGTGTTATTGGAGATGCAATTTAGGTGGTGTTCCAGAACCTAGATCTAAACAAAGGACAATGAGAACAGCGAAGAGAATGTGGTTAAGTAGAAGGGGGAGGGGGAGATGTAAGTTTATTTGCTGCAACAAAATCAATGTTGTTTTCTAATTTCTTCCAAGAAGTCATTAAGGACTAACTCATTCCAAATCAATGAAGAAGAGGGAGACTGTTTTCCAGTAATTAATTGCAACAAACAGGTTCTGGACTGATTACAAAATGTAATAGAAAGAAGAAAGAGTACAGAGACCACCACATATGCCTGGATAGTTGCTCTGCTCGCATCAGCATCAGTGCTCAAGTTCAAGATGATCCCAGATTCAGCCTCTGCTATCCAGGCTTCTGTCTGTCTTCAAATCACTTATGGCGGCCTCATACATTTCATAGGGTGGTTTTGCCAGTTCCTTCCTCTGAAATGTAGTGTACAGCTCCTCATATTTATTGAAGGTTTCCCATCCAAGTACTAACCAAGACTGACCCTGCTTCCCTCCAAGATGAGATGGGATCTGGTGCCTTTGTGTGTAAACACAGGGACGTGATCCTATGGTTCTGCATCGAAGCCCAAAGGATACAAGAGACAGTGATCCAGGTTAAAACCATTGCTTTCCATGGGATATGTAAGATGACTTTTTGTATAGGAATTATATATAAGGTTACAGATTAAATAGAATTTGCCCAGCTGGCCAGGCTGTAGCGGGAGAGCTTGCTCGCCGCCGAACAGGCCTTCCTGTTCGGCAGCGAGCAAGCCCATGGTCCCCGCCAGAGGGGGAAACCTCGACGGCGCCCCCGGGGACCGTGCGCCCGAAGCAGGCGCCTCAGTGGCCTCTGTGTTGGGCCGGCCCTGTGTAGGGGGTTAGTGTCAATTATTATTATTTTCAGTTCATGCACCAATAATCTGCAAGTCAGAAAAAATATTCAACAGTTTTGAAGTTTTAGCTTCATTCTTGACCCTTATCTGTCTTCTCTTGTTTGGATATATCCACCCAGGACTGTAGTCTGTTCTAAAGTTTAGAGAACTGTTTGGAACTCATCAAAGCCCATAAGTTAGAAGAGACAGTGATCCAAGTTAAAACCATTGCTGACAATTGGGCAATGAAACGGGACGAGAAACTGTGATGGTTCCCATCACACCTATTTTTCAGTTGTAAACATGGGAGTAAAGTGTTCAGAGTTCCCTTCTTTCAGGACATTTCTGCCTCTTTTCAACCCTGGAACCTGCGATGAGCTCCATGCCTCTCCAAGCTTGAGAAGAGGCTGAAGTGTCCTATCAGGGGAGAATTTCTCAATGTGATGAGGTCGATTACCAGAGTTCCCTCCTTTCAGGACACTTCTGCCTCTTTTCAACCATGGAGGGCTTTGAATGACGGCCAAAAGTAAGTTAATTCATGTGATGAGCTCAGTGCCTCTCCATGCTTGAAGAGAGGCTGAACTGTCCTATGACTGGGAAATTTCTCAATGTGAAAAGGTGATTAATGACACAGTTCAGGGAAATGCACCAATGCATCAGTAAACTTACTCCAGCTTTTCAGTTGAACTTTAAAGGTGGAACACAAGGTGCTTGACTTATTGCTGGTGTAGAGTTCAATATCTAGTAGTAAATATCTAGTAGTATCTAGTCGTAGTAAAACTAGTAGTAGGTTCACCATTTTACTGCATGGAAGCTGCCATGGACCACAGGGGAGCTACGTTGTGAATAGAATTTGGAGTCTGTTTAGTAAAGTCTGCTGAAAGGCCCCAGCATGGCCACGCAGGGAATAAGTGATTAGGTGTGCTTGTGTGTGGGTGTTCTCAAATTTTAAAATGTCAGGTCATGCCAAAAACAAACTAGAACAAGCAAAAAAGCAGCTGCTGTCTTTGACATCAGGAGGTCAATTAGCAATCAATGTAATCGTTGTATGAAAGACAGCTGGCTGTTTGCCCCAGAACCCCCTCCACTAATCGATTGGAGGACAAATGTGTGTTTGAACAAGATAAGGTTGAGTGGAATGAGTCAATTAAACAGCCCCCTCCCTTGTCTCTTCTGTGTACACAGAGGTGCCAGTTCACCCTTCATAGCCCCACCAATGGTTTTCCACAGACACATTAGCTCTTCTAAATGCATGCGCAGGAGACAAGAGATGAGGGACGGGGAGATATGAGAGGAAATAGATGACTGGCCTCCACAGAGTCATGCCCATCCTGTTGCTTAAATTGCTGGCAATCTTCAATACATTGCTGCCTCAATGTATACACTACTAGATGACTACTGATGTATAACAAAAGAATTGAACAGACTTGAGCAAAACTAGCTTTATTTTCAGGAGACCTTAGAAAGGCAAAACAGGGCAGTAAGCCTGCCCATGGAACTTCAGTGGCAAAAAGCAACATAGTAATGAAATAACGTACTAGTGTTGTGCTTTTGTATGGAATTGCTGTTCGTTTTGTGTAGTTTCATTTGTGTCGTCTCATTTTCATATTTCGTTCCCACTAATGAAAATGGGCCACCAATACGACACAAATTTTCATCTGCCTAATGAAAAACATGAAAATTATTGTGCCATTGGCAGCAATGGGAGGGTTTCCAAGGCTCGCCCCCCCCCCCCTCAGTTTTTGGACTAGAGGAGTGAAAATCACCACACACGGAGGGCATTTTGACCCCTTTTAGCCCACCAACTTTTAAAACATTTGGGTCTTCCCCAGAGTACTATTGTTATTAATAATAATATTATTGGGTGGTTGATGTTTTCCAGGCTGCATGGCCACGTTCCAGAAATATTCTCTCCTGATGTTTCGCGCTAATTAAGATGATTAATTACAACATTCACACTGGCCACCAACTGCACAGATATATAAACCCAACTTGCCTAGTTTCCAACAAACCTCACAACCTCTGAGGATGCCTGCCATAGATGTGGGCAAAACGTCAGGAGAGAATGCTTCTGGAACATGGCAATACATCCTGGAAAACATACAACCACCCTGCGATTCCGGCCATGAAAGCCTTCGACAATAATATTATTATTAACACCCATTGGCACACATCAGCTCTCATGGGAAGGCACTCCTCTCCCAGATTCAGCTTAGAGTTCCAGAGTAGCTATTGTTACTTATGTATATATATTATTATTAAGACTCGTTGGCACACATCAGATGTAATGGTAAGGCATTGCTCTCCCAGACTCAGCTTAGGGTGCCAAAATAACTATCGTTATTTATATTAATATTATTAATAACACCCAATGGTACACATCAGCTGTAATGGGAAAGCAGCCCTCTGTCAGTACCACCTTAGTGTTGCGGGGCCGAAACGAAAAGAAAACAAAAGCAAGTACAAGGACTGTGTGGCTTTCATTTTCGTCTCGCCTCTTGTTTCCTACAAAAATGTCGTCATTTGTTTTGTGTAGACAAACGGTCGAAATGAAATGATAGCACAAAGGAAACGAAGGAAAAAAATTGTGCACATGTCTATAACTTACCACAATCTTTCTTTATCTGTGAACCCTTGTGCCAAAATTATGGACTGGCATAAGTTGCAGAACAAAAGAGTCAACCAACAGTGGGTCCTTGGTATCCACTAAGGTTTGGTTTCATTATATACAATGGTGTAGTACAGTGTTTCTCAAACTGTGCTCCTCCAGGTGTTTTGAACTTCTGCTCCCAGAAATCCCAACCAGTTTACCAAAACATCTGGAGAAGCACGGTTTGAGAAACTCTGGTGTAGTATAATATCATGTCGAAGGCTTTCATGGCCGGAAACACTGGGTTGCTGTGACTTTTCTGGGCTGTATGGCCATGTTCCAGAAGCATTTTCTCTTGACGTTTTGCCCACATCTATGGCAAACATCCTCAAAGGTTGTGAGGTCTATTGACTTCATAATCTCTGAAGATGCCTGCCAGGACAAAACATCAGGAGAGAATGCTTCTGGAGCATGACCATACAGCCCGGAAAACTCACAGCAACCCATAATAATATCACTTATACAAAAAAGTAAAGTTGAGTGCTTTTTGTAATTATCATTCCAAGACTTCTGAAGTAGTTAGTTACCATTATAGCAAAATATTTTAAAAAGCAACAATTAGCTTTATCAAGTTTTTAAAAATAACTAGTTATAATAAGTTTTTATTGATAAAAATTGTGACTAGCTTTAACTAGTTCAAATGAGGTAACTTTTAAGTTCCAGGAAAACCTATTTGCTATGCAGATATGAAGTGAGATTAATGAGCAATTCAGTCCTCCCATAGTTTAGCGACATAATATTGATTCACTAATTTTAGAATCTCTTTCAGCACAGAGCAAGCTGCACAATAAACTGAGTTGTAAGAGAATTATTACCAACGGGAACTTTTCACCTTTGTTTGATGACCCAGTTCATTTCTGTACTTTTAGTATACTGATGAAGAGAAATGAAATGAACTCTTCCATGGTGGCTTTGAGCAAATCTTCTTTAACTGGAAGTGACGGCCTGCATCCGGCCTCCGTCCACCACGAACACCCTGCTGGCTTCATCCTCCTCTTCCTCGCGGTGAGTCAGGAAGGTCTCCCAGGGTGGGCTTCGCTTCCAGTGCCCCTGGCAGGGCAGGAGGGGGGCTACGTCTCACAGCCCTTTGCCCGAGTGTCGTCTCTTCAAGGTGAGAGAAACAGTTGGAGACCAAATTCATGCCTAACCACATATAGACCCTACTTGAGAAAGGAGATAAGGCAACAGTGTAATATTTTGGCTTCATGGGGTGACTAATTCAGCCAGAGATTTACAAACAGTGTATGTCACTGGGTTTGCTAGAACCCATTTGCTTTTGTAGGCAGAATCTTATCAGCTCTGTTTTACCAACATATCAAAATATTTTCCCTGAACACACAACCCTGTTACATCAAGTGAAATTAGGAGGGGGTTAAATATGTGAATAACTCAAACAAAAATAAGCTAGCAGCCTACTACATTCAAATAGGTTAGAGCACTGAACTAGAATTTGGGAGAGCCAGGTTTTGGGAATCAAAATCTCTCAGCCTGACTTGCTTTCTCTTTTGTTTAAGGCCATGGATCAAAGGCTGATATTTGTGGCCCAATCAAACTACTACTGTGTTTCCCCGAAAATAAGACAGTGTCTTATATTAATTTTTGCTCCCAAAGATGCTCTAGGTCTTATTTTCAGGGGATGTCTTATTTTTCCATGAAAAAGAATTCACATGTATTGTTGAACAAAAAATGAGCATTTATTATATACTGTACAGTAGTTGTCATCATAAACCACTATAACCAGACAAACTGTGAATCCTATCAAGAATTTCTTGTTACTACCATTATTTCCATGTACAACACTCGATGGTACGTACATTTACTGATCCTGCATGCTCTGGTGTTCTGTTCGGCAGGCCTGCTTCCAAACAAAAACTTTGCTAGGTCTTACTTTCGGGGGAGGTCTTATATTTAGCAATTCAGCAAAACCTCTACTAGGCCTTATTTTCTGGGGATGTCTTATTTTAGGGGAAACAGGGTAGAAAAGAAACCCCATTTGATAAATTTGAAGCAATATGATGGCCATTCATCAGTTTTGTTAAGCAGAAGTTTCTAATGCTTAGGGCAATGGTTCTCAACCTGTGGGTCCCCCAGATGTTTTGGCCTTCAACTTCCAGAAATCCTAACTGTTGGTAAACTGGCTGGGATTTCTGGGAGTTGCAGGCCAAAACACCTGGGGACCAACAGGTTGAAAACCACTGGCTTAGGGTGTCAATTGGGTTGGGTTGGGAGGACAATAGTTTTATAAACAAGCACCTTGGTATCCCTATGGATGTCCATAAACTAGCACAAACAATTCCTGGCATAAACTAGCATAAACAATTCCTCAAGCTCCCTTTTAATTGATTGGCAACACCCATCAATACCTTCCAATTTTGTTTCTTTTTCAGAATGGATTTATATGCGAAAAGTTCCTCCCACTGAAGTTCTTCTCAGGCAGTCACATTATTTGTATAATGCCTCTACCTGATTCCACCATTCCCACTCCTAAAAGAAGCAGTGATGGTCCTTCCTTGTTGGAAATCCTTCTTTCCATAAGGAAGGACTTCCATCGCTTCTTTGGTTGGGTATATTGCTGTAATTGCTGAATTACAGTAAATATTGTCTTTAAAAAAATAGAAGATTCAAAAGGGTAGGGCATGCCGTTCTCAAAAGGCAGCATTATAGTCACAGTGCAGAGAAAAATGTGTAACTAAAATTCTAATGTGGAGTGTGATAAAGACTAATGCATCACCAATATGCTTCCATAAACTTACTTACTCACTTAGGTGATCCCTTGTTGTCCGGGTATGATAGCCTTCCACAGTGAGGACATCGGTTTCCAGGTGGAAGGTGGTCCCAGTCAGGGTTGGCTTGGCACACCTTCCTCTTGCCACATTTCTCCCTTTCACCCTCCATTCGTGCCTCTTCAAATTCCACAGCACTGCTGGTCACAGCTGACCTCCAGCTAGAGTGCTCAAAGGTCAGGGCTTCCCAGTTCTCAGTGTCTATGCCACAGTTTTTAAGATTCGCTTTAAGCCCATCTTTAAATCTCTTTTCCTGTTTATCAACATTCTATTTTCCGTTCTTGAGTTGAGAGTAACTGCTTTGGGACACGGTGATCAGGCAACGTGGCCTGTCCAGCGGAGTTGATGGCGTAGGAGCATCTCTTCAATGCTGGCGGTCTTTGCTTCTTCCAGCACGCTGACATTTGTCTGCCTGTCTTCCCAAGATAGTGGCAGGATTTTTTAGAGGCAACGCTGATGGAATCGTTCCAGGAGTTGAGTGTGATGTCTGTAGGCAGTCTACGTTCCGCAGGCATATAACGGCATTGGGAGGACAATAGTTTTATAAACAAGCACCCTGGTATCCCTACAGATGTCCATAAACTAGCATGATTATGTCAGTACATCAGGCTTGTGTGATAAAGTCCTGAGAGTGGTAAGGTATATTTTTAAAAAGTATGTTGTTTCTATTGTGTAGTTGTATAACTAAATCCCCCTTTCTGAATTTCCAAAGAACTGAAGAGCAGGAGAGTGTGCAATGATGCCTCCATTGCTCTCCTCGTAGTGAAATGTTTTGTGACAGACATCTGCAACAGAGGTTTGCAGGGTTCTCTGTCATTGCCTGTTACAAAATACACAAATTATAAACATTCATTCCAAAACGTCCACTATTATAAGTGTAGCTTGCAAGATCATCAACACTGAACGGATTGCAGACTATATATTTTTAAAATAGTAAACTTTCTGTGTCATCTACATTACAGTAAACATTCTGTGTCATCTACATTTGTCCTCATGACAAAATGGTGTGAAGGAGAGCCAGGCATACCAACATGAGCTCATCAATGGAAAGGGAAGAAATATATACTTTGCCCAATTGGCATAGCAGTTCAATCCAAGCCAGTGCAGAAGACATTATACATGCATAGGTACATTTGTATTTCATTTCTGCAGTTGAGATTCATTGCTCTATTTACATTGGAGAAACCAGTCAGGAAAGGTCAGTGATAATTAAAATCAATTAAGTTATTGATGGAGTTAGAAATTTTCCTAAGGAAAAGGGACAACTTAATTAAATTTGTTGCTTAAATACCCTGAATTTATCAGATCCCATCTGATCTTGGAAGCCAAGAAGGGTCAGGTTAGTAATTGCAAAGGACACTGCCAATTACTTATTTCAGAGGAAGGGATTGACATTCAAGACAACTTCCTTGCCTAAGAAAACCCTCTGAAATTAATTTGGTCACCATAAATCAATATGCGATTTGAAGGCTCAAACTTTACCTTTTAATTAAATTTATTATATTTTTTGATGGAAGTTCAGCATAAATGTATTCCTAAAAGTAGGTTTTTAATAACCTAATTAGTTAAATGGGAGTTAATACTAAAGAATCAATAGAGTTTATCTTTCTTGCTGTACTTTCCCAAAAGTCTAGTAATCCCAGATTTTTGGCAAAACTATTCTTATTTCTGTTAATTCTGCAGAAGTCAAAAATAAGTGTTTAGATTAAAACACAATAAGTGGTGCAACGGGTTAAACCCTTGTGCCGGCTGAACTGCTGACCTGAAGGTTGCCAGTTCAAATCCACAAGACAGGGTGAGCTCACATCTGTCAGCTCCAGCTTGCAGGGACATGAGAGAAGCCTCCTAGCAACACATCCAGGCATTCCCTGGGCAACGTCTCTGTAGACGGCCAATTCTCTTACACCAGAAGCGACTTGCAGTATATTCTCAAGTTGCTTCTGACACAATAAAAAACACAATAAAAAGTGAACAAGAGGTCAGAGTTTTCGAAATTCATGCAGCTGTTTCCTTCTCCCCCAACTTAAAATAAAGAATAGGGAATGAGGGGAGCAACATCAGGGTTGCCCTTTTTCCATTTCATTTTGCTAGGTCTTTTAGAGTAGGTATAAATGGCAATTTAACTTAAACTTAATAATTATTTTCTCCCATTCCAGTGTTAATGTAATTGAATTGTTTATCTTATCTAAATGCATTCACCATTTCCTACTAACTTTGCTGTCTGAGGAAGGTGTGCTCCGGCATGGGAGCTTTAGTCCAAAAGTAGTATTCACTGGTCCAACCAAGGATGCGTTGAGCTGTCTCCATGTTCCTATACTTTTCTATACCGGGAACCATATCTAAGGATTTCCTCCCCTCTTGAGGACTTGATAGGATTCCCTCTTTCTCCACCTGCGCCCCAATCATATTAAGTGGGGTAAGGGAGCTGCAAGAGATGAGTTGTTTGCTCACACACAGAGATTTTAGATTGCTCTGCATTTCACTGAGTAAACAGAAGCGTTGTAGAGGGACCCATTTAGCTATTGCCACTCTGGTTAATGCACACAGCATGGCCCTGTCATTTGGAACAACTGCCAAAGGTTAAAATACGGTCTAAAATGTTGTACAGCTTGTGGAAGAGGGTCATCAGGCGTGCTCCTGATGTGCATCCTGAGATGAGCAAAAGGCAAGTTTCCATCCAATTTGCTAGGAAAGCAATTGAGAACAATTTTCCAAAGGTCAAAAAAAGGGGTGTTTCCTATGGCGCAGGGATGCTTTTTGGCTGAATTCCAAAGATAAAGTAAGAAAAAGGAATAGGGATAGCGGAGTAATCTATTCTCAAGTCTCCAGAGCCACCATATGGGATTTTTGTTTGCTTTGTTTAGTAGTACACACAACATTGGAGACATACATATATTGAACATGCACCAGATCCCATCGGATCTTGTAAGTTGTCCCTGGCTATTATCTGGGAGAGAGAACACCAGGGAATTCTATTCTATTCTATTCTATTCTATTCTATTCTATTCTATTCTATTCTATTCTATTCTATTTATTTATTTGCAGTATTTATATTCCGCCCTTCTCACCCCAAAGGGGACTCAGGGCGGATCACATTGTACACATCATTGGCAAACATTCAATGCCATATACACATAGAACAGAGACAGAGACAGATGCCGAGGCAATTTAAACCTTCTCCAGCTTCCAGCTTCCTGAGGGTATGCTTGATTCCGGCCACAGGGGGAGCAGCTGCTTCATCATCCACTGTGATTGCACTTCCTCATTCCAACAGCGGCTGGATGATTTTTATGGTGTTGTAAATTAGCCTCCCCACATATAAGTGGTACCTAAATTTCCTACTTGATAGATGCAACTATCTTTCAGGTTGCTTAGGTCAGCAACGAGCACGGGCTATATTTTATTTTTAATTGTCGGGTGCTCACCTCGACACGGGCTGGCCTCGAACTCATGACCTCTTGGTCAGAGTGATATACTGCAGTTGGCTGCTAACCAGCCTGCACCACAGCCCAGCCCCTAGGTACAGGGAAAAGAAGTACCAAATCACCTCTGAGCATGCCTAACCTAAGAAAACTCTATGAAATTCATGGAGTTGTCATAAATTGACAGATTACCTAAAAGTACACATACACACACACACAGAACCCACTGTAGTAGTCCCAATAGTTAGGGGTTTCCTTGCCCTCGAAGTCTGAACACTGCAATACTGAATACTGAAACAGATGCTGTGAGAAAACCCAGAGGTCTTGTTTTGTCCTTCTTCTGTAATTCTGAGCTCAGCAAAGGGTTATTTTCACGAACTACAAGTCCCAGCATCCCTTAGCTAGCCTAGTTATTTCCCTAATCTCTCTTAATTCACTTGCAAATACTATGGCAGGGAAGGGGGCTAAATTTTCAAGTACATAATTTATGACTTTGGCATGATACATTGCTTAACTCTGACTGCATGTGAGGGTATGGATCCCTCCCCCCAGGTGATTTTTAATGTCATTTCCCAAGGACTGCATTGTGTGTAGGAGGGCAAAGCAAGCATGTGTTGTAGTCAGGCCTTTGAAGCACAGCGTGGCAGGTGGGAGCAGGTTAAGCTTTTGCCAAATTGACATCTACTTCTGCCATATACAAAAGAACAAACAGAACAAATATGATTCATTTGCCCTGATTATTAGGAACACCTGCTACACCATTGTCATCTGGAACCGTATCTTGCTTCTGTCTGGTGTGGTGCCTTTAAGTTCTGCTGTGAGTAAATAATAGGGCAATTATTATTCTCGTCCCAAACTACAGCACACAGTCTAGAGAATCCCTTTGTAGGAAATATACTGTGTTAGCTGTTTTCATGGGGGAAAATATATAGTCTGGTTCCATGCACAATTGCTTAGGGGAGCAGAGTTCAACCTCCTAGTACTACACCTGACATACCCTTGCCTTTTCAGCCATTATAGTATGTCTGCCTTACCCACAGACGACCTGCAATCCTATGCTCATGTACTTGTGAGTAAGCCCCGTTGAACCCAAAGGCATCAAGAGCTCTTATGGGTTGGGAGGCAATACAGAAATACAACCAAGCAACCAATCAATACTTACATCTGGACAGACATATCTAAGATCGGGTTGCACATTACAACAGGTGCAGGGACATGTTTGGCTTTCTCAGAAGAACAAGCCAACAGAGCCAAAAGTAAATCATCATGAAAGTTATAGTTTAAAGTTCAGGAAGTCCAAGGGAAACAAGCTTTAGGAGGCATGAGCATAGTCCAGCCTCGCAGGGTATGCTGGACTGCAACTACTAACCATCTCAGCATTTAATGTCTTTTTAAGCTAACTTTTAAGAGTTTATCATATGATGTGTTATGTTTATTTAAGTTTAATTTTCAGTTATTTTGTCAGTTAATTTTATAATTTTATATTGAGATTGTTTTATCCACTGTTTTGATTTCTTATTTGTTTGTTTTCGGCATTGAATATTTGCCACTTTGTTACTTTGCTGGAAACCGCCCTGAGTCCCCTCAGGGGGAGATGGGGTGGGTTATTGTGATGATCCATGGGCCTTGTAGTCCTGCTCATGACATTGTGATGCCTGATGAAGAAGAAAACTTGGGTTTTTTACCTTCCCAGTCAGAACTGGATTCTTCCCAGACAGATTCTTCCCAGCCAGATCTGGGAACCTTGCACCTGCAAGAGGGTTATGTTCCAGAAGTATGTCAAACAAACACTGAGGCTACATCTCCTGTGTTTTCTCGCCATGAGTTTTGTAAACAACAGAGAGGTTTGGAAGCGTTTTGGAGTGTGGTGCCATCTATACACAGATGACACCCTATTATTCCTTTCCACCTAATTTCAAGGAAGTGGTTCCTGTGCTAAACCAATGCCAGTCAGTTGTAATGGACTGTGTGAGGGCAAACAAATTGAAGCTTAATCCAGACAAGACAGAGGTGCTCCTAGTCAGTCATAAGATGGATCTGGGAATAGGGATCCAGCCTATGCTGGATGAGGTTACACTCCCCCTGAAGACACAGGTCTGCATTTTGGGGTTCCTGGATTTGGCTCTGAACTTGGAGGCCCAGGTATCAGCAGTGACCAGAAGTAGTGCTTTTTTACAGTTAAAGCTAGTGTGCCAACTGCGCCTGTTTCTGGAGAAATCGGATATAGTCACAGCGGTACATGCTTTGGTTACATCCCGATTGGATTACTGTAATGCACTCTACATGGGGCTGCGTTTGAAATGTGCTCAAAAACTTCATTTTGTCCAAAAAGCAGCAGCCAGACTGCTAACTGGAGCTGGCTACAGGGAGTGTACAACTCCTCTATTGTGACAGCTCCACTGGCTGTCAACACACTTCCAGACACAATTAAAAGTGCTGGTTTTGACCTACAAAGCCCTATATGTCTCCGGTCCAGGTTATCTGAAAACCAGATCTCTTTGTATGAACCTGGGAGACATCTACATTCTACTGGGGAAGCCTTCTCTCAGTCCCACCACCCATTCAAGCTCACTCAATGGGAGCACGGAAGAAGGCCTTTCAGTGGCTGCTCCCAGACTGTGGAACTCTCTCTCAAGAGAGCAGAATGGCTCCATCCCTGCTGGACTTCCGCAGGCAGGTCAAGACCTTTTTCTACCAACAGACTTTTCAAGAAAGGTAAGGGGCAGGCTCTGGGGAGGTTGGGTGGGATATGGAATATGAGTTTTAATGGCCATTTTAGTCTATTTACTGTATTTTAATTCTATTTTTACCATAGTTACTATTTTTTAAACTTTTGTATTGCTCTTTTTAAACTGTCTAGTGTGGACAGATGTTAGCTGCCTTGAGTCCCCATGGGGAGAAAGGTGGGATATAAATAAAGATGACTCAGGAACTATATGTATATATTTTCAGTGGTGGAATAAAGGCCAAATTCTATTGAGTAAATCAAAAACAAAAGCTGACATCCAGTTAATGACTTACGATGGTGTATGTTGGATTTATATCATCATTCATCTCATTGAAGAGCTCAGTTATTATCTCCTAATCTTAAAAAACACAAACAACTTCCTTGAGGACTCACCCTTACCACCCCACTCTATGACCATTTAGTGACCAGTAGAGACTGAGAGGTAATGAAGAAAATGTCCAGCTATGTTCTCATGAATGTCACCATTCTGTCTGACTAAATGAACATAAATAGTTTCCTTTTCTGTTCTACTTTTCCAGCCAATTTTATAGTGCCTTGGGCCCTCTCTCCAACTCTCACTTCCCCCTTTGTTCTGAGTTTTCTTCAGATGCTACAAACTAAAGTTCAAAGGAATTTGAAAAGGAGTAGAACATTGCTCTTCCCAGTAGTCTTGCACAAAAGCAAACTGCTGTATCATCTCCTGACTTATGCATACTTCTCCATTAACAACTTGGCCTCTGCGTATGGTTATTGGTGCTCTGTAGCCCGGGTCGTGACAGTTTGACTCCGCCACCCTAAGCACCAATTAACCTCGGCCAGAATGTCTACCGGAGCCGGACCTGGACCGGGCGGCCAGCCGATTACCTACACCATCGACAAGGATGAGGTGGACCGAATCCGTGATAAGCTCAATGCACAGGATGGGGAAATAAAGGGTTTGAAGGAACGCGGAATCCGTCTTCCGGCCATGGCGTTGCCAACCAAGTTTACTGGAGAAGCTTCTAAGGTTCATGTTTTCCGTCGCCAATGTCAAGCTTATCTAGAGGCCCGTGCTGCCGAGTTTCCCCAAGAAGACATCAAGGTGGCGTGGGTTTACAGTCTTCTAGACGGGCCAGCGGCCAACTGGGCGACGGCACTGTTCGACCAAGCCTCTCCACACCTAAGATCAGCGCAACGCTTCTTGGACCACCTTAAGGAGACTTGGGGAATCGAGGACAATTTGGAGGCAGCCGGTCACAAACTCCGCCGCCTCTTCCAAGGAGACAGACCCATGTCTCAGTACATAGCCGAGTTCCGAGTGCTGGCCCACAACACCGGCTGGAACGATGTTGCCCTCAGAGGACAATTTCGGGAGGGTCTCAACATTGAAATGCTGGAGGAAATCTCCAAGGTGGATCCTCCCCAAACGCTTGAAGCACTCATCGATCAATGTTTACGGGCTGAAGTCATGATTGCCAACAGGAAACAGTGGGTACGAGGCCAGAGCGGTAGAGCTGGGGCAAAACCCCCCGCTCCCGCCAGCGTTCAGCCGCGTCCAGTGTGGAGACCCCCACCACCATCCCCATACCCCAGAGGGAGCGAGGAGGTGCCGATGCAGTTGGGCAATGTGCGTCCCAGATTAGATGCCGCCGAGAAGGCCCGCCGCCAACGCCTAAATCTCTGTTGGTATTGCGGAAATGGGGGCCACTTCGCCAGAGAGTGCCCAGCCAAAGGGAAGCCCGCCGCCCGTCTTGCGGCGGCGTCCTCCACGGAGACGAAGGCGTCTGAGACGGCTGGCACACAGCCGGCGGGGGAAGCCAACGACCGGGCGTAGAGAGGCTCGCCAACCCGGTCAAGAAACCCATTCAAGAGCCGCCAACCGGGGTCCTGTTCCTTCTAGTGGTCACCTTATGGTCAGCAAAAAAGGGACCCGTCATGATCCACGCCATGATAGACTCAGGAGCTACCAACAATTTCATTGATAGAGAGTATGCCGACTCTCTGGGATTACAATATCATGACTTCAAGAATGCCCGTGTGGTGCAAGCCATCGATGGCCGCCCTCTCAAGACGGGCCCCGTAAGCCAGTGGTCGGAACCCACCAGGATGTGGATAAGGGAACATATGGAAGAAATTTCCTTCTTTGTTACTGAGGTTCCCCATTTCCCTGTGATTTTGGGGATTCCATGGCTGACACTTCACGACCCAAGCATCTCCTGGTCCAACAGAGAACTGCAGTTTGCTTCAAAGTACTGCCAAAACCATTGCCTCGTAGCCAAGGTCTGCCATGCCACAGACACCGAGCCCATTATCACCTTGCCAAAGAAGTACTCCGAGTATTGGGATGTATTCAATGAAAAAGAAGCCGAAAAATTACCCCCACATAGACCTTATGACTGTGCCATTGACTTGGTGGAGGGGGCCCCGATCCCGCGAGGGCATCTCTACTCCCTGACTGAACCAGAGCAAGAAGCTCTCAGGGAATTCATAGAGACAAACCTTCGCAAGGGATTCATCAGACCCTCTCAATCCCCAGCCGCCTCCCCAGTGATGTTTGTGAAGAAGAAGTCAGGGGAATTACGCTTGGTGGTGGACTATAGAGCATTGAACAATATCACTAAGCGGAACAGCTATCCCCTGCCCTTAATCTCGGATCTACTAGACCGACTTCGAGGAGCCAAGGTCTACACCAAGCTGGACCTGCGGGGGGCTTATAATCTAGTTCGCATCAGAGAAGGGGACGAGTGGAAGACCGCCTTCCAGACTAAATTCGGATTATTCGAGTCCCGAGTTATGAATTATGGTTTATGCGGAGCTCCCGCAACGTTCCAGCATTTTGTCAATGACATTTTTCAGGACTATCTAGATCGGTTCTTGATCATCTACCTGGACGATTTTTTGGTGTTTTCTAGATCACAATCAGAACATGAGAACCACGTTAAAATGGTGTTACAACGATTGCGGGATCATGGACTTTATGCCAAGCTGGAAAAATGTGCTTTTGATCTACAAGAGGTAGATTTCCTGGGGTACCGCATCTCGCCTCTAGGGCTCTCCATGGACCCGACAAAAGTTTCAGCAGTATTGGAATGGCGGGCGCCAACCAACAAGAAAGAGGTGCAGCGATTCTTAGGGTTCGCGAACTATTACCGCAAGTTCATTCCAGATTTTGCCCGCTGGTCTGACCCAATCACCAGCTGCATCCGTGGAAAACAGCCCTTCCGCTGGACTGATCAAGCAGAGAAAGGGTTCCAGCAACTAAAGAAATTATTCACATCCCAGCCAATCCTTCAGCATCCAGATCCTGAAACCCTTTTTGTGGTGCAAGCGGACGCCTCTGATGTGGCAATTGGGGCTGTGCTCCTACAACCGGTGGGAGATCACCTTCATCCTTGTGCCTATTATTCTCGTCAACTAACCGCACCAGAGAGGAACTATACCATTTGGGAAAAAGAACTATTAGCCATAAAGGCAGCTTTTGAAACTTGGAGACATTGGCTAGAAGGGGCCAAATTTCCCATTGAAGTCCACACTGATCATCGGAATCTAGAACATCTAAGAACTGCCCGCAAGCTAAATCAGAGGCAGCAACGTTGGGCTTTATTCTTTGAACGTTTCAACTTCCAGATTCATTATGTGACCCCAGCCCAAACCAAGCAAGCAGACGCCCTGTCACGTAAACCGGAATACGCTGCAGGACGCAAGGAGACCTTTGAATCCCAACTACTACAACCCGAGAACTTTGCCACGCTCACAGTGGGGAACACCAAATCCACTCCCATTGATTCAACTCCCTCTACTCCAGGACCCATCTGTGCTCAAGAAATCAGGGCTAGTCAGCAAGCAGATGCCTGGGCGCAGGACCAACTTCGTCAAGGTCTGCATTTTCCCTTTTCGCTTAAAGATGGACTGCTTTGCTATAGAAATCATGTTTATATCCCACCCGGACCGGGCAGGGAAAAAGCACTTCGTCTGTGTCATGACTGCAAACCAGCAGGGCATTTCGGACTATTTAAAACCATGCATCTGATCCTAAGAGATTTCTGGTGGCCCAAGATCCGCAAAGATGTGGAAAAATATGTCAACACCTGCCCAGTATGCCAGCGCTCCAAGATAAGAAGGGAGAAGCCCTCAGGGCTTCTACACCCCCTTCCTACCCCATCTCGCCCATGGGAAATAATTTCTGCGGATTTTATCACTGACTTACCACCTTCCTGTGGATTCACCACGATCCTAGTGGTGGTGGACCTTTTCACCAAGTTAGCCCATTTCATTCCCTGTGAAGGCCTTCCCACGGCCCAAGAGACTGCAGATTTATTCCTCCAACATGTTTTCAGACTACATGGATTGCCCAAGAGTTTGGTCACAGACCGTGGATCCCAATTCACCTCTCGTTTCTGGAAGGCACTACAAAAACTATTGGGCATAGACTCTCGTTTATCTTCAGCTCATCATCCCCAAACGGATGGGCAAACGGAGCGCACCAATGCCACTTTGGAACAGTACCTTCGCTGTTATGTAAACTACCAACAGGACAATTGGGCTTCTCTGTTACCACTGTCGGAGTTTGCCTACAACAATGGAGTCCAGGCTTCTACAAAAGAAACGCCGTTCTTTGCAAACTACGGCTTCCATCCACGTTTCTTTCCCCCTGTCATTGAAACTTCAGAAGTTCCCGCAGCAGAGGATTGGCTGCAGGAACTCACAGCGGTGCAACAACTTTTGCTCCAGCAACTGGACCAAGCCAAGGAGGACTATAAACGTCACGCGGACAAACATCGCCAGCCGGGCCCCGAAATCAAGGTAGGAGATCGGGTTTTTCTGTCCACTCGCTTTTTGCCCTCCCATCGCCCTTGCCGGAAGTTAGATGCCCGTTTCATTGGCCCCTATCCAGTGGTGGCGCAATTAAACCCCGTGACTTTCAAACTCCAACTTCCGCGTTCAATGCGCATTCACCCAGTGTTTCACCGCTCCCTGCTCCTTCCGGCGGATGGTGTGCGGCCAGATGTAGACCGGCCGGCCCCCGTCCCTATTTTGGTGGATGTGGAGGACGAGTTCGAGGTTCAGGACATTTTGGATTCTCGCTTTCACCGCCGCCGCCTGCAATATCTCATTGACTGGGTGGGTTTTGGCCCTGAGGAACGCTCTTGGGAAGACGCCTCCACAGTCCATGCCCCTGATCTAACCCGTCGCTTTCATCAGACCTATCCCGCCAAGCCGCGACCTCGCGCCTCGGGGAGAGAGTCCCAGTTTGGGAGGGGGCTTGAGGAGGGGGATAGTGTGATGACCCATGGGCCTTGTAGTCCTGCTCATGACATTGTGATGCCTGATGAAGAAGAAAACTTGGGTTTTTTACCTTCCCAGTCAGAACTGGATTCTTCCCAGACAGATTCTTCCCAGCCAGATCTGGGAACCTTGCACCTGCAAGAGGGTTATGTTCCAGAAGTATGTCAAACAAACACTGAGGCTACATCTCCTGTGTTTTCTCGCCATGAGTTTTGTAAACAACAGAGAGGTTTGGAAGCGGCCTCGCGCAGGAGTGCTAGAATAATTGCTAAGAATTTAGCCAATTAAGCCTGCTTTCCATGAGAATCTTTAAGGAGTCAAACATCTGGTCTCAGAGATTAGCTTTCGTTTCTGGTTCCCAGAGAACTGCTCTCGGCGGGAAAGTTAGACTCTATATAGGTGTTTTACCCGCGGAGTAACTTTGCGGAGTCAATTCGTCAGCCTCCGGAGCGAGTTGTGTCTGGACAGCGCGCTCCGATCCAAGCCTCGTTCCTGTTCAAGCCTTGTTCTTGTTTTCAAGCCTTCGCTCCTGTTTCCCAGCCTTGTTTACCTACGGA
Source organism: Anolis carolinensis (assembly GCF_035594765.1). Taxonomy (NCBI): domain Eukaryota; kingdom Metazoa; phylum Chordata; class Lepidosauria; order Squamata; family Anolidae; genus Anolis; species Anolis carolinensis. Next base: position 24,394,783 of record NC_085846.1, on the reverse strand, counting down.
CCTAGCCTCGCCTTTCAGGACTAAACCTTGCCTTGTTTCACGGATTTTACCAAGTAATTCCACGGATCTTGTTCTTGTTCCTTGTTACCTTGTGCCACGATTCAAGCCTTGTTTTCAAGTATCAAGTTAATTCCTAGCCTTGCTCAAGTTCATGGACTAAAGGACCTTGTCATCTCCCCTCACTTTGCCTGGCAAAGTGAGTGTTTCGGTTATTGGATTACAACTTTGGACCTTAATATTTCATATTGGACATTATTTCTTTGGACTAATTTTGACCTTTCCTGAAAGGTCTGCTTCTGGACTAACTTTTACATTTGCTTTTATTAACTTTATATATTTCCTTAATAAAGATATTAGATAGAATCTGGCCTCTGCGTATGGTTATTGGTGCTCTGTAGCCTGGGTCGTGACAGTTATAAATAAAGATTATTATTATTATTATTATTATTATTATTATTAGGAGCTGCAGTGGTGCAATGGATTAAACCCTTGTGCCGACTGAACTGCTGACCTAAAGATCTGAAGGTTGGCAATTCAAATCTGCAAGATGGGGTGAGCTGCCATCTGTCAGCCCCAGCTTCAATGTGGGGATATGAGAGAAGCCTCCTACAAGATGGTAACACATCCAGATGTCCCTTGGGCAACATCTCTGTAGACGGCTGATTCTCTCACACCAGAAGCGACTTGCAGCACATTACCAATTCGCCTCTGTCCTGATAAAAAAAATTATATCATTATTACTAGCATTTTTTGGCTAGTTGAAATGGTTGTCAGTTGCTTGGGTTCCCTTTCTTCATCTTTTTGAAGATGGGAGAGCATTCACTCTCATTCAGTTTCCTAGGATCTCCCTTTTTCTCCAAGAATTCCCAAATATTGACAGAGACTCTGAGGTTATCTTCATGACTGTAAGGTGTTAATCTGGTCCTCAAAATCTGAATTCTTTTAGAGTAATTTTACAACCCTAGTACCTGTTCTGGTCTGACATCACCATACTACACAATTTGTCCTATTTCACCCATTTATACATAGGCTTCAGCATCTTGGAGAGCCCCTTTAAACCCTAGGTTAAAACCTGGAACATCCACCCTGTAAGATACCAGCTTCACACTCTTAAGGAAAGAAACAACAGGCTTACATATGTGAACAAAATGGGAAAGCCATATGGAGGGAAGCAATCTATTTCTGGTACTTAGAAATGTGAGTGAGGGGCCCAAAGTTTCTCATGATCAGCAACACCCCTTGCATGAACCAGTGTCCACCCGGCAGTTAGTCCCTCATAAATCACAGCACACAATTTGGACCACGTGGCACCAGATGCTGAGAAAACAAACATAGCGCCTAATGGGCACTATAGAGAAGCAGATGGTTACAGATAAACCAGTGAGCTGGATTCTCCATAAGATAGGCAGGGAGGTCCAAAGAGCAGCAATTGCAGGAAAGCCTTGATATGTATCATGATAAGCCTGAATGATATTATGACTCAGTCTCGTTGCATCACATGATCATTTTCATTAGGATGCATGTTCATCCAGTATACAATATCATAATCATATTGCCTTAATACTCTTTTAATCCTGGGATTTGTAGTTTGGGAAGGTAATTAAATTTCTCTGTGATAGTAGTTCAAGGTAATGCACTGGAGCAGTTTTTCTCAGGGGTTTGATTACTACAGTGAATTTTCTCTGAGACTTGTGGGAGATGGTCCAAAACAATAGCACTCTGTGAGGAGCTTGCCCACCATTTTGCAGATAAGATCACATGGATTCACTCTGACTTAGATGCCACAGTTGATACAGCTCCGGTGGATGTAACCTTGGCACCTGCTTGTCCATTGTTGATGGATACCTTTCAGTTTCTGCAACCTGAGGATGTGGGCAGGATTCTTGTAGAGGTGAGAGCCACCACATGTGCTCTAGACCCTTGCCCTTCCTGGCTCATTAAACAGGCCAGAGCGGGGCTGGTGGAGTGGGTCAGGGAAGTGATTAATGTCTCCCTACATCATCAGGGCAGGGTCCCCGCAGGCCTCAAGGAGGCTGTAGTAAGACCACTTCTTTACAACCTTCCTTAGATCCCTCCGTACTGAACAACTACAGACCAATCTCCAACCTCCCATTTTTAGGCAAGATTCTGGAGCGTATGTTGGCTTCACATCCAATGGTTCATGGATGACGCAGATTATCTAGATTAATTTCAGTCTGGTTTCAGACCTGATTATGGACAAAGACAGCTTTGGTCACCTTGGTGGGTGACCTGCGCAGAAAGCTAGACATGGGGAGAGTTGGTTCTCCTGGAACTCTCAGCGGCTTTCAGTACCCTTGAACATGATATCCTTCTGGGTCACCTTTCTGGGATGGGGCCTGGAGGTACTGTTCTTCTGTGGCTCCATTCCTTCCTGGAGGACTGTACCCAGAAGGTGGTGCTGGGGAACTTCTGTGGCCATTGGCCTATGGGGTCCCTCAGGGCTCTATGCTGTCCGTCATGCTGTTTTCAACATATACATGAAACCACTGGGAAAGGTCATCCAGAGTTTTGGAGTGTGGTGCCATCTATACACAGATGACACCCTATTATTCCTTTCCACCTAATTTCAAGGAAGTGGTTCCTGTGCTAAACCAATGCCAGTCAGTTGTAATGGACTGTGTGAGGGCAAACAAATTGAAGCTTAATCCAGACAAGACAGAGGTGCTCCTAGTCAGTCATAAGATGGATCTGGGAATAGGGATCCAGCCTATGCTGGATGAGGTTACACTCCCCCTGAAGACACAGGTCTGCATTTTGGGGTTCCTGGATTTGGCTCTGAACTTGGAGGCCCAGGTATCAGCAGTGACCAGAAGTAGTGCTTTTTTACAGTTAAAGCTAGTGTGCCAACTGCGCCTGTTTCTGGAGAAATCGGATATAGTCACAGCGGTACATGCTTTGGTTACATCCCGATTGGATTACTGTAATGCACTCTACATGGGGCTGCGTTTGAAATGTGCTCAAAAACTTCATTTTGTCCAAAAAGCAGCAGCCAGACTGCTAACTGGAGCTGGCTACAGGGAGTGTACAACTCCTCTATTGTGACAGCTCCACTGGCTGTCAACACACTTCCAGACACAATTAAAAGTGCTGGTTTTGACCTACAAAGCCCTATATGTCTCCGGTCCAGGTTATCTGAAAACCAGATCTCTTTGTATGAACCTGGGAGACATCTACATTCTACTGGGGAAGCCTTCTCTCAGTCCCACCACCCATTCAAGCTCACTCAATGGGAGCACGGAAGAAGGCCTTTCAGTGGCTGCTCCCAGACTGTGGAACTCTCTCTCAAGAGAGCAGAATGGCTCCATCCCTGCTGGACTTCCGCAGGCAGGTCAAGACCTTTTTCTACCAACAGACTTTTCAAGAAAGGTAAGGGGCAGGCTCTGGGGAGGTTGGGTGGGATATGGAATATGAGTTTTAATGGCCATTTTAGTCTATTTACTGTATTTTAATTCTATTTTTACCATAGTTACTATTTTTTAAACTTTTGTATTGCTCTTTTTAAACTGTCTAGTGTGGACAGATGTTAGCTGCCTTGAGTCCCCATGGGGAGAAAGGTGGGATATAAATAAAGATGACTCAGGAACTATATGTATATATTTTCAGTGGTGGAATAAAGGCCAAATTCTATTGAGTAAATCAAAAACAAAAGCTGACATCCAGTTAATGACTTACGATGGTGTATGTTGGATTTATATCATCATTCATCTCATTGAAGAGCTCAGTTATTATCTCCTAATCTTAAAAAACACAAACAACTTCCTTGAGGACTCACCCTTACCACCCCACTCTATGACCATTTAGTGACCAGTAGAGACTGAGAGGTAATGAAGAAAATGTCCAGCTATGTTCTCATGAATGTCACCATTCTGTCTGACTAAATGAACATAAATAGTTTCCTTTTCTGTTCTACTTTTCCAGCCAATTTTATAGTGCCTTGGGCCCTCTCTCCAACTCTCACTTCCCCCTTTGTTCTGAGTTTTCTTCAGATGCTACAAACTAAAGTTCAAAGGAATTTGAAAAGGAGTAGAACATTGCTCTTCCCAGTAGTCTTGCACAAAAGCAAACTGCTGTATCATCTCCTGACTTATGCATACTTCTCCATTAACAACTTTGGCCATCTTGACCTTATTTTGATGTTGTTTGACTACACATATCCCTACTTCCATGTGTGAAATGTTGGAAGGTTACATCCTAATACCCAATATGCACATGTATCATACCTGGCAAATTGTGGAAACATCAAGGAAGAAAATGGAACAGGAGGGAAGACACTTTCCTTGTTTCAGTACCTGAAATAGCATGAAATCTGGTTATTTATGACAAGTGATGTCTCAGACTCATAGCTGCTGGGGGAAATCAATTTCCCTTCATCCAATGCATGTCCTGGATCTTTTTTCAGCCTTCCAGGCATCTACTATACAATGGTACACCTGCAGCTATCATAATGGAGAATTGATACAGCCCTAAACAAATACATATTAACACTAATGGATCTTTGGTAATGGCATGACAGGTGGTGTTATACAGAACGGTGGAGGTGAGAACCTCCGGGGAGTATAGACATCATCCAGTCCTTGAGTGTTCCAGGTGGCTGGGCCAGCAATTACGGGTTCCCAAATGCCACAGGGAAAGCTTGAGTTCCCTTCAATGTCCAGGAACCAGATGCTGGGACAAGAACCTGGCACCGTCCTTTTCCAATGTTCAGTGCTCTTTGCTTGCATTGATTACTTAATAACAGTTGCTCATCCAGTAGTGAGAACCTATTACTAAGCCAATAAGCAGCAGTAGGGAAAAATCTGAAATACAACCTGCATCGTGCCTTAAGCAATTGCAGCTGTTATTTTTCATGTTAGTCGGATGATGAACATAGCCCACATTTTAGCCTTAGCTTTAAAAGAACTATTCAAGGTACTGACCATGTGTAAGTGAACCTTCAAGTTGCCTGACAGTTATGGTGACTTCATAAGTTCAGTAGGGTTTTCTTGGGCAAGGAATACTCATAGGTGGTTTTGCCAGCTCCTTCCCGAGAAATGTAGTCTACAGCACTGATATTTATTGGTGGTCTCCCATCCAAGTACTTTTTTCATGTCAGGAGCAACTTGAGAAACTGCAAGTCGCTTCTGGTGTGAGAGAATTGGCCATCTGCAAGGACGTTGCCCAGGGGATGCCCGGATGTTTTGATGTTTTTACCATCCTTGTGGGAGGCTTCTCTCATGTCCCTGCATGGAGCTGGAGGTGATAGAGGGAGCTCATCCGTGCTCTTCCCGGGTTGGTTTCAAACCAGCAACCTTCAGGTCAGCAACCCAACCTTCAAGTTATCAGTCCTGCTGGCACAAGGATTTAACCCACTGCATCACCAGGGGCTCTGGTGACCTTGATTCCTAAATCATGTATCTGTAGTCAAATGTGGACTTCAGTAGTCCTCCATGTAAACATTCCCAGGAGCTCCACAACTCCATTTAGGAAGCTTTTGTGACCTGTTTTTTTGGCTTAGTGGGGCTGTCAGAGGATAACAGTATTAGCTCTATTAAGGCAAGAAATGGTTCACAAAATGGTATTCAACTCTCCTAAACGCATGATGAACTTGAAACTATTAGTTCTTGTTGGCAAAAAATTGGGGGGGGGGGGGGGAGTACAAATTAACCTTCCCAGTACTGAGGACAGGAGCCAGTGAAAGTGTATTTATTTGAAGCTGGGGGGATGGAAAAATGAGTGAATGTCATTTTTGTAGGTCCAAAGCATTGTCGGGGATCTGTTCAATAGGAGATCTAATTTGAATTAATGATGCATAGATTTCACCTCCATATGTAGTTGGGTTTAAAAGGGGAAAAACCCACAAAGAGCATCCGGTTGATAGCAAAGTCACCTTCAATTTCCAGAGAAGCCAAAGGAAACTGCAACCGCTTCAGAGAGCTTACAAATAAAATTACAGCCCTTGAAAGATTGATTAGTAGAGTCCCAGCTGTCCCATTATCACTAAAGCTTGGATTGATGATGTTCTTAAAAGCCAGCCATGGAATAGAAGGCGCCTGCTGTCACAACGGCCCCCCAGAATGATATTCTGTGTTTGGAATCTTTACATAACTGCAACGAGAAGAGAAATCTGGGAGATTCTTCATTGACTTTTGTTTAAATAGAGGCAAAGTGCCAAAGTGTCCGATTTGGTGGAGTTACACACAACTTCCTTTAAAAGAAAAAACAACAACCCGGGGTTCTTTCATACTATAGAATTAAAACACTTTTAACGGCCAAGACTACATCACATGGAATCATGGATTTGTAGTTTGATGGGGCACTAAGGCTCTTTGGCTGAAAATTCTGAATGCCTTAAACCGCAAATCTCAGGATTCCAGAAGATGTTGCCATGGTAGTTAAAGTGGAATCAAAGTGATATAATTATGTCATGCGAAAAGGAGAGAAGTAAATTTCAAGGACATTGCTTGCTATTTTTCAGAATTAAAAATTATATCTTCCCTCAAAGCATATAGGGAGCCACTTCGGCTGGACTGATTTTCTGTTACCTGCCTAAGTCAATGGATGCTGTTGCAATGAGAAAAACAACATCTTGGTTTTCCTGGGAAAAGGTGGTTTCTTTAGCCTCCTTAGAAAGAGGTGTATGAAGGGGAGGAAGAAATGTGAATCTTGACAGTGTTTGGCAAGGGGAGATCTTGTTCAAAGGAAAGATTTTCCTTTGCCTGTTCAAAGGGTGATCCTGGGAGATGTAGCAGCTTAGAATTTTGGAGTTCTGGTGTAGATGGAAGACTTCTTCTGCATGCTTGGAGCAGATGAGCAACTAGTATCTTATTGTCTGGAAGGCAGGGATTTCTCTAGGTAGCCTTTGATGATTTATGCTCTAAACCGTTTAAAAATTGATGATGAGGTCAATAAAATTGCTGAATTTGTTGCATCATCTGTTCCACTGGAACATGTTCCCCTGGTCTCCAGTGATTCCATATGGAGCCGTCGCTAGTCATTCTCATTATTCTCTATTAACACTATGAGTCCAAGAACATTGTGAGTCCCTACCATAAACTGAGTCTCAAAAGTACCCAGTTTTCAAAACCAGAAGTAGTCCTTCTTCTACTTCAGTTTTCCTTGTGATTATCATCAGCTAGATAAAGAAAAACCAACTGAAACTGAATCCAGTTAAGACGGAGATGCTTACTATTAGGGGTTCTAACCTGGAGTTGGAGGTGTGACAATCAGATCTAGATGGGGTTACACTCCCTCTGAAAGACTGTGTTTACAGCTTGGGAGTGCTCCTGGATCCAACTCTCCAAATGTAAGCCCAGGTAGATGCAACAATTAGGAGTGATTATTATTAGCTTTGGCTGAGATACCAGCTGCACCCCTTTCTAAATAGGAAGACCTGAAGATGGTAGTGCATGTGGTGGTAACCTCAAGGTTGGATTTCTACAATGCATTGTATATTGGACTACCTCTGTACCAAGTTCAGAACTCCAAGAAGTTCAAAATGTGGCAGCCACATTGTTTATAGGTGGTACATCTAGGTGTGGTCATATTATATCCATACTAAAATCATTCCACTGGCTGCCAATGAGTTTCTGGGCAAAGTACAAAATGTTGGTTATAGAATAGAGTTGGAAGAGACCACAAGGGCCATCCAGTTCAACTCCCTGCCATCCAGGAATACACAACCAAAGCACCCTTGACAGATGGCCATCTAGCTGCTCTTCAATGATCTTCAGAGAAGGAGACTCTTCCATGCTCTGAGGCAGCTTGTCCCACCACTGAACAGCTCTTGCAGTCAGGAAGTTTAGCTGGAATCTCCTTTCCTGAAATTTAAATCCATTGCTCAGTGTCGTAGTCTCCAGATTAGCAGGAAACAATGTGACATCCTTTCAAATATTTAAACATGGCTGTCACATCCCGTCTCAACCTTCATTTCTCCAACTAAACATCCCAAGCTCTCTCAGCCATTCCTTACAGGGCTTGATTTCCAAACCTTTGATTTTGGTTACCCTTCTCTGGGCAGGTTCTAGCTTGTCCTTTATGACCTTAGGGCCAGGTCACCTACGCAATTCCCCTTTTCCATATATTCCTCCCTATGCACTTAGATCCCCCAGGGGACATTGAATTCAACTGCCAACCCAGAAGAACTTTTCATCAGCTGCCCAAAGACTGTGGAAGAACTCTAAAAAAAAATTTGACAAGGAAATGACATGTCAAAATTTAAGACACAATTGAAGACTTATCTCTTCCAGCAAGCCTACCCAGCCAATTTTAAACAATTAATTTTAACTTTAGATTAGTACAGTAGAGTCTCACTTATCCAAGCCTCGCTTATCCAAGCTTCTGGATAATCCAAGCCATTTTTGTAGTCAATGTTTTCAATATATTGTGATATTTTGGTGCTAAATTCGTAAAAACAGTAATTACAACATAACATTACTGCATATTGAACTACCTTTTCTGTCAAATTTCTTGTCTAAAATGATGTTTTGGTGCTTAATTTGCAAAATCATAATTTGCAAAATTTGCAAAATCATGATGTTTAATAGGCTTTTCCTTAATCCCTCCTTATTATCCAACATATTCGCTTATCCAAGCTTCTGCCGGCCCGTTTAGCTTGGATAAGTGAGACTCTACTGTATTGGTGTTTTAAACTTTGTTCTGTTTTTCACATATATATATTAATGGTCTTCTATTTTATCTATGTATTTTAACTATGTTGTACCCCGCCGTGAGCCATGAGGACAGGTGGGTAGCAAATAAATTATCATAATCTTTTATCACCACCACATTTTTGCACTTTTTGGTGATCCATGACCTGTAGAGGGCCCCAGAGGCATTAAAAAAGGCTTTGGACCTAACAAAGTTGCTTGTTCTAACACTAAAAATACTGCACTATATTGACAGTCCAATTTGCAAGCAGATGAACAAGGAACAATGTGCTTTGTTCCATTTTCCCCCTTTCTTCAGATTAATTTAAATAATTTTCCTTGCTTTTTCCCCAAGGTCAGGCTGGACAACTTTTGTTTTTGGACTGCTGTGTCCAACAAACCTCTCCATTAGCTTGGCTGGCTTGGGCTGATGATAGCTAACCTCTGGAGTGCCACAGTGGCTTCCCTCTTCTATTTATGCTGTTGTGAGCCCTGAAGTCAGTTCCAACTTAAAGCAAACCTTTCATGGGGTTTTCTGGGGCTCAGATGTGTGATAATGGGAAAGAAAATGAATTTCCTTGGATTAGAAAGCCAATTATCCACTATTCCAATGGAACAAGATTAAGAGTAATAGTGAACATGTGAATGTACAGCTCTTCACATAAACCTGTTGCATTCACATACAAAAACTGTTCTTATTTCTTTTGTATGAGACTCGTGGTCCACAATCCACAATTGGTTTTGACTCCTCACTGAGTTTTCATCTGGTGGTTGGGTTCTTAATATTTAAGTTCCACACTACTAGAAAAACAACAGATATAATTGATTACAATCCTTTATTATTGAACTCAAATATTAAGAACCCAACCACCACATTAAAGACCTAAATAGTGAAAGTTTCCTTAACAAAAAGAATATTTTCATATATGAACATTACAGCTTCTTGTGAGTATATTCATCCTTACAGAAAGAAATATATTATCCATTATAGTGTGAATGTGACAGTCTTAGGTTTCACTGTATATACTACACTTTATTATGTACTAACCATTTTCTGCATATACCTCTGTCTATTGAAACAAGTATATTTAAACAATATGTTTACCCTTACTTTTACTCTTGTTCCATTTAAATAGTGGATAATTGGCTTGCAGAGATGTGTAACTCATCCAAAATCATCCAGCGGGTTTTCAGGACTGAGCCAGGATTTGAACCTTAGACTCCAGAGTCATAGACTGGAACCACTAAACCATGCTGGGTTCTCTATATATTCACTTTATGTCAGTCTTTCCTCCATCTGACGTTCTCAAGGTGGGTTAAGACTGCAGCTCCCATCAAACCCTGACTGGACAGCCATGTAGTGAGCGTTGGAAAAGAATATATTATATTCACCTCTTGGTCAGCATTTGCTTTTCTTCTTCTTCTTCTTCTTCAAATGAGATCTTTTTCTCCACCAGCGTTCGGATGTGCAGGAGGAGCCTGGTGATAAACACAGACGCACATACAAACCACTGCAGGAAAGCAGTGAAAATGCTTGTCAGAAATGAAAGATGGCCCAAAGTCCGGCTTCCCAGAATGTAGCCAAAGCCATTGTCTGTTGCTTACCTCAACAGCCATGTTTAAAAAGGACCGCTTTGTTCTGGACACAGAGAACCTGCTGCTTTGGGTTTTGTCCAGGATTACTCATTGTTTCCACACTAGTAATGCCATCAATTTGTTCTGTGGCAGTAAAAGTAAGAGATGAAAAAGAAGTTTCCTGCATTTTCATCCCTTCCACCCAACTCACATCAGGCACTAAAGTTACTTCGCCAAAAAATAACCAGAATAATTTCATTTAGAACGACAGAAAACGGGAGATCTCAGGAAAGCATAGATCATAACAGTTAAACCTGGAAATGGCAGGAAATGTTATTCCCTAAGGATGGTTTGACAACATTCAGTGTGTTTCATGAAGAGAAACTGTGATGGCAGAACTGGAACAATATATTATAGAGTTGCTGATGATGGACAAAATAACAATGCACTTAAGAGGAGAACCTTTAGAGAACTTTGTTAATGAATGGCAACCAATGATCCAACATTTCAATGTAAAATTAGTCTAAAAGTGTACCTAGAGGAAGCTAAATGGATATAAATTTGGAACTTATAATATTTTTATATCTAAATGCATAATAAAACTGAAAACCCGTATGTGTGTATGTGGCGCAGGTGTCTGCTCACACAGACAGCCTCCAGCCTCCACAAACAGGCTACACTTCCCACTCCTGAAAAGCTAGCAAGTCACTCCTTTGCACTGACATTGCGGTTACAGCGAGCACCTTGAACATGTAGCCCAACCTCTGCCAATGTCCTCCCCAAACACTACAAACCACCACCCAAGGAAGGTTTTCATTTGGGGACCATTTCATCCTACATTTTGCTTTTTCTTCCACCACAGGCAGGCATCCCAAGGTTCTCCATTGCTGTGGAATTTGCATGACCCTGCCTACTCCCCTTCCCTTTCCAATCTGTCTGTATAACAAACATCAAAACTGAGCTGAAACTAAACTTACTGGATGAGTTTGGGAGATTAAAGTTGTAGTTTACCCTACATCAAGTCAGACCATTGTGACTCCTACTGGGGAATTTATAGCAGTTGTACTTCACCTACAACCAGAACGCTATGAACCCAAACAATGATAGCTCTGGGCCAAATTTGCCATGCATACCTGATATGCCCAGATTTGAAGACTGGTGGGTTTGGAGGGGAATTGGCCTGGACATTTGGAAGTAGTAGGTACTAGGATTTATAGTTCACCTGCAATGAATGAACCCCACCAATGATGGACCAGGACCAAACTTGCCACACAGAGCCCCCATAACCAATACAACGTATTGGACAAGTTGCGGGAAAAGCCCCCATAACCAATACAATGTATTGCAAAGTTTGGGGGAAAAGGGAGTTATAGTTCAGCTGCATTTGGCTCTGGGAGTTGTAGTTCACCCTTATCCAGACAGCACTGAACCGAGCCAATGACGGATCTGGACCAAACTTGGCACACTGCCTCATCGTACCCAACTATGCATACAGGCAGGGAATCGGGGTGATTGACCTTTGCTCTGTGAGTTGTAGTTCACCCTTATACAGACAGCACTGAACCCAGACAACTTCGGATCAGGACTAAACCTGGCACACAAGTTTCTCAAATAACCCGGGCACCGCCGGGTCCCCAAGCTAGTGTACTATACAAATAGAAGCCTGTGACCCCTTATTGAAAATATATTGTCTGAGAAATGATTATGAAAGACTAATAGATGAAAGTATTGCACTGTATGCAACAAACACTTGCAATGTATGTATATTTGAATGAATGAAAATAAATAAACATTATATATATATATATATATATATATATATATATATATATATATATACACACACACACACACACACACACACACACACACATATATATATATATATATACATACCCTTGTGACGGCTGGACTGATGACCTGAAGGTTGGTTTGCTGACCTGAAGATTGTCAATTCAAATCTGTGAGACAGGGTGAGCTCCCATTTGTCAGCTCTAGCTTACAGGGACATGAGAGAAGCCTCCCAGCAGGATGGTAACACATCTGGGCGTCCCTGGGTAATGTCTCTGTAGATGGCAAATTCTCTAACACCAGAAGCGACTTGCAGTATGCTCTGAAATCTCTTCTGACACGATAAAAAAAATGAAGAGAATTCAATGGATGAAATTTAACTTGGTAAATGTGAGCACATTCTTAAACCATGCATAGAGTGCATCTACACTATAGAATTAATGTAATTTGATACCATGATTTCATAGCTCAATGTCATGCAATCATGGGAGTTCTGGTTTTACCAGGTCTTTAGCCTTCTCCACTAAAGATTGCAGGGGCCTCACCTCCCAGGATCTCTCACCTACATCTCCCAGGATTCTATAGCATTGAGTCATTGTAGTTAAAGTACTGTCAAACTTCATTAATTCTGCAACATATATTATAGATGCACCTTAAGAAATAGAAAATTCTGCAGAGGTAAAGGATATTTAGAACATCTGCTTAAAGGGAAGATTTGTTACCTGGTTGAAATCTTCAATTTTTTTAACTAGCCAAAAACATGAATTAGTAGCATATGTTTAATTGCTGAGAAACTCAGTGCAGTGCAGACTTGGAATCTAGACCATGGTTCAAATCTCACTAGCATGCATTTCATTTAAAATCAAAAACAAAAGCTTTTCAGGATTTCATTCTTACACAGATGTGAAATATCAGTATCTCTGTGATTGTGCAGTTACTTTTCTCCATAATGGATTATCTTCATGAAGTCAGCAAAAGTAATTCTGTTAAAGAATTATATCCTTTAACAGAGATAGATCTCTTACTTTATTTAAAATAACTGCATCCCCTTGTCTAGTCGCTTTAATCATGTTTTTTTAAAAGAATTGCTTTAGGACACTGTTGCAGGAATATATCATTTATAAAAACAGAGCAAAACAGTATACAGAATTCCTGTGTACATGTGTTCCTTCAAGTTGCCTGTCAACTTGTGAAGACACCACGCATTTTCCTGGGATTTGATGGTTAAATAAACACTTTGAAATCTGTACCATGCAGCTCTAATGCTGTGGGTCATGGAATGCATAAGGGAATTATAAGTGTGTGTGCATTCAGATCACTTGTAGACTTAGAGGAGAATCCCAAGAATTTCATAGGTTTCCCTTAGGCAAAGAATATTAAAAGGTTGTTTTATCAGTTCTTTCCTTTGAAGATAGCCTCCAGTAACTGCTATTTATTAGCACTTCTCATTCAAGTACTAACCAGTGCTGACCCTGCTTAGCTTCCACATAGAAGTTTTTTTTGGGAAAACATCTATATAGGGTTGCTGTGAGTTTTACAGGCTGTGTGGCCATGTTCCGGAAGTATTCACTCTTGACATTTCACCCACATCCATGGCAGGCATCCTCAGAGGTTGTGAGGTTTGTTGGAAACTAGGCAAGTTGGGTTTATATATCTAGAATGTGCAGGATGGGAAAAAGAACTCTTGTCTGTTTAAGGCAAGTGTGAATGTTGCAGTTGATCACCTTGATTAGCATTGAACAGCCTTGCAGCTTCAAAGTTTGGCTACTTCCTGCCTCTTTCTCCCATTCTGGACACTCCAGATATATAAACCCCACTTGCCTAGTTTCCAACAAGCCTCATAACCTCTGAGGATGCCTGCCATAGATGTGTGTGAAAGGTCAGGAGAGAATACTTCTGGAATATGGCCATACAGCCTGGAAAAATCGCAGCAACCCAGTGATTTCCAACAACACATTGAACGTCAATATAGTTTTTAACCAAGTAAAAATGAGATGAGGCCACCTTGTGTCAATTCTTTGCCACTGCACAGTATACACAAGCATGTGGACAACTTCAACAGAAAGGAAGAAACCATGAAAATGAACAAAATCTGGCTACCAGTATTAAAAAACTCAAGAATCAGAACAGTAAATAAAAAGCAATACTCTAAAAACAGAGGATTTTCAGACATGAATCAACCTAGGGCAGTTAACGACTCTAAACAAAGGATGCCCCAGAGGCAGGAAGAAGACAGCAGATAAGCTTTTCAATGCTAATTAAAGTGATTAACTACACACATTCACACTGACCTCTCTCACCCTAGACTTTCCACAGATATATATTTACCTCTTTGCTTAGTTTTCTCCATACCTCACAACCTCTGAGGATGCCTGCCATAGATGTGGGCGAAACGTCAGGAGAGAATGCTTCTGGAACATGGCCACACAGCCTGAAAGACACACAACAACCCAGTATACCTAGTGCTCGCCTATGAATATCCTAAGAAATTGTGAAAAACAAAAACTTCATGTCATATTAATGATTCTGTATACAGAAATTGTTTTCAGTCCTCTGCTTCTGCCTGCTCTGTTTCTCAGTTCTAATTTTAAAAGGCAAGCGGTTGGTCTCATGCAAAGCTCATCCGATTTGTGTGGGAACACAAAGCAAAGCTAGAACCACTCAAAACAGACCTCAAAGGAAACAGGGAAGTCAGTATATAGATTCAAAATATGCCGCTATTCAGAACATCCTCAACTGCATTTTAACTGTTAGGAAACTCCGTGCAACTAAAAGCCCCTGGCAATCAGGGCCGGCCGGAGATATTTTTTAATGGGAAGCGGGGGTGCTGAAAAGCGCCCCCGCCACCCGCGCCCTGGCCCCGCCCAGCGTGCCCTGGCCCCGCCTCCCACGCTGCGTGGGAGGCGGGGCCAGGGCGATTAGTGAGGGGGGGCGGGGCCACAGTTGGCCCCGCCCCCGCCCAGCGTGGCCATTTTGCCCTTAGTAACAAACTAAGGGCAAAAATGGCTTCTCTGGCTGTGCGCATGCGCACAGCCAGAGAAGCCATTTTTGCCCTTAGTTTGTTACTAAGGGCAAAATGGCCTAGCTGTGCTGTGCGCACGCGCACAGCACAGCTAGGGCATTCGGGCCTGACTTCCTGGTCGCGGCCGGCGACCGCCCGGGCGATCGCCGGCCGCGACCAGGAAGTCAGGCCCGAATGGGCTATCTGCGCTGTGCGCACGGGCACAGCGCAGATAGCCCATTCGGGCCTGACTTCCTGGTCGCGGCCGG
The DNA here is from genome assembly GCF_035594765.1 of Anolis carolinensis. Taxonomy (NCBI): domain Eukaryota; kingdom Metazoa; phylum Chordata; class Lepidosauria; order Squamata; family Anolidae; genus Anolis; species Anolis carolinensis. The sequence continues at coordinate 24,379,502 of NC_085846.1, read as the reverse complement.
CGATCGCCCGGGCGGTCGCCGGCCGCGACCAGGAAGTCAGGCCCGAATGGGCTATCTGCGCTGTGCCCGTGCGCACAGCGCAGATAGCCCATTCGGGCCTGACTTCCTGGTCGCGGCCGGCGATCGCCCGGGCGGTCGCCGGCCGCGACCAGGAAGTCAGGCCCGAATGGGCTATCTGCGCTGTGCCCGTGCGCACAGCGCAGATAGCCCATTCGGGCCTGACTTCCTGGTCGCGGCCGGCGATCGCCCGGGCGGTCGCCGGCCGCGACCAGGAAGTCAGGCCCGAATGCCCTAGCTGTGCTGTGCGCGTGCGCACAGCACAGCTAGGCCATTTTGCCCTTAGTAACAAACTAAGGGCAAAAATGGCTTCTCTGGCTGTGCGCATGCGCACAGCCAGAGAAGCCATTTTTGCCCTTAGTTTGTTACTAAGGGCAAAATGGCCTAGCTGTGCTGTGCGCACGCGCACAGCACAGCTAGGCCATTCGGGCCTGACTTCCTGGTCGCGGCCGGCGACCGCCCGGGCGATCGCCGGCCGCGACCAGGAAGTCAGGCCCGAATGGCGCCCCTAGCAGCCAGCGCCCGAGGCGGCCGCGTCCGCGGCCGCCTAGTAACAACCGGCCCTGCTGGCAATATATATGGCTCATGCACACTTTGCTTTTAGTACCAGGGCTAGCTCAGAAATAGGCAACATGTATTGGGTTTATATCTTCCACCCATCTCTGAGCTCCAAGTTATGTATACTGGGAAGATCTACAAGAATAACCAGGGAAATCCACTCTTAATTTGACTACAGCTCTTGAGTAGTACAGTTCTGCAAATGCTAGATTCTACTCACAGGCTTGTAACCATTAAAGGTCATGTACATCTCAGGACCAACAGTAATATCAAGAGTGAATTCAACTCTCAGGTGACAATAGATCCGCCAGCCAGCCAGCCTGTTGGCCTGGAAGTTCTCAGTCCATGCACAGAGACTTGCTTGGCTTCTGTGGCATCATGTTCTTCTTCTTCTTTTTTTAATATATATTTTATTGAAGTTTTACCTTGTAAGATAGAGTAAATTAACATTGAAAGAGTGAGAACATTTGATTGTATAGAAAGTGGGAAAACTGAGATTTAAAAAGGATCAAAAAGAGAGAGAGAGAAAACCAAAAACCAAAAACAAAGCTAAAATGTCCATATTTATATAAAAAAGAAAAAAAAATCTGAACAAATGGCGATATAAAAATGCAAAGTACTTGGCAAAGAAATACACCAAAAAGCAAATGCAAAAAGCTCACTGTTTCACAACCTGTTCACAAGCCACCAGCAATTGTGAACTGTAGTTCTTTTTTTTTCTTCATCATGACCTTTTTTTTTTTCACAGAAGGAAGTTAAACGAGTGGTGAAAATTAAAATTTATAATAGTCAAATTTGAAACCCCCACGTTGAAATGGTCTTTCCTTCTAAAAACCTTTTGAAGGGATCCCAGACTTTCCTAAACTCAGAAGGGTCTTTTGACTGGAGATACCCTGTCAGAATGTCCATCTCAGCCACCTCCGTCACTTTCACGATCCATTCCTCCATTTCTGGTGTTTCCTCCAATTTCCAGGCTCGTGCATAAACTATTCTCGCAGCCGTTGTCATCAAAGTGAAGAGTTTATCATGTGGCTTCAGCAGTGATGTATCTGTTATTCCTAGTAGGAATATTTCTGGGTGCATGGGTATTTTTAACTTTAGTATTTTTTCAGTGGTTTTATGAATCTTAATCCAAAAGTTTTTTGCCTTCTTACAAGTCCACCACATGTGGAAAAATGATCCTGTTGCTTGTTTACATTTCCAGCAAGTGTTTTTTAATTGTGGCTGTATTTTGGCTAATTTAACAGGTGTCATATAAGCTTGATAAAACATTTTGTAGAAATTTTCTAGAAGGGAATAACTTCTGAAAATTTTTATTTTTACTCTCCAGAGGTATTCCCATTCATCTATGCTAATCGAGCAACCAATGTTTTTAGCCCATTTTACCATACACTCCTTGATATATTCATCTTCTGTGTGTAATTTTAACAGGAGACTGTAAAGCTTAGATAATTGTTTATTTCTTGATTGAAGTATCTTATCAAGGTCTGTCTTTTCTTCTTCAAATCCTGTATGCACATCTTTTTGATATTGTTGGTGTATTTGTGCATATTCAAACCAGTTCATGTTATAGCCCTGCTGGTTTATTTCTATCAATGATTTCAGTTGGAGGTTATCTTGTGTTTTCTTGAGTATTTCCGCATATGTTGGCCATCTTTTATTGCCCTTTGAATTTCCACTTTGTTTGAAAGCTTCTTGGATCGAGGTCCATTGTGGTAATTTTCTGTAAAAGAATTTTTTATATTTGTTCCAAGTATTCATCAGAGTTTTCCTAATTGGGTGTTTATTAAAGTTTGAGTCTTCTGCCACTTTCCCATAAATTAAGTATGCATGTAAGCCAAATTTTAAACTACCTCCTTCCAGAGTTATGAGACTCTGATTGTCAAGATGGATCCATTCTCTTAACCAAATCAATATAGCTGCTTCCCTGTATAATTTTAGATTTGGAAGAGCCAGTCCTCCTCTTTGTTTAGTGTCTTGTAAATTTTTCATCTTTATTCTCGGTTTCTTCCCTCTCCAAATAAATTTCGTAAGTTCAGCATTCCAATTCATAAATTCTTTTTCCTTGATGTCAATTGGAATGTTCTGGAACAAGAAGCATAGTCTAGGTAAGATGTTCATTTTTATTGTAGCTATCCGTCCTAGGAGAGAGATATCCAGATTCATCCATTTTTTCAGATCATTTTTTATTTTATTCCAGGTTTTTTCATAATTATTTTTATACAGATCTTTGTTATTCATTGTTATGTTTATTCCTAAATATTTTGCTTGGAGAGCTATTTCAATTCCTGTTCCTTGACTTAATTCTTTTTCTTTATTGCTTAACTTTGTCGCTAATATTTTTGTTTTGCGTAGATTGATTGAAAGACCCGCAACTGATCCAAATTGATTGACCAGGCATATCATTTTGGGAAATTCTTTCTGTGGATCTTCTGACATTAAAATAATGTCATCTGCAAATAACATTATTTTATATTTTTGGTTTTATACCAATCATCTTGACGTAGTTTTCTTGCTAGGATTTCTATTGCAAGTATGAATAGTAAGGGTGAGAGGGGGCATCCCTGTCTCACACCTCTTTGTATTGGAAACATTTCAGTCATATCTCCATTAATTTTAATTTTGGCTCTTTGTTCTGTGTATATGGCTTGTATTCCATTAATAAATTTCCCTCCATATCTTAGGTTTTTTAATAGTTCAATAATGAAATTCCAGTTTAGTCGGTCAAAGGCCTTTTCAGCATCCAATAATAAAAGTGCCCCCTTTTTGAGTTTTGTGTTTTGAATATGTTCAATTATATTCAAGATTATTCTTGTGTTATCTTTAATTTGCCTTCCAGGTAGAAAGCCTGCTTGGTCAGCATTGATCCAATTACTCAGTGTTGATTTTAATCTGTTTGCCAATATTGATGAAAATATTTTATAGTCTATGTTTAGCAGAGAAATTGGTCTGTAATTTTGAATCTGTTTTTCATCTTGATTTTCTTTGGGGATTAGAATAATGCTGGCCTCCTTCCATGTCTCTGGTATTTGATTTGTTTCCAGTACTGAGTTCATTATTTTTTGTAGTATCGGTGTTATTTCATCTTTCATCATCTTGTAGTATGTTGCTGTATAGCCATCTGGGCCTGGGGATTTATCTGTCTTTAAATTATGAATTGCTTCATCGATTTCCTGTACTGTTATTGATGCATTCAGTCGTTCCTGCTCTTCTTCAGGAAGGGTTGGGAGCTTTTGAGATTTTATGTATTCTATTACTGCTTCTGTTGAGCCTTCTTCATTTTTGTATAGATCTTCGTAAAAGTCTTTTAGATGTTGTTTTATCTTTTGTTCTTCTTTAATTTCTTTATCTTTATGTTTCAATGGGATTATGTATTTATTTTGATGTTGCTTTTTTAATTTATTTGATAACCATCTGCCTGGTTTATTTGCATGTTGAAAAAAATTCTGTTTACTAAATTTCAATATTTTGTCCATTTGTTCCACCAAAATCATCGATGCTTGGATTCTTAATAGTTTTAGTTCTTCAGCTAGTTTTTTATCTTTTGGTTGTTTATTATATTCAAGCTCCTTTTCTTTAATTTCCAATTGAATCTTGTGCAATTTGGTTTGTTTCTTTTTCTTTTCTATTATGTTGAGTTGTATTAATTTACCCCTCATATAGGCTTTTGCCATATCCCAAATTGTATATGGTGACATACCTGGTGTTGTATTTAACTGTAAAAATTCTAGAAGGTCTTTTTTACATTTCTTTAGGATTTCTTCCTTCTTGAGTAAATTATCGTTGAGCCTCCATGTCCATTGTCTGACTTGTCGTTTTAGTTGCACCGAAATGGGGGCATGGTCTGAAACCAATCTTGGATGGATATCAGAACTTAATAACTTTGTAGTAAGGCTTTTTGTGGCCCAGATCATGTCAATTCTTGAGAGCGAATTGTGTCTGTCTGATCTAAATGTAAAATCTTTTTCGGGTCCATGCTGAAATCGCCAAACATCTATAAGCTCTAGATCATTTGCTAATTTCCAAAAACTTTGTGGAAGTTCTTTTCCTTTGCTTTGTTTTTTCTTCACGTATTTTCTGTCTATGCTGTGTTCCACTACTGCGTTGAAGTCACCTAATATAATCAGTTCATCGTAGTTTATATTTTCTATTTCTTTATGCAATTTGGTAAAGAAGACAGACTGTCCATTGTTTGGAGCATATATATTGGCTAATAATATTTTTTTGTTGTCTAGCTCAATTGTGCTCAACTGAAAGCGCCCTTCTTGATCTGCTTTTATTTCGGCAGGTAGTAGGTTTTCTTTTATATATGTAGCTACCCCTCTTTTCTTAACATTGTCTGATGCAATGTGGACTTGGCCTAATTTCTTAAATGTGATCAAATCTATATTTGATTTTTTGATGTGAGTTTCCTGGATAGCTATTACGTCCGCCTCTGTTGATCTTAGGTATTGAACGATTTTTTTCCTTTTCTTTGATGAATTAAGACCGTTGGCATTCAGTGATAGTATTTTTAAAGTCCTCATTGTGAAGGTTCTAGTGTGCGGATAACCTGGTCGTCGTCTTCCCTGGGTTCTTCTGTTTCCTCTTCTTGGTCTAGGTGTTCTGTTGCTGGTTTCATATTTATTTTCTTATCTTGAGGGTTTTGATTTCCTTGAATATTTTGATTGGTGATTTTCTGCAGTTTTCCTTTTGATGAGCTACATTCATCCTTGTCCAAAACCGGTTCTAGATCTTGAATTATAGTCTTTATAAAGTCCTGGGCTTTCATTTCTGACGTAATCCAATGTTTCTGTTCTTTATAAGTAGTCATTACTCCTTCAGATGGTAGCCATTTAAATCTTATGTTATGTTGTTTAAGCTTCTCAGAAAATAATACTGTTTTCTTTTCTGTATAACTGATGGTGGGAGGTCTTTAATTAATGTTACTTTGTGATCTTCCAATTGTACAGGTGTATTCAGATGGTTTTGATATATTTGGTCTCTGATCTTTTTTCTTGTAAATGTGACTATTATGTCCCTAGGCAGTTTATATTTTGATGCATAGGTTGATCTTACCCTAAACACCTGGTCAATTTCTTTTTCTGCTTCTTCCTCTGTTTTCCCTAGTGTCTCTGCTGTTAATTCCAATATTAGTTGTTCAATCTCTGTCATCTCCTCCAGGATGCCTCTGACCCGAAGGGAAAAATCTTTTTGTTTTCTTTCAAATTTCTGGAGTTGAGTTTTTGTACTTAGTAATTCTTCTTGTATTTCTTTTTGTTTTCCTTCCAATTTTGTTATTATTTTCCCCTGATTCTCTTGTTTGTCTTTTAATTCTAAGATGGATGAGGAGATTTTTCTTAGTTCCTCCCTTACTTCTGTTTGGCTTGTTTCCATCTTTTCTTCAATCTGTCCCAATTTTTGATTCATTTTAGTAATTGCTTCTGTTAGAAATTTCAATTGATCTAAAATTGTTTGGTTTGTATCTTCAGCCTCATCCTCTTGTGTTTTGGGCTGTTTTGAGCGGGTTGCCATCTTTGACATTGTCCTGTTGTTCTATTCACAAGTATAATATTCCCTGTAATGTTACCTTCCCTAAGAGTATTCTTCCTTTACTTTACTCAGTCTTCTCTTTTCTGTTTGTATTTGTTTACATTCAGAGACCTAGATACACGGCAGTAGTGTTCTATAGTAAAGTGTAGTATATTAATTGATATAATGTTCTTTCTACTCAGTCCATTCAGTGTGGTATTGCATTCATGTTTCCTTATTTTATTTTGTTTACACAAGGTCCTTGCTGAGGGCAGAGGGGTAAAGCAATAAAGTAATAAGTCACTGTCTTGCTCACAGTTTGCTGTCTCTGTTCCACTCCTCTCCCCTCCTGTACTCACTATTAAACCTTAATTAATCTCTTCTCTTCTTTTCTTCTTTCTTAACAGGTAAAGCAAATCTCTCTTTGCTTTTACAAGTATCTAAATTTAGATTGTTAAGTTTTTTGTTGTTTTAAAAGGGAAATGTGGTCGGCGTTTTTGCCATATAGGCAGCAAGGTAATTAGCCCTGGACGCTTCTTAGCCTCTCCGGTTTCACTGATTACTCCTTGATTTAGGAGCCAAGGGTCGTAAATATAGACACCACATGAAAGCTGTGCGAAGCCCCTCTGATTCTCTCTTAACCCAGAGAGAAATTGGGAGAATACAGAGCCCTGTATTCAGCTGACTAAATACCTTGCAAACAGCCTCTTTCGGACGCTGTCTTCACGCCGCCATGTTCTTCAAAACACACTTGGCAAGGAGGAAACGGCAGGATATAAATAAAAGGGATTATAATCATTGATCAGGCTTGATCCTTCTTAGATTCCAAGGTCAGACAAGGTCTGGTACCCACAGGGTTGATGGTATTATAATACCCTTCCACCAAAGCGCAGAATTGACACTATGGCAAATTAAAGGAGACAAAAGAATTTTCTCTGTGTTACTAATGTTGATGTTTTCTTCTGGTTTCTTCTGGTCTGGAAGGACTGCACCTCAAACTGCCAAAAGCAAAGGGTTTCTACATAGTTCAACTCTTTTTTGCACCTCCGTTTGTACAACAAAACAAACATTTTTTAAACTTCAGTTTTTAATTATATGAAGCATGACAATTTTTATCCCAAAGTGATGTATAAATATTTAATGTTCCTTGGGTAACAAATGTACTTTCAATCTGCAAAGGGAATGTAAATATAGCTGTCCCTCCACATTTGCAGGTTAAGCATTCGTTGATTTCATTATTTGTGATTGCTGTATTTGCTATTGCCTCCATCGCTGTACTACGTGCAGCTAAAAAAAAAAATCTTCACACCAGGCAATTCTAGGTCGCCTCCTAGTTGGAAATTGGCCATAGAATCATGCTGCAGGACGTAGAGCCGCCTAGAGAAGTACTCCCTCAAGTAATAAAATAGCAACTGTGATTTTTAGTTATACTTGCAGTTTTCCTACTTAGAACACTCCAACCCTAACCCCCACAAATGTGGATGGATTACTGTATTGCCTTTTCCCACAATTTTCCAGAAGATACTCTTGATTTTTTTCTCCACGGCTTCATAATTTCCATACATTTCAAATTTCTGGCCAGACCTCTACGTCTTTGCCTATCTATTCAACAGTGGTGGTTTGACCACAGCAGCACAACAGATTATAGCAGTAGTAGTAATCTTTATCCAAGAATCTTTTACCTTCAGCATGAACAGGAAGGAAAAAATCACCTTTTCCCCAACTGAGGGAGGTAAAAATCTCAACCCTTAATCAATGTGATCTAGTCCGTTAAACTACTTGTTCTTTACAGTGACCACAGCAGCAGAGTGCTAGCAGACCTGTCTGTGATGATTAAATAGAAAGGAGTACAGAGCACATATCAGAATGACCCTGGATTTTAAAGAAACCCACTAGTTCATTTAGCTGCCAATGAAAATTGAGGACAAATCTTTAAGAAGTGGTAAAAAGAAAAAATAAATAAGCCATATTAAAAAATATCCAAGTTCTTTCCCTGCAGTGCTTTTCTTCGGAGCCCCTAAATTCAAGCCTCGCAGGTTCTTTTCTCAGCCATCCGTGGCCAAAATTATAGAGGCCCCAAAGATCCCAACGTTCTGCCCAATCAGCTTCATTTGGTTCCAGAATTCAACTCTTCGGGAATCATGCCAGTAACCCAAGTTGCCGTCGATGAAGAGAATGACCAGAGGGAGAATGACTGACAGGATCTGGGCAGCTGTGGTGATGTAGTATCCAGAGAGGAAAGAGAGGGCAAGGACACCATAGAGCACAAAGAGAAGCTGCAGGGCAATTTCCCCACCAGGTATGCCGCTGAGATAGGCATGGCGGTCTTCCTTGCTGTGCTGAAGGGAGTAGGCCTAGAAAAGAAAGAGAAACTCATGGAAAAAGTAGCTGGGAAAGAGAGCTTTCAGAGCCAAGTCTCAAACCTTGGCAGAGCCAGGTTAGTGACGCGACACACAAAAAATTGCTGGTTTGGGGCTCCAAAATATAGAATCATGGAGTTGGAAGAGACCACAAAGGCAATCCAGTCCAACCCCCTGCAATTCAGGAACACACAAAGAACTCCAGATAGATAGGCAGTCCAGCTTCTATTTATAAATCTCCAAAAAAGGAAACTCCACCACACTCCAGGACAGCATATTCCACTAACACAGGCATGGAGAAACTTCGGCACTCTAGGTGTTTGGACTTTTGGACTTTCAACTCCCACACTTCCTGGGAGTTGAAGTCCAAAACAGATGGAGGGCGGAAGTTTGCCCATGCCTGATTTAACAGTGCTGTCAAAACATTCTTCCTAATGTTTAGGTGAAATCTCTTTTTCTGCAGTTTGAATCTATTACTCCATGTCATAGTCTCTAGAGCAGCAAAAAACAAACCTGCCTCCTCCCTCCATCTTTCCCCCAATCTGGAATCCAATTTAAAAACAAAGTACAGCAAACACCTAAATTTGGCCCACAGTATCCATGGATTCAACCATCCATGGCTTGAAACAAACAACAAAATTCCAGAAGGCAAACCTTGATTTTGGCATTTTCTATAAAGGACATCATTTTGCAATAACACTGTAGTAACATTGATGTAATGTCATGAAAAATATGGAACAAGCTGATTTTGTGGTGCTCCACTGATTAGGATGTAAATGAATGGGTTCGCATGAGAAGATAAAAGATTTCACCTGAACATCAGGAAAAAAAAACTCCCTGACAGTAAGAGCTGTTTGACAGTGGGAATCTCTAGCTTCTCCAGCACAACTCTGTGGACAACTTTCAATGGAAGCTAACTATAGGGTCACGCCAAAGGACCCAGAGAATATTCTTTCAGTTAAAAAATAGTCATTCACAATTTTTCTATTTTTGTGGGTATTCTTGTGCCCCTAACCCCAGTGAATGTGAAGAGCCTACTTTACTAGCAAACATAATGGCAAAACAAGCTGTCTGTATTCACTACATTCATCAGTAATTGTGTAAACCTGGGGACCAGGAAAAAAATCCAATATATATATGTTTTAAATTATTTGAAGGTAGGTAAAAACTTTATCCCTCTGAATGTTAGACACAGCAATTCCCATAATCACTTACTATCCTGGCTGGAACTTCTGAAAGTCCAAAATATTCAGGAAGTCAAAGATCCTTTGAATTGGTGTATTCTGCTTGCATGTCTATGTGGGGTTCTTTGAGTGTTTCATTGATTCTTGACCTTCCAGATAATCCAAGATACCTACGACCAGTCTCAGTCCTATTTTTAAAATTTCCAACAATAGCAAAGTTTGTTTATGGGAACAGAAGCAAGGGATGTTTCAAAGATTTTACAGAACATACCACACAAATGAGGTAGATGCCAATGAAAACCTGCCCAGTCGACTGCAGTGATCTGTTCCGGGGTTTCTGGCGGTAGATCTCTCCAGCGCCGCTTGCCAAGACTAGGAGACCACCGATTATGGCTATCGTCCGTGAATACATCCTAACCTGTGTGGGAACCACAAAATAGATAGGAAATTTAAGCAAAACACAATGAGTACTCTAGAAGGAGGGCTGCTGGTTTTCTGCATGATATTTATGGTTAATAATCAGGCCCAAATTCAACCACTAGTCCCAGCTGGTGTGGACCCATTGAATCAGTGGGATTTGTAGAAAATTGATTCAGTTTCTGTAGAAAATTGATTCAGACTATTCTGATTGGGATTAGCAAATGGAATTAAACTTGGCTTCAAGCCATCCATGTTCCCCAACGATCAATTCTCTATTTAACAACTGATAAGAAGAACAAACATTTCTCTACTCTACTTTAGGAATGATATATTTTTTTTAAAAAAACAGGAAAGCTGGTGGCGCAGTTTAGGCATACAAAACTCACCATATTTAGCACAAGCAAACACACCATCTAAACATTTTCTCTCCTCACTTTCTAAATTAGTCCAAAATGTCTAAAAAGGTGGGGCAGTTCAGGCTTTCCAAACTCATCATATTTAATACAAGCAAACACACCATCTATACATTTTTTCTCCTCAGCTTCTGAATTTGTCTAAAATGTCTTAAATTAACTGCAATTTCCCATTAACCATAGTTTTCTATCAATTCTCATTTGCAAAATTATGGACACTAGGTTCAGAACAGATCAAGATTTTAAACCATGATTTGGACATAAGGAGAAATGAAGAGTTCACATTAAGATGAGGTAAAGGAAAACAGTAATGTGAGCACAGAGAAGGCAGCCACGGGGTTCATGCAGGTTTGAAATTATTGAGAAAACAGATCTACATGTCAATACCTTATCAAATTAAGTCAGGTTAATAGAGCAAATGGGGCAGTGGGTACTAGTAAAATCCATGTAGTCCAGTGAGAAGCCAGGAATGTGCTCCAAAACAGAGGACAATTTATCTCCTGGTAGATCACCGGATTATCTGTAGCTCATTGGCAAGAATTTTTGGCTTTCACTTAACAACAGGAACCAGATAGCCCCCACATCCAATCAATTCTCTAAATTATACTAATGAAATGAACAGAGCTTGGGGAAACCAGACACAGATTTACAGATGGTAGGAGATAAGAGTTGAATGCAATTGCAATACTCAAGACAACCGTGATCCAAATTCTTCTATTGTAAATTTGGCATTTGGGGGACATGTCAAGATCCTAGTAAACATGCATATCCATCATTGATTAATAAAATAAGAAAGTTACCTTGTATTACATTAAGCTATTTGTCAACCTAGCTCACTACTATCTACTCTAACAGGTAACTGCTCTATAGGATATCAAACAGAAGTCTTTGTATATCAACTACTCCCTATTCCTTTTTTTTAATGGATTAAACCTGAATGAAATTTTGAACATGCAATTTCTCCCACTCAGATACAGCTCCTTCCTTTCCTAGTAAAGCCTTATAACAGTCTTTGAGGACCAGTAAGCCCAGTATGTTTCACCTTCAGCCAATCTCCGTAGTGAGTGTAGCCTCCGATATATGCAGCATACGTGCTGACCACCAGCTGTAGGGCAGCCCCCAGAGCAAACCATCGGCGCTTTACTCCAAAGGACATGAAACTCGCACAGAGCACTGCGGCACCCATGTCAAAGTAGAGAAATGGGACTTGGATATCTGGTTTTCTGGATAGGGAAATAAATACTGAAAATTAATTGCTGGTTTTTTTTTTCTTTTTGTCTGCTTCTCAATCTTGCCATCCCTCCTGAATACAGACTTAATTGTAGGGGATGAAAAGATACCCATTCTCGGCCTCTAAATGCAACATTTATAAAACACTGGAACCTCTGAAGATTCCAGCCACAGATGCAGGTGAAACGTTAAGAGAGAATGCTACTGGAACATGGCCATACAGCCTGAAAAACACACAGCAACCCAAATTGAGTATCCCCTATCTCAATAGACAAAATCCGAAATGCTCCAAAATCCAGATGTGTGATTGAGATAGTGATACCTTTGCTGTCTTGATAGTTCAATGTACACAAAACTTTGCTTCATTCACACAATTATTTAAAAGATTGCGTATAAAATTAACTTCAGGCTATGTGACTAAGACAGACATGGGCAAACCTTGGCCCTCCGGGTGTTTTGGACTTCAACTCCCACAATTCCTAACAGCCAGTAGAAACATGAACATAAATGAGATCTGTCTTTAGACATGGGTCCCACTGCCAAGATGTTTTATTATGTATATTAAAATATTCCAAAATCTGGAAAGAGAAAAACCCTGAAATCCAAAATGCTTTTGGTCCCAAGCATTTTGGATAATGAGTATCTAAATACATACCAGGAGCCCCTGGTGGTATAATGGGGTAAACTGTTGAGCTGCTGAACTTGCTGATCTAAAGGTCAGTGGTTCAAATACGGGGAGCAGGGTGAGCTCCTGCTGTTAGCCTCAACTTCTGCCAACCTAGCAGTTCAAAAACATGCAAATGTGAGTAGATCAACAGATAACACTCCAGCGGGAAAATAATGAGGTTCCATGCAGTCATGCCAGCCACATGACTTTGGAGACATCTATAGACAACGTCGGCTCTTCGGCTTAGAAATAGAGATGAGCACCACCCTGCAGAGATGGACACGACTAGACTTAATGTCACATACCAAACCTTTCCTGCAGATTATGTGGTGGATTAGGAGTGCATCTACACTGTAGAATTCATCCAGTATGACACCACTCCTCAGGGGTGGTGGGATTTGCAAAGGTATCACCACTCTTGAGTAGAGAAGGCTAAGGAAAATGGAAAACTACAGCTCCCAGTAGTCCATTGCATTGAAAGTGGTGTGAAACTGGATTAATTCTATGGTGTAGATAAGGCTGTTAGGAATTGTGGGAGTTGAAGTCCAAAACACCCAGGGGGTCAAGGTTTGCTCATGCCTTTTGTAGATGCAGCTTATAACCCTGCGAGACCAGGGTTCAAATCCTTGCTTGGTCATAAAAACCCATCACCTGGTGCAGGATCATACTCTCTCCGCCCCAAAGGAAGGCAACAGCAAACAAATTTTGCACAAATCTGAACAAATCTTGCCAAGAAAACTCCATGATAGGCTTGCCATAAATCGGAAACAACTTGAAGGCAGACATTAACAACTGCAAACAACCTTTCCAAGGCGCCTCTGCCCATATCTGGCCTCCTCCTCGCTCCTGTCCTGTTCCCAAACCCCAAAACAACCAGAGTTGGCTTGTATTGGGGGGGCCTCTCTGCGCATGCTCAGAGGCGCCCTCCACCCTTTTGCTCACCGCCGGGCCTCTGCGCGCTCGGCGTTGAGGAGGAGGCTGCTGAGGCAGTGCCAGAACGGGAAGCGCGTGAGCAGCACCGAGCCCACCCGCATCAATAGGCGCAGCGCCCCGCGCCTCCGCCGCCCGGAACCCCCGCTGCCCGCCGCCATCTTCTGCCAGGGCGGAAGTACGGGTCGGGCCCTCTATCGCCAAGCCAGCCAGCGTGGGTCCGTCGCCGCCTCACTCCCTCTTCCAGTCCTATCCAAAAAGAGTCCCGGGCTGAAAGGAACTCCTAAGGACACAAGGTTCCGTGATACTTCGCTATCCTGGTTAGTGGTTACAACTTGAAACCCATTCGCTTCATTTTCAGGGGCCCCCTTTACCTTCGCAGCTTAAAGGGACAGGCTTCTATTTTCTGTGTGATTTCTTCTTTGCCATTAATGGCTGTGGGGCAGGCAGAAATCCAACCTATTAAGCTTTCTCCCAGAATTGGAGAATGGAATGGAGCAATGGGCCCTTTCACACAGCCATACAACCCAGAATAACAAGGCAGAATAACCCACAATATCTGCTTTGAATTGGGTTGTCAGAGCCCACACTGCCATATATTCCAGTTCAAAACAGATAAAGTGGGATTTTATTAAGTGTGTGGAATGGGTCTATGACAAAGGCCCCTTCTACACAGCTGAATAAAATCCCACATTATCTGCTCTGAACTGAGTTATATGTCAGTGTGGATTCCAATATTTCAGTTCAAAGTTATTCTGGGTTACATGGCTGTGTAGAAGGGCCTAAAGTGGCATCAAAGCACTGCAGATATGTTGTGTGGATACTATTCTCCGTTATTGCAGATAAGTGTGTGTGTGTGAGTCTGCAATAACAGATTATATATATATATATATATATATATATATATATATATAGTTGCAATACTGTACACTCAGCCCCTTGCACATTGCCCCTATATCCCAGGATCTAATCCCAGATTATCTGCTTTAAACTGGATGATATTATTCTGTTACAAGAAAATAATCTGGAATCAGATCCTGGGATATAGAGGCAGTGTGGAAGAGTCTTAAATTAACCAGAATGCAAGCAACCTGCAAAAATATAATACTGCAGTCACGAAACTGTCTTTATAATACAGTAAAACTGTGTTGCATTAAGTTTGTTTTTATTATTATTTTTCCTTTTAATAGCTGTGTTCCAATATTAACATCAAGAGATTGATGGTATCTTAGGGTATAGCTAGGATTTGATAGTAACTCTCAAGCAATCAGAAATTACATTTACCTGGCATCTAGTAATCCTCTTGGGGGCCAGGTAACACAGGCCCCTTCTACACTGCTACATAAAATCCAGATTGTCTGCTTTGAACTAGATTATATGGCAGTGTAGACTCAAATAATCCTGTTCAAAGCAGATAATGTGGATTATCTGCTTTGGTAATCTAGATTATATGGCAGTGTAGAAGGGGCCTGAGTCCCATTTCGCACTGCCCTATATCCCAGGATCTGATCACAGGTTTTCTGCATTAAACTAGATTATACAAGTCCCCAGTGCCAGATTATCTGGGATAAACAGAAAACCTGGAATCAGATCCTGGGATTTAGGGCCTGTTTTGAAGGGCCCTCATATAATCCAGTTTAAAGCAGATCCTTGGATGTAGGACACTGTAGAAGGGGCCAGAGAATCTACTGCAACAACAGAGAATAATATCCACACAACGCATGTATAATGTGTGTATTATGGCCTGTATCTGAGTGAATTTCCCTTCTTAGGTGGGGATTTCTCTCACTTCCTGTTGTCTCAGCCCCATTCTTAACTATGAGTCGTATGTAAGTCAGATGTTTATACCTCGGGGACTGCCTACAATGCAGTTAAACTGCATTATATGAATCTATACTAACTATATAATGCAGTTTCAAACTGCATTATATGGTAGTGTAAATAGGGCCTATGTCACCATATCATTCAAGAAGACCACAAGTTGGGGGAAAGGCACTTTGTAATCGTCACTGACATGCCACTCAAATCTGTCCTTTGGAGACAGGTGCTGATTATCATTAATGACAAGAGAATTGGGCTGCAGGCTTGCATACCAACTTGTTTGTTGATAATGGTCATTGACAATTTTGAGGGGTCCTCAAAGAATTGCAAAGAAAGAGATTTAAGAGGTCAGGCTGTCTCTGATGATACAGACACAATGGATGAGAGCTGAATGGGATGGTTGGACGTGAAAACAAGGATGGGAATGACGTTGCTTGCATCCTGCATCCTGCATCCAACAGAGTACATTTCTAGGATGTGAGCCACGGCTTGGCTCTCCGGTTACCACCTCACATGGACTGATGTCAGGTGTCTCATAAGGAGAAAGCATGAATGCTATAACCCGACACCCCTCCCTTGTTTCCCTGCGTAGGAGGCAGGTTCCTGTGTCTCCGTTTTGTGAATGGAATTCCTTTCTGCTTCAATTCAGCAAAGGCAGTCTTACTGCCAAAACAGCACAGAGGAGAGAGGTTCAAAGTGATGCAATACTCTTTCTCAGTTTCTCAAGATTACTGAATATGCAAGTCTCATGCTTCCATCCTTTTAGTAGTATGCTTAGATCTGATGGCAAGGAGATGAGAGGAAGAAAAGAAAGTGTGTAACTAAAAAAGAGACTAAGTTACAAGGAAACTATGCACCCAAGAAGAATTCTTGCTGGAGTCTCGAACCACAGAAAATAGGTTGAGCAAATATTTGGCAGACGTTGGGGGTTTTGAATAATGGACGATGTAAACTTGAAGTGGGGAATATGAATCCTGTGAGCCACATATTACCTTTAAAATCCAGAAAAATCAAAACACACACTGGCCCTAACACATGCATATATCCCATGGGCTGCACTATTCCTATCTGGTATAGAGCAATATAATTATCTTTTCTATTAGAATAATAGAATAATAGAGTTGGAAGAGACCACATAGGCCATCTAGTCCAACCCTTGCCATGCAGAAAAAGCACAAAGTATCCCTCTGTTTAAAGTTTCCAATGAATGAGCTTCCACCACACTCCAAGGCAGAGAGTTCCACTATTGAACAGCTCATGCGGTCAGGAAGTTCTTCCTAATGTTCAGGTGGAATCTTCCTAATGCTCAGGTGGAATATTAAAATAGCTACGTTTTGTCATTCCTTTGTGTAGTTGGACAAACATTCCACATGTAGTACATGTGGAAGGGACAGGTGGGATCAGACATTTTATGGCAACTATAGAAATAGCATGAACCAAGTTGTGGTTTTTTTGCTACTGTGGATTATTATAACAGAGAACATGATGTAGAGCACTATTGAACTGCCATTGTATGAAAAGTGAGTGCTCTTGCCAGAACTTTGAATTGAAAATGGAAGAAAAGCAGAGAACAAGTTGACAACCACTGGCAGTTGGTATGCATGCGAGAGTCAACTTCAGTTTATTGAGAACCTGATTTTTAGACAAGCAGAAGTGGGCAATTCTCACATTGGTTCTACTTAGATGACATCTGGAAGGTTGCGATAGGATGTGCTCCAAAACTGCACGTATTGGTTGCGCAAACCATGTTTTACTGAATCGTAGTTGAGGTCCTTGTTGATCTCCAGGTAGTAGCCCTGCAGAGTGTCATATGGAACCCAGCCAATCGGTACAGATAATTCCCCTTTGTTGGGGTCACTAGGAGAGGAAGAAGAACACATACACTCAGTGTCAGTTCATACTTGTCTTTGTCCTCTGAGAATACAAACCAGAAGAGGTTCAAGAGGGGCTGCCAAAGATAGTGATAATGGGAAGTCTGAAGAAGGAACATCTAAATAACTGGTTGTAATTGGAAACAAGAGAAAACTGAGCAGGGAAGGAGACATTTTAGCTCTCTTCACAGACCTGCCATACGAAATTGTAGTATGACTATTCCATTTTAATTGCTATGGTTTCTGCCAAGATGCACCAACACCTGAACATCTTTTCCCTTAATAGAAAAGGACTGGAGAGAAACAACAGGTATCCTGAAAGCCTCTTACCCAGTGTGAGCAAAGTTTGTCCAGTAGGCAATCATGGCCTTGGAAACAGTTCTGTCCTGTGGCCGGTAGCCCAATGGTGTGACAAAAGGTTTCCCAAAGACATACTGTAGATCGTCAGCATGGTCTGCCCCGACCCAGCTAGGGTAGATCAACATTCGAGATGGCTGGGAGAAGACGTAGCTGTATGTCTTGGCACTCCTGGATCCAGAAAGCAAAAGAGAGGGAGAAAATTGAATCTTTTCTTTGGATTATCTACATTAATTTTCTAAATGATAGAGTTTTAAGTTACTTAGTTGTTGTATGCCTTCAAGTTATTTCCATCTTATGATAATCCCAAGGCGAACCTATCATGGGGGTTTCTGGGCAAGATTTGTTCAAAGGGAGTTTGCTTTCGCCTTCCTCTGAGGCTGAGAGTGTGACTGACACTGAGAGAGTAGATCATCCATCAGCCCCAAAAGAAAAGGTTGAGATTTTAAACTGGATTCAGTGTGTGTTCACCCAAGGTCACTCAGTGGGTTTCCATGGCTGAGTGGAGATTCCTGGTCTCTTAAGTGTTCTAGTCCAACATTCAAATGAGTATAGCATGCTGACTCAATGCTAGAAATGCTAGACTTTGAGAGGCAGGATTCTTGCTTGGGAGTTCTGTTCCCATTGCAAGTAATAAGAATAGGTGGGCTCATCTGAAAGTGGCACTGATACAGGATTTATTTTATTTTTTTGGAAGCATGGGAACAGTGTAGCCCTATAAGATATGGTCAGGCTATGGTTTCCATTAGCTGAACAGAGCTTCAGGCCAAAAATATCTGGGTAGGGGGGCTATATTTGCCAACTTCTGTCCTAGAACAAAACATTAAAAGAAGTCTTATAGATTTAGATAGCATTTCTCTTTGGGAGAAGTGTTGGAAATGACAACCTTCTTCAAGCATTCTCTAGTAAGGTTTATCTATGATCCTGCTGCCTACTGTTTCCTGTATGTATGTTCTGGTATGCAGCTTCCTTTATTCTATGGTTCCTGAAAAGTTATAAAAGGGGCTGCAGACCACATGATCACATCAGACTACTTCAGACCACAGATCACACACTTGTTTGATGTTTTGCTCTAAGAAAGATGTCTTGGCTGGATGGCACAGAGAATTATCTCAAACATATCTGATAAGTTTTCTACCTGTGTATGCTGAACACATGAAGGTTGTGAGGAAACCAAATATGTTATTTTTATTAAAGTCTACTTTATTTTTGTCTCTTGAGTGCATGATATAAAACAAGTTGTTTTTTGAGATAGTATGTTATAGTTTGGGTGCTGAAAAACACTTCTGAACCACTGCTGTTTTTATGCACTGGCAAATCTCTGGTTTCCTAACAGATCAGAGATAACAGGTTATTCAGTCTAACAACTGAAACCATTGCATTGCATAATTATATCTGGTTGCATACCACAAGAGAAGATTCAACTCTAAAGGGTTTTTGGTTCTTCTCTGAAAGTTCATGCTTTTCTTATGTTCTCCAAAAGGTGTTTTTTTCCAAAAGGTTATGAATGCCATTTTCCAAAAAGAAGTAACTTTTAAATGTGATTTTTAAATGTGGTATATCATTTTAATTGCTTTTTACTTTTATTGATTTTACCTAAGGCAGCTTCTAAGAGCAATGTTAAGTTCCATATTGGGAGAAAAGAGGCATATATATTAGATAAATAAATATTTTCCCCTCCTGGAGGATCACGATTTGGGGAGGAATGAACAGCTCTCTCCTCTATGAACTTACTTGGCATGTTGCTGATGTAAAGCCAGGGTCTGCTGGGTGGGAACTAGAAATATATAATCTGTCTCCAGGTCGATCACGGTTCTTTTCATGACTTCTTGGTTCACACTGTCTGTCCACACCTGGGTATATAGGGAGAAGGTTCTGAATGCTCCTTCTACCCCCTTCTCCATAGTCAGCCCTTGAGCGACATTATAAACATCTTCCCTATTAAAAACAAAGAAAGAAATAAGATGAGTCTGAGAAAGTGTCACCCAATTGGTTTTCCATGTCTGAGCAGGGATTCGAATCCTGGTCTCCAAGATCATAGTCTAACACTCTAGTCATGTTGACTCTCACTATAAGCCAACTTTATCAACACAAACCTTGTGAATTGATATATCAGTCATTCAATAGAAATCAAAAACAAGCAAGCCCAACTCTAGTTTTGGAAGAAGCAAGATTTGAAAACATGGCCATTCCTATGAACAAAACCACCCCACCCCTCTTTTCATCCATCATAGTACCCCCACTTACGGTTTGATTTTCGCAAGTGGACGATTGAGGGCAGGCATGTCAATGGAGGCAAAGAAATGGCCATCCATATTGTTCACCCCGGCAATGTAATCGATGTCGGCAGCATTGTCAAAGAGCTTTTCTGGTGCGTCTGGTAGAAAATCACCATCAATCACAGGGGAGAAAGCAAGGTAATGGACAAGTGGATCTGTAAAGGAGGAAATGAAAACATCACTTAGCATCCCATGAGTGGGAAATGGCAAATTACAACACATTAATTTCCTATTTCTCATGATATACAAAACCCAGTGGACAGAAAACTCTTTTCGAAATAAGATGACCCTATGAAAGTTCCACATCTATGGAACATTTCTTTCTCTTGAAAGCAAGCTAGAGCCTTAGACACTCTTTGCAAACATGGGAAGATCTCTTTCAAATGGAACATTTTGTTTCTGTTTTAATTAGGAAGCCCATAGAAAATGATTCAATTTTCTTTGAAACTGTAACCTTAAATGGATTCACCACTTCCCAGCCCTTGTGCACGTTCTCCATACTTTTCAACATATAACAGATAAAAACAGCAATGCGTGGGGCCAAGCAACATCAGAATGTGTTGAAGATGGCAAAAGTTATTGATAAGCCAAAATGCATAAAGTAGGAAAGCCTGCAGTAGATGGCTTTTGTCTGAGCCTACTGGGAGGGATAAGATTTTGCCCCCTTCTCTCTTCTCGCCCCTTCTGAGTTACTTGAATGCAAATATTTTTGCACTTTGAATTCAGTTTGCAATGACTGAACTATATTGAGGACAAAGGGGGGAAATGGGCAGGAGAGAGAAAGTGCAGCTTTTTAAAAGCATCTGGAAAAGTGGTACAGCGTAGAATTAATTGGGACTGCCGCTCTCAGTCCAGGACAGTTATTACTGAAGCACAATGTGTGTGTAGTTTAGTAGTTGTCAGCTATGATTTTCTTACAAGCATGCCTTGTACAAGAAACAGGTCATTTCCCCCCATGGGATTTCTATTACACCAGCCACAACCTTGTTTCAGTCTCAGTATCCAACTTACATTTTAGGCCAATGACATCAAGGTGGTAGCCAAGGGTCAGAGCTGCAGGGTCAGTGACCTTCAGGCAGTTTGCCATGGTGGTGGTATTGTCCGTGGGGCAGCCCACTTTCTCAGCCACCTGTAAGACACCATATGTGTATGTTTATGTATTTATGTATCCAAACATTTGTATTCCACCCTTCATCTTAAGAGCTCTGGCTGGTGTACAATAAAATCACTTTGGTCAAATAAAAACAATAAATAACACGATGATTTTGAAATGCTACAAAAACTTAAATGCTTTAGCAAGCTAATACAAGACAGATCAGAAGCAGTGACAATGATTTAAGGCAATTCAAAGCCATGCATAGGGCGGATGTTTATAAAACCAGCTAGGTTTTTATAAACAATCATGTTTTCACTCCACACCAGAATGACAGCAATGTTGGTGCCAGTTGGGCAACCATGGGGAGATTATTCCATAATATAGTGGTTTTCAATTATATTGATAACTTAATATTTTAATTTTATTCCTTTTGAGTTATTATAAGCACCTTGGATTTCACTTTGAGAAAAACACAGGATACAAATCCAATAAATAAATAATAACTGGGGGGTTGATGGAAGGTGACCATAGAATCATGGTGAAAGGCTTAGAAATTGCTAGAGAGATGAGATTAAAAAATAGTAGTTTTTCTGTTTCAGATTTTTTTAGTCACATGAATCCTGTGCCCCTAACTGCAGCAAATATGGAGGACTGGTTGTAATTGTTATTTTGCTGCCAAGTGTGATGTCTCTTCTTACCTTGGTAGCCCAGTAGAGGGGGTCCTTCTGAATGGCCCAGGAGCAAAGGCCAACTCCACTCTGACTGATGGCCCGTTTGATCAATCCTTTGTTGTGTGGGGATAGCATCTAGAAGGCAGGTAAAGGGACAAAAACTGAGAAAGTCAGTGTTAATACAGGTTGTATATCCCTTTCCTCAAATCTTGGGATCAGAGGGGTTCTGTACTTTGATTTTTTTTTTCTTTCAGATTTTGGAATACTTGTGCATAGATAACAAGATATCTTCCAAATGGGTATCAACCCTGAACACGAAATTCATTTATGTTCATATATATCTTATGCACATACCATGGTTACAATTTTATATACAATATTTTAATAATTTTGTATATGAAACAAAGTACAGTATGTATAATTAAACTGTCAGAAAGCAATCATGTCACTATCTGAACCACCCAATATAGACAATTTTGGATTTTGGAATTCTGGATAAGGAATAATCAACCTGTATCTTTGGCTGTTCTTGAATGCTGGTTTTGGAGGATGTACGCATACATTTTTAAAAGGTGTCCTGTTTCATCTTCACCAGGATCAAACTCATCAGCTGAAAGACGGCTGCTTCATTGTCACCAATGTTCAGCATCAACCAGCCCAGGAACTATTAAGCAGTGCCTACCTGTAAGGAGACACTAACAGCCCCAGCAGATTCCCCAAAGATTGTGATGTTGTCAGGGTCTCCTCCAAAGTTTCTGATGTTTCTCTTGACCCAAGCAATAGCCATGTGCTGGTCTTTAAGGCCATAATTACCTTGAGAAAATCAGTGGGGGAAGAGAGAGAAAGAGGGAAAGAGAGATTTCAGACGAATAAATTCCAAGGCCATCACTTGACTAAATAATCTGTAGTTGGTTAAAACACTTGTCATTTCACACATAAATTAACAGCTGTATTGCCAAAAGCTTTGTATACCACAGTGTTTAAGAAAGATCTCACCCAGAAGGCTCAGCATCGGAAACACAAGACCCAATAGTATGTACATATCACACATACAAATTGAAATGTAAGTGTATCCCTTTTTCCATCTTCCAAAAGACTGAGATGTGTGATTTGTGCATTGACTTGAACACTTCCTTGGTTTGAAACACACTATCCTTGACAGCACTGTACATTATCTGGCTAGCAGTATTTGTTACGCGGACTATCATTCTAAAATTATATGCTCAAACTCTTCCATGTCAAAGGAGGTTTCAGGTACCCTTGGAAAACACAGTTACGCCTTTTGCAAGCAGTTTCTAATGCTGATCACAGGTGGACAACCCTTCCATGGGCATCTTTTTACCTGGAAGATTGGCATCTCCCGTACTGAGGAAGCCCAGGGGTCCAAGGCGATAGTTAAAGGTCACCACGATGACATTTCCACGAGTAGCGATCTCCTGCCCATCATAGAGGTAGTTCTGGAGGAAATTGGGGCCTTGTCCACCTCCCCAGAGGAAGGCCCCTCCATAAATCCAGACCATCACTGGTAGGTTGGTGGAAACTAGAGCAGCAGATTGGGAGTGGAGACAGTAGATGGGCAAGAAAGAGAACAGATCAGTACAAAAGACCAAGCTCAGAACAAACTTTTTCACAGAAGGATGTGATGAGACTATTTTCACTGAGGGGGAAGTGACAAAAATTGGGATGTGATACTTGAATCTGCCCCAACTCTTTTGCCAACCAACTTAATAATAATAATAATAATAATAATAATAATAATAATAATAATAATAATAATAAAACTTTATTTATACCCCGCCACCATCTCCCCAAAGGGGACTCGGGGCGGCTTACATGGGGCCATGCCCAAAACCATACAATATGACAAAATATAAAACAACATATCATAACACAATTTAACAATACAATAAATAATAACATACATTACAACCTAAAATTCAGAAAAGCAATAAAAACCAGGGCAGGCCACATGAACACTAAGTTAAAACTCGGTGAGAAAGACATAAGAATAAAACCACGGGAAGCAGGGACATAAAATAGTGGAACAGTCTAGAGGATAGATATCCCAAGGGAATAACCAAAAAAAAATAGATATTACAGTTACTGTCAAAAGACCCAGGGTATGGCCCAAAGAAAGATATGACAGTTACTCTCCAGCTTGGCACCCAGGGTAAACTGTATGAATTGTAGCATGGCAGAGGTACAGTACAAGGGCACTGTTCACCCAAATGACAATTTCTCATGCACGATGAATCTTTCTTTTCAGTCCCCAAATTTCGAGCACTGTAGATATATTGAAATTCATGTGTACCTGGAGGTCTTATATGTTTGGCGTTTAGATTCCGTTGGTAAGTCTGCCTTCACTTTTTCTTTGAATTTTAATCTCTCTAAATCAGGCATGGGCAAACTTCAGCCCTCCATGTGTTTTGGACTTCAACTCCCACAGTTCCTAACAGCCTCAAGCCCTTTCCTTTCCCCCCTCAGCTGCTTAAGCAGGAAAGGAAAGGGCCTGAGGCTGTTAGGAATAATAGGGGTTGAAGTCCAAAACACCTGGAGGGCCGAAGTTTGCCCATGCCTGCTCTAAATGCTTGACTCAAGTGTTTAGTGTGACTGAAGGAAAATTTCACTGAGAATAATAATATTTGGTTGGAGAGCATGTTTACATTTTGCATGCACACATACAGCCACACATATATATGCATCCATCAATATCACCCACCCCATACACCAGTGGTTCTCTGCACATTTCCCCTAGATGTGGGGATCCTGCCACTCTCTAGAACAGTGGTTCCCAACCTGTGAGTCCCCAGGTGTTTTGGTCTACAACTCCCAGAAATCCCAGCCAGTTTACCAGCAGTTAGGATTTCTGGGAGTTGAAGGCCAAAACATCTGGGGACCCACAGGTTGAGAACCACTGCCATACACCATATTCACCAGCAGAGGACAAAACCACCATTGGTCAAATCTAGATGAGCCCCGCATTGTACAGCCTTCCGATCTTACCAGTTTTCTTCCCTTGAGGAACCCAAATGTTCAAGTAAAGGCAATCCTCACTACCCCGAACATCTGTCTGCATAAGGTTGGATTGCAGGCAGCGTTGCTTGTACTCCTTGGCCTCCAAGGTGCCTGAGAGAAAAGAATGAGAGTGACAGATGGGGCTATGTGATTGTTCACTGGAAGCGAGTCTGTCTTCTGTGATGGAATTGTATCTCAGTTGTCCACTAGACCCCTTCCACTGGCAGAGCATCAACCCTGAGAGATCAAGACCCACATGGTGTTTTGGACACTGATCACAAATAATATTGAGCATCTTACTTT
Organism: Anolis carolinensis; assembly: GCF_035594765.1. Taxonomy (NCBI): domain Eukaryota; kingdom Metazoa; phylum Chordata; class Lepidosauria; order Squamata; family Anolidae; genus Anolis; species Anolis carolinensis. The sequence goes on along the minus strand of NC_085846.1, from coordinate 24,354,759 downwards.
GTCTCTCTTTGACATTGCATGTATAATAGTTATATAAGAATTCCCGTTGGCATGGATGCATGAAATGGATATTTACAGGCTATGGAACGTAAGTTAATTCTTTGCAAAGTTAGTATGTAAGAGATCATTTAGGAAAAGAATTGCCAAATTACCGGGTATCTCAAAAATACTATATTTATAAGAGATGTTGTTTTTTTTCGATAGGGAGGAAATTTGGATAGAGAGACAAAATAAAACATCCACCTGCTATTGCGAATTTGGAAAGTTGAGAAGCCAATTAAACATAATAGTGTCCTGTCTTTCGCTTCCATTAGAACAGTGATTCTCAAACTCTGATCCATCAGGTGTTTTGGACTTCAATTCCCAGTAGCCTCAGACACTTTGGCGAAGACTCAGGACCAAAACACCGGGAGAACCAGATTTTGAAAATAATTGCTTTGGAAGGTTGGGTTTTTTTTAAGGAAATGGGGGCCACTAGGGAAGATGGATGTTTTTGTGTGTCAGTAGCACCTTGAAAAACTGCAAGTCGCTTCTGGTGTGAGAGAATTGGCTATCTGCAAGGACGTTGCCCAGGGGATGCCCGGATATTTTGATGTTTTTATCATCCTTGTGGGAGGCTTTTCTCGTGTCCCCGCATGGAGCTAGAACTGCTATAGAGGGAGCTCATCCGTGTTCTTCCGGGTTGGATTGAAGGAGTAAAACCATTTCTCCCTGTTATTCTCCCCACCCATGTCGCCATCATGGAAACAAACTTCATTTCTCCATAATATGAGGCTGCCTTCTAGCAAGATCAGATCACTAGTCAAACTAAGTCAATATTTGTGTTTTCAAAGGCTTCCTCTTCAAAAGAGGAAAGTAGGAGGGAGACAAAGAAAGCAGGACATTTCAAAAGCAGCAGATAAAGTAGATCTACAGAAGACTTATGGGGACAGTCCCTGCAAGATCAGGACAGTTGACAGGTATATTGTAAAACACTCTAACCCATTGGAATGCTGGCTAACCGACTTGTATTGTATGGCTGCTACGATACATCTTAAATGAGCCATTTTAATGTAATTGTATTTTAAATTTATTTTAGGGCATATGTTGTAATGCTTACTCATGTTTTAGTTTATTATATCTTCTTGGATTGTTTCTGTTTTATTTTCAATCCAATGCTTAATTCTTTTGTTGCAAGTTTACTGTTGTTATTATGCATTATCCTCTATTATTTTTGATGTGTTTGTACTCATTTGTGTGTGTAAACCGCCCTGAGTCCCATCAGGGAGAGGGGGTGGTCTAGAAATAAGTTGTTATTGTTGTTGTTGTTGTTGTTGTTGTTGTTGTTAGAAGAAGAAGACTTTTCAGTGCTCTAAACCTTCTAGTTACGGTAGTTGAGAAAGCAAAAGCTCCTTTACCTGGCCAGCCAGGGTGTGGCTGAGGGTCTTCTAGGGTCTTTGTAGGTGCTGCAAAGGGGATTCCTTTGAAAATATCTACATAATTTCCAAAAAGGCCCAACTTTTTATTGACTCCTTCCACGAAGCCGCCTTCCGTGATTACGATGCCCAGCTGTATTCGTGCCACAAAAAGGAAAGAAATGTCTTTTTTCATTCTTTGCATGAAAAAATTGAGTGTAGGAATTGCATTTGAGTAGTACCTTTAACATCCAACAAACTAGCTTTGGCTCAACCAGCAAGAAATCCCAGAATGGACACAGTTGAAGTATCATCATGTCTTTGAACAGCTGTATGCCCACCCCAAATTACCAGAAACTGGATTTAAAATTATAGTACTTTAAATAAATATTCCGTGTAACACAGGGAAAGGGCTAGCTCTGGGTATTTTTTAAAATGACAAAGCAAAACAGGAAATCAAACTCCCTTAAACTGATAGAATCAGCTGTATCGATCTTGGTTGGCCATTTTGCTGTCGCCCCC